>NC_071339.1:27068564-27668564 GCF_027744825.2 Synchiropus splendidus | reverse complement strand
GAGAGACAAGGTTTCCCACCTCCCTGCCTGTTACCATCTGCAGCTCTCTGTACTCTCTGGGCACCGAGCGAGCAACACGCGCCAAAACTGCACACATTAAAAACGCAGCTCAAGATTGCATGACGCTTATTGACTCAAAGGAGGTTTCAGAACACAGTGATGGGCCCTGGTATGTTGTGTTTCATTTGAACGAAACAGTAAATAGAGCCGTGCTTGTTGTTCAGTATAAAATATGGAAAGACAGTCCCCACGAAGTGGATTCAAGATCGTTGCCATTGCAATCACACACACAGTCAAAGAGCCTCTGGGAGGAGGAAATGCTTTTCTGCGAGATTTCACTAACTAGCTTCACGATTGCTTTCATTGCTACTTCCTGCCACTGCATATGTTTGATTTCCCTTAAGTTTCTCAGATAAATGTCTCATAAATGTCACAAGATGCAGATCAGTCAATTCAGTCAATAGAAGCTGTGAAATCCTACAGTATATTAACTTCCTGTCCACTTTTCCATGACCACCTGAACTTACTCCCAGGTTGTCCCACGACTTTTGACTTCCATACTTAGCAAAGATGACCACACAAAAATGCTACGCTGATTCGACATTAGCATCATGAATAATAACCGTTTTATAGCACAGTACCCTTGTAATGCTCTTTCGTGGCAACAGCTCTTACACTTCTGTGTTCTCATAACTACGATCTACATATGTCTGTTATTAGCATTATCATTAGCATATTATAAACAGAATGTATAAACAAGGAAACCAAAGGGAAAATGTAAATTATGCACTAATAAAACATGTTTTTTGATTATACATTATTACATATACATTATTATTACATATTTAAGTACATTATAACGGGTGATTCTTAATGTTCTGTACGTTATAAATATTGGAGGGTCTTCATAAGAGGTTTTATGGAAACCACTTGGGCATTAAGTCTTTAGCAGAGTCACACAGAGCTCATCTCTAGGGTTTAAAGGCATCATGCATAACAATAGTGAATTATTATTCATGTTTTCAGGATATAGGGTCAAAAATGAGAAAAGCATATGTCATCCAATTAAAAGGGGTAGGCTTCAAGAACCTGCACTTTGATTTAAAGAATCTTGTTTTAAATCTCTCTGCGTTCATGTGGCTGCACATTTCAATCCTTGATATGTAATGCATATGGCAGAATTGACAATAAATCTACCTTTACCTTCACGCACGACTCTAGTCAAATCTGACCTTCAGAGGTGGAGAAATTTAAAAAGAAAAAAAAAAAATCATTGATAAACTACAGCAAGTGATTTTGTTTGGAGTGGGAAGTCTCCTCGGGTCAGCAGATCGTTACTCCATAAGTGTAAATTCAAAACAGTTTTATTATTGAGCCTCTTATATTCATAAAATCTGCTGTCTTACTGATGTTTACCTTAGTCCAAACTGGAAATGTTTTCATGCTCATCCTCTATTAATGCTCCGGTATATTCCTCACTGCCTATGAAAAGACCTACCAATGTCAAGAATCCCAAGGTTACGTTCCATGCTATTAAAGTTTGCTCCCAATTTCAGAAGCGCTGTAAATATAATTCAGCCACTCAGAATTCTGGCCCAAAAAGAGAATCGTGTGTTTCCTCCCTCTTACTTGGAGAAATGCTTGTCACGCTCGTACAATAGTCTCTCAAAACAATATCAAATCATATATTTTGTCCAAAATAAATAAAAAAATAAAAACTTTCACAGGTTTCCTTCTCTACCTCCTGACTCAGCAACAATCTACTCAGCCCTAGAAGAGAATTGTTTCTGAAATATATTAATGAGATTGAGGTCAAAAACGAGAGGAGCATACAACAGGGAATCAGGTTTTCAAATAGATGAAAGTTGGTGGGAGAAAACGGTCACTGAATTTCAGTAAGTTACATCATGCGCATGCCCGATCCTTATTCATTTCAAGGTCATATGTGGGGTCCCCTTCAGCAAAGATAAAAATAAACATTTCAATATTACTATTAATAGCTATGGGAGAAGGAAAACACGCCTAAAATTTCCCTTTATGCCTTTACCATCAATAAAATTTGTCAAACGCCTTTTTTCTGCGCTTAAATTGGCAGCAGATACAAAGATGGTGACGTGTGATCCAGTTACACCTGATTCAGCTGGACACTGGCAGTGCATCTCCATTCACAGAAACACTGCTGTGACATCAAATATGAGCTGGACAGTGAGGCAGCTGCCAGGACAGCAACTCCAGCTGGACGGGTGAGATGTTTCTCCAAGGAAGTTATCGCTAAATTATTAATTATCCTGGCTCAGCATCGACCAAATGACCAGCTGATGATTGTCTAAATGCATCCACCAGTGCGTATGTTGGATGCGTTTATTCAGCAAGCTACAGTCAAGTTTAAAGGGCGTTTCTTTTCTCTTGTTTTTATTAAATGCAGTAATTTCAAGTGACGGTGCAAGCAAGCCGAGGTCAAGCACCAGCATGTTAGTGACGTGCAGGTGCAAAAGACGATGTGATTCAAATGTTAGGATCAGGACGTTGGTCCTTCAGGGCCATCCATAAAGTATCAACAGGAGTCACAGGTGAAGAAGAAGAAGATTTCGTCCTGGAGTATATTAATTCCGATTGTGGTGTTTTTCGTACTCTGTTAACCATACCGATGGATGCTTGGAGTGAGACAATCCAGGAGATTTCTTCAAAAATCGACGGTCTCTTCTACCATAGCCGCTTATGGAATGATGCCCTTGTGTTTTAGGACCGCCCCACCCTGGACCGCCTACTTGTTGATGGCTGTTATAAAGAGGATTTTTTCCAGAGCAACACCATGCAGACGTACCTGTTGGAACAAGACCGTCCAAGACAACGATGAGGCCAGAAAGTGTTCCGAGACGTATCGTCACTACCTTCCTCGGAGCTGCTACAGGCGGCCCCGGGTACGGGATGAACAACTCCTCGCCGTCACCTCTACATCCTGCGGTAGAACACGTTGCGGCTGACGGTCATAAGTACGAGGGTTCTAACAACGACACGACAGACGGAGCCCGTCCTTCATTGGACGTCAAAGACGACACAGACGACTCTGTTGCAACTGAAATGCAAGATGTGGATGACGAGGAGGAACCTGTAGGGAAGGCAGCAACCGCCTGCCCCGGGAACGAAACTGTCGACGTGCATCCGCCTGCTTTATCCACTGCTTCTCAAGACCAAGAACCAGCAGCTAATGATGACACGGATGGATGGATAAGCGGTTTCTTCTTGAAAGCTTTAAAGACAGTTGTATTTCATCTACTAGGTAAAACCATACGCAGGTATTGGAGGGAGATCTGCTACGGTTGCCAAGTAGACCATCCCAGCCAACTACAACACAGCTGTCTTGAAGAGATGGAGGATGATTTCTACCGCCTTAATTTCCACCCGTTGATGAAGTAACAACAACTTTCTGCCTGCTGTACAACACTACTTGACCCTGAATGACGTACAACCGGGGAAAATGAGAACGAAGGCTACGGCTGAGACAGTCTTGCTCGAAATGAGGTGTCGAAAATCAACTGTCTGGAATGAATACATCAAACATGAGCCTGAGGATCTTCTAATTGAACGTCTGGAATCAGCAAGTAGAATCTGGAATAGAACGCCGGTCCTGGGCGATGTCACAAACACGAGATTCCCTCGTATGTGATGTTTATTTTTTTTTACTCTTTTACTGTCTTTGTATAACATTACGTTTGAATCCTTACATAACCTGTGGAATAAAAAACATTAAGAAGTATATTTGGATCTCAGCTCATTCATTTCTCGTTTAACATGACGGTGAAACACATCATTAAAAGAGTTTATTACAATCCTCTTCACCCCGGGACCTCTGGAGGTGTGAGTCGCCTTCGTCCAGGGGTGCAGGTTGAGACTGGAAAACCAGTCAGTTCTAAATCTATTAAAGATTTTTTTATCAAAACAGGATGCCTACACCCTGCATAAACCAGCCAGAGTAAACTTTCCGAGATACAGAGTATTTGTTCACAGGCCTCTTCAACAATTCCAGGCCGACCTATGCGACATGCAGGCGTTGGCTAGATATAACGACGATCAAAATTACTTGTTGACCGTTATAGATGTATTATTAAAAAGAAAGACTCCGATCGAGAGAATGAAGGCGTTCAAAACAGTGCTGGAGGAGTGCGGGACGCCTGCAAAGCTACAGACGGATGATGGGAAAGATTTTTTTAACAAGAGTTTCAGGGCTTTGATGGAAAGGAAGGGTATTAATCATTTTTCAACAGCGAGTGACGTTAAGGCCTCTGTGGTTGAGAGATTTAACCTCACTCTTAAAAGTCGGATGTGGAGATATTTCACGGCTAAAAACACATTACGTTACATCGAGGTTTTACAGGATCTAGTAAAGAGTTATAATCACAGCTATCACAGTAGTATAAAAATGACACCGATGGAAGTAACTAAAGAAAATACTCTGCAATTTTTACATTAGACCATCGAAAGATCTGCAAAAGGCAAAATTAAAGGAGGGCGATCATGTTAGGATATCAAAACTACGAGGTGTATTTGACAAAAAGTATGAGCAGAGTTTTACAGATGAGATATTTACGATAACTGAATGTATTCATCGCACCCCGCCTGTGTATAAATTGAAAGATTTCGACGGCGAGACCATCCAGGGGTCATTTTATGATCAAGAATTACAAAAAGTACAACTCGTAAAGGATAAAGTATTTCACGTTGAAAAGATTCTCATGGAACGCTGCGTTAAAGGAGAGAGGCAGGTCTTTGTCCAGTGGAAGAACTGGCCTGAAAAATTCAACAGCTGGGTAAAAGCTTCGGATATAAAAAATATATAAGAAGGTCCTTCTTTACACCAGGCATCATATCACCATGTACGACTCAAAGAACGCAGGCTTCTATGTGACTTTACCATCAAACGCCAGCGCAAATGTTTTTAAAGACAACTCCATTGGTACTTTCCGCGTTGATTTAGCACAACATATCGATTTAAACGGAAAATGGGAGGTCGCTTTGACGGAGATTACATACCCTCACACGTGGCATAATATTCCAGAGGATACAGCATCGTTTTCCTGGAAACCGAACCATAGAGTACTTGATTCCAACACAAACACGGCTCCCCCTAGAGGATCAGATTCGGAGGCTAACACAACACGACGGTATAAAGATGAATTTCATAGAGCCATGGCTCGTCTTAGGGCTCCAGATCCCGATGCCAGCGCCTCTGCTCAGAGGAAAAAAGACGAATCACGAGGGGTTGATCGACATTTCAAAACGGCGGGAACAGATATTTCCAAACTGAAGTTTAAGGGAGGATATTACAGCTCTATTAATCAGATTACAACCGAGTTGGAGCAAACCTTTAAAAAAACCAATAACGACATACGCTTCCTGTTTAACAGTGCACGGCAAAAAATTGATCTTCAAGGAGACGGGCAGAACCTAGTGCTTTTTAACTCGCCTTTGGCTTACATGCTAGGTGTAGAGCCTGGTAATTGGATACATTTTTGCGACTACAGAGCGCCCCATCCAGTTGATTTAAAAGTGGGGTTTTACCATCTCTACTGTTACAGCGACGTTGTAAGACCGCAGCTTGTAGGGGATGCATATGCACCGCTTTTAAGAACTGTGGAAATCAAGGGTAGCTACTCAGATATAATCACACAACATTTTAACCCTGCTTACTATTTACCGGTGGCCAAGAACCATATTGAAAATATTCAGATACAAATTAAATCGAATCTTAACAAACCCGTCAATTTTACCTTTGGAAAGGTCGTGGTGACTCTATACTTTAGACCTGTTACTTGAGAGGATATTATATAACCCTTGTATCGTCATGTGGAAATTCATTCACCATCACAACGCCGGAGAGAGATAACCAGTCTTTGCAGGCCAAGTCGTAAACAAACACAATGGTTCATGCAGGCTTAAGAGACGACCCTCACAGATTTGTACAATATTATGAAAAACAGGTGGGCGGAGATCTACCCGGTTTCTACGGTGCCCCTGTTATGTACGAACGTGGCATCGGTTCCCTCTTCTCGAAAATGTTTCGGTTTGATTCACCGCTCTTGAAAAGAGGTATTGCCATCGCGAAACAACATCTCAAATCAGCGGTGGGTAACATAGCTACGGATATGTTCACCCGTACCTTGAGAGGAATGAGCGATCAACAGAGACAGAAAGGGTCAGGAGGTACAGCCGTCTTATCGCGGAGGACAAAGAGACGCCCTCCAGGACGATGTGTAACACAGAGCTCTAATAAACGTACTAACAAAAAAAGAAAGAAGTCTGTTGACAGAAGCAAACGGTCCAAGAGGAAGTCCAGAGGGAGCTCTGATATATTTTAAAAAACCTTATATACAGTAACATGGCACTCCTACACCAGAAATCTGCTGAATGCACATTGGCAGAACTGGATTTATTCACGCCCCCGATGACGCAACTTTCCATCAAAGACAAAATTTACACTGAAATTGCACCAGTAGCTGCTATCAGCGAAGGAGGACCTATTGAGTTTTTTATACCGGGAGACGGTGAAAAGTATCTAGACCTAAACGACACCCTTCTACACGTGCGTGCAAGAATTACTAACGCCGATGGCACACCGCTGGCTAACGACGCAGCGGTCGGTCTCATCGATTACCCTCTAAACACAATCTTTGACCAGTGCAATGTGGTTCTGGGCGATCGGATGATTTCACAATCCAGTTCCACAAATCCGTACAGAGCTATGATTGAAACACTTCTCAACTTTTCAGGCGACACTCTTAAAACACAGTTTAGCGCCGGTCTTTTTTACCAAGACACAACTGGGTCAGTTGACTCGATCATCACTGTAAACGGTCCCAACGCAGGTCTTAATAAGAGGGCCGAGTTCACGAGCAGATCCAGAGAAGTACATCTTCTCGGTCCTCTCCACGGCGACATATTTTTCTGCGAGAGACTGTTATTAAACTCTGTCGATTTAAGAATTAAACTCACCAGAGCGAATGATGCCTTCTGCCTGACCGGACCCCGCGACTCCACCTTTCGTCTGAAAATCCTCGGCGCCTCTCTGTTTGTGAAGAAAGTCACTGTTTCGCCAGCTGTGAGAATAGGTCATGCAGCGGGTGTGTTAAAAGGAAATGCTCTCTTCCCGCTCTCACGAGTCAATGTAAAAACATACTCCATTCCAGAAAACTCAAGAATATGCACCCAGGAGAATTTATTTCTGGGTTCAATACCTAAATACGTGGTTTTAGGGTTGGTACATCACGAGGCATTTACCGGTAGGAGAGATCTCTCCCCGTTCAATTTTCATCATTACAACACTGAATATCTAGCCCTCTGTCAGGACGGCCAACAGATCCCCGCTAAAGCTTTTCAACCTCAGTTTAATAACGGTATGGCGGTCAGAGAGTTTTATAACATGATTCTAGCTACAGGAAGACATTTGAAGGATCTGCCTCTAAGCATTGACCGCGAAGGTTTTAGCAGCGGTTATTCGTTGTTTGCATTTAATCTCAATCCAGCCGACGACAACTACGCTCTCTCTCCTCTCTCAAATGGGAATTTAAGACTGGAGATGAGATTCAGAGTACCCTTACCGAACACCGTAACACTGATTGTGTACGCTTGTTACGATTCCATTCTGGAGATTGATGCAAAAAGACAAGTGCTGGTGGACTATTATTATAAAAGTTATGGATAGTCTCCAGTTACAGAGGCTGCTGAGAGGTCTCTTGGGCGACACATTTTACGGTGTATGGCCGTCGGACAGGTTGCCTCAATTGACACAACCCCTCAGACTGCCTGCATATTTCATCGTCAACACACATCCGGCACATAAACCAGGAGAGCACTGGTTTTAACTCTCGAAGAAGACGGTAGAACAACTTTCTTTGACTCATTTGGAATGGGACCCTACTTTGCACATTACCCTGAAAATATTTTAAAGTTTCTCAAAAAACATTCAGTCGACATCAAGTACAACAATGGTCAACTACAGCACCCCCTATCGTTTGTATGTGGTCATCACTGCGTCATCTACCTCTGTCATCGCGCTAGAGGGTTGTCTATCGAAGAAGTATTAAGTCTATAAAGCGACGATACCTTAACAAATGACCTCATGGTATACAACTTTGTGAAAGGTCATCAACAATGTCTAAAAAGATGCGCCCACTGTCCGTGGAAACAATAAAACTGTTCTCTTCTGTATTTTAATGACTATTGTAACGTGTGACTAATCTTATTTTGTTTGTACGTGTGTTGAAAAGAAAATCTGTAATCTTATAGTAATTCAATAAAACATTTTATTGATGAAAAGGCAATAACCGTGTATAAGGTAATTATTCATGAAACCCATCGAGGTGTTAGAGACAATTTCTTCCTTTTGGTCGCTACACACGTCAAGCGTCGTCGAGGTGTCACTTTAGAGTCCTTTGGGTCGGGAGACCAGCCCTCGGCTATACTTTTCTTTCGTGAGGTAGAATTCGATTTAAGTCTCTGATATTGAGGCCGCGCTTCAGGATTGGACAGCAGGGTGAGAGGGTTGTTTAGCTTTAATAATGTGACGAGAAACTCGGACCATCCCTCAGGTAATGAAGAACTTGTTTTCTTATACGGTAGGGAAAGGTACTTGAATATATCAATCACATGAGAGCCTTTTACAGCATTTCCTTCATACATAAATTCACCATTCATATTCCAACCGTCGCCGTTTTTGGATATCCTCTGGATAATGTATTCAGCATTTCTTCGAGCTTTTGACGGAAGGCTGTTTAGAATATCCTTACCCACGACGTCCGTTACAGAGGGTGTTTTTAGAACGCTTTGGTCGCGACTGTCAGAGTCGTGGGGATGATCTCCGTCTCGTTGTAAAGTCAGAGTTACTCTCCTTTGGTCTCTCTGATCCTGTTTTGTAAAGGTTAAATATCTCTGCAATAGACCATCATACTGTTTAATCTTCTCATACGAGTTTAACTGAGAATCATTTAGAACGGTCCTCATCTTCTCATTCAATTCATCTTCGGCTGTTTCACGGATGTCAGAGGATGGGCGTGATAACTGGTTAATTTGCTGAGGAGAGACGAGATACATTTTCTGGACAGTCTTCATGGCGTTTTACTTCTTTACAAGTCCTCCTATTAGATTTCCAATGATTGGAACGGCAGCCGCTAGCAACGGCAACAGGAATCCACCCGATTGCTTTTTAAGAATCCTTCGTTTACGCTTCACGCACGCTTTTTTTTAGCCAAGAGTCTGATGTTTTTCTTCTGATTTTTCTGTTTTTTTAACTGAGCTTGCGACAATGGTACATTCCCCTTCAAAACATTCAGGGCGATCTCGCAAAGAGCTTGAATAAAGTCCCGAGAACTACGCATTAAAATGTCTTTATGTTTCTTTGACGGAGCGTGGTATAGTTCCTTAAGTAAACCATCGTTTCTTTTTATACGCGCTGACATAACTTAAGCAGACGTTTTTGGTATGTACACAGTGTGACGCTCGTGAGGAAGTATCCCAGTCCTTTGTCTGTAGCGTTCTGGACATGAGGGTGTTAGATCAACAATTAAGTACCCGTGAGCGTCGGCTGTAGCATCTTCAAAGCTTTCTAGAAAGAAAGCTCTTTGAGACGGGTAAATCTGTTGAGCAAGAACTTTTATCTGCATTTTATCGCGAGGATTCTTAAACAATACAAAGTAATTGCTATTCAGACTAATAGTACGACTATATTTACCACGATGAAATAAGTTTTGCGTCAGCATTATAACACTCATATTTTTATGATGTCTGTACTGCGTAAAAACACGGACAACCTCTGGGTTTTCAGAAGCTTCAAAAATAACATCGTCAAGAATAATCAAATGTTTTCTATCAGTAGGAAATACATCTTCATTTTCAAAAGATTCAGGTAAACCTTCAATGAATTTGATATTTTTATTCATCTTTTGCAACTCAGTGCAAAACCCGAAAGGTTTGGTTGTGCCGTCCGAAAACAAGCGCCTCTTATCGTACACGACCCGGAGTTTTTTCGTAACTGATCTGTTTTTTAAAGTGATGTTCTTTTTTATCCCTGACAATGTTGTGTTGACGGGTCTCAAGCACGCCGTCAGGAGAATACTGTAAAAACAAGTCATCCAGTGTCACCACAAACAATGGGGGAACCCTTTACACATGACTGTTAGATTGTGGATGAAAAGTTTGAGGCCATCCTGAAAGAGGGATCATTGTTCAAGTTTTTTGATCCTCAGATTATCAATTAATGTGTTAATATTCTTCTGCGAGACGTACGGTTACTCTCTCCTCACTGGCATCAACAAGAAATATCTGTTAGGTCTCAATCATTGGTTCTCTGAATGAGCACCATTGAACATGTGTAACTTGTTGAATCACCCACGTTCTGTCTAAACTGAGGATACCACGTATTGTTGTACTTGTTCTTTACAAACAATACAATACAAAGGACCTGCCATGATGTATGGTTGAGAGACTGCTACACAGGCAGACAAGCAGAGTCACATGTGTCTGAATTGATGGCCTGGTTTTCATAGGCGGAGTGAGCATCTAAGATCAAGATGGAGGTCGCCGATTTGTGATGGCTACTAGTGAGGAAAGGGTAAAATGAAGTCATACATCAAAGATTTTACAAGCTACTCACAAACATTCAACATAAATATTTGCCTGCATTCAACTTTTAATTTTCAACTTTTATCATTTCTATCTTTTGCAGGAGATAACTATTCCATCATTTATGTTTAAAGCACATCATAGTGAGAATATATTACAACAGCATTAGATTTAGCTCTTTCAAAATTTCGGATTTTGTTCAAGGATATTGTCGGTATCCATTTGCTTTTGGAATTAATTGAGATTCCTTGCAGAAGTATCCTTTTGACGCAAATGTTGACAGTAACGTTTGAAAATCGTAACATGGTCCTGGAAATTGCAGCACCTTCAAGAGTTTCTCCCCAACCAACAGAAACACTACATCATTACAAAATAAAACCCAAAAAGTACTGTAGTAACATGCAAACATGAACCTCAGTCTACACTTTGACTCCAAAGGTCCAGTGGAAAAGCCTCATAGAACTTCATATCCAATATGTGTTCCTTCCTTCCGTTTAAAGTTCTCGTATGAGTTGTTGATGAGGTGTTTATAAGATGTTCATACAAATTCTACCAAGAAGAACACACCCAAACCAATAACAAGCATTGTCTTGGAGTTGTAAGTGATATGTTCATCAATTCCGCATTTACCTACGGATGCGTAGATCCAACAAGTCCAACATTCCCCCTCTGTGGGACAAATAAGGGACACTCTGTGCTCAAGATTCAAGATTGTATTAATCACCGTAGTCACCCTCGACATTTTGGGTCGAATTTTGCCACCGTTTTTAAAAAAAGTGCATCGAGGCTTATTTTAGGAGCGAGGTACTAGTCATTGGCTGTATACGTCGAACGAAGGCGGCCTGAGTATGATCCGGGACATCTTCCCATAGGATTGGATATTGGGTCACCAAGCGTTATCAGGATGTGTTCACAAACATGCTTTCATGCGTTTGCAGACATTCACTCGGTTAAAATTCAATTTGAGTGAAAAATGAGACATAATCACACTGTTGCTTTCAAAAATGTTTGTTAGCTTTGTTAGATTGTTTTTTTTTTGTTGTTGTTGTTGTTTCTCAGGTGTTCTTTCTATGGAGTTTCTATTCTTTCCCTTCACTATGAACAAAGTTGTTCTTTGAAGTAGATTCTCATATTTACTTTTCTGATATTTTCTATGTGCATATTCCGTCGTATGCATTTACACTTTAAAACTTAACTGACTGATGGATAGATAGGTAGATGCAAGTTCATAAAAAGGAATAAAAGCCTTCTGCAGGATTCAGTGCCTCATTGAGAGACTACTAGCGTAAAAAAAAAAAAAAAAATGCTTCCGCGCAATCCGTACACCTTGTGAATGTAAACAAATAGAAGATAAAACACTATTCAGCTTGAAGATATGTAAAGAAAATGTAGGTCTAGGACGATTAAAAATGAAAAACTGAATGTATGTCAGAAACTACAATGTCAACCCTGTGATTTGTTGTTTGTCAGTTAGAATTGGCAGTGATTAGTAAAAAAGCTTTACTTGTAAAAAAAATATATATATTTATATATATATTTCATACTATTTCGTGAAAAAAGCGGGGTTTGTGACTGGTAGCGAAAATAAAAAGCTCTTGACATCTCAAAAGTTATACATCTTTTATTTTTTCAAATTTGACAAATGGCTGAACAAATGAAAAAAGTTTGTTAAAATTTTTAAATAAACTATATCTAGTTTCTAATAATATTCATCTATTTATCCTATCGTAGATGGTTGTACAAAAACGTCAGGGTTTAGTTCAGGATTAGTAATACAATTTGTGTAAGCAGACAGTTTCAGGTAAATGAAAAGATTAAGAAGATTGGGAACATGCCAACATGCTCGTACATACTAAAATGGCTTGTTGTCTTATAGTGAGAATGGTATGTCTTAAATTTGATGCACGTGTGTGTGTGTGTGTGTGTGTGTGTGTGTGTGTGTGTGTGTGTGTGTGTGTGTGTGTGTGTGTGTGTGTGTGTGCTGAAAAAAACTTTATTTGTTGTTTTTTCAAACAATTCAATTTCTGGTACTGACAATTAGAAGTTTTTAACAGTGAAACAGATATTTGAGATTCTAATGGATGGAGAAAAGCTTGAAGTAAAAGGAAAAATGTACTTACAGGCTTCAGTGCGTCGGTTAGATTTTATAAGATGAACAACCAGCCTACCAAAACTATTCTTTTATGGTAACTTGCGAACACAGACAAAACAGACAAGACAAAAACAGGTTCACGAACCTACAATGTCAACCAGTTTAATTTGCCAGTTGTTTGTTTTTAAAACACTGAAAAAAAAAGTTTTAAAATTTGAGACACAGTTGATAAATAATAACTGAGAATACACCTGTAACTTGTGAAAAAATATGAAAATACAATATCTGAATTTGTTCACATGCCTTACTTCAGCATTAAAATTTTGTGAAAATGAACAACAGAAACACTGTTTTTTAAAATGGAAAGATTTAATTTAAACACATTTCGATTTCGACTCGGGTTACTTTTTTATAATTCTCAATTCATACATTCATAGTTTCACCTCAGCTCGAAGCATGTTAGTCTCTGGATCTGATCTAAATATCACATATGATGTTGGAGTAATTGCGTCATTGAGTTTCCTCCGGCTGGGCGCACCCTTAGAGATAGGGTGAGGAGTTCGGTCATCCGGGAGGAACTCGGGGTGGAGCCGCTGCTCCTCCACATGGAGAGGAACCAGTTGAGGTGGCTCGGGCATCTGATCCGGATGCCCCCTGGACGCCTCCCTGGGGAGGTGTTCCGGGCATGTTCTACCAGGAGGAGACCCCGGGGAAGACCCAGGACTCGCTGGAGATATTATGTCTCCGGTCTGGCCTGGGAACGCCTCGGGATCCCCCGGGATGAGCTGGAGGAGGTTTGTGCGGACCGGAAAGTTTGGGCTTCCCTGCTCCGAATGCTGCCTCCGCGACCCGACCCCCGAACACAAAATGCACACTACAAAACTAACATGTCGCACCGTACTGCTCCCGCATTTGGCTATTTTCACCTGAAAATACAGAATAAAGACACATTTAAATCAATGAAAAGCATGGCTTGTAATATACACATTTTAGCCACTCGTAAGGCAAAATAAAATAAAATAAATGTTCAGTATGTATGTATTAGTGTTGAGTAGTAACTTCTCGAAGGCTCAAACGTTGTGTTGCTCAGTCTGGTCTGATCTAAATGTCACAGCTAATGATGAAGTAATTTTGTACTGCTTGCACGTTTGATTGTTTTACCCCTAAATTACAGGGTACAGTACAAACAAAAAGTAGTCGTTTTTTTACCTTTAGTGTGACTAGATTTTTTTCGAAAAGCATGACTCAGTCAAGCAACGACTGATGAAAATAGAATGTTTCTATATTTTATCGTCTGACTTGAAACAGCATCATGTAACTTTAAAATAATAAAATCTCTGTTTGTTCCAGCTCCAGAGGTCCTTCTATCGCCACCAGAAGGTTATCGGCTGACTCGAATCTAATATTAGAAGAGACAATGCATCTAGTACATAATATCATGAGATATTAAGAGCAGCTTATAATTGATTAAATATATTTACCTGTATCACTCTGCGTTAAATGAACATCACCCAGATGGGTAATAATTCCTATAAAAGTAGAGATGAATATGATAAACCAACATGACAAAGTTTTTATAATAGCTTTTTATATTCACCTATAAGCATCCGTGGCTAGACTGGTATCTATTGAAGGGAGCACCGCCGTCGGATCCGCGTGTACGCCACCGTCTTCAAAAGTTGGTCGCATTAGCTGCTCGAATAATGAAATCTTTTTACCTGTATCACTCTGCGTTAAATGAACGTCACACAGATGAGTGACGACATCTGTCAATGAAAAGAGACATGGTACGTGATAAACATGGCGTAACGTTTTTATTATACTTATATATGTAAATGTAGATACATAGATATACATATATGTATATACATATATGTACTGTATACTGTATAGATATAGATAGATAGATAGACAGATAGATAGATAGACAGATAAATATTCACCTACGATGTGCAGAGGAAGAGGCGTCCATGCCAAGTCTGGAGTCGTTTGGAGAGGTGGCTGAGGTTCTGGAAGGTCTGGTCAACAGCAAAGGTTACCCCTGAACTGGTGTAAAATGTGGTCTGAATCAGGGTCACCTAAATACTCCGTTTGTGTGGGCAGGGCCTAGGTGACGCCTTTGTTGATTTGAATACTTCAAAACAATAGGGAGGAAGAGCCCAGTGTCTGCTAGGTAGCTAAGAGGTGTGAACTGACCCTCCACCAAATGGCACAATTTGAAAAGGAAGGTCTACAGGTGGGGCGGCCTGGGTGTGAACTCGGCCTAAACAACGTTGTCTGAAAGACAATGAGGTCTGCCTTCAAATTGTCTCTTTTGAAGATTCAATCGTGTGGGAAAGAACTCACGTCTCCCCTGCAAATTAACCGATTATCACAGACTCTGTTTCAGTGTCTGAGAAAGAGTCAAGCATAATACCTGCATAATACCTGTTGTTAAGCTGTCTGAAGTGTTTTTTGAAAGTTATCCACATTTTTATGTTTGGCGTTCCGAAACCCACCTTATCTCAGGCTGAAAACGCGTTTTCTGCATTGTGCCACAACTTCTCAGCGAAGAATCAAAACATAAAATTTTCACATCCCGCTATAGCAGAAACTTTCTATCTCGTAGTTGCACATCAAATCTAAGCGGTCTGAAGTGTTTTCCAAAAGTTATCAACATCTTTATATTTAGCGTTCCGAAACCCACCTGATCTCAGGCTGAAGACGCGTTTGCTACATTGTGCAACAACTTCTCAGGGAAGCTTCAGAATATGAAATTTTCACCTCCCACTATGGAAGAAAGGGTCTTTCTCGTCGCTGTGCATCAAATCTAAGCTGTCTGAAGTGTTTTTTGAAAGTTATCAACATTTTTTTGTTTGGCGTTCCGAAACCCACCTTATCTCAGGCTGAAAACGCGTTTTCTGCATTGTGCCATAACTTGTCAGGGAAGCTTCAGAACATGACATTTTCACCTCCTACTATAGCAGAAATTGTCTTTCTAGTAGTTGCACATCAAATCTAAGCTGTCTGAAGTGTTTTTTGTGCGTTGTCAACATTTTTAAGTTTGGTGTTCCGAAACCCGCCTTATCTCAGGTTGAAAACGCGTTTTCTGCATTGTGCCACAACTTCTCAGGGAAGCTTCAGAACATGACATTTTCACTTCCCACTATAGCAGAAATTGTCTTTCTAGTAGTTGCACTTCAAATCTCAGCTATCTGAACTCGTTTTTGAACGTTATCCACATTTTTATGTTTGGCCTTCTGAAACCGAACTTATCTCAGGCTCAGGTCAATCAGAAAACCACCCTCACTCGGGCTGAAAACGCGTTTTGTGCACTGTTCACTCGCTCATCAGAATAGCCTCAGAACATGAAAACATCACCTACAGCGATTGGAAAAACACTCTTTGTAGTATATTGAACACTAAACCTCTACGAATAAGGCGCTGCGACCGGCCTACTAGCAGCCGAACCTTTCCACATTTCCTGCTTCGAAGCCATGGGATGAGTTTGACAAAACCCAGGCGCTGCTATGAGGTGGATGGCAGGTTCCCGCTTGATCTCCACCCGTGCCTCATGTCATCCGCCACCCATCAATCTCATCAATCGCAGAACCTCTCTCAATCGACGAGAGATTTTGGAGATTCAACAGTTCGTCGGCGTGGTGCGCGGCCCCTCCTCCACTCACTGCCACCGCCCGGGGTGAACACCGTCGCTGGTCGAAGGGGCGAAGTGAGCCCAGCCGTCCGGATCATAGCCGCGGTGATCATTGCTGTTCCTTATGGAAAGACCTGTCGGCTGCTCTCACCTCTGCTCCCTCCAAAAGCGTAGGAAGAAAACTTTATTTTTAAAAGTAAGCATCGAAACCAAAGTCTAACTTGAATAAAAAACAAGATGCATTACGTTGGTATCGGGTCCATTTCTTCTCTGCCCAAAATTAGGCTTTGTCACTCTCCAAGTTCTCCTTCCCGTTCCAGTCAATGCGAACTCCGGCTTCAAAATTTTGTTTTCGTTTGACATCGTCTAAGGGGACCGAGCAGAATAGTAACGGCCTCTCTGCCTCCTTATCCCTGACGCCAGAACTGTCCCTGGGGAAGATTCTGGAGGCAAGAAATTCTGTTTTTACTCAGCTTCGACACAATAACAAGCATCGGCCCCAAATAACTCTTTTCCGTCTCTCAACAGATTCCGCTTCCAGCCAAAAGTCAAGAGAGTTTCAATTCTGCCATTAACTCTTCCTATTCCTCAGACTCGCCAGTTTGCTGCGAATGCCACTTCTTCAGAGGATCACACAGTAGCTGCTGCGTGCCAGACCTGCTCGGTTCTCATCTCCATCGCGCGCTCTACCCACTGAGCTAACCAGCCACAACTCTCACCATGGCCTTCAGGGATTTGAACGCCTGACCGCCTGATCACTAGACGGACGCTGTACCGACAGAGCTAACAAGGTACTACAATCTCTTTGGCTCTTCAGGGATTTGAACACCTCACCCCCTGACCACGACACAGACGCTCTACCCACTGAGCTAACCAGCCAGTTCTCACTGCATGGCACTTAAGGGATTCGAACCGCTTACCCTAAGTTGTGCGTAAGTTGTGCGAATCACTGAAGATCCATGGCCAGAGAACTGGCAGGTCTGCTCAGTGGGTAGAGCGGCCATCTTGTGATTGGTTGGTCAGGGGTTCGAATCCCTGAAGTGCGAAGGAGAGAGAAGTGGGTAGGGCTTCCGTCAAGTGATCGGGTATGGGGGCTTACCGGTTCGAATCCCCGAAGACCCATGGAGAGAAGTGGCTGGTTAGCTCAGTGGGTAGAGCCTCCGTCTAGTGATCGGGGGGTCAGCCCCTCCAATCACCGAAGAGCCAAGCAGAGAGAAGTGGCAGTTTAGGTCAGTGGGTAGAGCATCTGTCGAGTGATCATGGCGTGAGGGGTTCGAATTCCTGAAGAACCAAAGCGGTAGAAGTGGCTTGTTAGCACAGTGGCTGGTTAGATCTGGGTATAGTGCATCCGTCTCGTGATCGTGTTGTCAGGGGTTCCAATCCCTGAAGTGCCATGGAGTGAGCTGCTTTGCTCAGTGGGTAGAGCGAAAGTATAGTGATCGGGGGAGTCAAGGGATTGAATCACTGAAGGGCCATGCAGAGAGAAGTGGCAGGTTAGCTCAGTGGCTGCTTAGTTCAGTGGGTAGAGTATCAGACTAGTGATCAGGGATTGATGGGTGCTAATCCCTGAAGAGCCATGGTGACAGATGTGCCTGGTTAGCTCAGCGGGTAGAGCGTCCGTCTAGTCATCGCTTCAGGGCTTTTTACGGTCAGGGCTTTAAATCCCTGAAGTGTGATCGAGAGAAGTGGCTTGTTAGATCAGCGGGTAGAGCGTCCGTCTAGCAATGGGGGTAAGTTGTTCGAATTACTGAAGAGCAATCGATAGAGAAGTGGCTGGTTAGTTAAGTCGGTAGAGTGGCCGTCTAGTGATTGGGGTTCAGCGTTTCGAATCCCCAAAGAGCCATGGTCAGAGTTGTGGCTGGTTTGGTCAGTGGGTAGAGCATCGGTCTAGTGATCCGGGGGTCAGCCGCTCGAATCACCGAAGACCCATGGAATGAGAAGTGGCAGGTTACCTCAGTAGGTTGAGCATCCATCAAGTAATCAGGGGGTCGGGAGTTTGAATCCCTGAACTGACATGGAGACAGCAGTGGCTAGTTAATTCAGTGGCTCATTATCTCAGAAGGCAGAGAGTCCGTATAGTGATCAGAGGTGAGGGGTTCAAATCCCTGTAGTGCCATGGAGAAAGAAGTAGCTCAGTCGCTCATTGGGTAGAGCGTCCGTCTAGTGATCAGGAGGTCGGGGGTTTGAATGCCTGAACTGCGATGGAGAGAGAAGTGGCTGGTTAGCTGAGTGGCTGGCTAGCTCAGTGGATAGAGTGTCCGTCTAGTCATCAGGGGTGAGGGGTTCAAATCCCTGAAGGATAATGAAGAAAGATTTAGCTGCTTTACTCAGTGGGTAGAGTGTCAGTCTCATGATAGGGAGATCAGGGTTTCGAAATATTCATCTTCTGAGGAATCGCTGAGCAGTGAGAGAACAATGCGTAAAATGCATTTTTGGCCATTCCGGGTGGGGGGTAGGACAGAAAGCATTCACTGAAAAATTGCTGACCTCAGAAGAGACACAAAGAGATTTGGGGAAAAGAGTCTATTCGACAAGGCACAAATTTCTCCAAACCCTCCTGATGGAGGCCAGGACCAGGAGTAGAGCTCCGTTGAAAGCCACCAGCTCCAAAGGAGCCTCTTCAAGTGGCTCGAAGGCAGCTTCAGAGAGAGACTTTAATACCAATTGAAAATCCCAATAGGGTCACATGTGTCTGGAGGTGTGTCTGAGTCTTCGAGATCCCTGCATGAACTGGACTAGCAGTGGATGTTTACCCAAAGGACAGCAGTCCACACCCATATAGCATTATATGAGCTGAGTGTTAAGGGTGCTTTAGCATTTCAAATAGTGAACTGCACCTCGAGGGGCAGAGGACTGCCTGCTAACCTTGAAGTAGCCATGCTTTGAGGGGACGGCCCGGGATCGGCGGACCCCTCATAATTTCTGCCCCCTCCTTCAGGACTGTTTGCAGGACTTGAACAGGTTGCAGCACAACCTTGTGTGAGTGTGTGTGTGAGCACAGGTGGCGGAGTCACGCAGTCCGGAACACCTCCAGGGACTCTGGAACACCTATGAGGTAATACATAGGGTTACATTTTACACTCTGGGTGGCAGGAGCTACTGCCTCGCCTTTGCCACCGTAAGCTGAAATAGAAGGTGGCATTAACGACCCCTCATATATAGAGTGTAACTTACACTCTGGATCAGTAGGAACTGTGTTGCCTTCTTTTAGCCAATATACGGCTGAAACAGAAAGTGGCATTAACAATCCTCCATAAGTAGAGAGAAAACATTTACTGAGCAGCTGCAGTCAGGGTTCTAGTCTGAGCTGAGCAAGAAAGAATGAGTTTATTAACAAAAGAACAGAAAGTTATGCAGGAATCCGATGAATCTTGGGTCGCTGCACACTCCACAGCATTGTAATGAAGCAGATACTGGTGTTCCAGCTGGTAGCACCAGGGAGGCCTGATCAAGTGGCTTTGGAGAGTGAATTGAGGACCAGCTGCAGGTCCTAGTCGTGGCATAAAGGTCTTGAGGTCGGTCTAAGCCTTTTCACTCCTCTCATGAAACGGCTCACTTGACCATGCTCACCGACGGGGTGGCTGTCCAGACCATTGTGTAGCATCGAAAGGGCTGCTACAAAAACCCGTAATGTAGCGCTGCTACAACATTCGCTAACCAGATACTGGAGAAAAGAGAGGATTAGAGAAAGAGGTGCTGAATCTGCGGAAGCTGACTGGGTTCCACACCACCGGGAAAAAAATGTCCAATTAGCATTGTATGCTCTGACGGTTGACAGAGCTTTAGCGTTCTGAAGAGTTAATTGAACATCAGGGGGCATGTGATTAATTGTTAACCCTGGAGAAGCCGAACCTTGAGGGGTCGTCCTAGTATTGGGGGAGCCGGGGGAGCCCTCGGGGTTCCTGATGCTTGCAGATGCCCTGACCTGGATGGAGGAAACTCCCAGGGGCCTTTGATCCGCATCTGATACATCTCCGGATACCAGCTGGAGCTGGGGCTTTCTGGAGGCACGAGAATCATTCTCACTCTCTCCAGCTGAATTCTCCTCATCAGAGAAAGAAGAAGGCAAGGAGGAGGAAAGGCATATAGGAGGCCTTCTGTCCACCTTGGATGAGCCAGGGCGTCCACTCCAAGTGGAGGGTCGTTGGATCTATAGAGAGAGAACCAGAGAGGACTTTTGAAGTTCTCTCTGCGAAGCAATCCTCAGAAAGAGATGAGTCTTTAGATGAAGATGTCCTGCTTGCCTCTGAGAGGTTTGGAGGGCGGCAGAGAACAGAATCACAGACAGACAGAGCATTAGACATCGCGCGAGGGAGCTGTGAACAGAGCCGGCATGCAGTGCCTACTAAGTGATCCTCTGAAGAGGTCCATTCGCTGTCCAGTGGCGACCCCTGCTGGAAACTGGCGAGTCTAAGGAATAAGAAGAGTTAATGGCAGAATTGAAACTCTCTCGACTTTTGGATGGAACCAGGATCTGTTGAGAGATGGGAAAGAGTTATTTGACGCCCATGCTACTTATTGTGGCGAAGCTGAGGAAAAACAAAACTTCTTGGCTCAAGAAACTTCACACGGACAGTTCTGGCATCAGGGTTAATGAGGCAGAGAGACTATACTATTACTATACTGCTCGGACTCCTGAGACGATGTCAAACAAAAACAAATTTTTGAAGCCAGAGAGCTGCCACTCGAGTTTGCACTGACTGGAACCGGAAGAGAACTTGGCAGGTGATAAACCCTAATTTTGGGCAGAGACAAAACAGAACCGATACCAAAGTAAAGCATATTATTTTTTTATTCAAATTAGACTTTGCTTTAGATGCATAATTTTAGATACCTTTTTCTTCCTACGCTTGTGGAAGGAGCAGAGGTGAGAGCAGCCGACTGGTCTCTCCAAGATAAGCAGCAATGATCAGGGCACCTATGATCCGGGCGGCTGTGCTCACCCCGCCCCTTCGACCAGCGACGGTGTTCCCCAAGGGCAGTGGCTGTGTGTAGGAGGGGCCACGAGCGGAACACCGCGCCGACGGAGTGTTGAGTCTCCGAAATTTCTGGTGGAGTGAGAGAGGTTCTGCGATGGATGAGCCTGTCCACAGGTGGGATGGTCACACCTCAGGAGAGAGGTCGAGCTCCAGGGGCGAGGGCATCATGCATCGCACATCGCGCATGACGGCTGAGTGAAAGGGAACGCCGCACCGCAAATCCAAAACCTCCACCTGGCAGTAAGCTCTGTTCCGCACCACGTGCGATCCCAGTGCCAGTGGAGTGTCAGAACTGTGGCGGGAATAGTCCGGATTTCTTCCAGTTGTGGGCAGACAACATGCGGGCGTGCACCGTGTGTTGTCTCACCATGCAACACCAGCACGCCGTTAGTGAAGTGGGATGATTCTTGAACAGGCATCGGAGAGAGAGCTCAACTTCGATACGATGGGCGGCGGATGCCATGAGGCACAGGTGCAGATCAAACGGGAACCTGCCTGACTCCACCAAACGGAACTCATCCAACTCTGGGAACAGAGTCTCCGGATCCACGTCAGAGCAGCGCCTGGCTTTCGTCAAACTCATCCCATGGCTTGGAAGCAGAAAATTGTGGAACGGTTCGGCTGTTTGTAGGCCTGTCGCAGTGCCCTTCTCGGAGAGGATTAGTGTTGAATATACGAGAAAAACTGTTTTTCCGATAATTGCAGGTGAAATTTTCATGATTCGAGTAACCCCTCTAAGCAGTGAGTGACTTGTGCAGAAAACACGTTTTCAGCCCGAGGGACTGTGGTTTTCAGAACAACATAAAAATGTTGATAACTTTATCTTAGGTATGAGTTTTTAGCAAGAAAGAAAGTGGTTTCGCACCGGCAAAATGAAATTGTTCATAACCCCCTGAAATACAGTTCAGAAATGTAAGTTTAGGGTTGTATATACTAGAAAGAGTCTTTTTCCTATAGTTGCTCGTGATATTTTCATGTTCTGAGGCTATTTTGATCAGTGAGTGAACAGTGCAGAAAACGCATTTTCAGCCCGAATGACAGTGGTTTTCAGACCAACAAAAATAAAAATGTTACCTCGCTCAAAACACTTCGGACATGTTGAATTTGTTCGGCACCTACTAGAAAGATTGCTTCCGCTATAGTGCCAGGTGAAATTTTGATGTTCAGAGGCATCCCTGAACAGTGAGTGAACAGTGCAGAAAACGTGTTTTCAGTCCGAGAGAGGCTCGGATTCTGACCAGGAAAAAAATAGTTGATAACCCCATGAAATATATTTCAGAAATGTAGGTTTAGTGTTAATTATATTAGAAAGCGTGTTTTTCCTATAGTTGCAGGAGAAATTTTTATGTTCTCAGGTATCCCTGAGCAGTGAGTGAACAGTCCGTAAAATGCGTTTTCGGCCAAATAAAAGGTGGTTTAAAGACCGACAAAAATAAAAATGTTGATAACTCTCGGAAATCACTTTAGACATGTTGAATTAGTTCATCACCCAGTAGAAATTCCATTTATGTTATAGAGGCAGTTGCAATTTTCATCTTCTGTGGAATCGCTTAGCAGTGAGTGAACAGTGCGTAAAAAGTGTTTTCAGACAAAGAGAAAGTGGGTTTCGGACCGTCAAAAATAAAATTGTTTATGACCCTTTAAAAACAGTTCAGAAATGTATGTTTAGTGTTGAATGTACTCGAAAGAGTGTTTTTCTAACAGTTGCAGGTGATATTTTCTTGTTCTGAGTGTATTCTGATAAGTGAGTGCACTGTGCAGAAAACTCTCCAGGCTCGGTTTCTGACCAGGAAAAAAAAAAGTTCAAAACTCCCTGAAATACAGTTCAGAAATGTAGCTTTAGTGTTAATTTTACGAGAAAGAGTGTTTTTTCTATAGTTGCAGGAGACATTTTCATGTTCTCAGGCATCCCTGAGCAGTGAGTGAACAGTGCATAAAACACGTTGTCAGCCAAAGGAATGGTGGTTTAAAGACCGATAAAAATAAAAATGTTGATAACTCTGTTAAATCACTTTAGTCAGGTTGAATTAGTTCTGCACCCAATAGAAATGCCTTTTTTTATTGTGGCAAGTGAAATTTTCATCTTCTGAGGAATCGTTGACCAGCGAGTGCACAGTATGTAAAACCCGTTTTCGGCCCGAGTTGTCAGAATTGACAAATAAAAAAATGTTATTATCACTCTGAAATCACTTCTGTCATGTTGAATTAGTTCTGCAACTACTAGAAATACCACTTCTGGTGGAAATTCAGTTGAAATTTTCTTGTTCTGAGGCATCCCTGAGCAGTGAGTGAAGGTGTAGAAAACGCGTTTTCAGCGCGAGATATCCGACCAAAAAAAAAATAAAATTGTTGATTACACCCTGAAAATAGTTCAGTAACGTGGATTTAGTGCGGAATATATTCAAAAGAGTCTTTTTCCAACAGTTGCAGCTGATATTTTCATGCTCTGGGACTATTCTGATCACTGTGTGAACAGTGCAGTAAACGGGTTTTCACCCAAGCGAAGGTCGTTTTCGGAATCGACAAACATTAAAATGTTATCACTCTGAAACCACTTCAGACATGTTGAATTAGTTCGGCACCTACTAGAATAACAGCTTCTGATATAGTGCCAGGTGAAATTTTTATGTTCTGAGACAGCCCTGAGCAGTGAGTGAACAGTGCAGAAAACGCGTTTTCAGCACGAGGGACCTGTGTCTTTCAGAACAACATACATAAAATTGTTGATAACTCTCTGAAACCACTTCAGAGACGTTGAATTTGTTCTGCAGCTACGAAAAAGACCCCTTCTGCTAAGCTGGTGTGCGCTCATGACTCCTGTTTGGACCTGGCTAGAATCAACGAGTAGTCCAAGTATGTCAGAATCCGCAGACGCTGTCTTCTAAGTGGTTCGAGCAACGCCTCCACGCACTTGGCGAATTTACGAGGCACAAGACACTGGAGACCATGTTGTGGAAGTAGGAGTCTGCAAGATCTATGGAGGTCATCCACTCTCACACTCTGACACACTCCAGGAGTCTGCTGGTAGTCCGGAACCGCTGTCTGGTCATAAATTGGTTGAGGAGACTGAGATCCAGAACAGGTCTCCACTCTCCTGTCTTCTTGGGTTCCAGGAAGTACCTGGAGTAATAGCCAGTGTAAGAGGATCGCATTGGTACTAGCTCGATTATTTCCTTTGACAGGAGAGCGTGGTCCTCCTCCATCAGACATGTTGTTTCTTTGAGTTCACTCAGGTCCACGTGGTGTCGCAGAACCTGGAGGTTGACTGTGAAACTGAAGGGCGTGTCAATGATCGAGTATATTCTTGATCCATATGGGCAGGTGAGGACACAGGCGCTTTCAATTCAGAAGATACTCTGTCATGATAGGCGGCCTGAGCACAGGAGCGGACCCGGCCTCCAGGGCGGGTACAAGACGAAAGGGTCGTCGATGATCAGCGCCTACTCCTCTGGGGACTTCAGGTCCGGCTGGTTCTTCAAAAATAGATTCGCTTTTGTCAGCTGAGCCGTCAGAGGAAGTACCCCAAACTTGCAGTGTACCTGGATCTGACACTGCAATTCTCCTAAGATGGAGCCCCGAGGTACCGGCCCAATCATCCTCAGAAAGAGATGACTCTCTAGATGACAACGTCCTGCTTGCCTCTGAGAGGTTTGGAGGGCTGCAGAGTCACAGACGGACATCCCATCAGACATCGCACGAGGGAGCTGAGAACAGAGCAGGTCTCGCACGCAGCGCGGTGGCTTTCGCGGTCCTCTGGCGACCCCTGCTGGAAACTGCCGAGTCTGTGGAATCAGAAGAGTTAATGGCAGAATTTAAACTCTCCTGACTTTTGGTTGGAAACGGAATCTGTTGAGAGACGGGAAAGAGTTATTTTACGCCTACGCTTCTTATTGTGCCGAAGCTGAGGAAAAACATAACTTCTTGGCTCCAGATACTTCCAAAGGATGTCAGGGATAAGGAGGCAGAGAGTCTGTTACTATACTGCTTGGTCTCCTGAGACAATGTCAAACAAAAAAAAAAAAAAATGAAGCCAGAGTTCGCACTGACTGGAACCGGAAGAGAACTTGGCAGGTGATAAACCCTCATTTTGGGCAGAGAAAAAACAGACTCGATACCAAAGTAATGCATCTTATTTTTTATTCAAGTTAGACTTTGGTTTAGATGCATACTTTTAGATACAAAGTTCTTTCTACGCTTTTGGAGGGAGCAGATGTGAGAGCAGCCGACTGGTCTCTCCAAGAGGAGCAGCGATGATCAGCGCGGCTATTATACGGCTGTTCCTCCCGGGCAGCAGCTATGTGTGGAGGAAGCGCTGCGAGTAGAGCACCACGCCGATGGACTGTTGAATCTCCAAAATCTCAGGTGGAGTAAGAAAGGTTCTGTGATGGATGAGCCTGTCCATGGAGCTCATAAAGAGCGCAATGATGTTCTCAAGTGCTATGAGCCGGTTGCCGACAGCGTAGACGCCATTCTACTGTGCGAAAGTGGCTCTGTCAACGCCGGGTGGGATGGTCCCTCCTCAGGGGGGGCTCCGTACCTGACCACGTGCGGGCCTAGTGCCAGTGGAGTTTCAGAGCTGCACCGGGAATAGTCCGGATTGAATTGGACTAGCAGTGGATGTTTACCCAACAGACGGCAGTCCACACCCATTTGGCATTATATCCTTTGAGTGTTGCAGTTGCTTTAGGATTTCGAATAGTGAACTGCATTTCGGGGGACAGAGGACTGCCTGCTAAGCTTGAAGTAGCCACACTTTGAGGGGACGCCCCAGGATCGGAGGTCCGCTCATAATTTTTGCTAGGAATATTACACCAGCCTTTCTACTTCACTGGAAGTGCCAGGGCACTCCGCAAAATGTGATTGTGAAATTACCGAGGCGTGAGTGAGTGACTCTGTAATTGTGAAATTGCAGCCGAAGCTGGCGCATCTGGCACAACAAGAGAAGAAGCTTGAGACCTGAAGACGAGCGGAGTGCCTTGTCTGGACCATGAAAACTTCAGGCAGGACTGAGGTCTCATCGCAGTCAGGGGAGAATGATTGCCGCGTGCCGTGACGCGCTGGTCTTTCATAGCTAGTGATGCCGACATCCTCCTATTCACGGGAGCAACGCCATTTAGCTTCAGTCGAGCACCGAGGCATGTCGGACTTCATGCGGTAAACTGCAGGGTCGCCGTCTACCTGTAAATTCTTACCGGTCACATGCACACCCGGAGTCGGCGAATCTGGCACATCAAGCGATGAAGCTTGAGACTTGAAGAGGTGCGGAGCGGCTCATCTGGACCACGGAAACTTCTGGTAGGACTGAGGTCTCGTTGCAGTCACGGCAGAGACTTGTCGCATCAGCGCAGGAGCGGATTTAAAGGCAGGTGACTCAGCGCTTGTCATGCTCCGAGCGTGGACGTCGGAATCTTCGGCAGCAGCTTCTCCCCGGGCAGTCAGCTGACCGGAGGAAATTTCTGTTTGTGTGGAAAATTTGCTTTAAATAAAACAATTGCTTGAAGCATAGTATTTGCGTTTTTTTTTATTTTTATTTTTTTATTCGTATTGAATTCGCTCCTTCCAGCGCCTCGGCCTCGAGCGCTAATCCGGGCCTTGTCGCCTGGGGTCCTGTCCGCGAACCTGGTGACACTGCTCAATGATGGTCCGGACATTTGATTCGTTCTCCCAAGTGGGTTGAAGTGACACACCCTGTGATAGCCGAAGCGGAAAGGAAAACACACAGGAGGTATCAACACAGCAGGTTTTATTCACGGTTCCAACTTCCAACAAACCGGATGATGACACGGCAACATAACAAGAGCGCCCCCAAGTTGTGACCCCAAATAATCCCATGACACATCATAACACCTCTTCGCCAAACTGTTCACGTCTTCCAACTTCACTCCCAAAACCCATGTCCCCAAAACCACCATAAACACTTGGGTAAGCCTAAAACTTAATAAAATAATAAAACAGTCATAAAATAGAATGCAACTTAAACGACTAACCCAAAACAAAACAAAACAAAAACATGCCTCTTTACGCTAAAGAATAAGAAAATTGCAAGCACCTTGGTCCAAAACTTTTATCTCCTTTTCCACTTTTTGAACATTGTCATTCAGATACACTGGGGGATTCCTGTTCTTTTGTGGTCGTACTCTTCCTTGAGACGGTGAGCATACCAGATCACTGTCGGTCTGTTTTTTTTTTTTTTTTTTTAGACTGACTTCTTCACTGTTCCCTTCACTTGTCTCAGTCTCCAGTGAGATCCCATCCCCAAGTGGATTCTCCACTTTGACATCCTCCACAGTGGGCGCGGAGGATGTCTGACCTGTTAAAATGGACAGTTTCCCACTGAAAACCTGGTCTACGAGTCTACGCAGTTTGCCCATTTCCCAGCACCATTGTGTAGGAGACTGGTCCTGTGCATTCCTGTATTAACCCTGGAACCCACTTAGACCCATAACCATAGTTTTTTGTGAACATCCGGTCACCTGTCTGAAAACTTCTGAACCGAGCATGTTGATCATGCTGAACTTTCTGGTTTGCCAGTTTCAGTTCCACTTTCGTCTTCAAATTTGGGTATATCAGATCCAACATGCACCTCAACTTCCTCCCCATCTGATAACTGAATAAAGCTCTACTCAGTTTGGTTTCCGGAGAATCACCGGATGTTTTTTTCATCAACTGTTTGAACGTTTGTATCGCTCTCTCTGCCATCCCATTAGAAGAAGGATGATACGGTGCTGATGTGACATGAGTGATCCCATTGCGTGCCAAAAGCTCTTTAGTGTGTTCGCTCACAAAACACTGGGCATTATCTGACACTATCATTTCTGGGATACCATGAGTGCTGAAACTGGCCCTCAAGCAGTTCACAGTAGCCACTGCAGATGCTGATGAAACAGGGTAGACCTCCAACCACTTTGAATGTGCATCAATCACCACCACTGCTTCAACATCAGACCACATCCTGTTTCCGGAATCACCACACAGCACCCCCACAGTACACACCCATCTTGTACATTCAGCTCCTGTTGCTTCATAGTGTATGGCCTGAAAGCAACATCGAGGTTACAGGGCCACCCTCTGAGTATGTATTCACGGACTGGTGCGAGTACGGGGTCTTCACTGGTCCACGATGGTTACGAAGCTCTTCCGAGTTGACCACTGAACTCTGATCCTGCTCTACCATCAATACCTGGTCTTCTGAGTCTGGATCCCCAGTTTTCTCTGGAAGTGGAAGTCTACTGAGAGCATCTGCGTTTGCATTGTCCTGTCCACGTCGGTACACCACGGCATATTCATTTGCTCTTAACAGAATAGCGCATCTCATGATCCTCTGAGAACTCATGTGTGGCACAGCTTTTCCTTCATGAAACAGACTGATTAAGGGCTTATGGTCTGTGTACAAATCACAAATTTACATCCACACAAATATTTGTGGAAGTACTGCACCCAAAAAATAACTGCTGATAACTCCCATCTTTATCCAACTGCGAATAGTTTTTTTGTGCTGCTGTGAGTGTGCGTGAGGCATATCCAATAGGCTTTTCTGCTCCTTTTCCAGCCTATGTGCCAAGACTGCCCCCACCCCATAAGGTGAGGTATCACATGACAGTGCCAGTTCTTTTTGTTCATCATAATGAACCAACACTTAAACGCTTTGTTGTAACTTTTTTGCCTGCTTAAAAGCCTCTTCTTGCTCAACCTCCCACCTTCGTTTCTCATCTTTCCTCAGTAACTTGTGTAATGGAGAGAGCACAGTAGACAAGTTTGGCAAGAATTTGTTATAAAAGCTTAGCAGACCTAGAAAAGCTTTAACCCTCATATTATGCTTAGGGTCAATTTGACCGATATCCGTTTTTGTGTTGAAAAAAGTAGTGGTTATCCTGACTTTTTCTTCATGAAATCTTGTGACTTTTCCTCATCAAGGGTCATGAGAGAGAAGAAGGATACACCAAAATGTCAAAATTGTTTGATTTATGGCCCTGGAGATAATAAAACACCTCCCCTTCCGGAGGTAATAAAACCACCCCCTCCCCCTTTTTATATAAAAAAGAAATTCAAATAATAACCCATCCCCTTTTTTATATAAAAAGAAATTAAAATAATAACCCCTCCCCTTTTTATATAAAAAGAAATTAAAATAATACCCCTCCCCCTTTTTTATATCAACAGGGAATTAAAATTATAACCCTCCCCCTTGTTTTATGACAGGAAGGGTAATAATTAACCCTATCATTCCTTGTTTTATAACAGGAAGGAAAATAACAAAAGGGAGGGTTCTGACCGCTGAATAAACATCGACCTGTGTGTATATATATGTAACCTTCAGACCGTCGCAAGGAGCAAGGAACCGGCAAACACAACCAACTCGCAATGTCTATCCCTACAACGGCGTGTGGATCACCAGTGATCAGCGAGACAGCTGTGACTGTTATTGAGGACCCGTGGATGGGTGCTGGGGCTCCCCGTAAATCTGTAATGTACCTACGGCGTACGCAGGCGCCGCCCGGGGAATCTTTGCAGGATGAGTGGTCTCTAGAGCCTTACGGACGTTGAGGGAGATGGGGGTACGCGTTTAAGTATGAAACAGCTGAATTGTACATTTATCAACTGGATGACAACGAAACCTTGAGTGCCTATACGGAGATGGCCGTGTTATCATCTAACGACTGGGGTGTGCTGAGAGAGGTGAAGCCGGAAAATTTTCCAAGGGCTGAAGAAGAAGAACAACAACAACAACGTCAGAAGGCTGGAGCTGTGTCTAACAAACCTGATCGAACGGAGAGGATGCCGTCCTTTGTGGCTATATGGCTGGCTAAAATCTCAGGATCAGGACGATGGTCCTTCAGAGCCCTCCATAAAGTATCAACAGGAGTCACGGGTGAAGAAGAAGAAGATTTCGTCCTGGAGTATTTTAATTCTGATTGCGGTGTATTTCGTACTCTGTTAACCATACCTTTGGATGCTTGGAGTGAAAAAAACCGCGAGATTTCTGCAAAAATCGACGGCCTCTTCTACCATAGCCGCTTATGGGTTGATACCCTTGTGTTGAAAAAAGCACTGACCTTTTAGTCGCGCCCTTTGGACCGCCTACTGGCTGGCGGTTGTTATAAAGAGGGTGTTTTCCAGAGCGACACCCTGCAGACGTATCCAGCGGAACAAACGCATCCAGGAAAACAATGAGGACCGAAGGTGTTCCGAGACGTATTGCCACTATCTTCCTCGGAGCTGCTACAGGCGGTGCTGGGTACGGAATGAACAACCCCTCGCCGACCCGTCTACTTCCTGTGGTAGAAGACGTTACAGGTGATGGTCATGAGTACGAGGGTTCTAACAACGGCATGGCGGACGGAGCCTGTCCTTCATTGACCATCAAAGACGACACAGACGACTCTGATGCAAGTGAAATGGAAGACGTGGACGATGAAGAGGAACCTGTAGGGAGAGCAACAACCTCCTGTCCCGAGAACGGAACTGTCTGCGTGCATCCGCCTGCTTCATCCTCAGCTTCTCAAGACCAAGAACCAGCAGCTAATGATGAAACGGATGGATGGATAAGCGGTTTCTTCCTGAAAGCTGTAAAGACAGTTGTATTTCATCTACTAGGTAAAATCATGCGCAGATATTGGAGGGAGATCTGCTACGGCTGCCAAGTAGACCATCCGAGCCAAGTACAACACAGCTGTCTTGAAGAGATGGAGGATGATTTCTACAGCCTTAACTTCTACCCGTTGATGAAGAGACTCTGTAACAACAACTTTCTGCCTGCTATACAACACTACTTGACCCTGAATGACGTACAACCGGAGAAAATGAGAACCAAGGCTACGGCTGAGACAGTCTTGCTCGAAATGAGGTCTCCAAAATCAAGCGTCTGGAACGAATACATCAAACACAAGCCAGAGGATCTTCTAATTGAACGTCTGGAATCAGCAAGTAGAATCTGGAATAGAACGCCGGTCCTGGGCAATGTCACAAACACGAGATACCCTCGTATGTGATATTTTTTATTTTATTTTTTTGCTTTTACTGTCTTTGTATAACTTTACGATCGAATCCTGACATAACCTGTTTAATAAAAAAACATTAAGAAGGATATTCGGATCTCGGCTCATTCATTTCTCATTTAACATGTCGGTGAAACACATCATTAAAAGAGTTTATTACAATCCTCTTCACCCCGGGAGCTACGGAGGCGCGGATCGACTTCGTCAAGGGGTGCAGGTTGAGACTGGAAAACCAGTCAGTTCTAAATCTATTAAAGATTTTTTATCAAAACAGGATGCTTACACCCTGCATAAACCGGCCAGAGTAAACTTTCCGAGAAACAGAGTATTTGTTCACAGGCCGCTTCAACAATTCCAGGCCGACCTATGCGACATGCAGGCGTTGGCTAGATATAACGACGATCAAAATTACTTGTTGACCGTTATAGATGTATTTTCAAAGAAGGCCTATGTACGCGTTTTAAAAAGAAAGACTGCGATTGAGACAATGAAGGCGTTTGAATCAGTGCTGGATGAGAGCGGGACGCCTGCAAAGCTACAGACGGATGATGGGAAAGCATTTTTTAGCAAGAGTTTCCGGGCTTTGATGGAAAGGAAGAGAATTATTCATTTTTCAACAGCGAGTGACTTTAAGGCCTCTGTGGTTGAGAGATTTAACCGCACTCTTAAAAATCGGATGTGGAGATATTTTACAGCTAAAAACACTCTACGTTACATCGAAGTTTTACAGGATCTAGTAAAGAGTTATAATCACAGCTATCACAGTAGTATAAAAATGACACCGATGGAAGTAACTAAAGAAAATACTCTGCAAGTGTTTGACAATCTTTACATTAGACCGTCGAAAGGTCGACAGAAGCCGAAATTTAAGGAGGGCGATCATGTTAGGATATCAAAACTACGAGGTATATTTGACAAAAAGTATGAGCAGAGTTTTACAGACGAGATATTTACGATAACTGAATGTATTCACCGCAACCCGTCTGTGTATAAATTGAAAGATTTCGACGGCGAACCCATCCAGGGGTCATTTTATGATCAAGAATTACAAAAAGTACAACTCGATAAGGATAAAGTATTTCACGTAGAAAAGATTCTCAAGGAACGCTGCGTTAAAGGAGAGAGACAGGTCTTTGTCTAGTGGAAGAACTGGCCTGAAAAATTCAACAGTTGGGTAAAAGCTTCAGATATAAAAAATATATAAGACGATCCTTCTTTACACCAGACGTCATATCATCATGTACAACTCAAAGAACACTGGCTTCTATGTGACTTTACCATCAAACGCCAGTGCAAAAGTTTTTAAAGACAACTCGATCGGTACTTTCCGCGTTGATTTAGCACAACATATTGATTTAAACGGGAAATGGGAGGTGGCTTTGACGGAGATTACATACCCTCACACATGGCATAATATTCCGGAGGATGCGGCGTTATTTTACTGGAAACCGAACCCTAGAGGACCTGATTCCAACACAAACACGGCTCCCCCAAGAGGATCAGATTCAGATGCTAACACGTCGAGGCGGCATAAAGATGAATTTCATAGAGCCATGGCGAGACTTCGGGCTCCGGATCCTGACGCCAGCGCCTCACCTCAGAGGAAAAAAGACGAATCACGAGGGGTTGATCGACATTTCAAAACTGCAGGAACAGATATTTCTAAACTGAAGTTCAAGGGTGGATATTACAGCTCTATTAATCAGATTACAACCGAGTTGGAGCAAACCTTTAAAAAAACCAATAACAATATACGCTTCCTGTTTGACGGTGCACGGCAAAAAATTGATCTTCAAGGAGACGGTCAGAACTTAGTGCTTTTTAACTCGCCTTTAGCTTACATGTTAGGTGTAGAGCCTGGTCATTGGATCAATTTTTGCGAGTTCAGAGCGCCCCACCCAGTTGATTTAAAAGCGGGGTTTTACCATCTTTACTGTTACAGCGACGTTGTAAGACCGCAGCTTGTAGGGGATGCATATGCACCGCTTTTAAGAACGGTGGAAATCAAGGGTAGTTACTCAGATATAATCACACAACATTTTAACCCTGCTACTATTTACCGGTTGCCAAGAACCATATTGAAAATATTCAGGTACAAATTAAATCAGATCTTAACAAACCAGTCAATTTTACCTTTGGAAAAGTGGTGGTGACTCTACACTTTAGACCTGTTACTTGAGAGGATATTATATAACCCTCGTATCGTCGTCTGGAAATCCATTCATCATCACAACGCCGGAGAGAGATAACCCCCTGTGTAGACCACGTCATAAACAAACACAATGGTACATGCAGGCTTAAGAGACGACCCGCACAGATTTGTACAATATTATGAAAAACAGGTGGGCGGAGATCTACCCGGGTTCTACGGTGCCCCGGTTATGTACGGACGAGGCATCGGTTCCCTCTTCTCAAAAATGTTTCGGTTTGTATCACCTCTGTTGAAAAGAGGTATTGCCATAGCGAAACCCCATCTCAAATAAGCGGTGGGTAACATAGCCTCGGATATGTTCACCCGTACCGTGAGAGGAATGAGCGATCAACAGAGACAGGAAGGGTCAGGCGGTATAGCCGTCTTATCACGAAGGACAAAGAGACGCCCTCCAGGTCGCCGTGTAACACAGAGCTCTAATAAACGTACAAACAAAAAAAGAAAGAAGCCAGTTGACAGAAGCAAACGGGCCAAGAGGAAGTCCAGAGGGAGCTCCGATATATTTTAAAAAACCTTATATACAGTAACATGGCGCTCCTACACCAGAAATCTGCTGAATGCACGTTAGCAGAACTGGATTTATTCACGGCGCCGGTGACGCAGCTTTCCATCGAGGACAAAATTTACACTGAAATTGCTCCAGTAGCCGCTATCCGCGAAGGAGGACCGATTGAGTTTTTTATACCGGGAGACAGCGAAAAGTATCTAGACCTAAACGACACCCTTCTACACGTGCGTGCAAGAATTACTAACGCCGATGGCACACCGCTGGCTAACGACGCAGCAGTCGGTCTCATCAATTATCCTCTAAACACAATCTTTGATCAGTGCGATGTGGTTCTGGGGGATCGGATGATTTCGCAGTCCAGTTCCACTCACCCGTACAGAGCTATGATTGAAACACTTCTCAACTTTTCCGGCGACACTCTTAAAACACAGTTTAGCGCCGGTCTTTTTTACCCGGGTCAGTTGACTCGATCGTCACTGTAAACGGACCCAACGCAGGCCTTAATAAAGGGGCAGAGTTCACGAGCAGATCCAGAGAAGTACACCTTCTCGGTCCTCTCCACAGCGACATATTTTTCTGCGAGAGACTGTTATTAAACTCGGTCGATTTAAGAATTAAACTCACCAGGGCGAACGATGCCTTCTGCCTGACCGGACCCCGCGACTCCACCTTTCGTCTGAAAATCCTCGGCGCCTCTCTGTTTGTGAAGAAAGTCACTGTTTCGCCAGCTGTGAGAATAGGTCATGCAGCGGGTTTGTTAAAAGGAAATGCTCTCTACCCCCTCTCACGAGTCAACGTAAAAACATACTCCATTCCTGAAAACTCAAGAAAATGTACCCAGGAGAATTTATTTCTGGGTTCAATACCTAAATACGTGGTTTTAGGGATGGTGCATCATGAGGCATTTACCGGTAGGAGAGATCTCTCCCCGTTCAATTTTCATCATTACAACACCGAATATCTCGCCCTCTGTCAGGACGGCCGACAGATCCCCGCTAAAGCTTTTCAACCTCAGTTTAATAACAGTATGGCGGTCAGAGAGTTTTATAACATGATTCTAGCTACAGGAAGACATTTGAAGGATCTACCGCTAAGCATTGACCGCGAAGGTTTTAAGGCGGTTATTCATTGTTTGCGTTTAATCTCAATCCAGCCGACGACAACGACGCTCTCTCCCCTGTGTCAAAAGGGAATTTAAGACTGGAGATGAGATTCAGAGTACCCTTACCGAACACCGTAACACTGATTGTGTACGCTTGTTACTTTAAATTTTGTTATTTGTTATTTGTTATTTTGTTATTTTAAAGACTATTGTAACGTGTTATTTTAAAGACTATTGTAACGTGTGACTAATCTTATTTTGTTTGTACGTGTGTTTAAAAGAAAAATCTGTAATCACATAATAATTCAATAAAACATTTTATTGATGAAATGACAATAACCGTGTACAAGACAATTATTCAGGAAACCCATCAAGGTGTTAGAGACAATTTCTTCCCTTTGGTCACTACACGCGTCAAGCGTCGCCGAGGTGTCGCTTTAGGATCCTTTGGGTCGGGAGACCAGCTCTCAGCTATACTTTTCTTTCGCGACATAGAATTCGATTTAAGTCTCTGATATTGAGCCCTCGCTTCAGGGTTGGACAGCAGTGTGAGAGGGATGTTTAGCTTTAATAATGTGACGAGAAACTCGGACCAGCCCTCAGGTAATGAAGAACTTGTTTTCTTATACGGTAGGGAAAGGACCTTGAATAAATCAATCACATGAGAGCCTTTTACAGCATTTCCTTCATACATAAATTCGCCATTCATATTCCAACCATCACCGTTTTTGGATATCCTCTGGATAATGTATTCAGCATTTCTTCGAGCTTTTGCCGGAAGGCTATTTAGAATATCCTTACCCAAGTCATCTGTTACAGAGGGTGTTTTTAGAACACTTTCGACACGACTGTCAGAGTCGTGTGGATGATCGCTGACTCCGTCTCGTTGTAAAGTCGGAGTTACTCTCCTTTGGTCTCTCTGATCCTGTTTTGCAAAGGTTAAATATCTTTGCAATAGAGCATCGTACTTTTTAATCTTCTCATACGGGTTTAACTGAGAATCATTTAGAATGGACCTCATCTTGTCATTTAATTCATCTTCGGCAGTTTCACGGATGTCGGAGGTTGGACGTGATAACTGGTTAATTTGCTGAGGAGAGACGAGATACATTTTCTGGACAGTCTTCATGGTGTTTTACTTCTTTACAAGTCCTCCTATTAGATTTCCAATGATTGGAACGGCAGCCGCTAGCAATGGCAAAATGAATCCTCCCGATTGCTTTTTAAGAATCCTTCGTTTACGCTTCACGCATGCCTTTTTATTAGCCAAGAGTCTGATGTTTTTCTTCTGTTTTTTCAGTTTTTTGAACTGAGCCTGTGACAATGGTACATTCCCCTTCAAAACATTCAGGGCGATCTCACCGAGAGCTTGAATAAAGTCCCGAGAACTACGCATCAAAATGTCTTTACGTTTCTTTGACGGAGCATGGTATAGTTCCTTAAGTAAACCCGTGTTTCTTTTTGTACGCGCTGACATAACTTAAGCAGACGTTTTTGGTATGTACACCGTGTGACGTTGATGAGGAAGTATCCCGGTCCTTAGTCTGTAGCGTTCTGGACATGAGGGTGTTAGATCAACAATTAAGTACCCGTGTGCGTCAGCTGTAGCATCTTCAAAGCTTTCTAGAAAGAAAGCTCTCTGAGACGGGTAAACCTGTTGAGCAAGAACTTTTACCTGCATTTTATCGCGAGGATTCTTAAACAGTACAAAGTAATTGCTATTCAGACTAATACTGCGACTATATTTACCACGATGAAATGAGTTTTGCGTCAGCATTATAACACTCATATTTTTATGATGTCTGTACTGTGTAAAAATGCGAACAACCTCAGGGTTTTCAGAAGCTTCAAAAATCAACAAAAAACATCGTCAAGAATAATCAAATGTTTTCTATCAGAAGGAAATACATCTTCATTTTCAAAAGATTCAGGTAAACCTTCAATGAATTTGATGTTTTTATTCATCTTTTGCAATTCACTGTACATCGGTTGAAAAGAAGTATAAATCCATACAATATTTACATTGGCATCATCCATAACATGTTCACAATTTTCAAGTATACATTTTACAAAATGGGTCTTTCCTGACCCTGATGGTCCCACCACTAGACATGAAAATGGTGTTTTCAAACGAGGATCGAAATGAATTTCTTCCATAATGACCCCTCATCCACTCAAAACTCAGAACCCAAAAGGTTTGGTTGTGCGTCTGAAAACAATCGCCTCTTAGTGTACACGACCCAGAGTTTTTTTAGTAACTGATCTGTTTTTTAAAGTGATGTTCTTTTTATCCCTGACAATGCTGTGTTGACGGGTCTCAGGCAGCCCATCAGGTGAATTATGTCAAAACAAGTCATCCAATGTCACCACAAACAACCCGGGAACCCTTTACACATGACTGTTAGATCGTGGATGAAAATTTGAGGCCATCCTGAAAGATGGGTCATTGTTCAAGTTTTTTGATCCTCAGATTATCAATTAATGCGTTTATATTCTTCTGCGAGACGTACAGTCACTCTCTCCTCACTGGCATCAACAAGAAATATCTGTTAGGTCTCAATCATTGGTTCTCTGAATGAGCACCATTGAACATGTGTAACTTGTTGAATCACCCACGTTCTGTCTAAACTGAGGATACCACGTATTGTTGTACTTGTTCTTTACAAACAATACAATACAAAGGACCTGCCATGATGTATGGTTTAGAGACTGCTACACAGGCAGACAAGCAGAGTCACATATGTCTGAATTGATGGCCAGGTTTTCATAGGAGGAGGGTGCATCTCAGATCAAGATGGAGGTCGCCAATTTGTGATGGCTATTAGTGAGGAAAGGGTAAAATGAAGTCATACATCGAAGATTTTACAAGCTACTCACAAACATTCAACATAAATATTTGCCTGCATTCAACTTTTAATTTTCAACTTTTATCATCATCATCATTATCTTTTGCAGGAGATAACTATTGCATCATTTATGTTTAAACCACATCATAGTGAGAATATATTACAACAGCATTACATTTAACTCTTTCAAAATTTCAGATTTTGTTCAAGGATATTGTAGGTATCCGTTTGCTTTTGGAATTAATTGAGATTCCTTGCAGAAGTATCCTTTTGACGCAAACGTTGACAGTAACGTTTGAAAATTTCAACGTGGTCCCAGAAATTGCAGCACTTTCAAGAGTTTCTCCCCAACCAACAGAAACAATACATACATAATTACAAAATAAAACCCAAAAAGTACTGTAGTAACATGCAAACATGAATGTCAGTCTACGCTTTGACTCCAAAGGTCCAGTGGAAAAGCTTCATAGAACTTCATATCCAATATGTGTTCCTTCCTTCCGTTTAAAGTTCTCGTATGAGATGTTTATGAGATGTTCATCAATTCCGCATTTACCTACGTATGCGTAGATCCAACAAGTCCAACATTTCCCCACTGCGGGACAAACAAGGGGCACTCTGTGCTCAAGATTCAAGATTGTATTCATCACCGTGGTCACCCTCGACATTTTGGGCGGCTCGCGACATTTACGCTAAATGATAGCAACCGATTTAAGGGAGAATGACACACACAATTACTGTAATTGTTCAAGAAAAAAAAGACAAATCTTAATCTCATTCTATCACTTTCCCCCTCTTATGGGCAGAACAGCGAATTTTGCCACCGTTTTTAAAAAGTGCATCGAGGCTGATTTTAGGGGCGAGAAACTAGTCATTGGCTGTATATGTTGAACGAAGACCTGAGTATGATCCGGGACATCTTCCCATAGGATTGGATATTGGATCACCAAGCGTTGTCATGTTCACAAACATGCTTTCATGTGTTTGCAGACATTCACTCAGTTAAAAATTTAATTTGAGTGAAAAATGAGATATAATCACACTGTTGCTTTCAAAAATCTTTGTTAGTTTTGTTATATTGTTTTTCTTGTTGTTGTTGTTGTTGTTGTTTTTCTCAGATGTTCTTTCTATGGAGTTTCTATTCTCTCCCTTCTCAATGAACAGAGTTGTTCTTTGAAGTATATTCTCGTATTTATTTGTTCTAATATTTTCTGTGTGCATATTCCGTCTTATGCAGTTACACTTTAAAACTTAACTGACTGATGGATGGATAGGTAGATGCAAGTTCATAAAAAGGAATAAAAGCCTTCTGCAGGATTCAGCGCCTCATTGAGAGACTACTAACGTAAAAAAAAAAAAAAAAAAAAAAAATGCTTCCACGCAATTCGTACACCTTGTGAATGTAAACAAATAAAAGATAATATACTCTTTAGCTTGAAGATATGTAAAGAAAATGTAGGTCTAGGACGATTAAAAATGAAAAAACTGAAAGTATGTCAGAAACTACAATGTCAACCCTGTGATTTGTTGTTTGTCAGTTAGAATTGACAGTGAGTAGTAAAAAGCTTTACTTGTAAAAAAAAAAAAAAAATTATATTTCATACTATTTCATGCAAAAGTGGGGTTGTGACCGGTAGCGAAAAATAAAAAGTTCTTGACATCTCAAAAGTTATACATCTTTTATTTTTTTTCAAATTTGAAAAATGGCTGAACAAATGAAAAAAGTTTGTCAAAATTATATAAAACTATATCTAGTTTCTAATAACATTTCTAATAATATTCATTTATTTACCATATCGTAGATGGTTGTACAAAAATGTCAGGCTTTAGTTCAGGATTACTAGTACAATTTGTGTAAGCAGACAGTGTCAGGTGAATGAAAAGATTAAGAAGATTGGGAACATGCTGCTCGCACATGCTAAAATGGCTTGTTGTCTTATAGTGAGAATGGAAAGTCTTAAATTTGATGCACGAGTGTGTGTGTGTGTGTGTGTGTGTGTGAGTGAGTGCTGAAAGAAAACTGCTGAAAGAAATTTGTTGTTTTTACAAACAATTGAATTTCTTGTACTGACAATTAGGAGTTTTTAACAGTGAAACAGATATTTGAGAATCTAATGGATGGAGAAAAGTTTGAATTAGAAGGAAAAATGTACTTTTAGATTTTATAGCATGAACAGCTTGCCTACCAAAACTATTCTTTTATGGTAACTTGCGAACACAGACAAAACAGACAAGACAAAAACAGGTTCACGAACCTACAATGTCAACCAGTTTAATGATTGCCAGTTGTTTGTTTTTAAAAACACTGAAAAAGTTTTAAAATTTGAGACACAGTTGATAAATAAAAACTTAGAATACACCTGTAACTTGTGAAGAAATATGAAAATACAATATCTGAATTTGTTCACAAGCTTTACTTCAGCATTAAAATTTTGTGAAAATGAACAATAGAAACACAGTTTTTTTAAAATGGAAAGATTTAATTTCAACACATTTCGATTTCGACTCGGGTTACTTTTTTTTTATAATTCTCAATTCGTACATTCATAGTTTCACCTCAGCTAGAAGCAGGTTAGTCTCTGGATCTGATCTAAATACCACATATGATGCTGGAGTAATTGCGTAATGCATGCATAACTGGTTGATTAATCCTGATAATACCTAACAACTGTGATATTTATTTTTATCCTTTGGTGCAACTTTTAAAGAGTTAAAACATTCAATTATTTCTACACTAGTTGCCTGGTTTTGAATAGTCACAAGTTACTTTTTAAAAAATGCTAAACACAAAATGCACACTACAAAACGAACATGTTGCACCGTACTGCTCCCGCATTTGGCTGTTTTCACCTGAAAATACAGAATAAAGACACATTTAAATCAGTGAAAAGCACGGCTTGTAATATACACATTTAAGCCACTGGTAAGGCAAAAAATAAGTAAAATAAAATAAAATAAAATAAAATTAAGGGTTGACATACTTTGGATATTTCTACACTACTTGTCTGACTAGGGATAGCATCAAGTATAAATGAATGTTCATTCAATGAATGTTCAGTCCCTCCTACATTGTGTTACATGACAAGTTATAGGACGTTTGTATCGCTATTATATCACTGTAGTGATTCCTTCTCCAGAGATTCAAGCATGGACCTGGTGGACTTTTCTGGAATGTGTAACTTCAACTCGGAGACATCTCCTTGGGTTCCCACCATGCCTGTTGCAGCTCAGAGGTTTCTGAACCCTCCGATAAGGACCATAAATCATTGGAATGGTCAAAGGGGGGAGAGACTACAGCAACAGTCCAGGATGCTGTGCCGTAAGAGAAAAAAAAACCTGACCAACTCATGAACCCTGTTTGGTGGGGGACACACACAGCTCCTCCTTCTCCAGGTTCCAGATGAACAAAGACAGACTTGTATGTGAATGTGTCTTAATGTGTATTTCTTAAAAAGGACTTTGTTTCCCATAATAACCCATGATTTCCACAGGATGTTCAAGCAAACCAGATGCCCTGAACATGTGATGGTAAACTTGACATGAATGGTCGATTGTTATATTGATCATTATAGAGGAGAATGTGCTAGAATGGTCATGTTTGGTGTCGTCTGAATGCTTAAATTGAGATGGGAAAGTTTTGACAGATTGCGAGCAACTTTACAACTCAGGTAATGTTTTATTGTCAAATAAAACTCTGGTACCGGGGGGGGTCAAAATCTCCCATCTCAAGACTGGAATTTACGACCCCGTTGGAGGAGGAGGAGGAAGGCCAGGTTTGGAAACCCTCGTCCAATCAGCAATAGGTGATGGAACTCCTTCAACCAATCAAAACTGGACAAGGAGACTCTTCATGAGAGTTCAAAAGACCCAGTCTACAGAGGTTCTGCCCTCTGTGCGCTCTGTTCCCCTCTGTTCAGCCCTCTGTGACCCTCTGTTCAGCCCTCTGTTCCCCTCTCTGCTCTGTTCCCCTCTGTCCCTCTGTTGCCCTCGGTTGCCCTCTTTCCCCTCCTTCTGCCGCTTCCTCTGGATACTTCACCTCTTACAACCAACTACAACCAACTTCCTCGACGGTTCCTGCTCAAGTTTCCTGCAAAGACTCTTGCTTCTCCTCCACCCTTGAAGCCGTGCCAGCGTTCCACTCGCTGCCCATCCAAGTGTGAGAGTGATTGAGGAACTTTTTCAAAGTTGCACATCACCCTCGTCCTCCAGCGGTCTGCCAAGCCAGAGCTTCCTTCAGGAACGGCCCAGTCACACCATGTGATCACAGCCGGCGGCCGTGACGAGCACGCGAGTCCAACTTCCAACAACCTTCCGCTGCCTGGAGTGTGTCATTAAGGCGACCACTCTAGAAGGTTGTTCAGACCGGTGAATCACCTGGCACGAGAGAAAGATACGCCTTCGGTCCTACGCCGCTCTCTGCCAGCTACGATCACCCCGTCTGCGACGAAAGATCCACGGCGGTCTGGAAGACGATCCGAGAGTGCCATCGACGCCTGAAGCTGCGTGTCCTCATCACCTCCAAGCCACCACGCTGAGAACCAGGACGCCTCCTTCCAAAGCCGCCTGCCTCCTCCCTCACCTCCTGACCGACCTTCTGCATCTACTCATCACCCTCTCATCCATCCCTCCATCCCATTCATCCCTCCACTCATCGCCAAAGTAAGCCGCTGCTTGTCATCTCTGCACAGAGTGGTGTGTTGGGGTTTAGTAATGTTATTACTTGCCTGAGGTTGACAGTTAGACTAGAACGTCTGAACTTTCCCATCAGTTACACACGTGTCTGATACGGTATTGACATTGATTCATAACTGGTTTACGCTTCCATCGCGATATTGTCGGGATCATCTCATTCTCCTTTGCATCTTTCCTGTTTCTTTCTGTTCTTTTATTCCTAAATAAATCTATAAAATTACGTTGGTCTTGATCACATTACTTTGGAGTGTATTATAATCAATCTAAGAGCCTCTGATCAGTAAAGGACATTACATCACGAGTAGTGACTTCAGATAAATAGATTGATTACGCTAATAGTTCATTAAGTTACCACGGTTAATTAATTAATTAAGTGTTAATCAAGAGAGCTAAATAGTCTCCTGGAAACTATATTTCAGGTGGTGCCCCAAACTTTCGAGGAGATATTATTTTTCATAATATCCACGTCACAGACGCAGGCGTCCGTGACCAGACAATCCTTCACTTTCACTACAGCCTTATTGGTGCCCCGTGTGAGGCTGATTAATTGCTAAATTTTGATTGTAAACCATTCCATAAAGGTAGAGTGTTCCCCCCCCTTGCTTCACCCCGTTTCTTCCGTCTCACTCTCTTCAAAGCGTGTGCCCAGCCTGCGCTGAGACATTGTTAAGAAAAATAAATAAATAAAAATAAGAACAAAATTAATAACGCGTTTAAACCACTTTGTCTGTGCTTCAAAAGCACTGAAATTACTTTGATGGTACCTACTGCCTCGAAAAAAAAAAAAAAAAAAATTATCGAGAGAATATACATGTGTTTGCTCTAGTGACAAACGCTGAGCATTAATTCATCAGGCCTGCGGACGGAATTCACGACCGAGTTACGAGCGTCTAACCAACAGTGAACCTTCACGTCCAACTCCAACTTTAATAATTGGCGTAGCTAACCAGTTATTAAAACGTTGTTCCAACACGACGGGAGTCTTACATTTGCCCGGCGCACGAGTTTCTGCCTACGGGAACAATAGTGATCAATTGACGTGAGCTTGTGTTGGGTGTGGTGAGCGTAATTGACCTATTCTTGTATTGCTGTGCATAGAGCAGAGATTTTGATCTCATAAGACTTTCGCGCATGCGTGGTCGCAGCTTCTTTTTCCCAGTGGAAGAAGCGCGCTCCTCTGGAGTCATTCCACATCACTGGAGGGCGGACAGAAAGTCCCGCCTCATTCACTTATTTATTGCTGTGTGTAGAGCAGAGATTTTGATCTCATAAGACTTTCGCGCATGCGTGGTCGCAGCTTCTTCTTCCCAGTGAAAGAAGCGCACGTCTCTGTAGTAATTGTACCCCACTGGAGGGCGGACAGGAAGTCCCGCCTCATTAAAGGAAGTGACGTCAGCGTAGCAACTGTTGCTAGGCTAGCCGGCTAACAGCTAGCCTGCCATTGACAATAGGTTTAACACTGTTGAAGGCTATTTGTTGTTGCTAATGCTAAGGCGTGTGATGCTCACTTCTACTGATAGCCTAACTGCGGTGAAAGCTATTGTTTAGTTACCATGTCAGATGCTAAGGTACTGAGGTTGGATAACTTTAGTCTTTGGCTTATTTTGTTACAGTGCCAACTTGTTTAAGTTGACAGTTGGGGCCTCCGTGCCTTGTTTGTGCTGTGCTACTTGCGAGGCCACCACTAGCGGTGTTACAGTCTGCAGCTGCAATAGCTGGTAATGCTAATCTGCCACGATTAGCTTGTGTTGTTTGTTTTGCTTTGCACACAAATTAGCTGTTTGCTTTCTGCCATCCTGCAAATTGCTGATGCTTGTGGTGCTGCCTGTCCATTGTGCAGTGTGTTTTAAAAAAAAAAAACCTTTGTCTATTTTTTTTTTTTTTTTCAGTGTTTGAAGATTCTTGCTCCACAGTCTTTCTCTACCTGTCCAGCTTACACGCTTCACCTGTTGTCACCAACCCAAAGTCAAACTACAGTTTGGATTTAAAATTACAAACCTAGTAATTCCAACCTCACTTGTGTATAAAAATAATTTTAATTAAGAATTAAGATTACAAATTTATACACAGATACACTTGAATATTTTTATTGAATAGCTGTCTCACTACTCAATTAGAAACATCGACAATAGAAACAAACCTTGCCTTTTTAATTAATAACTACTTATTAATTAAATAATTCAACCAGTCCATAAATAGCCCACACAATTAAATCTTGCATCCAAGTTGACAAACCAACTATTGAATTTGAAAAAAAAAAAAAACAAAAAACTTGTTACTCACTTAAATAACTTAAAGAGTTATTAGTAGAAACAATTAAACAATTTGAGATTTGATTCAAACAAATTTTAAATTAACATTGAAATTTTAGAAATCAAATCCGCTAAAAGTAACGCACCTAAAGTGATCCCCTGGTTATCTCAACAACCTGAGTAATAACAATAGCAATTACTTAAACCGTTACTTTTAACATCCCAATAATTTAAGTTGGTTTTCAATAACTTAAGAACAATTCGCTGATAAGTTTTCCTTTAACATTTTAACTAGCTTACAAGCGTAAATTAAGGAATTCAGCAATAAAACAAAACAAACGATTAAATGGCTGAAAGCAGAGAATCCCCGGTCGACTACGAAAACCTGGATTCGTTAGAGCACCTGCTAGCCACAATCACTGATAAGATGTGCCCAGGTTATAGCACAACCCTGGCAGCAGATCAACCTGACGCTATCAATGATAATATCGCTCAGCTCATGAGCCAATTGGAGTCCACGGACCCCAAAGATAAATCCCTGGTTAAAGCCCTAAGTTGCATGACCCTGAACTTGGTGGCACAATTAAAAATTAAAGACAAAGAAATTGAAAACAGGGAACGACAATGGGAGCATGGACAACAGGACCTAGCCCTGCTGAGACAAAGGGAGTCCCTCTTAACAGAGAGACTCGACATGGTTGAATCTCAGTCAAACACCACAGAACTTAGTAAGCTGAAACAAGACAACCTAGAGCTTACTCAAGAGGTGTCTCAACTGAGACAAGATCTAACTGACCATGAGGCCGTCAGAGATCAACAAACGCAAGACCTCCTAGATGCCCTGGCTGAGTCACTGACCTCTCAGAATGAACTCAAGCGGGTGGAGGCAAGATTATCCTTTTGTCAGAAAGAACTGTCTGATGCACTTGCAGAAGTGGAGACCTTGTCAGAAGCATTAAGGAAACAAGCACCTCGACAAACAGAGCTCTACCTTCGACTTCTGGACGAACATGATAAAACCAGGCAGTTGTTACAACAAGCCAATGAAAAGGTCCAGTCCCTCCAAAGTCAGGTTGACTCAATTACGGCGGAAAAGGAGGAAGAAGTAGAAAAGGACTACCACCTCCTCCGCCACGTAAAGTCCTTAGAGGACCATGTAAGTCAGCTCCAAGAAGACCTTAGCAGGACAAAGAATGAGCTGCAAAACACAGTAGAGCAAACCCAAAGAGCTAGAGACGCGGCCCACAAGCCCCCATCTAAGCCAGGGTCTCTGCTCAGAGATTCCAAGGAACAACCAATCACCTTTAAATCTCTCAATCCCTTCTCTCAGTGGACCACTCACCCAGAAGGCAGCAGATCACAACCAAACTATGACTCTGCTTCCCTTCACTGGCCTAATAACCCTCCTCACCAGGGAGGTTATGCAGCCGCAGCCCCACCCGACAGAGCCCCAACACAGGGCCTGACCACAAATGTACTAAACAAACTGGCTCGCAACATACCTCGGTTTGAGCCCAAACCTGGAGGTAATACAGAGACCAGGTCATATCTGAGGGACATCGAATATGAATAGCTTTCAGTTGCGTGACCTAGCAGATAAAGGCTTCTCAAAACAGATGCTGGGCAACTGGAAAAATGGTGAACCACCTTACTCACTGCTGCCACTGGGTGTCCAAAGTTCCCACATGGAACTTGAAGGGGATGCACCAGTATCCCCGCCAGAAGTAAAACCTTTGTCACAGACACACCGACAACCAGAGCGCAAAGCGAGTCCTCGTCAGGCCCGTAAGGCATTCTTCTCACAGAAGGCATGGTCAGATGACTCCACAGCGCCACCGCAGTCCGTGGTCAACCAGACGGGTTTCCACAAACCCCCACACCCTGGAAACGTTTGGCGTCGTCACGCTAACCATGGAGATGGCCACGTAAAACCGGTCCCCTCCACTCAAGCAGATTCCCAGGCTAACCGTCGTCGTAAGAAAAGTGACAATCAGAAAAATCCCAGTCCTGAGGAGGAACAGATGTACAAGCTGTTCGCCCAGTGGTACAAGGAACAAAATCCAAAGAAGCCTCCCTCCAGACTAGGCCTGGAGGCAACTGAGAGTCAAGCCACACCACCGGCAGACAAGAACCTAACCTCAAACCCACCAAACCCAGCAGTCCTAGTCGTCAACTATGATCAGGACTCGCCACCCTTGGGTGAAAACTCATGGGTCAAACACCCAGCTCAACCCACACAACAGCTTTTGGATGAGTTGACAGAAAGGGGGGTGGCTCGCAAGTTTTACCTTGCCACGACTCTCGAAGATCTGCTTCACTATGAAGCCCTCGTTGACACGGCAGCAGACATCACTACCATGTCGACACAGGTGTTTGACCAATTACAGCGAGCTGCCCACGCCCAAGATAAAACTCTCAAATTACAGAAATGTAAATTAGATGTCTGGGCATTCTCCACCGTTGGCACACAGTTGAACCCCTTAACGCTAATACACTGGACCATTGGACCCATGACTGTAGTCCACCCGGTCTATGTGTCACCACATAACAACATCCCTCTGCTTATCGGCAAAGATTTACTCAACAGGTTTGATCCGATTATAGATTTCCAACGTCTTAAAATCTGGGCCCAAGTTCGTCAACCTCTGCCGCTAGAGCATGACTCACACCCTTCTTACTATACAGTAGCAAATGGGGGTGACTCGGCGAGACACGACCCGTGCAGCAACCCACGAACACCCTCAAACTCAAATGTTGACACCGTTCTCTACCACCTTCCAGGCCAGAAACGCAACCGTTTCCTCATGGCCAAACGCAAGCCAGTGAAACACAAAGACTTGTTCACTGTCTGTGATCACCCAGTCAGCACCCATGACATGCGAGTGCATTGGAAGAAGGTACGGGGTCAATCACACATTCCCAGCCGAGACAGAGAGTATAATGACCTCACAGATACTTTGGCCAAAGAAGGTGCTCCCCACGGGAAGCCATGGAGCGTTCGACCTGCTCGGATCCACACAGAGTCCATGCCAGCCGTGTTGGCCGCAACTCGCCAACAATCCAGAAGTACTCCCACACAATGTAACACATCTTTACATTTGGCATGCGACCAGGTTTTTCAAAACTCAGATCTGGTAAATCGGCAGAACCAAGATCCCACCCTGTCATCTCTCATTCGCAGCGTCACGGCTGACCATGACAATGACGTCCCCAATCCCAATAGCGGTCAAAAACAAACTGCGCATGGTTGATGGCTTGCTGGTTTATGTCTCAGATGAACATGCCACGCCAAGACTTGCAGTTCCACTGAGCCTAAGGGGGGTAATGCTAGCATATGCACATGTTGCACCATGCACAGGTCACAGGGGTGTCAAAGCAACTGTTGATGCACTACAGCAGGTAGCCTACTGGCCATGCATGCATCAAGATGTAGCTGACTACATAAAAGGGTGCTTAACATGCTGTCAGTTCCAGCCGACTCAACCTAATCTGAAACAGGGGAGTCACATTCCCCATAGTCAGACCTGCAAACCGATTGGGTGGGACCCCTGGTCAAATCTACCAGAAGCAATGAATCTTCTTGCAACTGGGCTCACCGAAACCAAATTAAACGGCACCACACCCCAACATCTCCAAAAAAAAAAACTAACACCGGATAATAACTAGGATAGGCTGATACGAAAACCCGCATCAAGCATAACTACAGACTGTATAAAAATGATACCCCTTTAACTCGTGTTTGGTCGGGAGCCAATACCCTGCTAATTTCCATAGTCAGCGTCAGCTTCATTCTCTCTCAGAAGAATAAAAGATCTCAAGGACTCGTTTAATCGCTGTCAGGTGTTCAAACCAAAACTAAAGAACACTCAAGAAGACTTAATGATGTAAGCGCTCCTCCAACAGCAGAACATGGCTCCACCTTGATACAAGTTCAAAGGTCAACTATTATCTCTCTCACCAAAAAAAAAAACATATCTAGTCTCTGTGATAGTTGTGTTCATAGGCGTGTCGATCTTGATTATTGCATGTTTCTTCTTCTTCTTCTTCTTCTATCTTCTCCTTCTCCTTCTTTTTGAAAAAAAACATTTTCCTCATCAGTTAAGCCACACTTATTCCATTCACTATGAAGCTGTCTTATGCCTAGTTCAAGAAATTAAATAAAGTGAACTTGAGAAGGATAAATCTAACAATTTTCCTCACGTAGTCTCACCAGTTCCTCTCAACTTACCCTTATTCAAGTCCGAACTCCAAACTTCGCCACAAACAATGTTAGGTGAACCGGGTTCACCTTCACCCACCTAACTACACTTCCCTCGTGAATCTAGTTTCCATCAACCTCGGTCTAGGTGATATTAGCTAAATGCATGCGACCCCCGGGGGTCATTCTACTGACTCACTCTCTCTCAGTTGACTAAGGGGAGTGGGGGATGTTAGAACACACCAGTCAGTGTATGAGTGACTCTCATCACCAGGATCCATGCGGCATCTACGACCACCCGAAGGACTCAACTCATCTTGGCCCCGATGGAATACCTGCGACAATTCCACACGACGCCAAGAGGGGGGATATGTAGTGATTCCTTCTCCAGAGATTCAAGCATGGACCTGGTGAACTTTTCCCGAATGTGCAACTTCAACTCGGAGACATCTCCTTGGGTTCCCACCATGCCTTTGGCAGCTCAGAGGTTTCGGAACCCTCCGATAAGGACCATAAATCATTGGAATGGTCAAAGGGGGGAGAGACTAGAGCAACAGTCCAGGATGCTGTGCCGTAAGAGGAAAAACCCTGACCAACTCGTGAACCCTGTTTGGTGGGGGACACACACAGCTCCCCCTTCTCCTGGTTCCAGATGAACAAAGACAGACTTGTATGTGAATGTGTCTTAATGTGTATTTCTGAAAAAGGACTTTTGTTTCCCACTTAACCCATGGTTTCCACAGGATGTTCAAGCAAACCAGATGCCCTGAACATGTGATGTTAAACTTGACATGAATGGTTGATTGTTATGTTGATCGTTATAAGAAGACAATGTGCTAGAATGGTCATGTTTGGTGTCGTTTGAATGCTTGAATTGAGATGGGAAAGTTTTGACAGATTGTGAGCAACTTTACAACTCAGGTAATGTTTTATTGTCAAATAAAACTCTGGTACTGGGGGGATCAAAATCTCCCATCTCAAGACTGGAATTTACGACCCCGTTGGAGGAGGAGGAGGAAGGCCAGGCTTGGAAATCCTCGTCCAATCAGCAATAGGTGATGGAACTCCTTCAACCAATCAAGACTGGACAAGGAGACTCTTCATGAGAGTTTAAAAGACCCAACTGGTACAGAGGTTCAGCCTCTGTTCACCCCTCTGTTCAGCCCTCTGTGTCCCTCTGTGCTCCTCTCCCCTCTGTCCCTCTGTTGCCCTCGGTTGCGCTCTTTGCCCTCCTTCTGCCGCTTCCTCTGGCTCCTTCGCCTCCTACAACCAACTACAACCAACTTCTTCGACGGTCCTGCTCAAGTTCCTGCAAAGACTCTTGCTTCTCCTCCACCCTTGAAGCCGTGCCAGCATTCCACTCGCTGCCCATCCACGTGTGAGAGTGATCGAGAACTTCTCCAAAGTTGCACGTCGCCCTCGTCCTACAGCGGTCTGCCAAGCCAGAGCCTCCTTCAGGAACGGCCCAGTCACACCACGTGATCACAGCCGGCGGCCGTGACGAGTACGCGAGTCCAACTTCCAACAACCTTCCGCTGCCTGGAGTGTGTCATTAAGGCGACCACTCTAGAAGGTTGTTCAGACCGGTGAATCACCTGGCACGAGAGAAAGATACGCCTTCGGTCCTACGCCGCTCTCTGCCAGCTACGATCACCCCGTCTGCGACGAAAGATCCACGGCGGTCCGGAAGACGATCCGAGAGTGCCATCGACGCCTGAAGCTGCGTGTCCTCATCACCTCCAAGCCACCACGCTGAGAACCAGGACGCCTCCTTCCAAAGCCGCCTGCCTCCTCCCTCACCTCCTGACCGACCTTCTGCATCTACTCATCACCCTCTCATCCATCCATCCATCCCATTCATCCCTCCATTCATCGCCAAAGTAAGCCGCTGCTTGTCATCTCTGCACAGAGTGGTGTGTTGGGGTTTAGTAATATCATTACTTGCCTGAGGTTCACAGTTAGACTAGAACGTCTCAACTTTCCCATCAGTTACATACGCGTCTGATGCAGTATTGACATTGCTTCATAACTGGTTTGCGTTTCCATCGCGATATTGTTGGGATCATATTATTCTACTTCTGCATCTTTCCTGTTTCTTTCTGTTCTTTTATTCCTAAATAAATCTATAAAATTACGTTGGTCTTGATCACGTTACTTTGGAGTGTATTATAATCAATCTAAGAGCCTCTGATCAGTAAAGGACATTACATCACGAGTAGTGACTTCAGATAAATAGATTGATTACGCTAATAATTAATTAAGTTACCACAGTTAATTAATTAATTAAGTGTTAATCAAGAGAGCTTAATAGTCTCCTGGAAACTATATTTCAGGTGGTGCCCCAAACTTTCGAGGAGATATTATTTTTCATAATATCCACGTCACAGACGCAGGCGTCCGTGACCCGACAATCCGTCACTTTCACTACAAAGTTATCAACATTTTTATGTTTGGCGTTCCGGAGCCCGCCTTATCTCAGGCTGAAAACGCGTTTTCTGCATTGTGCAATAACTTTGCAGGGAAGCTTCAGAAGATGAATTTTTCAGATCCCACTATCGGAGAAAGGGTTTTTCTAGTAGTTGCACTTCAAATCTAAACTGTCTGAAGCGTTTTTTCAAAGTTATCAACATTTTTATGTTTGGCGTTCCGGAACCCACCTTATCTCAGGCTGAAAATGAGTTTCCTGCTTTGTGCCATAACTTTGCAGGGAAGCTTCAGACCATGAAATTTTAACCTCCCACTATAGCAGAAAGGATTTTTCTAGTAGTTGCACATTAAATCTAAGCTGTCTAAAGTGTTTTTCCAAAGTTATCAACACTTTTATGTTTACCGTTCTGAAATCGACTTTATCTCAGGCTCAAAATGCGTTTTCTGCATTGTGCTATAACTTTGCAGAGAAGCTTCTTAACATTAAATTTTAACCTCCCACTATAGCACAAAGGGTCTTTCTCGTAGTTGCACATCAAATCTCAGGTGTTTGAAGTGTTTTCCCAAAGTTATCAACATTTTTATGTTTGGCGTTCCGGAACCCACCTTATCTCAGGCTGAAAATGCGTTTTCTGCATTGTGCCATAACTTTGCAGAGAAGCTTCAGAAAATGAAAATTTCACCTCCCACTATAGCAGAAAGGGTCTTTCTAGTAGTTGCACATGAAATTTAAGCTGACTGAAGTGTTTTTCCAAAGTCATCAACATTTTTATGTTTGGCGTTCCGGAACAAACCTTATCTAAGGCTGAAAACGCGTTTTCTGCTTAGTGCCATAATTTGCTTGGAAGCTTCAGAACATGAATTTTTCACATTCCACTATAGCAAACAGAGTTTTTTCTAGTATTTGCACATTAAATCGAAGCTGTCTGAAGTGTTTTTCCAAAGTTATCAACATTTTTATGTTTGGCGTTCTGAAACCCACCTTATCTCAGGCTGAAAAGCGTTTTTCTGCATTGTCCCATAACTTTGCAGGGAAGCTTCAGAACATGACATTTTTACTTCCCATTATAGCAGAAAGGGTCTTTCTAGTAGTTGCACATCAAATTTTAGCTGACTGAAGTGTTTTTCCAAAGTCATCAACATTTTTATGTTTGGCGTTCCGGAGCCCGCCTTATCTCAGGCTGAAAACACGTTTTCTGCATTTTGCAATAACTTTGCTGGGAAGCTTCAGAACATGAATTTTTCAGATCCCACTATAGCAGAAAGGGTTTTTCTAGTAGTTGCACTTCAAATCCAACCTGTCTGAAGTGTTTTTTCAAAGTTATCAACATTTTTATGATTGGCGTTCCGGAACCAACCTTATCTCAGGCTGAAAACGCGTTTTCTGCATTGTGCCAAAACTTTGCAGGGAAGCTTAAGAACATGAAATTTTCTCCTCACCCTATAGCAGAAAGGGTCTTTCTAGTAGTTGCACATCAAATCTATGCTGTCTGAAGTGTTTTTCCAAAGTTATCAACATTTTTATGTTTGGCGTTCCGGAACCAACCTTATCTCAGGCTGAAAACGCGTTTTCTGCATTGTGCCAAAACTCTGCAGTGAAGCTTCAGAACATGAAATTTTAACCTCCCACTGTAGCAGAAATGGTCTTTCTAGTAGTTGCATATCAAATTTAAGCTGTCTGAAGTGTTTTTCCAAAGTTATCAACACTTTTATGTTTGGCGTTCCGGAACCCACCTTATCTCAGGCTGAAATCGCGTTTTACGCATCGTGCCATAACTTTGCAGGGAAGCTTCAGAACATGGACTTTTCACCTCCCACTATATCAGAAAGGATCTTTCTAGTAGTTGCACATCAAATCTCAGCTGTCTGAAGTGGTTTTCCTAAGTTATCTACATTTTTATGGTTGCCGTTCCGGAATCGACCTTATCTCAGGCTGAAAACGTGTTTTACATATTGTGCCATAACTTTGCATAAAGCTTCAGAACATGAAATTTTCACATCCCACTATAGCAGAAAGGGTCTTTCTAGTAGTTGCACATCAAATCTAAGCTGTCTGAAGTGTTTTGTCAAAGTTATCAACATCTTTATGTTTGGCGTTCCGGAAATCACCTTATCTCAGTCTGAAAACGTGTTTTCTGCATTGTGCCATAACTTTGCAGGGAAGCTTCAGAACATGAAATTTTCACCTCCCACAACAGGAGAAAGGGTCTTTCAAGTCGTTGCACATCAAATCTAAGCTGTCTGAAGTGTTTTTCAAAAGTTAACAACATTTTTATGTTTGGCGTTCTGGAATCGACTTTATCTCAGGCTGAAAACGCGTTTTACGCATTTTGCCATGACTTTGCAGGGAAGCTTCAGAACATGAAAATTTCACCTCACACTATAGCAGAAAGGGTCTTTCTAGTAGTTGCACATCAAATCTAAGCTGTCTGAAGTGTTTTTCCTGAGTTATCACCATTTTTATGTTTGGCGTTCCGGAATCGACCTTATTCACCTTCACCTTCACCTTCTTCTGCCGCTTATCCGGGGTCGGGTCGCGGAGGCAGCATTCGGAGCAAGGAAGCCCAAACTTCCCGGTCCGCACAAACCTCCTCCAGCTCCTCCCGGGGGATCCCGAGGCGTTCCCAGGCCAGACCGGAGACATAATCTCTCCAGCGAGTCCTGGGTCTTCCCCGGGGTCTCCTCCCGGTAGGACATGCCCGGAACACCTCCCCAGGGAGGCGTCCAGGGGGCATCCGGATCAGATGCCCGAGCCACCTCAGCTGGTTCCTCTCGATGTGGAGGAGCAGCGGCTCCACCCCGAGCTCCTCCCGGATGACCGAGCTCCTCACCCTATCTCTAAGGGTGCGCCCAGCCACCCTGCGGAGGAAACTCATCTCAGCCGCTTGTATCCGCGATCTCATCCTTTCGGTCACTACCCAAAGCTCGTGACCATAGGTGAGGGTGGGAACGTAGATCGATCGGTAAATCGAGAGCTTCGTCTTGTGACTCAGCTCTCTCTTCACCACGACGGTCCGATACAGCGACCGCATCACTGCCGCCGCTGCACCAACCCGTCTATCAATCCCACGCTCCCTTTTTCCCTCACTCGAGAACAAGACCCCGAGATACTTAAACTCCGCCACTTGAGGCAAGACCTCTCCACCAACCTGGAGAGAGCAAACCACCGTGTTCCGGTCGAGAACCATGGCCTCAGACTTGGAGGTGCTGATCCTCATCCCGGCCGCTTCACACTCGGCTGCAAACCGACCCAGCGCATGCTGAAGGTCCCGGTCCGATGAGGCCAGCAGAACAACATCGTCCGCAAATAGCAGAGATGAAATTCTGTGGTTCCCGAACCGGATCCCCTCCGCCCCCTGGCTACGCCTAGAAATTCTGTCCATAAAAGTGATGAACAGAACCGGTGACAAAGGGCAGCCCTGGCGGAGACCAACATGCACCGGGAACAGGTCTGATTTCCTGCCGGCAATGCGAACCATGCTCCTGCTCCGGTCATACAAGGAGCGGACAGCCCCTAGCAGAGGGTCCCGCACCCCATATTCCCGGAGCACCCCCCACAGGACGCCGCGAGGGACACGGTCGAACGCCTTCTCCAAATCCACAAAGCACATGTGGACTGGTTGGGCGAACTCCCATGAACCCTCGAGCACCCGGCGGAGGGTATAGAGCTGGTCCAGTGTTCCACGACCGGGACGAAAACCACACTGTTCCTCCTGGATCAGAGGTTCGACTATTGGCCGAAGTCTCCTCTCTAGTACCCTGGAATAGACTTTTCCAGGGAGGCTGAGGAGTGTGATCCCCCTATAGTTGGAACACACCCTCCGGTCCCCTTTCTTAAACAGGGGGACCACCACCCCGGTCTGCCAATCCAGAGGCACTGTCCTCGACTGCCACGCGATGTTGCAGAGACGTGTCAGCCACGACAGCCCTACAACATCCAGGGATTTCAGATACTCCGGACGGATCTCATCCACTCCCGGGGCCCTACCACCGAGGAGCTTACGAACAACCTCGGTGACTTCGGCCCGGGTGATGAGAGAGCCATCCGAGTCCTCAGTCCCCGCTTCCTGAGTGGAAGACGTGACGACGGGATTGAGGAGACCCTCGAAGTATTCTTTCCACCGCCCGACAACATCACCAGTCGAGGTCAGCAGTCCCCCACCCTCGCTGTAAACAGCACTGGTGAGGCACTGCTTCCCCCTTCCGAGTCGACGGACGGTTTGCCAGAACTTCTTCGAGGCCGACCAATAGTCCTCCTCCATGGCCTCTCCGAACTCCTCCCAGACCCGAGTTTTTGCCTCCAAGACTGCACGGGAAGCGGCACGCCTGGCCTGCCGGTACACGTCAGCTGCCTCAGGAGTCCCACAGGCCATCAAGACCCGATAGGACTCCTTCTTCAGCCTGACGGCATCCCTTACTTTCGGTGTCCACCACCGGGTTCGGGGATTGCCGCCGCGACAGGCACCGGAGACCTTGCGACCACAACTGCGTGCAGCCGCACTGACAATGGAGGAGGAGAACATGGACCACTCAGACTCCATGTCACCTACCTCCCTCGGGATCTGGGAGAAACTCTCCCGAAGGTGGGAGTTAAAGACCCCACTGACAGTGGGTTCCGCCAGGCGTTCCCAGCAGACCCTCACAATACGTTTGGGCCTGCCCGGTCTGACCGGCTTCCTCCCCTGCCAGCGGATCGCACTCACCACCAGGTGGTGATCAGTTGACAGCTCTGCCCCTCTCTTCACCCGAGTGTCCAAGACACGTGGCCGAAGGTCAGATGACACGATCACAAAGTCTATCATAGACCTCCGGCCAAGGGTGTCCTGGTGCCATGAGCACTTATGGACACCCTTGTGCTCAAACATGGTGTTCGTTATGGACAAACTGTGGGTGGCACAGAAGTCCAGTAATAGAACACCGCTCGGGTTCAGATCGGGTAGGCCGTTCTTCCCAATCACGCCCCTCCAGGTCTTGCTGTCATTGCCCACGTGGGCGTTGAAGTCTCCCAGTAGAACAATGGAGTCCCCGGTTGGGGCACTGTCGAGTACCCCTCCCAGTGACTCCAAGAAAGCCGGGTAGTCTACACTGCTGTTCGGCCCGTAAGCCGCAACCGCTGTGAGACACCTGTCCCCAACCCGTAGGCGTAGGGACGCGACCCTCTCGTTCACCGGGGTAAACCCCAACACGAAGCTGCAGAGCTGCGGGGCTATGAGCAAGCCTACGCCAGCCCGCCGCCTCTCCCCACGGACAACTCCAGAAAAGTAGAGGGTCCAGCCTTTCTCAAGGAGTTGGGTTCCAGAGCCCAGGCTGTGCGTGGAGGAGAGCCCGACTATATCTAGCCGGTACCTCTCAACCTCCTGCACAAGCTCAGGCTCTTTCCCCCCCAGCGAAGTGACATTCCATGTCCCAAGAGCCAGAGAATGTCCACACGAACCAGGTCGTCGGGCCCCCCGGCCCCGACTGCTACCTAGTTCTCTAGAGAGAGAGAGAATCGACCTTATCTCAGGCTGAAAACGCGTTTTCTGCATTGTTCCATAACTTTGCAGGGAAGCTTCGGAAAATGAAATTTTCACCTCCCACTATAGCAGAAAGGGTCTTTCTCGTAGTTGCACATCAAATCTAAGCTGTCTGAAGTGTTTTTCCAAAGTTATCAACATTTTTATGTTTGTCGTTCCGGAATCGACCTAATCTCAGTTTGAAAACGCGTTTTCTGCATTGCGCAATACCTTTGCAGGGAAGCTTCAGAACATGAAATTTTCACCTCCCACTATAGCAGAAAGCATCTTACTAGTCGATGCACATCAAATCTAAGCTGTATGAGTGTTTTGTCAAAGTTATCACAATTTTTATGTTTGGCGTTCCGGAATCGACCTTATCTCAGGCTGAAATCGCGTTTTACGCTTTGTGCCATAACTTTGCAGGGAACCTTCAGAACATGAAATTTTCACCTCCCACTATAGCAGAAAGGGTCTTCCTCGTAGTCACACATCAAATCTAAGCTGTCTGAAGTGTTTTGTCAAAGTTATCAACATTTTTATGTTTGGCGTTCCGCAATCGACCTTATCTCATGCTGAAATCGCGGTTTACGCATTGTGCCATAACTTTGGAGGGAACCTTCAGAACATGAAAATTTCACCTCCCACTATAGCAGAAAGGGTCTTTATGGTACTTGCACTTCAAATCTAAGCTGTCTGAAGTGTTTTTCCAAAGTTATCAACATTTTTATGTTTGGCGTTCCGGAATCGACCTTATCTCAGGCTGAAAACGCATTTTTCGCATTGTCCCATAACTTTGCAGGGAAGCTTCAGAACATGACATTTTCACCTCCCACTATATCAGAAAGGGTCTTTCTCGTAGTTGGACATTAAATCTAAGCTGTCAGAAGTGATTTTCCAAAGTTACCAACATTTTTATGTTTGGCGTTCCGGAATCGACCTAATCTCAGTTTGAAAACGCGTTTTCTGCATTGTGCAATAACTGTGCAGGGAAGCTTCAGATCATGAAATTTTCACCTCCCACAATAGCAGAAAGGGTCTTTCTCGTAGATGCTCAACAAATCTAAGCTGTCTGAAGTGTTTTTCCAAAGTTATCAACATTTTTATGTTTGGCGTTCCGGAATCGAACTTATCTCAGTTTGAAATCGCGTTTTCTGCATTGTGCAATACCTTTGCAGGGAAGCTTCAGAACATGAAATTTTCACCTCCCACTATAGCAGAAAGGGTCTTTCTAGTAGATGCACATCAAATCTAAGCTGTCTGAAGTGTTTTTCCAAAGTTATCAACATTTTTATGTTTGGCGTTCCGGAATCGACCTTATCTCAGGCTGAAATCGCGTTTTACGCATTGTGCCATAACTTTGCAGGGAACCTTCAGAACATGAAATTTTCACCTCCCACTATAGCAGAAAGGGTCTTTCTCGTAGTTGCCCATCAAATCTAAGCTGCCTGAAGTGTTTTTCCAAAGTTATCAACATTTTTATTTTTGGCGTTCCGGAATCGACCTAATCTCAGTTTGAAATCGCGTTTTCTGCATTGTGCAATAACTTTGCAGGGAAGCTTCAGAACATGAAATTTTCACCTCCCACTATAGCAGAAAGGGTCTTTCTTGTTGTTGCACATCAAATCTAAGCTGCCTGAAGTGTTTTTCCAAAGTTATCAACATTTTTATGTTTGGCGTTCCGGAATCGACCTAATCTCAGTTTGAAATCGCGTTTTCTGCATTGTGCAATAACTTTGCAGGGAAGCTTCAGAACATGACATTTTCACCTCCCATGACAGTAGAAAGGGTTTTTCTAGTAGTTGCACATCAAATCTAATCTGTCTGAAGTGTTTTTTCAAAGTTATCAACATTTTTATGTTTGGCGTTCCGGAACCCACCGTTTCTCAGGCTGAAAACGAGTTTTCTGCTTTGTGCCATAACTTTGCAGGGAAGCTTCAGAACATGAAATTTTCAGGTCCCACGATAGCAGAAAGGGTCTTACTAGTAGTTGCTCATCAAATCTAAGCTGTCTAAAGTTTTTTTTCCAAAGTTATCAACATTTTTATGTTTGGCGTTCCGGAACCCACGTTGTCTCAGGCTGAAAACGCGTTTTCTGCATTGTGCAATAACTTTGCGGAGAAGCTTCAGAAGATGAATTTTTCAGATCCCACTATCGGAGAAAGGGTTTTTCTAGTAGTTGCACTTCAAATATAATCTGTCTGAAGCGTTTTTTCAAAGTTATCAACATGTTTATGTTTGCCGTTCCGGAACCCACTTTATCTCAGGCTGAAAATGAGTTTCCTGCTTTGTGCCATAACTTTGCAGGGAAGCTTCAGAACATGAAATTTGAACCTCCCACTATAGCAGAAAGGGTTTTTCTAGTAGTCGCACATTAAATCTAAGCTGTCTGAAGTGTTTTTCCAAAGTTATCAACACTTTTATGTTTACCGTTCCGAAATCGACCTTATCTCAGGCTCAAAATTCGTTTTCTGCATTGTGCTATAACTTCGCAGAGAAGCTTCTTAACATAAAATTTTAACCTCCCACTATAGCACAAAGGGTCTTTCTCGTAGTTGCACATCAAATCTAAGGTGTTTGAAGTGTTTTCCCAAAGTTATCAACATTTTTATGTTTGGCGTTCCGGAACCCACCTTATCTCAGGCTGAAAATGCGTTTTCTGCATTGTGCCATAACTTTGCAGAGTAGCTTCAGAACATGAAATTTTCACGTCCCACGAAAGCAGAAAGGGTCTTTCTAGTAGTTGCACATCAAATCTAAGCTGTCTGAAGTGTTTTTCCTAAGTTATCAACATTTTTAGGTTTGGCGTTCCGGAATCGACCTTATCTCAGGCTGAAAACGGGTTTTACGCATTTTGCCGTAACTTTGCAGGGAAGCTTCAGAACATGAAAATTTCACCACCCACTATAGCAGATACGGTCTTTCTCGTAGTTGCACATCAAATCTAAGATGTCTGAAGTGTTTTTCCAAAGTTATCAACTTTTTTATGTTTGGCGTTCCGGAATCGACCTTATTTCAGGCTGAAAACGCGTTTTTCGCATTGTCCCATAACTTTGCAGGGAAGCTTCAGAACATGAAATTTTTAACTCCCACTATATCAGAAAGGGTCTTTCACGTAGTTGCACATCAAATTAAAGCTGTCTGGAGTGTTTTTCCAAAGTTATCGCAATTTTTATGTTTGGCGTTCCGGAATCGACCTTATCTCAAGCTGAAAACGCGTTTTCTGCATTGTTCCATAACTTTGCAGGGAAGCTTCAGAACATGAAATTTTCACCTCCCACTATATCAGAAAGGGTCTTTCTCGTAGTTGCACATCAAATCTAAGCTGTCTGAAATGTTTTTCCAAAGTTATCAACATTTTTATGTTTGACGTTCCGGAACCCACCTTATCTCAGGCTGAAAACGCGTTTTCTGCATTGTGCCATAACTTTGCTGGGAAGCTTCAGAACATGAAATTTTCACCTCCCACGAGAGCAGAAATGGTCTTTCTAGCAGTTGCACATCAAATCTAAGCTGTCTGAAGTGTTTTTCCTAAGTTATCAACATTTTTATGTTTGGCGTTTCTGAACCCATGTTATCTCATACTGAAAACGCGTTTTCTGCATTGTGCCATAACTATGCAGGGAAGCTTAAGAACATGAAATTTTCTCCTCCCACTATAGCAGAAAGGGTCTTTCTAGTAGTTGCACATCAAATCTATACCGTCTGAAGTGTTTTTCCAAAGTTATCATCATTTTTATGTTTGGCGTTCCGGAACCAACCTTGTCTCAGGCTGAAAACGGGTTTTCTGCATTGTGCCAAAACTTTGCAGGGAAGCTTCAGAACATGAAATTTTAACCTCCCACTGTAGCAGAAATGGTCTTTCCAGTAATTGCATATCAAATCTAAGCTGTCTGAAGTGTTTTTCCAAAGTTATCAAGACTTTTATGTTTGGCGTTCCGGAACCCACCTTATCTCAGGCTGAAAACGTGTTTTCTGCATTGTGCCATAACTTTGCACGGAAGCTTCAGAACATGGACTTTTCACTTCCCACTATATCAGAATGGATCTTTCTAGTAGTTGCACATCAAATCTAAGCTCTCTGAAGTGTTTTTCATAAGTTATCAACATTTTTATGTTTGGCGTTCCGGAATCGACCTTATCTCAGGCTGAAAACGTGTTTTACGCATTGTGCCATAACTTTGCATAAAACTTCAGAACATGTAAATTTCACCCCCCATTATAGCAGAAACGTTATTTCTCGTAGTTGCACATCAAATCTAAGCTGTCTGAATTGTTTTTCGAAAGTTATCACCATTTTTAAGTTTGGCGTTCCGTAATTGACCTTATCTCAGGCTGAAAACGCATTTTTCGCATTGTCCCATAACTTTGCAGGGAAGCTTCAGAACATGAAATTATTACCTCCCACTATATCAGAAAGGGTCTTTATCGTAGTTGGACATCAAATTTAAGCTCTCTGAAGTGTTTTGTCAAAGTTATCAACATTTTTATGTTTGGCGTTCTGGAACCCACCTTATCTCAGGCTGAAAACGCGTTTTCTGCATTGTGCCATAACTTTGCAGGGAAGCTTCAGAACATTAAATTTTCACCTCCCACTATAGCAGAAAGGGTCTTTCTCGTACTTGTACATCAAATCTAAGCTGTCTGAAGTGTTTTTCCGAAGTTATCAACATTTTTATGTTTGGCGTTCCGGAATGCGTAAAACGCGTTTTCAGCCTAGGATAAGGTTGGCGTTCCGGAATCGACCTTATCTCAGGCTTAAAACGCGTTTTACGCATTTTGCCATAACTTTGCAGGGAAGCTACAGAACATGAAAATTTCACCTCCCACTATAGCAGAAAGGGTCTTTCTAGTAGTTGCACATCAAATTTAAGCTGTCTGAATTGTTTTTCCAAAGTTATCACCATTTTTATGTTTGGCGTTCCGTAATTGACCTTATCTCAGCTTCAGAACATGAAATTATTACCTCCCACTATTTCAGAAAGGGTCTTTCTCGTAGTTGCACATCAAATCTAAGCTGTCTGCAGTGTTTTTCCAAAGTTATCAACATTTTTTTTTTTGCGGTTCCGGAACCCACCTTCTCTCAGGTTGAAAACGCGTTTTCTGCTTTGTGCCATAACTTTGCAGGGAAGCTTCAGAACATGAAATTTTCACCTCCCACTATATCAGAAAGGGTCTTTCTAGTAGTTGCACATCAAATTTAAGCTGTCTGAATTGTTTTTCCAAAGTTATCACCATTTTTATGTTTGGCGTTCCGTAATTGACCTTATCTCAGGCTGAAAACGCATTTTTCGCATTGTCCCATAACTTTGCAGGGAAGCTTCAGAACATGAAATTATTACCTCCCACTATTTCAGAAAGGGTCTTTCTCGTAGTTGCACATCAAATCTAAGCTGTCTGAATTGATTTTCCAAAGTTATCAACATTTTTATGTTTGGCGTTCCGGAATCAACCTTATCCTAGGCTGAAAACGCGTTTTACGCATTGTGCCATAACTATGCAGGGAAGATTTAGAACATGAAATTTTCACGTCCCACTATAGCAGAAAGGGTCTTTCTAGTAGTTGCACATCAAATCTAAGCTGTCTGCAGTGTTTTTCCTAAGTTATCAACATTTTTTTTTTTCCGGTTCCGGAACCCACCCTATCTCAGTCTGAAAACGCGTTTTCTGCTTTGTGCCAAAACTTTGCAGGGAAGCTTCAGAACATGAAAATTTCAATTCCCATTATAGCAGAAAGGGTCTCTCTCGTAGCTGCACATAAAATCTAAGCTGTATGAAGTGTTTTTTGAAAGTTTTCAACATTTTTATGTTTGGCGTTCCTGAATCGACCTTATCTCAGGCTGAAAACGCGTTTTACGCATTTTACAATAACTTTGCAGGGAAGCTTCAGAACATGAAAATTTCACCACCCACTATAGCAGAAAGGGTCTTTCTAGTAGTTCCACATCAAATCTAAGCTGTCTGAAGTGTTTTTCCTAAGTTATCAACATTTTTACGTTTGGCGTTCCGGAATCGACCTTATCTCAGGATGAAAACGCGTTTTACGCATTTTGCCATAACTTTGCGGGGAAGCTTCAGAACATGAAAATTTCACCACCCACTATAGCAGAAACGGTCTTTCTCGTAGTTGCACATCAAATCTAAGCTGTCTGAATTGTTTTTCCAAAGTTATCACCATTTTTATGTTTGGCGTTCCGTAATTGACCTTATCTCAGGCTGAAAACGCATTTTTCGCATTGTCCCATAACTTTGCAGGGAAGCTTCAGAACATGAAATTATTACCTCCGACTATATCAGAAAGGGTCTTTCTCGTAGTTGCACATCAATTCTAAGCTCTCTGAAGTGTTATGTCAAAGTTATCAACATTTTTATGTTTGGCGTTCGAGAATCGGCCTTATCTCAGGCTGAAAACGCGTTTTACGCATTGTGCCATAACTTTGCATAAAGCTTCAGAACATGACATTTTCACCTCCCACAATAGCAGAAAGAGACTTTCTAGTAGTTGCAGATCAAATCTAAGCTGTCTGAAATGTTTTTCCAAAGTTATCAACATTTTTATGGTTGGCGTTCCGGAACCCACCTTATCTCAGGCTGAAAACGCCTTTTCTGCATTGTGCCATAACTTTGCAGGGAAGCTTCAGAACATGAAATTTTCACCTCCCACCAGAGCAGAAATGGTCTTTCTAGCAGTTGCACATCAAATCTAAGCTGTCTGAAGTGTTTTTCCTAAGTTATCAACATTTTTATGTTTGGCGTTTCTGAACCCATGTTATCTCAGACTGAAAACGCGTTTTCTGCATTGTGCCATAACTATGCAGGGAAGCTTAAGAACATGAAATTTTCTCCTCCCACTGTAGCAGAAATGGTCTTTCTAGTAATTGCATATCAAATCTAAGCTGTCTGAAGTGTTTTTCCAAAGTTATCAAGACTTTTATGTTTGGCGTTCCGGAACCCACCTTATCTCAGGCTGAAAACGTGTTTTCTGCATTGTGCCATAACTTTGCAGGGAAGCTTCAGAACATGGACTTTTCACTTCCCACTATATCAGAATGGATCTTTCTAGTAGTTGCACATCAAATCTCAGCTGTCTGAAGTGTTTTTCCTAAGTTATCTACATTTTTAGGTTTGCCGTTCCGGAATCGACCTTATCTCAGGCTGAAAACGTGTTTTACACATTGTGCCATAACTTTGCATAAAGCTTCAGAACATGAAATTTTCACCTCCCACTACAGGAGAAAGGGTCTTTGTAGTCGTTGTACATCAAACCTAAGCTGTCTGAAGTGTTTTTCCAAAGTTATCAACATTTTTATGTTTGGCGTTCCAGAATCAACCTTATCCTAGGCTGAAAACGCGTTTTACGCATTGTGCCATAACTATGCAGGGAAGCTTTAGAACATGAAATTTTCACCTCCCACTATAGCAGAAACGTTCTTTCTAGTAGTTGCACATCAAATCTAAGCTCTCTGAAGTGTTTTTCATAAGTTATCAACATTTTTATGTTTGGCGTTCCGGAATCGACCTTATCTCAGGCTGAAAACGTGTTTTACGCATTGTGCCATAACTTTGCATAAAACTTCAGAACATGTAAATTTCACGCCCCATTATAGCAGAAACGTTATTTCTCGTTGTTGCACATCAAGTCTAAGCTGTCTGAATTGTTTTTCCAAAGTTATCAACATTTTTATGTTTGGCGTTCTGGAACTCACATTATCTCAGGCTGAAATCGCGTTTTACGCATTGTGCCCTAACTTTGCAGGGAACCTTCAGAACATGAAAATTTCACCTCCGACTATAGCAGAAAGGGTCTTTCTAGTAGTTGCACATCAAATCTAAGCTGTCTGCAGTGTTTTTCCAAAGTTATCAACATTTTTTTTCTGCCGTTCCGGAACCCACCTTATCTCAGGCTGAAAACGCGTTTTCTGCTTTTGTGCCATAACTTTGCAGGCAAACTTCAGAACATGAAATTTTCACCACCCACTATATCAGAAAGGGTCTTTCTAGTAGTTGCACATCAAATTTAAGCTGTCTGAATTGTTTTTCCAAAGTTATCACCATTTTTATGTTTGGCGTTCCGTAATTGACCTTATCTCAGGCTGAAAACGCGTTTTCTGCATTGTGCCATAACTTTGCAGGGAAGCTTCAGAACATGAAAATTTCACCTCCCACTATAGCAGAAACGGTCTTTCTCGTAGTTGCACATCAAATCTAAGCTGTCTGAAGTGTTTTTCACAAGTTATCAACTTTTTTATGTTTGGCGTTCCGGAATCGACCTAATCTCAGGCTGAAAACGCGTTTTTCGCATTGTCCCATTACTTTGCAAGGAAGCTTCTGAACATGAAAATTTCACCACCCACTATAGCAGAAACGGTCTTTCTCGTAGTTGCACATCAAACCTAAGCTGTCTGAAGTGTTTATCCAAAGTTATCAACATTTTTATGTTTGGCGTTCCAGAATCAACCTTATCCTAGGCTGAAAACGCGTTTTACGCATTGTGCCATAACTATGCAGGGAAGCTTTAGAACATGAAATTTTCACCTCCCACTGTAGCAGAAATGGTCTTTCTAGTAATTGCATATCAAATCTAAGCTGTCTGAAGTGTTTTTCCAAAGTTATCAAGACTTTTATGTTTGGCGTTCCGGAACCCACCTTATCTCAGGCTGAAAACGTGTTTTCTGCATTGTGCCATAACTTTGCAGGGAAGCTTCAGAACATGGACTTTTCACTTCCCACTATATCAGAATGGATCTTTCTAGTAGTTGCACATCAAATCTCAGCTGTCTGAAGTGTTTTTCCTAAGTTATCTACATTTTTAGGTTTGCCGTTCCGGAATCGACCTTATCTCAGGCTGAAAACGTGTTTTACACATTGTGCCATAACTTTGCATAAAGCTTCAGAACATGAAATTTTCACCTCCCACTACAGGAGAAAGGGTCTTTGTAGTCGTTGTACATCAAACCTAAGCTGTCTGAAGTGTTTTTCCAAAGTTATCAACATTTTTATGTTTGGCGTTCCAGAATCAACCTTATCCTAGGCTGAAAACGCGTTTTACGCATTGTGCCATAACTATGCAGGGAAGCTTTAGAACATGAAATTTTCACCTCCCACTATAGCAGAAACGTTCTTTCTAGTAGTTGCACATCAAATCTAAGCTCTCTGAAGTGTTTTTCATAAGTTATCAACATTTTTATGTTTGGCGTTCCGGAATCGACCTTATCTCAGGCTGAAAACGTGTTTTACGCATTGTGCCATAACTTTGCATAAAACTTCAGAACATGTAAATTTCACGCCCCATTATAGCAGAAACGTTATTTCTCGTTGTTGCACATCAAGTCTAAGCTGTCTGAATTGTTTTTCCAAAGTTATCAACATTTTTATGTTTGGCGTTCTGGAACTCACATTATCTCAGGCTGAAATCGCGTTTTACGCATTGTGCCCTAACTTTGCAGGGAACCTTCAGAACATGAAAATTTCACCTCCGACTATAGCAGAAAGGGTCTTTCTAGTAGTTGCACATCAAATCTAAGCTGTCTGCAGTGTTTTTCCAAAGTTATCAACATTTTTTTTCTGCCGTTCCGGAACCCACCTTATCTCAGGCTGAAAACGCGTTTTCTGCTTTTGTGCCATAACTTTGCAGGCAAACTTCAGAACATGAAATTTTCACCACCCACTATATCAGAAAGGGTCTTTCTAGTAGTTGCACATCAAATTTAAGCTGTCTGAATTGTTTTTCCAAAGTTATCACCATTTTTATGTTTGGCGTTCCGTAATTGACCTTATCTCAGGCTGAAAACGCGTTTTCTGCATTGTGCCATAACTTTGCAGGGAAGCTTCAGAACATGAAAATTTCACCTCCCACTATAGCAGAAACGGTCTTTCTCGTAGTTGCACATCAAATCTAAGCTGTCTGAAGTGTTTTTCACAAGTTATCAACTTTTTTATGTTTGGCGTTCCGGAATCGACCTAATCTCAGGCTGAAAACGCGTTTTTCGCATTGTCCCATTACTTTGCAAGGAAGCTTCTGAACATGAAAATTTCACCACCCACTATAGCAGAAACGGTCTTTCTCGTAGTTGCACATCAAACCTAAGCTGTCTGAAGTGTTTATCCAAAGTTATCAACATTTTTATGTTTGGCGTTCCAGAATCAACCTTATCCTAGGCTGAAAACGCGTTTTACGCATTGTGCCATAACTATGCAGGGAAGCTTTAGAACATGAAATTTTCACCTCCCACTATAGCAGAAACGTTCTTTCTAGTAGTTGCACATCAAATCTAAGCTCTCTGAAGTGTTTTTCATAAGTTATCAACATTTTTATGTTTGGCGTTCCGGAATCGACCTTATCTCAGGCTGAAAACGTGTTTTACGCATTGTGCCATAACTTTGCATAAAACTTCAGAACATGTAAATTTCACGCCCCATTATAGCAGAAACGTTATTTCTCGTTGTTGCACATCAAGTCTAAGCTGTCTGAATTGTTTTTCCAAAGTTATCAACATTTTTATGTTTGGCGTTCTGGAACTCACATTATCTCAGGCTGAAATCGCGTTTTACGCATTGTGCCCTAACTTTGCAGGGAACCTTCAGAACATGAAAATTTCACCTCCGACTATAGCAGACAGGGTCTTTCTAGTAGTTGCACATCAAATCTAAGCTGTCTGCAGTGTTTTTCCAAAGTTATCAACATTTTTTTTCTGCCGTTCCGGAACCCACCTTATCTCAGGCTGAAAACGCGTTTTCTGCTTTTGTGCCATAACTTTGCAGGCAAACTTCAGAACATGAAATTTTCACCACCCACTATATCAGAAAGGGTCTTTCTAGTAGTTGCACATCAAATTTAAGCTGTCTGAATTGTTTTTCCAAAGTTATCACCATTTTTATGTTTGGTGTTCCGTAATTGACCTTGTCTCAGGCTGAAAACGCGTTTTCTGCATTGTGCCATAACTTTGCAGGGAAGCTTCAGAACATGAAAATTTCACCTCCCACTATAGCAGAAACGGTCTTTCTCGTAGTTGCACATCAAATCTAAGCTGTCTGAAGTGTTTTTCACAAGTTATCAACTTTTTTATGTTTGGCGTTCCGGAATCGACCTTATCTCAGGCTGAAAACGCGTTTTTCGCATTGTCCCATTACTTTGCAAGGAAGCTTCTGAACATGAAAATTTCACCACCCACTATAGCAGAAACGGTCTTTCTCGTAGTTGCACATCAAATGTAAGCTGTCTGAATTGTTTATCCAAAGTTATCACCATTTTTATGTTTGGCGTTCCGTAATTGACCTTATCTCAGGCTGAAAACGCATTTTTCGCATTGTCCCATTACTTTGCAGGGAAGCTTCAGAACATGAAATTATTACCTCCCACTATTTCAGAAAGGGTCTTTCTCGTAGTTGCACATCAAATTTAAGCTGTCTGAATTGTTTTTCCAAAGTTATCACCATTTTTATGTTTGGCGTTCCGTAATTGACCTTATCTCAGGCTGAAAATGCGTTTTCTGGATTGTGCCATAACTTTGCAGGGAAGCTTCAGAACATGAAATTTTCACCTCCCACTATGTCAGAAAGGATATTTCTCGTAGTTGCACATCAAATCTAAGCTGTCTGCAGTGTTTTTCCAAAGTTATCAACATTTTTTTTTTTGCGGTTCCGGAACCCACCTTATCTCAGGCTGAAAACGCGTTTTCTGCTTTGTGCCATAACTTTGCAGGGAAGCTTCAGAACATGAAATTTTCACCTCCCACTATATCAGAAAGGGTCTTTCTAGTAGTTGCACATCAAATTTAAGCTGTCTGAATTATTTTTCCAAAGTTATCACCATTTTTATGTTTGGCGTTCCGTAATTGACCTTATCTCAGGCTGAAAACGCGTTTTCTGGATTGTGCCATAACTTTGCAGGGAAGCTTCAGAACATGAAATTTTCACCTCCCACTATGTCAGAAAGGATATTTCTCGTAGTTGCACATCAAATCTAAGCTGTCTGAATTGGTTTTCCAAAGTTATCAACATTTTTATGTTTGGCGTTCCGGAATCAACCTTATCCTAGGCTGAAAAAGCGTTTTACGCATTGTGCCATAACTATGCAGGGAAGCTTCAGAACGTGAAAATTTCACCACCCACTATAGCAGAAACGGTCTTTCTCGTAGTTGCACATCAAATCTAAGCTGTCTGAAGTGTTTTGTTAAAGTTATCAACATTTTTATGTTTGGCGTTCCGGAATCGACCTTATCTCAGACTGAAAACGCGTTTTCTGCATTGTGCCATAACTTTGCAGGGAAGCTTCAGAACATGACAATTTCACCCCCCACTATAGCAGAAAGGGTCTTTCTCGTAGTTGCACATCAAATCTAACCTGCCTTAAGTGTTTTTCCAAAGTTATCAACATTTTTATGTTTGGCGTTCCGGAATCGACCTAATCTCAGTTTGAAATCGCGTTTTCTGCATTGTGCAATAACTTTGCAGGGAAGCTTCAGAACATGAAACTTTCACCTCCCACTATAGCAGAAAGGGTCTTTCTAGTAGTTGCACATCAAACTTAAACTCTCTGAATTGTTTTTCCAAAGTTATCACCATTTTTATGTTTGGCGTTCGAGAATCGCCCTTATCTCAGGCTGAAAACTCGTTTTCTGCATTATGCCATAACTTTGCAGGGAAGCTTCAGAACATGAAATTTTCACCTCCCACTATAAGAGAATGGGACTCTCTCGTCGTTGCACATCAAATCTAAGCTGTCTGAAGTGTTTTTCCAAAGTTATCACCATTTTTATGTTTGGCCTTCCGGAATCGACCTTATCTCAGGCTGAAAACGCGTTTTACGCATTGTGCCATAACTTTGCATAAAGCTTCAGAACATGAAATTTTCACCTCCCACAATAGCAGAAAGAGACTTTCTAGTAGTTGCAGATCAAATCTAAGCTGTCTGAAATGTTTTTCCAAAGTTATCAACATTTTTATGGTTGGCGTTCCGGAACCCACCTTATCTCCGGCTGAAAACGCGTTTTCTGCATTGTGCCATAACTTTGCAGGGATGCTTCAGAACATGAAATTTTCACCTCCCACGAGAGCAGAAATGGTCTTTCTAGCAGTTGCACATCAAATCTAAGCTGTCTGAAGTGTTTTTTCTAAGTTATCAGCATTTTTATGTTTGGCGTTTCTGAACCCATGTTATCTCAGACTGAAAACGCGTTTTCTGCATTGTGCCATAACTATGCAGGGAAGCTTAAGAACATGAAATTTTCTCCTCCCACTATAGCAGAAAGGGTCTTTCTAGTCGTTGCACATCAAATGTAAGCTGTCTGAAGTGTTTTTCCAAAGTTATCATCCTTTTTATGTTTGGCGTTCCGGAACCAACCTTATCTCAGGCTGAAAACGGGTTTTCTGCATTGTGCCAAAACTTTGCAGGGAAGCTTCAGAACATGAAATTTTAACCTCCCACTGTAGCAGAAATTGTCTTTCTAGTAATTGCATATCAAATCTAAGCTGTCTGAAGTGTTTTTCCAAAGTTATCAAGACTTTTATGTTTGGCGTTCCGGAACCCACCTTATCTCAGGCTGAAAACGTGTTTTCTGCATTGTGCCATAACTTTGCAGGGAAGCTTCAGAACATGGACTTTTCACTTCCCACTAAATCAGAATGGATCTTTCTAGTAGTTGCACATCAAATCTCAGCTGTCTGAAGTGTTTTTCCTAAGTTATCTACATTTTTAGGTTTGCCGTTCCGGAATCGACCTTATCTCAGGCTGAAAACGTGTTTTACACATTGTGCCATAACTTTGCATAAAGCTTCAGAACATGAAATTTTCACCTCCCACTACAGGAGAAAGGGTCTTTCTAGTCGTTGTACATCAAACCTAAGCTGTCTGAAGTGTTTTTCCAAAGTTATCAACATTTTTATGTTTGGCGTTCCGGAATCGACCTTATCTCAGACTGAAAACGCGTTTTCTGCATTGTGCCATAACTTTGCAGGGAAGCTTCAGAACATGACAATTTCACCCCCCACTATAGCAGAAAGGGTCTTTCTCGTAGTTGCACATCAAATCTAACCTGCCTTAAGTGTTTTTCCAAAGTTATCAACATTTTTATGTTTGGCGTTCCGGAATCGACCTAATCTCAGTTTGAAATTGCGTTTTCTGCATTGTGCAATAACTTTGCAGGGAAGCTTCAGAACATGAAACTTTCACCTCCCACTATAGCAGAAAGGGTCTTTCTAGTAGTTGCACATCAAACTTAAGCTGTCTGAATTGTTTTTCCAAAGTTATCACCATTTTTATGTTTGGCGTTCGAGAATCGCCCTTATCTCAGGCTGAAAACTCGTTTTCTGCATTATGCCATAACTTTGCAGGGAAGCTTCAGAACATGAAATTTTCACCTCCCACTATAAGAGAATGGGACTCTCTAGTCGTTGCACATCAAATCTAAGCTGTCTGAAGTGTTTTTCCAAAGTTATCACCATTTTTATGTTTGGCCTTCCGGAATCGACCTTATCTCAGGCTGAAAACGCGTTTTACGCATTGTGCCATAACTTTGCATAAAGCTTCAGAACATGAAATTTTCACCTCCCACAATAGCAGAAAGAGACTTTCTAGTAGTTGCAGATCAAATCTAAGCTGTCTGAAATGTTTTTCCAAAGTTATCAACATTTTTATGGTTGGCGTTCCGGAACCCACCTTATCTCCGGCTGAAAACGCGTTTTCTGCATTGTGCCATAACTTTGCAGGGAAGCTTCAGAACATGAAATTTTCACCTCCCACGAGAGCAGAAATGGTCTTTCTAGCAGTTGCACATCAAATCTAAGCTGTCTGAAGTGTTTTTCCTAAGTTATCAACATTTTTATGTTTGGCGTTTCTGAACCCATGTTATCTCAGACTGAAAACGCGTTTTCTGCATTGTGCCATAACTATGCAGGGAAGCTTAAGAACATGAAATTTTCTCCTCCCACTATAGCAGAAAGGGTCTTTCTAGTCGTTGCACATCAAATGTAAGCTGTCTGAAGTGTTTTTCCAAAGTTATCATCCTTTTTATGTTTGGCGTTCCGGAACCAACCTTATCTCAGGCTGAAAACGGGTTTACTGCATTGTGCCAAAACTTTGCAGGGAAGCTTCAGAACATGAAATTTTAACCTCCCACTGTAGCAGAAATTGTCTTTCTAGTAATTGCATATCAAATCTAAGCTGTCTGAAGTGTTTTTCCAAAGTTATCAAGACTTTTATGTTTGTCGTTCCGGAACCCACCTTATCTCAGGCTGAAAACGTGTTTTCTGCATTGTGCCATAACTTTGCAGGGAAGCTTCAGAACATGGACTTTTCACTTCCCACTAAATCAGAATGGATCTTTCTAGTAGTTGCACATCAAATCTCAGCTGTCTGAAGTGTTTTTCCTAAGTTATCTACATTTTTAGGTTTGCCGTTCCGGAATCGACCTTATCTCAGGCTGAAAACGTGTTTTACACATTGTGCCATAACTTTGCATAAAGCTTCAGAACATGAAATTTTCACCTCCCACTACAGGAGAAAGGGTCTTTCTAGTCATTGTACATCAAACCTAAGCTGTCTGAAGTGTTTTTCCAAAGTTATCAACATTTTTATGTTTGGCGTTCCGGAATCAACCTTATCCTAGGCTGAAAACGCGTTTTACGCATTGTGCCATAACTATGCAGGGAAGCTTTAGAACATGAAATTTTCACCTCCCACTATAGCAGAAACCTTCTTTCTAGTAGTTGCACATCAAATCTAAGCTCTCTGAAGTGTTTTTCATAAGTTATCAACATTTTTATGTTTGGCGTTCCGGAATCGACCTTATCTCAGGCTGAAAACGTGTTTTACGCATTGTGCCATAACTTTGCATAAAACTTCAGAACATGTAAATTTCACGCCCCATTATAGCAGAAACGTTATTTCTCGTTGTTGCACATCAAATCTAAGCTGTCTGCAGTGTTTTTCCAAAGTTATCCACATTTTTTTTCTGCCGTTCCGGAACCCACCTTATCTCAGGCTGAAAACGCGTTTTCTGCTTTGTGCCATAACTTTGCAGGCAAACTTCAGAACATGAAATTTTCACCACCCACTATATCAGAAAGGGTCTTTCTAGTAGTTGCACATCAAATTTAAGCTGTCTGAATTGTTTTTCCAAAGTTATCACCATTTTTATGTTTGGCGTTCCGTAATTGACCTTATCTCAGGCTGAAAACGCGTTTTCTGCATTGTGCCATAACTTTGCAGGGAAGCTTCAGAACATGAAAATTTCACCTCCCACTATAGCAGAAACGGTCTTTCTCGTAGTTGCACATCAAATCTAAGCTGTCTGAAGTGTTTTTCACAAGTTATCAACTTTTTTATGTTTGGCGTTCCGGAATCGACCTTATCTCAGGCTGAAAACGCGTTTTTCGCATTGTCCCATTACTTTGCAGGGAAGCTTCTGAACATGAAAATTTCACCACCCACTATAGCAGAAACGGTCTTTCTCGTAGTTGCACATCAAATGTAAGCTGTCTGAATTGTTTATCCAAAGTTATCACCATTTTTATGTTTGGCGTTCCGTAATTGACCTTATCTCAGGCTGAAAACGCGTTTTCTGGATTGTGCCATAACTTTGCAGGGAAGCTTCAGAACATGAAATTTTCACCTCCCACTATGTCAGAAAGGATATTTCTCGTAGTTGCACATCAAATCTAAGCTGTCTGAATTGGTTTTCCAAAGTTATCAACATTTTTATGTTTGGCGTTCCGGAATCAACCTTATCCTAGGCTGAAAACGCGTTTTACGCATTGTGCCATAACTATGCAGGGAAGCTTTAGAACATGAAATTTTCACCTCCCACTATAGCAGAAACGTTCTTTCTAGTAGTTGCACATCAAATCTAAGCTGTATGAAGTGTTTTTCCAAAGTTATCAACATTTTTATGTTTGCCGTTCCGGAATCGACCATATCTCAGGCTGAAAACGTGTTTTACGCATTGTGCCAAAACTTTGCAGGGAATCTTCAGAACATGAAATTTTCACAGCCCACTATAGCAGAAAGGTTCTTTCTAGCAGTTGCACATCAAATCTAAGCTGTCTGAAGTGTTTTTCCTAAGTTATCAACATTTTTATGTTTGGCGTTCCGGAACCCACCTTATCTCAGGCTGAAAACGCGTTTTACGCATTTTACAATAACTTTGCAGGGAAGCTTCAGAACATGAAAATTTCACCACCCACTATAGCAGAAAGGGTCTTTCTAGTAGTTCCACATCAAATCTAAGCTGTCTGAAGTGTTTTTCCCAAGTTATCAACATTTTTATGTTTGGCGTTCCGGAATCGACCTTATCTCAGGCTGAAAACGCGTTTTACGCATTTTGCCATAACTTTGCGGGGAAGCTTCAGAACATGAAAATTTCACCACCCACTATAGCAGAAACGGTCTTTCTCGTAGTTGCACATCAAATCTAAGCTGTCTGAATTGTTTTTCCAAAGTTATCAACATTTTTATGTTTGGCGTTCCGTAAATGACCTTATCTCAGGCTGAAAACGCATTTTTCGCATTGTCCCATAACTTTGCAGGGAAGCTTCAGAACATGAAATTGTTACCTCCGACTATATCAGAAAGGGTCTTTCTCGTAGTTGCACATCAATTGTAAGCTCTCTGAAGTGTTATGTCAAAGTTATCAACATTTTTATGTTTGGCATTCCGGAATCGACCTTATCTCAGGCTGAAATCGCGTTTTACGCATTGTGCCATAACTTTGCAGGGAACCTTCAGAACATGAAAATTTCACCACCCGCTGTAGCAGAAAGGGTCTTTCTAGTAGTTGCAAATCAAATCTAAGCTGTCTGAAGTGTTTTTCTAAAGTTAGCAACATTTTTATGTTTGGCGTTCCGGAATCGACCTTATCTCAGCCTGAAAACACGTTTTACGCATTTTGCCATAACTTGGCAGGGAAGCTTCAGAACATGAAAATTTGACCTCCCACTCGAGCAGAAGGGGTCTTTCTAGTAGTTGCACATCAAATCTAAGCTGTCTGCAGTGTTTTTCAAAAGTTATCAACATTTTTTTTTTTTGCCGTTCCGGAACCCACCTTATCTCAGGCTGAAAACGCGTTTTCTCCTTTGTGCCATAACTTTGCAGGGAAGCTTCAGAACATGAAATTTTCACCTCCCACTATAGCAGAAAGGGTCTTTCTCGTAGTTGCACATCAAACTTAAGCTGTCTGAATTGTTTTTCCAAAGTTATCACCATTTTTATGTTTGGCGTTCGAGAATCGCCCTTATCTCAGGCTGAAAACTCGTTTTCTGCATTATGCCATAACTTTGCAGGGAAGCTTCAGAACATGAAATTTTCACCTCCCACTATAAGAGAATGGGACTCTCTAGTCGTTGCACATCAAATCTAAGCTGTCTGAAGTGTTTTTCCAAAGTTATCACCATTTTTATGTTTGGCCTTCCGGAATCGACCTTATCTCAGGCTGAAAACGCGTTTTACGCATTGTGCCATAACTTTGCATAAAGCTTCAGAACATGAAATTTTCACCTCCCACAATAGCAGAAAGAGACTTTCTAGTAGTTGCAGATCAAATCTAAGCTGTCTGAAATGTTTTTCCAAAGTTATCAACATTTTTATGGTTGGCGTTCCGGAACCCACCTTATCTCCGGCTGAAAACGCGTTTTCTGCATTGTGCCATAACTTTGCAGGGAAGCTTCAGAACATGAAATTTTCACCTCCCACGAGAGCAGAAATGGTCTTTCTAGCAGTTGCACATCAAATCTAAGCTGTCTGAAGTGTTTTTCCTAAGTTATCAACATTTTTATGTTTGGCGTTTCTGAACCCATGTTATCTCAGACTGAAAACGCGTTTTCTGCATTGTGCCATAACTATGCAGGGAAGCTTAAGAACATGAAATTTTCTCCTCCCACTATAGCAGAAAGGGTCTTTCTAGTCGTTGCACATCAAATGTAAGCTGTCTGAAGTGTTTTTCCAAAGTTATCATCCTTTTTATGTTTGGCGTTCCGGAACCAACCTTATCTCAGGCTGAAAACGGGTTTACTGCATTGTGCCAAAACTTTGCAGGGAAGCTTCAGAACATGAAATTTTAACCTCCCACTGTAGCAGAAATTGTCTTTCTAGTAATTGCATATCAAATCTAAGCTGTCTGAAGTGTTTTTCCAAAGTTATCAAGACTTTTATGTTTGTCGTTCCGGAACCCACCTTATCTCAGGCTGAAAACGTGTTTTCTGCATTGTGCCATAACTTTGCAGGGAAGCTTCAGAACATGGACTTTTCACTTCCCACTAAATCAGAATGGATCTTTCTAGTAGTTGCACATCAAATCTCAGCTGTCTGAAGTGTTTTTCCTAAGTTATCTACATTTTTAGGTTTGCCGTTCCGGAATCGACCTTATCTCAGGCTGAAAACGTGTTTTACACATTGTGCCATAACTTTGCATAAAGCTTCAGAACATGAAATTTTCACCTCCCACTACAGGAGAAAGGGTCTTTCTAGTCATTGTACATCAAACCTAAGCTGTCTGAAGTGTTTTTCCAAAGTTATCAACATTTTTATGTTTGGCGTTCCGGAATCAACCTTATCCTAGGCTGAAAACGCGTTTTACGCATTGTGCCATAACTATGCAGGGAAGCTTTAGAACATGAAATTTTCACCTCCCACTATAGCAGAAACCTTCTTTCTAGTAGTTGCACATCAAATCTAAGCTCTCTGAAGTGTTTTTCATAAGTTATCAACATTTTTATGTTTGGCGTTCCGGAATCGACCTTATCTCAGGCTGAAAACGTGTTTTACGCATTGTGCCATAACTTTGCATAAAACTTCAGAACATGTAAATTTCACGCCCCATTATAGCAGAAACGTTATTTCTCGTTGTTGCACATCAAATCTAAGCTGTCTGCAGTGTTTTTCCAAAGTTATCCACATTTTTTTTCTGCCGTTCCGGAACCCACCTTATCTCAGGCTGAAAACGCGTTTTCTGCTTTGTGCCATAACTTTGCAGGCAAACTTCAGAACATGAAATTTTCACCACCCACTATATCAGAAAGGGTCTTTCTAGTAGTTGCACATCAAATTTAAGCTGTCTGAATTGTTTTTCCAAAGTTATCACCATTTTTATGTTTGGCGTTCCGTAATTGACCTTATCTCAGGCTGAAAACGCGTTTTCTGCATTGTGCCATAACTTTGCAGGGAAGCTTCAGAACATGAAAATTTCACCTCCCACTATAGCAGAAACGGTCTTTCTCGTAGTTGCACATCAAATCTAAGCTGTCTGAAGTGTTTTTCACAAGTTATCAACTTTTTTATGTTTGGCGTTCCGGAATCGACCTTATCTCAGGCTGAAAACGCGTTTTTCGCATTGTCCCATTACTTTGCAGGGAAGCTTCTGAACATGAAAATTTCACCACCCACTATAGCAGAAACGGTCTTTCTCGTAGTTGCACATCAAATGTAAGCTGTCTGAATTGTTTATCCAAAGTTATCACCATTTTTATGTTTGGCGTTCCGTAATTGACCTTATCTCAGGCTGAAAACGCGTTTTCTGGATTGTGCCATAACTTTGCAGGGAAGCTTCAGAACATGAAATTTTCACCTCCCACTATAGCAGAAACGTTCTTTCTAGTAGTTGCACATCAAATCTAAGCTGTATGAAGTGTTTTTCCTAAGTTATCAACATTTTTATGTTTGGCGTTCCGGAACCCACCTTATCTCAGGCTGAAAACGCGTTTTACGCATTTTACAATAACTTTGCAGGGAAGCTTCAGAACATGAAAATTTCACCACCCACTATAGCAGAAAGGGTCTTTCTAGTAGTTCCACATCAAATCTAAGCTGTCTGAAGTGTTTTTCCCAAGTTATCAACATTTTTATGTTTGGCGTTCCGGAATCGACCTTATCTCAGGCTGAAAACGCGTTTTACGCATTTTGCCATAACTTTGCGGGGAAGCTTCAGAACATGAAAATTTCACCACCCACTATAGCAGAAACGGTCTTTCTCGTAGTTGCACATCAAATCTAAGCTGTCTGAATTGTTTTTCCAAAGTTATCAACATTTTTATGTTTGGCGTTCCGTAAATGACCTTATCTCAGGCTGAAAACGCATTTTTCGCATTGTCCCATAACTTTGCAGGGAAGCTTCAGAACATGAAATTGTTACCTCCGACTATATCAGAAAGGGTCTTTCTCGTAGTTGCACATCAATTGTAAGCTCTCTGAAGTGTTATGTCAAAGTTATCAACATTTTTATGTTTGGCATTCCGGAATCGACCTTATCTCAGGCTGAAATCGCGTTTTACGCATTGTGCCATAACTTTGCAGGGAACCTTCAGAACATGAAAATTTCACCACCCGCTGTAGCAGAAAGGGTCTTTCTAGTAGTTGCAAATCAAATCTAAGCTGTCTGAAGTGTTTTTCTAAAGTTAGCAACATTTTTATGTTTGGCGTTCCGGAATCGACCTTATCTCAGCCTGAAAACACGTTTTACGCATTTTGCCATAACTTGGCAGGGAAGCTTCAGAACATGAAAATTTGACCTCCCACTCGAGCAGAAGGGGTCTTTCTAGTAGTTGCACATCAAATCTAAGCTGTCTGCAGTGTTTTTCAAAAGTTATCAACATTTTTTTTTTTTGCCGTTCCGGAACCCACCTTATCTCAGGCTGAAAACGCGTTTTCTCCTTTGTGCCATAACTTTGCAGGGAAGCTTCAGAACATGAAATTTTCACCTCCCACTATAGCAGAAAGGGTCTTTCTCGTAGTTGCACATCAAATCTAAGCTATCTGAAGTGTTTTTCCAAAGTTATCAACATTTTTACGTTTGGCATTCCGGAACCCACCTTATCTCAGCCTGAAAACGCGTTTTCTGCAATGTGCCATAACTTTGCTGGGAAGCTTCAGAACATGAATTTTTCACTTCGCACTATTGCAGAAAGGGTCTTTCTAGTAGTTGCACATCAAATCTAAGCTGTCTGAAGTGTTTTTCCAAAGTTATCAACATTTTTATGTTTGGCGTTCCGGAACCCACCTTTTCTCTTGCTGAAAACGCGTTTTCTGCTTTGTGCCATAACTTTGCTGGGAATCTTCAGAACATGAAATTTTAACCTCCCACAATAGCATAAAGGGTCTTTCTTGTAGTTGCACATCAAATCTAAGCTGTCTGAAATGTTTTTTCCAAAGTTATCAACATTTTTATGTTTGGCGTTCCGGAACCCACCTTATCTCCAGCTGAAAACGCGTTTTCTGCATTGTTCCTTAACTTTGCAGGGAAGCTTCAGAACGTGAAATTTTCAACTCCAACTATAACAGACAGGGCCTTTGTAGTAGTTGCACATCAAATCTAAGCTGTCTGAAGTGTTTTTCGAAAGTTATCAACATTTTTACGTTTGGCGTTCCGGAACCCACCTTATCTCAGGCTGAAAACGCGTTTTCTGCATTGTGCCATAACTTTGAAGGAAAGCTTCAGAAAATGAAAGTTTCACCTCCCACTATAGCAGAAAGGGTGTTTTGTAGTAGTTGCACGTCAAATATAAGCTGTCTGCAGTGTTTTTCCAAAGTTATCAACATTTTTATGTTTGGCGTTCCGGACCCCACCTTTTCTCAGGCTGAAAACGCGTTTTCTGCATTGTGCCATAACTTTGCAGGGAAGCTTTCACCTCCCACTATAGCAGAAAGGGTTTTTCTAGTAGTTGCACATCAAATATAATCTGTCTGAACTGTTTTTCGAAAGTTAGCAACATTTTTATGTTTGGCGTTCCGAAACCCACCTTATCTCAGGCTGACAACGCGTTTTCTGCATTGTGCCATAACTTTGCAGGGAAGCTTCAGAACATGAAATTTGAACCTCCCACTATTGCAGAAAGTATCTTTCTAGTAGTTGCACATCAAATCTAAGCTGTCTGAAGTGTTTTTCCAAAGTTATCAACATTTTTATGTTTGGTGTTCCGGAATCGACCTAATCTCAGCATGAAAATGCGTTTTCTGCATTGTCCCATAACTTTCCAGGGAAACTTCAGAACATGAAATGTTCACCTCCCACTATAGCAGAAAGGGTCTTTCTAGTAGTTGCACATCAAATCTAAGCTGTCTGAAGTGTTTTTCCAAAGTAATCAACATTTTTATGTTTGGCGTTCCAGAATCGACCTTATCTCAGGCTGAATACGCGTTTTCTGCATTGTACCATAACTTTGCAGGGAAGCTTCAGAACATGAAATTTTAACCTCCCACTATTGCAGAAAGTGTCTTTCTAGTAGTTGCACATCAAATCTAAGTTGTCTGAAGTGTTTTTCGAAAGCTATCAACATTTTTATGTTTGGCGTTCCGGAATCTACCTTTTCTCAGGCTGAAAACGCTTTTCACGCTTTGTGCCATAACTTTGCAGGGAAGCTTTCACCTCCCACTATAGCAGAAAGGGTTTTTCTAGTAGTTGCACATCAAATATAATCTGTCTGAAGTGTTTTTCGAAAGTTAGCAACATTTTTATGTTTGGCGTTCCGAAACCCACCTTATCTCACGCTGAAAACGCGTTTTCTGCATTGTGCCATAACTTCTCAGGGAAGTTTCCGAACATGAAATTTTCACCTCCCTCTATAGCAGAAAGGGCCTTTCTAGTAGTTGCAGATCAAATCTAAGCTGTTTGAAATGTTTTTTCCAAAGTTAGCAACATTTTTATGTTTGGCGTTCTGGAACCCACCTTATCTCAGGCTGAAAACGCGTTTTCTGCATTGTGCCATAACTTCTCAGGCAAGTTTCCGAACATGAAATTTTCACCTCCCTCTATACCAGAAAGGGTCTTTCTAGTAGTTGCTCATCAAATCTTAGCTGTCTGAAGTGTTTTTCCAATGTCATCAACATTTTTATGTTTGGCCTTCCGGAACCCACCTTACCTCAGGCTGAAAACGCGTTTTCTGCATTGATCCTTAACTTTGCAGGGAAGCTTCAGAACATTAAATTTTCACCTCCCACTATAGCAGAAAGGGTTTTTCTAGTAGTTGCACTTCAAATCTAAGCTGTCTGAAATGTTTTTTCCAAAGTTATCAACATTTTTATGTTTGGCATTCCGGAACCCACCTTATCTCAGGCTGGAAACGCGTTTTCTGCATTGTGCCATAACTTTGCAGGGAAGCTTCAGAACATGAAATTTTAAACTCCCACTGTAGCAGAAAGAGTCTTTCTAGTAGTTGCACATCAAATCTAAGTTGTCTGAAGTGTTTTTCGAAAGCTATCAACATTTTTTAGGTTGGCGTTCCAGAAACGACCTTATCTCGGGCTGAAAATGCAGGGAAGCTTCAGAACATGAAATTTTAACCTCCCACTGTAGCAGAAAGGGTCTTTCTAGTAGTTGCACATCATATCTAAGCTGTCTGAAGTGTTTTTCCAAAGTTATCAACAGTTTTATGTTTGGCGTTCCGGAATCGACGTAATCTCAGGATGAAAATGCATTTTCTGCATTGTCCCATAATTTTGCAGGGAAGCTTCAGAACATGAAATTTTGACCTCCCACTATAGCAGAAACGGTCTTTCTAGTAGTTGCACATCAAATCTAAGCTGTCTGAAGTGTTTTTCCAAAGTTATAAACATTTTTGAGTTTGGCGTTCCGGAACCCACCTTATCTCAGGCTGAAAACGCGTTTTCTGCATTGTGCCATAACTTTGAAGGAAAGCTTCAGAACATGAAAGTTTCACCTACAACTTTAGCAGAAATTGTCTTTCTAGTAGTTGCACATCAAATGTAAGCTGTCTGAAGTGTTTTTCCAAAGTTATCAACATTTTTATGTTTGGCGTTCCGGAACCCACCTTATCTCAGGCTGAAAACGCGTTTTCTGCACTGTGCCATAACTTTGCAGGGAAGCTTCAGAAAATGAAATTTTAACCTCCCACTGTAACAGAAAGGGTCTTTCTAGTAGTTGCACATAAAATCTCACCTGTCTGAAGTGTTTTTCCAAAGTTGTCAACATTTTTATGTTTGGCGTTCTGGAACCCTCCTTATCTCAGGCTGAAAACGCATTTTCTGCATTGTGCCATAACTTTGCAGGGAAGCTTCAGAACATGAAATTTTAACCTCCCACTGTAGCAGAAACGGTCTTTCTAGGAGTTGCACATCAAATCTAAGCTGTCAGAATTGTTTTTCCAAAGTTATAAACATTTTTGTGTTTGGCGTTCCGGAACCCACCTTATGTCAGGCTGAAAACGCGTTTTCTGCATTGTTCCTTAACTTTGCAGGGAAGCTTCAGAACACGAAATTTTCAACTCCCACTATAACAGACTGGGTCTTTCTAGTAGTTGCACATCAAATCTAAGTTGTCTGAAGTGTTTTTCGAAAGCTATCAACATTTTATAGGTTGGCGTTTCGGAAACGACCTTATCTCGGGCTGAAAACGCGTTTTCTGCATTGTGCCATAACTTTGCAGCGAAGCTTCAGAACATGAAATTTTAACCTCCCCCTTCAGCAGAAAGGGTCTTTCTAGTTGTTGCACATCAAATCTAAGCTGTCTGAAGTGGTTTTCCAAAGTTATCAACATTTTTATGTTTGGCGTTCCAGAATCCACTTTATCTCAGGCTGAAAACGCGTTTTCTGCATTGTGCCATAACTTTGCAGGGAAGCTTCAGAACATGAAATTTTCACCTCCCACTATAGCAGAAAGGGTCTTTCTAGTAGTTGCACATCAAATCTAAGCTGCCTGAAGTGTTTTTCCAAAGGTATGAACATTTTTATGTTTGGCGTTCCGGAACCCACCTTATCTCAGGCTGAAAACGCGTTTTCTGCATTGTGCCATAACTTTGAAGGAAAGCTTCAGAACATTAAAGTTTCACCTCCCACTATAGCAGAAAGGCTTTTTCTAGTAGTTGCACATCATATCTAAGCTGTCTGAAATGTTTTTTCCAAAGTTATCAAGAATTTTATGTTTGGCGTTCCGGAACCCACCTTATCTCAGGCTGAAAACGCGTTTTCTGCATAGTGCCATAACTTTGCAGGGAAGCTTCAGAACATGAAATTTTAACCTCCCACTGTCACAGAAAGGGTCTTTCTAGTAGTTGCACATCAAATCTCACCTGTCTGAAGTGTTTTTCCAAAGTTATCAACATTTTTATGTTTGGCGTTCCGGAACCCTCCTTATCTCAGGCTGAAAACGCATTTTCTGCATTGTGCCATAACTTTGCAGGGAAGCTTCAGAACATGAAATTTTAACCTGCCACTGTAGCAGAAACGGTCTTTCTAGTAGTTGCACATCAAATCTAAGCTGTCAGAAGTGTTTTTCCAAAGATATAAACATTTTTGTGTTTGGCGTTCCGGAACCCACCTTATGTCAGGCTGAAAACGCGTTTTCTGCATTGTTCCTTAACTTTGCAGGGAAGCTTCAGAACACGAAATTTTCAACTCCCACTATAACAGACAGGGTCTTTCTAGTAGTTGCACGTCAAATCTAAGTTGTCTGAAGTGTTTTTCGAAAGCTATCAACATTTTATAGGTTGGCGTTTCGGAAACGACCTTATCTCCGGCTGAAAACGCGTTTTCTGCATTGTGCCATAACATTTAAGGAAAGCTTCAGAACATGAAAGTTTCACCTCCCACTACAGCAGAAACGGTCTTTCTAGTAGTTGCACATCAAATCTAAGCTGTCAGAAGTGTTTTTCCAAAGTTATAAACATTTTTGTCTTTGGCGTTCCGGAACCCACCTTATGTCAGGCTGAAAACGCGTTTTCTGCATTGTTCCTTAACTTTGCAGGGAAGCTTCAGAACATGAAATTTTCAACTCCCACTATAACAGACAGGGTCTTTCTAGTAGTTGCACATCAAATCTAAGTTGTCTGAAGTGTTTTTCGAAAGCTATCAACATATTTTAGGTTGGCGTTTCGGAAACGACCTTATCTCAGGCTGAAAACGCGTTTTCTGCATTGTGCCATAACTTTGCAGGGAAGCTTCAGAACATGAAATTTTCACCTCCCACTATAGCAGAAAGGGTCTTTCTAGTAGTTACACATCAAATCTAAGCTGTCTGAAATGTTTTTTCCAAAGTTATCAACAATTTTATGTTTGGCGTTCCGGAACCCACCTTATGTCAGGCTGAAAACGCGTTTTCTGCATTGTTCCTTAACTTTGCAGGGAAGCTTCAGAACACGAAATTTTCAACTCCCACTATAACAGACTGGGTCTTTGTAGTAGTTGCACATCAAATCTAAGCTGTCTGAAGTGTTTTTCGAAAGTTATCAACATTTTTATGTTTGGCCTTCTGGAATCGACCTTATCTCAGGCTGAAAACGCGTTTTCTGCATTGTGCCATAACTTTGAAGGAAAGCTTCAGAACATGAAAGTTTCACCTACCACTATAGCAGAAATTGTCTTTCTAGTAGTTACACATCAAATCTAAGCTGTCTGAAGTGTTTTTCCAAAGTTATCAACATTTTTATGTTTGGCGTTCCGGAATCAACCTTATCTCAGGCTGAAAACGCATTTTCTGCATTGTGCCATAACTTTGCAAGGAAGCTTCAGAACATGAAATTTTCACCTCCCACTATAGCAGAAAGGGTCTTTCTAGTAGTTGCACATCAAATCCAAGCTGTCTGAAGTGTTTTTCCAAAGTTATCAACAGTTTTATGTTTGGCGTTCCGGAATCGACCTAATCTCAGGATGAAAATGCATTTTCTGCATTGTCCCATAACTTTGCAGGGAAGCTTCAGAACATGAAATTTTCACCTCCCACTATAGCAGAAAGGGTCTTTCTAGTAGTTACACATCAAATCTAAGCTGTCTGAAATGTTTTTTCCAAAGTTATCAACAATTTTATGTTTGGCGTTCCGGAACCCACCTTATGTCAGGTTGAAAACGCGTTTTCTGCATTGTGCCATAACTTTGCAGGGAAGCTTCAGAACATGAAATTTTAACCTCCCACTGTAGCAGAAAGGGTCTTTCTAGTAGTTGCACATCAAATCTAAGCTGCCTGAAGTGTTTTTCCAAAGGTATGAACATTTTTATGTTTGGCGTTCCGGAACCCACCTTATCTCAGGCTGAAAACGCGTTTTCTGCATTGTGCCATAACTTTGAAGGAAAGCTTCAGAACATTAAAGTTTCACCTCCCACTATAGCAGAAAGGCTTTTTCTAGTAGTTGCACATCATATCTAAGCTGTCTGAAATGTTTTTTCCAAAGTTATCAAGAATTTTATGTTTGGCGTTCCGGAACCCACCTTATCTCAGGCTGAAAACGCGTTTTCTGCATAGTGCCATAACTTTGCAGGGAAGCTTCAGAACATGAAATTTTAACCTCCCACTGTCACAGAAAGGGTCTTTCTAGTAGTTGCACATCAAATCTCACCTGTCTGAAGTGTTTTTCCAAAGTTATCAACATTTTTATGTTTGGCGTTCCGGAACCCTCCTTATCTCAGGCTGAAAACGCATTTTCTGCATTGTGCCATAACTTTGCAGGGAAGCTTCAGAACATGAAATTTTAACCTGCCACTGTAGCAGAAACGGTCTTTCTAGTAGTTGCACATCAAATCTAAGCTGTCAGAAGTGTTTTTCCAAAGATATAAACATTTTTGTGTTTGGCGTTCCGGAACCCACCTTATGTCAGGCTGAAAACGTGTTTTCTGCATTGTTCCTTAACTTTGCAGGGAAGCTTCAGAACACGAAATTTTCAACTCCCACTATAACAGACAGGGTCTTTCTAGTAGTTGCACGTCAAATCTAAGTTGTCTGAAGTGTTTTTCGAAAGCTATCAACATTTTATAGGTTGGCGTTTCGGAAACGACCTTATCTCCGGCTGAAAACGCGTTTTCTGCATTGTGCCATAACATTTAAGGAAAGCTTCAGAACATGAAAGTTTCACCTCCCACTACAGCAGAAACGGTCTTTCTAGTAGTTGCACATCAAATCTAAGCTGTCAGAAGTGTTTTTCCAAAGTTATAAACATTTTTGTCTTTGGCGTTCCGGAACCCACCTTATGTCAGGCTGAAAACGCGTTTTCTGCATTGTTCCTTAACTTTGCAGGGAAGCTTCAGAACATGAAATTTTCAACTCCCACTATAACAGACAGGGTCTTTCTAGTAGTTGTACATCAAATCTAAGTTGTCTGAAGTGTTTTTCGAAAGCTATCAACATTTTTTAGGTTGGCGTTTCGGAAACGACCTTATCTCAGGCTGAAAACGCGTTTTCTGCATTGTGCCATAACTTTGCAGGGAAGCTTCAGAACATGAAATTTTCACCTCCCACTATAGCAGAAAGGGTCTTTCTAGTAGTTACACATCAAATCTAAGCTGTCTGAAATGTTTTTTCCAAAGTTATCAACAATTTTATGTTTGGCGTTCCGGAACCCACCTTATGTCAGGCTGAAAACGCGTTTTCTGCATTGTTCCTTAACTTTGCAGGGAAGCTTCAGAACACGAAATTTTCAACTCCCACTATAACAGACTGGGTCTTTGTAGTAGTTGCACATCAAATCTAAGCTGTCTGAAGTGTTTTTCGAAAGTTATCAACATTTTTATGTTTGGCCTTCTGGAATCGACCTTATCTCAGGCTGAAAACGCGTTTTCTGCATTGTGCCATAACTTTGAAGGAAAGCTTCAGAACATGAAAGTTTCACCTACCACTATAGCAGAAATTGTCTTTCTAGTAGTTACACATCAAATCTAAGCTGTCTGAAGTGTTTTTCCAAAGTTATCAACATTTTTATGTTTGGCGTTCCGGAATCAACCTTATCTCAGGCTGAAAACGCATTTTCTGCATTGTGCCATAACTTTGCAAGGAAGCTTCAGAACATGAAATTTTCACCTCCCACTATAGCAGAAAGGGTCTTTCTAGTAGTTGCACATCAAATCCAAGCTGTCTGAAGTGTTTTTCCAAAGTTATCAACAGTTTTATGTTTGGCGTTCCGGAATCGACCTAATCTCAGGATGAAAATGCATTTTCTGCATTGTCCCATAACTTTGCAGGGAAGCTTCAGAACATGAAATTTTCACCTCCCACTATAGCAGAAAGGGTCTTTCTAGTAGTTACACATCAAATCTAAGCTGTCTGAAATGTTTTTTCCAAAGTTATCAACAATTTTATGTTTGGCGTTCCGGAACCCACCTTATGTCAGGTTGAAAACGCGTTTTCTGCATTGTGCCATAACTTTGCAGGGAAGCTTCAGAACATGAAATTTTAACCTCCCACTGTAGCAGAAAGGGTCTTTCTAGTAGTTGCACATCAAATCTAAGCTGCCTGAAGTGTTTTTCCAAAGGTATGAACATTTTTATGTTTGGCGTTCCGGAACCCACCTTATCTCAGGCTGAAAACGCGTTTTCTGCATTGTGCCATAACTTTGAAGGAAAGCTTCAGAACATTAAAGTTTCACCTCCCACTATAGCAGAAAGGCTTTTTCTAGTAGTTGCACATCATATCTAAGCTGTCTGAAATGTTTTTTCCAAAGTTATCAAGAATTTTATGTTTGGCGTTCCGGAACCCACCTTATCTCAGGCTGAAAACGCGTTTTCTGCATAGTGCCATAACTTTGCAGGGAAGCTTCAGAACATGAAATTTTAACCTCCCACTGTCACAGAAAGGGTCTTTCTAGTAGTTGCACATCAAATCTCACCTGTCTGAAGTGTTTTTCCAAAGTTATCAACATTTTTATGTTTGGCGTTCCGGAACCCTCCTTATCTCAGGCTGAAAACGCATTTTCTGCATTGTGCCATAACTTTGCAGGGAAGCTTCAGAACATGAAATTTTAACCTGCCACTGTAGCAGAAACGGTCTTTCTAGTAGTTGCACATCAAATCTAAGCTGTCAGAAGTGTTTTTCCAAAGATATAAACATTTTTGTGTTTGGCGTTCCGGAACCCACCTTATGTCAGGCTGAAAACGTGTTTTCTGCATTGTTCCTTAACTTTGCAGGGAAGCTTCAGAACACGAAATTTTCAACTCCCACTATAACAGACAGGGTCTTTCTAGTAGTTGCACGTCAAATCTAAGTTGTCTGAAGTGTTTTTCGAAAGCTATCAACATTTTATAGGTTGGCGTTTCGGAAACGACCTTATCTCCGGCTGAAAACGCGTTTTCTGCATTGTGCCATAACATTTAAGGAAAGCTTCAGAACATGAAAGTTTCACCTCCCACTACAGCAGAAACGGTCTTTCTAGTAGTTGCACATCAAATCTAAGCTGTCAGAAGTGTTTTTCCAAAGTTATAAACATTTTTGTCTTTGGCGTTCCGGAACCCACCTTATGTCAGGCTGAAAACGCGTTTTCTGCATTGTTCCTTAACTTTGCAGGGAAGCTTCAGAACATGAAATTTTCAACTCCCACTATAACAGACAGGGTCTTTCTAGTAGTTGTACATCAAATCTAAGTTGTCTGAAGTGTTTTTCGAAAGCTATCAACATTTTTTAGGTTGGCGTTTCGGAAACGACCTTATCTCAGGCTGAAAACGCGTTTTCTGCATTGTGCCATAACTTTGCAGGGAAGCTTCAGAACATGAAATTTTCACCTCCCACTATAGCAGAAAGGGTCTTTCTAGTAGTTACACATCAAATCTAAGCTGTCTGAAATGTTTTTTCCAAAGTTATCAACAATTTTATGTTTGGCGTTCCGGAACCCACCTTATGTCAGGCTGAAAACGCGTTTTCTGCATTGTTCCTTAACTTTGCAGGGAAGCTTCAGAACACGAAATTTTCAACTCCCACTATAACAGACTGGGTCTTTGTAGTAGTTGCACATCAAATCTAAGCTGTCTGAAGTGTTTTTCGAAAGTTATCAACATTTTTATGTTTGGCCTTCTGGAATCGACCTTATCTCAGGCTGAAAACGCGTTTTCTGCATTGTGCCATAACTTTGAAGGAAAGCTTCAGAACATGAAAGTTTCACCTACCACTATAGCAGAAATTGTCTTTCTAGTAGTTACACATCAAATCTAAGCTGTCTGAAGTGTTTTTCCAAAGTTATCAACATTTTTATGTTTGGCGTTCCGGAATCAACCTTATCTCAGGCTGAAAACGCATTTTCTGCATTGTGCCATAACTTTGCAAGGAAGCTTCAGAACATGAAATTTTCACCTCCCACTATAGCAGAAAGGGTCTTTCTAGTAGTTGCACATCAAATCCAAGCTGTCTGAAGTGTTTTTCCAAAGTTATCAACAGTTTTATGTTTGGCGTTCCGGAATCGACCTAATCTCAGGATGAAAATGCATTTTCTGCATTGTCCCATAACTTTGCAGGGAAGCTTCAGAACATGAAATTTTCACCTCCCACTATAGCAGAAAGGGTCTTTCTAGTAGTTACACATCAAATCTAAGCTGTCTGAAATGTTTTTTCCAAAGTTATCAACAATTTTATGTTTGGCGTTCCGGAACCCACCTTATGTCAGGTTGAAAACGCGTTTTCTGCATTGTGCCATAACTTTGCAGGGAAGCTTCAGAACATGAAATTTTAACCTCCCACTGTAGCAGAAAGGGTCTTTCTAGTAGTTGCACATCAAATCTAAGCTGCCTGAAGTGTTTTTCCAAAGGTATGAACATTTTTATGTTTGGCGTTCCGGAACCCACCTTATCTCAGGCTGAAAACGCGTTTTCTGCATTGTGCCATAACTTTGAAGGAAAGCTTCAGAACATTAAAGTTTCACCTCCCACTATAGCAGAAAGGCTTTTTCTAGTAGTTGCACATCATATCTAAGCTGTCTGAAATGTTTTTTCCAAAGTTATCAAGAATTTTATGTTTGGCGTTCCGGAACCCACCTTATCTCAGGCTGAAAACGCGTTTTCTGCATAGTGCCATAACTTTGCAGGGAAGCTTCAGAACATGAAATTTTAACCTCCCACTGTCACAGAAAGGGTCTTTCTAGTAGTTGCACATCAAATCTCACCTGTCTGAAGTGTTTTTCCAAAGTTATCAACATTTTTATGTTTGGCGTTCCGGAACCCTCCTTATCTCAGGCTGAAAACGCATTTTCTGCATTGTGCCATAACTTTGCAGGGAAGCTTCAGAACATGAAATTTTAACCTGCCACTGTAGCAGAAACGGTCTTTCTAGTAGTTGCACATCAAATCTAAGCTGTCAGAAGTGTTTTTCCAAAGATATAAACATTTTTGTGTTTGGCGTTCCGGAACCCACCTTATGTCAGGCTGAAAACGTGTTTTCTGCATTGTTCCTTAACTTTGCAGGGAAGCTTCAGAACACGAAATTTTCAACTCCCACTATAACAGACAGGGTCTTTCTAGTAGTTGCACGTCAAATCTAAGTTGTCTGAAGTGTTTTTCGAAAGCTATCAACATTTTATAGGTTGGCGTTTCGGAAACGACCTTATCTCCGGCTGAAAACGCGTTTTCTGCATTGTGCCATAACATTTAAGGAAAGCTTCAGAACATGAAAGTTTCACCTCCCACTACAGCAGAAACGGTCTTTCTAGTAGTTGCACATCAAATCTAAGCTGTCAGAAGTGTTTTTCCAAAGTTATAAACATTTTTGTCTTTGGCGTTCCGGAACCCACCTTATGTCAGGCTGAAAACGCGTTTTCTGCATTGTTCCTTAACTTTGCAGGGAAGCTTCAGAACATGAAATTTTCAACTCCCACTATAACAGACAGGGTCTTTCTAGTAGTTGTACATCAAATCTAAGTTGTCTGAAGTGTTTTTCGAAAGCTATCAACATTTTTTAGGTTGGCGTTTCGGAAACGACCTTATCTCAGGCTGAAAACGCGTTTTCTGCATTGTGCCATAACTTTGCAGGGAAGCTTCAGAACATGAAATTTTCACCTCCCACTATAGCAGAAAGGGTCTTTCTAGTAGTTACACATCAAATCTAAGCTGTCTGAAATGTTTTTTCCAAAGTTATCAACAATTTTATGTTTGGCGTTCCGGAACCCACCTTATGTCAGGCTGAAAACGCGTTTTCTGCATTGTTCCTTAACTTTGCAGGGAAGCTTCAGAACACGAAATTTTCAACTCCCACTATAACAGACTGGGTCTTTGTAGTAGTTGCACATCAAATCTAAGCTGTCTGAAGTGTTTTTCGAAAGTTATCAACATTTTTATGTTTGGCGTTCTGGAATCGACCTTATCTCAGGCTGAAAACGCGTTTTCTGCATTGTGCCATAACTTTGAAGGAAAGCTTCAGAACATGAAAGTTTCACCTACCACTATAGCAGAAATTGTCTTTCTAGTAGTTACACATCAAATCTAAGCTGTCTGAAGTGTTTTTCCAAAGTTATCAACATTTTTATGTTTGGCGTTCCGGAATCAACCTTATCTCAGGCTGAAAACGCATTTTCTGCATTGTGCCATAACTTTGCAAGGAAGCTTCAGAACATGAAATTTTCACCTCCCACTATAGCAGAAAGGGTCTTTCTAGTAGTTGCACATCAAATCGAAGCTGTCTGAAGTGTTTTTCCAAAGTTATCAACAGTTTTATGTTTGGCGTTCCGGAATCGACCTAATCTCAGGATGAAAATGCATTTTCTGCATTGTCCCATAACTTTGCAGGGAAGCTTCAGAACATGAAATTTTGACCTCCCACTATAGCAGAAACGGTCTTTCTAGTAGTTGCACATCAAATCGAAGCTGTCTGAAGTGTTTTTCCAAAGTTATAAACATTTTTGTGTTTGGCGTTCCGGAACCCACCTTATATCAGGCTGAAAACGCGTTTTCTGCATTGTGCCATAACTTTGCAGCGAAGCTTCAGAACATGAAATTTTAACCTCCCACTGTAGCAGAAAGGGTCTTTCTAGTAGTTGCACATCAAATCTAAGCTGCCTGAAGTGTTTTTCCAAAGGTATGAACATTTTTATGTTTGGCGTTCCGGAACCCACCTTATCTCAGGCTGAAAACGCGTTTTCTGCATTGTGCCATAACTTTGAAGGAAAGCTTCAGAACATGAAAGTTTCACCTCCCACTATAGCAGAAAGGCTTTTTCTAGTAGTTGCACATCATATCTAAGCTGTCTGAAATGTTTTTTCCAAAGTTATCAAGAATTTTATGTTTGGCGTTCCGGAACCCACCTTATCTCAGGCTGAAAACGCGTTTTCTGCATAGTGCCATAACTTTGCAGGGAAGCTTCAGAACATGAAATTTTAACCTCCCACTGTCACAGAAAGGGTCTTTCTAGTAGTTGCACATCAAATCTCACCTGTCTGAAGTGTTTTTCCAAAGTTATCAACATTTTTATGTTTGGCGTTCCGGAACCCTCCTTATCTCAGGCTGAAAACGCATTTTCTGCATTGTGCCATAACTTTGCAGGGAAGCTTCAGAACATGAAATTTTAACCTGCCACTGTAGCACAAACGGTCTTTCTAGTAGTTGCACATCAAATCTAAGCTGTCAGAAGTGTTTTTCCAAAGACATAAACATTTTTGTGTTTGGCGTTCCGGAACCCACCTTATGTCAGGCTGAAAACGCGTTTTCTGCATTGTGCCATAACATTTAAGGAAAGCTTCAGAACATGAAAGTTTCACCTCCCACTACAGCAGAAAGGGTCTTTCTAGTAGTTACACATCAAATCTAAGCTGTCTGAAGTGTTATTCCAAAGTTGTCAAGAATTTTATGTTTGGCGTTCCGGAACCCACCTTATCTCTGGCTGAAAACGCGTTTTCTGCATAGTGCCATAACTTTGCAGGGAAGCTTCAGAACATGAAACGTTAACCTCCCACTGTAGCAGAAAGGGTCTTTCTAGTAGTTGCACATCAAATCTAAGCTGTCTGAAGAGTTTTTCTAAAGTTATGAACATTTTTATGTTTGGCGTTCCGGAACCCACCTTATCTCAGGCTGAAAACGCGTTTTCTGCACTGTGCCATAACTTTGCATGGAAGCTTCAGAACATGAAATTTTAACCTCCCACTATAGCAGAAATGGTCTTTCTAGTAGTTGCACATCAAATCTAAGCTGTCTGAAGTGTTTTTCCAAAGTTATCAACACTTTTATGTATGGCGTTCCGGAATCGACCTTATCTCAGTCTCAAAATGCGTTTTCTGCATTGTGCCATAACTTTGCAGGGAAGCTTCTGAACATGAAATTTTAACCTCCCACTATAGCAGAAATGGTCTTTCTAGTAGTTGCACATCAAATCTAAGCTGTCTGAAGTGTTTTTCCAAAGTTATCAACACTTTTATGTATGGCGTTCCGGAATCGACCTTTTCTCTGTCTCAAAATGCGTTTTCTGCATTGTGCCATAACTTTGCAGGGAAGCTTCAGAACATGAAATTTTAACCTCCCACTGTAGCAGAAAGGGTTTTTCTAGTAGTTGCACATCAAATCTAAGCTGTCTGAAGTGTTTTTCCAAAGCTATCAACATTTTTATGTTTGGCGTTCCGGAACCCACCTTATGTCAGGCTGAAAACGCGTTTTCTGCATTGTTCCTTAACTTTGCAGGGAAGCTTCAGAACATGAAATTTTCAACTCCCACTATAACAGACAGGGTCTTTCTAGTAGTTGCACATCAAATCTAAGTTGTCTGAAGTGTTTTTCGAAAGCTAACAACATTTTTTAGGTTGGCGTTTCGGAAACGACCTTATCTCGGGCTGAAAACGCGTTTTCTGCATTGTGCCTTAACTTTGCAGGGAAGCTTCAGAACATGAAATTTTATCCTCCCTCTATAGCAGAAAGGGTTTTTCTCGTAGTTGCACATCAAATCTAAGCTGTCTGAAGTGTTTTTCCAAAGTTACAAACATTTTTGTGTTTGGCGTTCCGGAACCCACCTTATCTCAGGCTGAAAACGCGTTTTCTGCATTGTGCCATAACATTTAAGAAAAGCTTCAGAACATGAAAGTTTCACCTCCCACTACAGCAGAAAGGGTCTTTCTAGTAGTTGCACATCAAATCTAAGCTGTCTGAAGTGTTTTTCCAAAGTTATCAACACTTTTATGTATGGCGTTCCGGAATCGACCTTATCTCAGTCTCAAAATGCGTTTTCTGCATTGTGCCATAACTTTGCAGGGAAGCTTCTGAACATTAAATTTCAACCTCCCACTATAGCACAAAGGGTCTTTCTAGTAGTTGCACATCAAATCTAAGCTGTCTGAAGAGTTTTTCTAAAGTTATCAACATTTTTATGATTGGCGTTCCGGAACCCACCTTATCCCAAGCTGAAAACGCGTTTTCTGCATTGTGCCATAACTTTGCAGGGAAGCTTCAGAACATGAAATGTTCACCTCCCACTATAGCAGAAAGGGTCGTTCTAGTAGTTGCACATCAAATCTAAGCAGTCTGAAGTGTTTTTCGAAAGTTATCAACATTTTTATGTTCACCGTTCCGGAATCGACCTTATCTCAGGCTGAAAACGCATTTTCTGCATTGTGCCATAACTTTGCAGGGAACCTTTGGAACATGAAATTTTCACCTCCCACTATAGCAGAAAGGGTCTTTCTCGTAGTTGCACATCAAATCTAAGCTGTATGAATTTTTTTTTCCAAAGTTATCAACATTTTTCTGTTTGGCGTTCTGGAATCAACCTTATCTCAGGCTGAAAACGCGTTTTCCTCATTGTTCCTTAACTTTGCAGGGAAGCTTCAGAACATGACATTTTCAAATCCCACTATAACAGACAGGGTCTTTCTAGTAGTTGCACATCAAATCTAAGTTGTCTGAAGTGTTTTTCGAAAGCTATCAACATTTTTATGTTTGGCGTTCCGGAAACGACCTTATCTCGGGCTGAAAACGCGTTTTCTGCATTGTGCAATAACTTTGCAGGGAAGCTTCAGAACATGAAATTAACACCTCCCACTATAGCAGAAAGGGTCTTTCTAGTAGTTGCACATCAAATCTAAGCTGTCTGAAGTGTTTTTCGAAAGTTATCAACATTTTTATGTTTGGCGTTCCAGAATCGACCTGATCTCAGGCTGAAAACGCGTTTTCTGCATTGTGCAATAACTTTGCAGGGAAGCTTCAGAACATGAAATTTACACCTCCCACTATAGCAGAAAGGGTCTTTCTAGTAATTGCAGATCAAATCTAAGCTGTTTGAAATGTTTTTTCCAAAGTTAGCAACATTTTTATGTTTGGCGTTCTGGAACCCACCTTATCTCAGGCTGAAAACGCGTTTTCTGCATTGTGCCATAACTTCTCAGGCAAGTTTCCGAACATGAAATTTTCACCTCCCTCTATACCAGAAAGGGTCTTTCTAGTAGTTGCTCATCAAATCTTAGCTGTCTGAAGTGTTTTTCCAATGTCATCAACATTTTTATGTTTGGCCTTCCGGAACCCACCTTACCTCAGGCTGAAAACGCGTTTTCTGCATTGATCCTTAACTTTGCAGGGAAGCTTCAGAACATTAAATTTTCACCTCCCACTATAGCAGAAAGGGTTTTTCTAGTAGTTGCACTTCAAATCTAAGCTGTCTGAAATGTTTTTTCCAAAGTTATCAACATTTTTATGTTTGGCATTCCGGAACCCACCTTATCTCAGGCTGGAAACGCGTTTTCTGCATTGTGCCATAACTTTGCAGGGAAGCTTCAGAACATGAAATTTTAAACTCCCACTGTAGCAGAAAGAGTCTTTCTAGTAGTTGCACATCAAATCTAAGTTGTCTGAAGTGTTTTTCGAAAGCTATCAACATTTTTTAGGTTGGCGTTCCAGAAACGACCTTATCTCGGGCTGAAAATGCAGGGAAGCTTCAGAACATGAAATTTTAACCTCCCACTGTAGCAGAAAGGGTCTTTCTAGTAGTTGCACATCATATCTAAGCTGTCTGAAGTGTTTTTCCAAAGTTATCAACAGTTTTATGTTTGGCGTTCCGGAATCGACGTAATCTCAGGATGAAAATGCATTTTCTGCATTGTCCCATAATTTTGCAGGGAAGCTTCAGAACATGAAATTTTGACCTCCCACTATAGCAGAAACGGTCTTTCTAGTAGTTGCACATCAAATCTAAGCTGTCTGAAGTGTTTTTCCAAAGTTATAAACATTTTTGAGTTTGGCGTTCCGGAACCCACCTTATCTCAGGCTGAAAACGCGTTTTCTGCATTGTGCCATAACTTTGAAGGAAAGCTTCAGAACATGAAAGTTTCACCTACAACTTTAGCAGAAATTGTCTTTCTAGTAGTTGCACATCAAATGTAAGCTGTCTGAAGTGTTTTTCCAAAGTTATCAACATTTTTATGTTTGGCGTTCCGGAACCCACCTTATCTCAGGCTGAAAACGCGTTTTCTGCATTGTGCCATAACTTTGCAGGGAAGCTTCAGAAAATGAAATTTTAACCTCCCACTGTAACAGAAAGGGTCTTTCTAGTAGTTGCACATAAAATCTCACCTGTCTGAAGTGTTTTTCCAAAGTTGTCAACATTTTTATGTTTGGCGTTCTGGAACCCTCCTTATCTCAGGCTGAAAACGCATTTTCTGCATTGTGCCATAACTTTGCAGGGAAGCTTCAGAACATGAAATTTTAACCTCCCACTGTAGCAGAAACGGTCTTTCTAGGAGTTGCACATCAAATCTAAGCTGTCAGAATTGTTTTTCCAAAGTTATAAACATTTTTGTGTTTGGCGTTCCGGAACCCACCTTATGTCAGGCTGAAAACGCGTTTTCTGCATTGTTCCTTAACTTTGCAGGGAAGCTTCAGAACACGAAATTTTCAACTCCCACTATAACAGACTGGGTCTTTCTAGTAGTTGCACATCAAATCTAAGTTGTCTGAAGTGTTTTTCGAAAGCTATCAACATTTTATAGGTTGGCGTTTCGGAAACGACCTTATCTCGGGCTGAAAACGCGTTTTCTGCATTGTGCCATAACTTTGCAGCGAAGCTTCAGAACATGAAATTTTAACCTCCCCCTTAAGCAGAAAGGGTCTTTCTAGTTGTTGCACATCAAATCTAAGCTGTCTGAAGTGGTTTTCCAAAGTTATCAACATTTTTATGTTTGGCGTTCCAGAATCCACTTTATCTCAGGCTGAAAACGCGTTTTCTGCATTGTGCCATAACTTTGCAGGGAAGCTTCAGAACATGAAATTTTCACCTCCCACTATAGCAGAAAGGGTCTTTCTAGTAGTTGCACATCAAATCTAAGCTGCCTGAAGTGTTTTTCCAAAGGTATGAACATTTTTATGTTTGGCGTTCCGGAACCCACCTTATCTCAGGCTGAAAACGCGTTTTCTGCATTGTGCCATAACTTTGAAGGAAAGCTTCAGAACATTAAAGTTTCACCTCCCACTATAGCAGAAAGGCTTTTTCTAGTAGTTGCACATCATATCTAAGCTGTCTGAAATGTTTTTTCCAAAGTTATCAAGAATTTTATGTTTGGCGTTCCGGAACCCACCTTATCTTAGGCTGAAAACGCGTTTTCTGCATAGTGCCATAACTTTGCAGGGAAGCTTCAGAACATGAAATTTTAACCTCCCACTGTCACAGAAAGGGTCTTTCTAGTAGTTGCACATCAAATCTCACCTGTCTGAAGTGTTTTTCCAAAGTTATCAACATTTTTATGTTTGGCGTTCCGGAACCCTCCTTATCTCAGGCTGAAAACGCATTTTCTGCATTGTGCCATAACTTTGCAGGGAAGCTTCAGAACATGAAATTTTAACCTGCCACTGTAGCAGAAACGGTCTTTCTAGTAGTTGCACATCAAATCTAAGCTGTCAGAAGTGTTTTTCCAAAGATATAAACATTTTTGTGTTTGGCGTTCCGGAACCCACCTTATGTCAGGCTGAAAACGCGTTTTCTGCATTGTTCCTTAACTTTGCAGGGAAGCTTCAGAACACGAAATTTTCAACTCCCACTATAACAGACAGGGTCTTTCTAGTAGTTGCACATCAAATCTAAGTTGTCTGAAGTGTTTTTCGAAAGCTATCAACATTTTATAGGTTGGCGTTTCGGAAACGACCTTATCTCCGGCTGAAAACGCGTTTTCTGCGTTGTGCCATAACATTTAAGGAAAGCTTCAGAACATGAAAGTTTCACCTCCCACTACAGCAGAAACGGTCTTTCTAGTAGTTGCACATCAAATCTAAGCTGTCAGAAGTGTTTTTCCAAAGTTATAAACATTTTTGTCTTTGGCGTTCCGGAACCCACCTTATGTCAGGCTGAAAACGCGTTTTCTGCATTGTTCCTTAACTTTGCAGGGAAGCTTCAGAACATGAAATTTTCAACTCCCACTATAACAGACAGGGTCTTTCTAGTAGTTGCACATCAAATCTAAGTTGTCTGAAGTGTTTTTCGAAAGCTATCAACATTTTTTAGGTTGGCGTTTCGGAAACGACCTTATCTCAGGCTGAAAACGCGTTTTCTGCATTGTGCCATAACTTTGCAGGGAAGCTTCAGAACATGAAATTTTCACCTCCCACTATAGCAGAAAGGGTCTTTCTAGTAGTTACACATCAAATCTAAGCTGTCTGAAATGTTTTTTCCAAAGTTATCAACAATTTTATGTTTGGCGTTCCGGAACCCACCTTATGTCAGGCTGAAAACGCGTTTTCTGCATTGTTCCTTAACTTTGCAGGGAAGCTTCAGAACACGAAATTTTCAACTCCCACTATAACAGACTGGGACTTTGTAGTAGTTGCACATCAAATCTAAGCTGTCTGAAGTGTTTTTCGAAAGTTATCAACATTTTTATGTTTGGCCTTCTGGAATCGACCTTATCTCAGGCTGAAAACGCGTTTTCTGCATTGTGCCATAACTTTGAAGGAAAGCTTCAGAACATGAAAGTTTCACCTACCACTATAGCAGAAATTGTCTTTCTAGTAGTTACACATCAAATCTAAGCTGTCTGAAGTGTTTTTCCAAAGTTATCAACATTTTTATGTTTGGCGTTCCGGAATCAACCTTATCTCAGGCTGAAAACGCATTTTCTGCATTGTGCCATAACTTTGCAAGGAAGCTTCAGAACATGAAATTTTCACCTCCCACTATAGCAGAAAGGGTCTTTCTAGTAGTTGCACATCAAATCCAAGCTGTCTGAAGTGTTTTTCCAAAGTTATCAACAGTTTTATGTTTGGCGTTCCGGAATCGACCTAATCTCAGGATGAAAATGCATTTTCTGCATTGTCCCATAACTTTGCAGGGAAGCTTCAGAACATGAAATTTTCACCTCCCACTATAGCAGAAAGGGTCTTTCTAGTAGTTACACATCAAATCTAAGCTGTCTGAAATGTTTTTTCCAAAGTTATCAACAATTTTATGTTTGGCGTTCCGGAACCCACCTTATGTCAGGTTGAAAACGCGTTTTCTGCATTGTGCCATAACTTTGCAGGGAAGCTTCAGAACATGAAATTTTAACCTCCCACTGTAGCAGAAAGGGTCTTTCTAGTAGTTGCACATCAAATCTAAGCTGCCTGAAGTGTTTTTCCAAAGGTATGAACATTTTTATGTTTGGCGTTCCGGAACCCACCTTATCTCAGGCTGAAAACGCGTTTTCTGCATTGTGCCATAACTTTGAAGGAAAGCTTCAGAACATTAAAGTTTCACCTCCCACTATAGCAGAAAGGCTTTTTCTAGTAGTTGCACATCATATCTAAGCTGTCTGAAATGTTTTTTCCAAAGTTATCAAGAATTTTATGTTTGGCGTTCCGGAATCAACCTTATCTCAGGCTGAAAACGCGTTTTCTGCATAGTGCCATAACTTTGCAGGGAAGCTTCAGAACATGAAATTTTAACCTCCCACTGTCACAGAAAGGGTCTTTCTAGTAGTTGCACATCAAATCTCACCTGTCTGAAGTGTTTTTCCAAAGTTATCAACATTTTTATGTTTGGCGTTCCGGAACCCTCCTTATCTCAGGCTGAAAACGCATTTTCTGCATTGTGCCATAACTTTGCAGGGAAGCTTCAGAACATGAAATTTTAACCTGCCACTGTATCAGAAACGGTCTTTCTAGTAGTTGCACATCAAATCTAAGCTGTCAGAAGTGTTTTTCCAAAGATATAAACATTTTTGTGTTTGGCGTTCCGGAACCCACCTTATGTCAGGCTGAAAACGTGTTTTCTGCATTGTTCCTTAACTTTGCAGGGAAGCTTCAGAACACGAAATTTTCAACTCCCACTATAACAGACTGGGTCTTTGTAGTAGTTGCACATCAAATCTAAGCTGTCTGAAGTGTTTTTCGAAAGTTATCAACATTTTTATGTTTGGCGTTCTGGAATCGACCTTATCTCAGGCTGAAAACGCGTTTTCTGCATTGTGCCATAACTTTGAAGGAAAGCTTCAGAACATGAAATTTTAATCTCCCACTATAGCAGAAATGGTCTTTCTAGTAGTTGCACATCAAATCTAAGCTGTCTGAAGTGTTTTTCCAAAGTTATCAACACTTTTATGTATGGCGTTCCGGAATCGACCTTATCTCAGTCTCAAAATGCGTTTTCTGCATTGTGCCATAACTTTGCAGGGAAGCTTCTGAACAAGAAATTTTAACCTCCCACTATAGCAGAAATGGTCTTTCTAGTAGTTGCACATCAAATCTAAGCTGTCTGAAGTGTTTTTCCAAAGTTATCAACACTTTTATGTATGGCGTTCCGGAATCGACCTTTTCTCAGTCTCAAAATGCGTTTTCTGCATTGTGCCATAACTTTGCAGGGAAGCTTCTGAACATTAAATTTCAACCTCCCACTATAGCACAAAGGGTCTTTCTGGTAGTTGCACATCAAATCTAAGCTGTCTGAAGAGTTTTTCTAAAGTTATCAACATTTTTATGTTTGGCGTTCTGGAACCCACCTTATCTCAGGCTGAAAATGCGTTTTCTGCATTGTGCCATAACTTTGCAGGGAAGCTTCAGAACATGAAAGTTTCACCTACCACTATAGCAGAAATTGTCTTTCTAGTAGTTGCACATCAAATATAAGCTGTCTGAAGTGTTTTTCCAAAGTTATCAACATTTTTATGTTTGGCGTTCCGGAACCCACCTTATCTCAGGCTGAAAACGCGTTTTCTGCATAGTGCCATAACTTTGCAGGGAAGCTTCAGAACATGAAATTTTAACCTCCCACTGTAGCAGAGAGGGTTTTTCTAGTAGTTGCACATCAAATCTAAGCTGTCTGAAGTGTTTTTCCAAAGTTATCAACACTTTTATGTATGGCGTTCCGGAATCGACTTTATCTCAGTCTCAAAATGCGTTTTCTGCATTGTGCCATAACTTTGCAGGGAAGCTTCTGAACATGAAATTTTAACCTCCCACTATAGCAGAAATGGTCTTTCTAGTAGTTGCACATCAAATCTAAGCTGTCTGAACTGTTTTTCCAAAGTTATCAACACTTTTATGTATGGCGTTCCGGAATCGACCTTTTCTCAGTCTCAAAATGCGTTTTCTGCATTGTGCCATAACTTTGCAGGGAAGCTTCTGAACATTAAATTTCAACCTCCCACTATAGCACAAAGGGTCTTTCTAGTAGTTGCAGATCAAATCTAAGCTGTCTGAAGAGTTTTTCTAAAGTTATCAACATTTTTATGATTGGCGTTCCGGAACCCACCTTATCCCAAGCTGAAAACGCGTTTTCTGCATTGTGCCATAACTTTGCAGGGAAGCTTCAGAACATGAAATGTTCACCTCCCACTATAGCAGAAAGGGTCGTTCTAGTAGTTGCACATCAAATCTAAGCAGTCTGAAGTGTTTTTCGAAAGTTATCAACATTTTTATGTTCACCGTTCCGGAATCGACCTTATCTCAGGCTGAAAACGCGTTTTCTGCATTGTGCCATAACTTTGCAGGGAACCTTTGGAACATGAAATTTTCACCTCCCACTATAGCAGAAAGGGTCTTTCTCGTAGTTGCACATCAAATCTAAGCTGTATGAATTTTTTTTTCCAAAGTTATCAACATTTTTCTGTTTGGCGTTCTGGAATCAACCTTATCTCAGGCTGAAAACGCGTTTTCCTCATTGTTCCTTAACTTTGCAGGGAAGCTTCAGAACATGACATTTTCAAATCCCACTATAACAGACAGGGTCTTTCTAGTAGTTGCACATCAAATCTAAGTTGTCTGAAGTGTTTTTCGAAAGCTATCAACATTTTTATGTTTGGCGTTCCGGAAACGACCTTATCTCGGGCTGAAAACGCGTTTTCTGCATTGTGCAATAACTTTGCAGGGAAGCTTCAGAACATGAAATTAACACCTCCCACTATAGCAGAAAGGGTCTTTCTAGTAGTTGCACATCAAATCTAAGCTGTCTGAAGTGTTTTTCGAAAGTTATCAACATTTTTATGTTTGGCGTTCCAGAATCGACCTGATCTCAGGCTGAAAACGCGTCGTCTGCATTGTGCCATAACTTTGCAGGGAAGCTTCAGAACATGAAATTTTGACCTCCCACTATTGCAGAAAGTGTCTTTCTAGTAGTTGCACATCAAATCTAAGTTGTCTGAAGTGTTTTTCGAAAGCTATCAACATTTTTATGTTTGGCGTTCCGGAAACGACCATATCTCGGGCTGAAAACGCGTTTTCTGCATTGTGCCATAACTTTGCAGGGAAGCTTCAGAACATGAAATTTTCACCTCCCACTATAGCAGAAAGGTTCTTTCTAGTCGTTGCACATCAAATCTAAGCTGTCTGAAGTGTTTTTCCAAAGTTATCAACATTTTTACGTTTGGCGTTCCGGAACCCACCTTATCTCAGGCTGAAAACGCGTTTTGTGCATTGTGCCATAACTTCTCAGGGAAGCTTCAGAACATGAAATGTTCACCTCCCACCATAGCAGAAAGGGTCTTTCTAGTAGTTGCACATCAAATCTAAGCCGTCTGAAGTGTTTTTCCAAAGTTATCAACATTTTTATGTTTGGCGTTCCGGAACCCTCCTTACCTCAGGCTGAATACGCGTTTTCTGCATTGTGCCATAACTTTGCAGGGAAGCTTCAGAACATGAAATTTTAACCTCCCACTATTGCAGAAAGTGTCTTTCTAGTAGTTGCACATCAAATCAAAGTTGTCAGAAGTGTTTTTCGAAAGCTATCAACATTTTTATGTTTGGCGTTCCGAAACCCACCTTATCCCAAGCTGAAAACGCGTTTTCTGCATTGTGCCATAACTTTGCAGGGAAGCTTCAGAACATGAAATGTTCACCTCCCACTATAGCAGAAAGGGTCGTTCTAGTAGTTGCACATCAAATCTAAGCAGTCTGAAGTGTTTTTCGAAAGTTATCAACATTTTTATGTTTACCGTTCCGGAATCGACCTTATCTCAGGCTGAAAACGCGTTTTATGCATTGTGCCATAACTTTGCAGGGAACCTTTGGAACATGAAATTTTCACCTCCCACTATAGCAGAAAGGGTCTTTCTAGTAGTTGCACATCAAATCTAAGCTGTCTGAAGTGTTTTTCCAAAGTTATCAACATTTTTATGTATGGCGTTCCAGAATCGACCTTATCTCAGGCTGAAAACGCGTTTTACGCATTGTGCCATAACTTTGCAGGGAAGCTTCAGAAAATGAAATTTTCACCTCCCACTATAGCAGAAAGGGTCTTTCTCGTAGTTGCACATCAAATCTAAGCTGTATGAAGTTTTTTTTCCAAAGTTGTCAACATTTTTCTGTTTGGCGTTCTGGAATCAACCTTATCTCAGGCTGAAAACGCGTTTTCCTCATTGTTCCTTAACTTTGCAGGGAAGCTTCAGAACATGAAATTTTCAAATCCCACTATAACAGACAGGGTCTTTCTAGTAGTTGCACATCAAATCTAAGTTGTCTGAAGTGTTTTTCGAAAGCTATCAACATTTTTATGTTTGGCGTTCCGGAAACGACCTTATCTCGGGCTGAAAACGCGTTTTCTGCATTGTGCAATAACTTTGCAGGGAAGCTTCAGAACATGAAATTTACACCTCCCACTATAGCAGAAAGGGTCTTTCTAGTAGTTGCACATCAAATCTAAGCTGTCTGAAGTGTTTTTCGAAAGTTATCAACATTTTTATGTTTGGCGTTCCAGAATCGACCTGATCTCAGGCTGAAAACGCGTTTTGTGCATTGTGCCATAACTTCTCAGGGAAGCTTCAGAACATGAAATGTTCACCTCCCACTATAGCAGAAAGGGTCTTTCTAGTAGTTGCACATCAAATCTAAGCCGTCTGAAGTGTTTTTCCAAAGTTATCAACATTTTTATGTTTGGCGTTTCGGAACCCACCTTATCTCAGGCTGAATACGCGTTTTCTGCATTGTGCCATAACTTTGCAGGGAAGCTTCAGAACATGAAATTTTGACCTCCCACTATTGCAGAAAGTGTCTTTCTAGTAGTTGCACATCAAATCTAAGTTGTCTGAAGTGTTTTTCGAAAGCTATCAACATTTTTATGTTTGGCGTTCCGGAAACGACCATATCTCGGGCTGAAAACGCGTTTTCTGCATTGTGCCATAACTGTGCAGGGAAGCTTCAGAACATGAATTTTTCACCTCCCACTATAGCTGAAAGGTTCTTTCTAGTCGTTGCACATCAAATCTAAGCTGTCTGAAGTGTTTTTCCAAAGTTGTCAACATTTTTATGTTTGGCGTTCCGGAACCCACTTTATCTCAGGCTGAAAACGTGTTTTCTGCATTGTCCCATAACTTCTCAGGGAAGCTTCCGAACATGAAATTTTAACCTCCCACTATAGCAGAAAGAGTCTTTCTAGTAGTTGCACATCAAATCTAAGCTGTCTGAGTGTTTTTCCAAAGTTATCAACATTTTTACGTTTGGCGTTCCGGAACCCACCTTATCTCGGGCTGAAAACGCGTTTTCTGCATTGTGCCATAACTTTGCAGGGAAGCTTCAGAACATGAAATATTCACCTCCCACTATAGCAGAAAGGGTCTTTCTAGTCGTTGCGCATCAAATCTCAGCTGTCTGAAGTGTTTTTCCAAAGTTATCTACATTTTTATGTTTGGCGTTCCGGGACCCACCTTATCTCAGGCTGAAAACGCGTTTTCTGCATTGTGCCATAACTTTGCAGGGAAGCTTCAGAACATGAAATTGTAACCTCCCACTGGAGCAGAAAGGGTCTTTCTAGTAGTTGCACATTAAATCTAAGCTGTCTGAAGTGTTTTTCCAAAGTTATCAACATTTTTAAGTTTGGCGTTCCGGAGCCCACCTTATCTCAGGCTGAAAACCCGTTTACTGCATTGTTCCTTAACTTTGCAGGGAAGCATCAGAACATGAAATTTTCAACTCCCACTATGACAAACAGGGTCTTTCTAATAGTTGCACATCAAATCTAATCCGTCTGAAGTGTTTTTCCGAAAGTTATCAACATTTTTATGTTTGGCGTTGCGGAACACACCTTATCTCAGTTTGAAAACGCGTTTTCTGCATTGTGCCATAACTTTGCAGGGAAGCTTCAGAACATGAAATTTTAACCTCCCACTGTAGCAGAAAGGTTCTTTCTAGTCGTTGCACATCAAATCTAAGCTGCCTGAAGTGTTTTTCCAAAAGTTATCAACATTTTTATGTTTGGCGTTCCGGAACCCACCTTATCTCAGGCTGAAAACGTGTTTTCTGCATTGTCCCACAACTTTGCAGGGAAGCTTCAGAACATGAAATTTTCACTTCCCACTATAGCAGAAAGGGTCTTTGTAGTAGTTGCACATCAAATCTAAGCTGTCTGAAGTATTTTTCCAAAGTTATCAACATTTTTATGTTTGAAGTTCCGGAACCCACCTTATGTCAGGCTGAAAACGCGTTTTCTGCATTGTTCCTTAACTTTGCAGGGAAGCTTCAGAACATGAAATTTTCAACTCCCACGATAACAGACAGGGTCTTTGTAGTAGTTGCATATCAAATCTAAGCTGTCTGAAGTGTTTTTCCAAAGTTATCAACAATTTTATGTTTGGCGTTCCGGAACCCACCTTATCTCAGGATGAAAACGCGTTTTCTGCCTTGTGCCATAACTTTGTAGGGAAGCTTCAGAACATGAAATTTTAACCTCCCGCTGTAGCAGAAAGGGTCTTTCTAGTAGTTGCACATCAAATCTAAGCTGCCTGAAGTGTTTTTCCAAAGTTATCAACATTTTTACGTTTGGCGTTCCGGAACCCAGCTTATCTCACGCTGAAAACGCGTTTTCTGCATTGTGCCATAACTTTGAAGGAAAGCTTCAGAACATTAAAGTTTCACCTACCACTATAGCAGAAATTGTCTTTCTAGAAGTTGCACATCAAATATAAGCTGTCTGACGTGTTTTTCCAAAGTTATCAAAAATTTTATGTTTGGCGTTCCGGAACCCAGCTTATCTCAGGCTGAAAACGCGTTTACTGCATAGTGCCATAACGTTGCAGGGAAGCTTCAGAACATGAAATTTTAACCTCCCACTGTAGCAGAAAGGGTCTTTGTAGTAGTTGCACATCAAATCTCACCTGTCTGAAGTGTTTTACAAAGTTATCAACATTTTTATGTTTAGTGTTCTGGAACCCACCTTATCTCAGGCTGGAAACGTGTTTTCAGCGTTGTGCCATCACTTTGGAGGGAAGTTTCCGAACATTAAATTTTCACATCCCACTACAGCAAAAAGGGTCTTTCTGGTAGTTGCACGTCAAATCTAAGCTGTCTGAAGTGGTTTTCCAAAGTTATCAACATTTTTATGTTTGGCGTTCCGGAACCCACCTTATCTCAGGCTGAAAACGCGTTTTCTGCATTGTGCCATAACTTTGCAGGGAAGCTTCAGAACATGAAATTTTAACCTCCCACTGTAGCAGAAAGGGTCTTTCTAGTAGTTGCACATCAAATCTAAGCTGTTTGAAGTGGTTTTCCAAAGTTATCAACATTTTTATGTTTGGCGTTCCAGAATCCACTTTATCTCAGGCTGAAAACGCGTTTTCTGCATTGTGCCATAACTTTGCAGGGAAGCTTCAGAACATGAAAATTTCACCTCCCACTATAGCAGAAAGGGTCTTTCTAGTAGTTACACATCAAATCTAAGCTGTCTGAAGTGTTTTTCCAAAGTTATCAACATTTTTATGTTTGGCGTTCCGGAATCGACCTTATCTTAGTCTCAAAATGCGTTTTCTGCATTGTGCCATAACTTTGCAGGGAAGATTCTGAACATTAAATTTTAACCTCCCACTATCGCACAAAGGGTCTTTGTAGTAGTGTCACATCAAATCTAAGCTGTCTGAAGTGTTTTTCCAAAGTTATCAACATTTTCATGTTTGGCGTTCCGGAATCGACCTTATCTCAGGCTGAAAACTTATCTCAATCTCAAAATGCGTTTTCTGCATTGTGCCATAACTTTACAGGGAAGCTTCTGAACATTAAATTTTAACCTCCCACTATCGCACAAAGGGTCTTTGTAGTAGTGTCACATCAAATCTAAGCTGTCTGAAGTGTTTTTCCAAAATTATCAACATTTTTATGTTTCGCGTTCCGGAACCCACCTTATCTCAGGCTGAAAACGCGTTTTCTGCATTGTGCCAAAACTTTGCAGGGAAGCTTCAGAACATGACATTTTCACCTCCCATTATAGCAGAAAGGGTCTTTCTAGTAGTTGCACATCAAATCTAAGCTGTCTGAAATGTTTTTTTCCAAAGTTATCAAGAATTTTATGTTTGGCGTTCTGGAACCCACCTTATCTCAGGCTGAAAACGCATTTTCTGCATTGTGCCATAACTTCTGAGGGAAGCTTCAGAACAAGAAATGTTCTAGTCCCACTATTGCAGAAAGGGTCTTTCTAGTAGTTGCACATCAAATCTAAGCTGTCTGAAATGTTTTTCCAAAGTTATCAACATTTTTACGTTTGGCGTTCCGGAACCCACCTTATCTCAGGCTGAACACGCGTTTTCTGCATTGTGCCATAACTTTGCAGGGAAGCTTCAGGACATGAAATTTTCACCTCCCACATTAGCCGAAAGGGTCTTTCTAGTAGTTGCACATCAAATCTAAGCTGTCTGAAGTGTTTTTCAAGGTTATCAACATTTTTATGTTTGGCGTTCCAGAACCCACCTCATCTCAGGCTGAAAACAGGTTTTCTGCATTGTGACATAACTTTGCAGGGAAGCTTCAGAACATGAAATGTTCACATCCCACTATAGCATAAAGGGTCTTTCTAGTAGTTGCACAACAAATGTAAGCGGTCTGAAGTGTTTTTCCAAAGTTATGAAAATTTTTATGTTTGGCGTTCCGGAATCAACCTTATCTCACGCTGAAAAGGCGTTTTCTGCATTGTGCCATAACTTTGCAGGGAAGCTTCAGAACATGAAATTTTCACCTCCCACTATACCAGAAAGGGTCTTTCTCGTTGTTGCAAATCAAATCTAAGCTGTCTGACGTGTTTTTCCAAAGTTATCAACATTTTTATGTTTGGCGTTCCGGAATCGACCTTATTTTAGGCTGAAAACGCGTTTTACGCATTGTGCAATAACTTTGCAGGGAAGCTTCAGAACATGAAATGTTCACCTCGCATGATAGCAGAAAGGGTCTTTCTAGTAGTTGCACATCAAATCTAAGCTGTCTGATGTGTTTTTCCAAAGTTATCAACATTTTTATGTTTGGCGTTCCGGAACCCACACTATCTCAGGCTGAAAACAGGTTTTCTGCATTGTGCCATAACTTTGCAGGGAAGCTTCAGAACATGAAATTTTCACGTCCCACTATGGCAGAAAGGGTCTTTCTAGTAGTTGCACATCAAATCTAAGCTGTCTGATGTGTTTTTCCAAAGTTATCAACATTTTTATGTTTGGCGTTCCAGAATCGACCTCATCTCAGGCTGAAAACAGGTTTTCTGCATTGTGACATAACTTTGCAGGGAAGCTTCAGAACATGAAATGTTCACATCCCACTATAGCATAAAGGGTCTTTCTAGTAGTTGCACAACAAATGTAAGCGGTCTGAAGTGTTTTTCCAAAGTTATGAAAATTTTTATGTTTGGCGTTCCGGAATCGACCTTATTTTAGGCTGAAAACGCGTTTTACGCATTGTGCCGTAACTTTGCAGGGAAGCTTCAAAAAATGAAATTTTCACATCCCACTATCGCAGAAAGGGTCTTCCTAGTAGTTGCACATCAAATCTAAGCTGTCTCAAATGTTTTTCGAAAGTCATCAACATTTTAATGTTTGGCGTTCGGGAACCCACCTTATCTCAAGCTGAAAACGCGTGTTCTGCATTGTGCCATAACTTTGCAGGGAAGCTTCAGAAAATGAAATTTTCACCTCCCACTGTAGCAGAAATGGACTTTCTAGTAGTTGCACATCAAATCGAAGCTGTCTGAAGTGTTTTTCGAAAGTTATCAACATTTTTATGTTTGGCGTTCCGGAATCGACCTTATCTCAGGCTGAAAACGCGTTTTACGCATTGTGCCATAACTTTGCAGGGAAGCTTCAGAAAATGAAATTTTCACGTCCCACTATACCAGAAAGGGTCTTTCTTGTAGTTGCACATCAAATCTAAGCTGTCTGAAGTGTTTTTCGAAAGTTATCAACATTTTTATGTTTGGCGTTCCGGAACCCACCTTATCTCAAGCTGAAAACGAGTTTTCTGCATTGTGCCATAACTTCTCAGGGAAGCTTCAGAACATGAAATGTTCACATCCCACTATAGCAGAAAGGGTCTTTCCAGTAGTTGCACATCAAATCTAAGCTGTCTGAAGTGTTTTTCCAAAGTTATCAATATTTTCATGTTTGGCGTTCCAGAATCGACCTTATCTCAGGCTGAAAACGCGTTTTACGCATTGTGCCATAACTTTGCATGGAAGCATCAGAACATGAAATGTTCACCTCCCACTATAGCAGAAAGGGTCTTCCTAGTAGTTGCACATCAAATCTAAGCTGTCTCAAATGTTTTTCGAAAGTTATCAACATTTTAATGTTTGGCGTTCGGGAACCCACCTTATCTCAAGCTGAAAACGCGTGTTCTGTTGTGCCATAACTTTGCAGGGAAGCTTCAGAAAATGAAATTTTCACCTCCCACTGTAGCAGAAATGGACTTTCTAGTAGTTGCACATCAAATCGAAGCTGTCTGAAGTGTTTTTCGAAAGTTATCAACATTTTTATGTTTGGCGTTCCGGAATCGACCTTATCTCAGGCTGAAAACGCGTTTTACGCATTGTGCCATAACTTTGCAGGGAAGCTTCAGAACATGAAATGTTCACATCCCACTATAGCAGAAAGGGTCTTTCCAGTAGTTGCACATCAAATCTAAGCTGTCTGAAGTGTTTTTCCAAAGTTATCAACATATTTTTTTTGGGCTTTCCGGAATCGACCTTATCTCAGGCTGAAAACGCGTTTTACGCATTGTGCCATAACTTTGCAGGGAAGCTTCAGAAAATGAAATTTTCACGTCCCACTATACCAGAAAGGGTCTTTCTTGTAGTTGCACATCAAATCTAAGCTGTCTGAAGTGTTTTTCGAAAGTTATCAACATCTTTATGTTTGGCGTTCCGGAACCCACCTTATCTCAAGCTGAAAACGAGTTTTCTGCATTGTGCCATAACTTCTCAGGGAAGCTTCAGAACATGAAATGTTCACCTCCCACTATAGCAGAAAGGGTCTTTCTAGTAGAAGCACATCAAATCTAAGCTGTCTGAAGTGTTTTTCCAAAGTTATCAATATTTTCATGTTTGGCGTTCCAGAATCGACCTTATCTCAGGCTGAAAACGCGTTTTACGCATTGTGCCATAACTTTGCATGGAAGCATCAGAACATGAAATGTTCACCTCCCACTATAGCAGAAAGGGGCTTTCTAGTAGTTGCACATCAAATCTAAGCTGTCTGAAGTGTTGTTCCAAAGTAATCAACATTTTTATGTTGGGCGTTCGGGAATCGACCTTATCTCAGGCTGAAAACGCGTTTTACGCATTGTGCCATAACTTTGCAGGGAAGCTTCAGAAAATGAAATTTTCACATCCCACTATAGCAGAAAGGGTCTTCCTAGTAGTTGCACATCAAATCTAAGCTGTCTCAAATGTTTTTCGAAAGTTATCAACATTTTAATGTTTGGCGTTCGGGAACCAACCTTATCTCAAGCTGAAAACGCGTGTTCTGCATTGTGCCATAACTTTGCAGGGAAGCTTCAGAAAATGAAATTTTCACCTCCCACTGCAGCAGAAAGGGACTTTCTAGTAGTTGCACATCAAATCTAAGCTGTCTGAAGTGTTTTTCGAAAGTTATCAACATTTTTATGTTTGGCGTTCCGGAATCGACCTTATCTCAGGCTGAAAACGCGTTTTACGCATTGTGCCATAACTTTGCAGGGAAGCTTCAGAAAATGAAATTTTCACGTCCCACTATACCAGAAAGGGTCTTTCTTGTAGTTGCACATCAAATCTAAGCTGTCTGAAGTGTTTTTAAAAAGTTATCAACATTTTTATGTTTGGCGTTCCGGAACCCACCTTATCTCAAGCTGAAAACGCCTTTTCTGCATTGTGCCATAACTTTGCTGGGAAGCTTCAGAACATGAAATTTTCACGTCCCACTATAGCAGAAAGGGTCTTTCTAGTAGTTGCACATCAAATCTAAGCTGTCTGAAGTGTTTTTCGAAAGTTATCAACATTTTTATGTTTGGCGTTCCGGAACCCACCTTATCTCAAGCTGAAAACGCGTTTTCTGCATTGTGCCATAACTTCTCAGGGAAGCTTCAGAACATGAAATGTTCACCTCCCACTATAGCAGAAAGGGTCTTTCTAGTAGAAGCACATCAAATCGAAGCTGTCTGAAGTGTTTTTCGAAAGTTATCAACATTTTTATGTTTGGCGTTCCGGAATCGACCTTATCTCAGGCTGAAAACGCGTTTTACGCATTGTGCCATAACTTTGCAGGGAAGCTTCAGAAAATGAAATTTTCACGTCCCACTATACCAGAAAGGGTCTTTCTTGTAGTTGCACATCAAATCTAAGCTGTCTGAAGATTTTTTCGAAAGTTATCAACATTTTTATATTTGGCGTTCCGGAACCCACCTTATCTCAAGCTGAAAACGAGTTTTCTGCATTGTGCCATAACTTCTCAGGGAAGCTTCAGAACATGAAATGTTCACATCCCACTATAGCAGAAAGGGTCTTTCCAGTAGTTGCACATCAAATCTAAGCTGTCTGAAGTGTTTTTCCAAAGTTATCAACATATTTTTTTTGGGCTTTCCGGAATCGACCTTATCTCAGGCTGAAAACGCGTTTTACGCATTGTGCCATAACTTTGCAGGGAAGCTTCAGAAAATGAAATTTTCACGTCCCACTATACCAGAAAGGGTCTTTCTTGTAGTTGCACATCAAATCTAAGCTGTCTGAAGTGTTTTTCGAAAGTTATCAACATCTTTATGTTTGGCGTTCCGGAACCCACCTTATCTCAAGCTGAAAACGAGTTTTCTGCATTGTGCCATAACTTCTCAGGGAAGCTTCAGAACATGAAATGTTCACCTCCCACTATAGCAGAAAGGGTCTTTCTAGTAGATGCACATCAAATCTAAGCTGTCTGAAGTGTTTTTCCAAAGTTATCAATATTTTCATGTTTGGCGTTCCAGAATCGACCTTATCTCAGGCTGAAAACGCGTTTTACGCATTGTGCCATAACTTTGCATGGAAGCATCAGAAAATAAAATTGTCACCTCCCACTATAGCAGAAAGGGGCTTTCTAGTTGTTGCACATCAAATCTAAGCTGTCTGAAGTGTTGTTCCAAAGTAATCAACATTTTTACGTTGGGCGTTCGGGAATCGACCTTATCTCAGGCTGAAAACGCGTTTTACGCATTGTGCCATAACTTTGCAGGGAAGCTTTAGAAAATGAAATTTTCACATCCCACTATAGCAGAAAGGGTCTTCCTAGTAGTTGCACATCAAATCTAAGCTGTCTCAAATGTTTTTCGAAAGTTATCAACATTTTAATGTTTGGCGTTCGGGAACCAACCTTATCTTAAGCTGAAAACGCGTGTTCTGCATTGTGCCATAACTTTGCAGGGAAGCTTCAGAAAATGAAATTTTCACCTCCCACTGCAGCAGAAAGGGACTTTCTAGTAGTTGCACATCAAATCTAAGCTGTCTGAAGTGTTTTTAAAAAGTTATCAACATTTTTATGTTTGGCGTTCCGGAACCCACCTTATCTCAAGCTGAAAACGCCTTTTCTGCATTGTGCCATAACTTTGCTGGGAAGCTTCAGAACATGAAATTTTCACGTCCCACTATAGCAGAAAGGGTCTTTCTAGTAGTTGCACATCAAATGTAAGCTGTCTGAAGTGTTGTTCCAAAGTAATCAACATTTTTATGTTTGGCGTTCCGGAATCGACCTTATCTCAGGCTGATAATGCGTTTTTTGCATTGTGCCATAACTTCTAAGGGAAGCTTGAGAACATGAAATGTTCACCTCCCACTATAGCAGAAATGGTCATTCTAGCAGTTGCACATCAAATCTAAGCTGTCTGAAGTGTTCTTCCAAAGTTAGCAACAATTTTACGCTTGCCGTTCGGGAACCCACCTTATCTCAGGCTGAAAACAGGTTTTCTGCATTCTGCCATAACTTTGCAGGGAAGCTTCAGAACATGAAATTTTCACGTCCCACTATAGCAGAAAGGGTCTTTCTAGTAGTTGCATATCTAATCTAAGCTGTCTGAAGTGTTTTTCCAAAGTCATCAACATTTTTATGTTTGGCGTTCCGGAATCGACCTTATCTCAGGCTGAAAACTCGTTTTACGCATTGTGCCATAACTTTGCAGGGAAGCTTCAGAACATGAAATGTTCACCTCCCACTATAGCAGAAAGGGTCTTTCTAGTAGTTGCATATCAAATCTAAGCTGTCTGAAGTGTTTTTCCAAAGTTATCAACATTTTTATGTTTGGCGTTCCGGAATCGACCTTATCTCAGGCTGAAAACTCGTTTTACGCATTGTGCCATAACTTTGCAGGGAAGCTTCAGAAAATGAAATTTTCACCTCCCACTATAGCAGAAAGGGTCTTTCCAGTAGTTGCACATCAAATCTAAGCTGTCTGAAGTGTTTTTCCAAAGTTATCAACATTTTTATGTTTGGCGTTCCTGAACCCACCTTATCTCAGGCTGAAAACAGGTTTTCTGCATTCTGCCATAACTTTGCAGGGAAGCTTCAGAACATGAAATTTTCACCTCCCACTATAGCAGAAAGGGTCTTTCTAGTAGTTGCACATCAAATCTAAGCTGTCTGAAGTGTTTTTCGAATGTTATCAACATTTTTATGTTTGGCGTTCCAGAATCGACCTTATCTCATTCTGAAAACGGGTTGTCTGCATTGTGCCATAACTTTGCATGGAAGCTTCCGAACATGAAATTTTAACCTCCCACTATAGCAGAAAGGGTCTTTCTAGTAGTTGCACATCAAATCTAAGCTGTCTGAAGTGTTGTTCCAAAGTTATCAACATTTTTATGTTTGGCGTTCCGGAATCGACCTTATCTCAGGCTGAAAACGCGTTTTACGCATTGTGCCATAACTTTGCGGGGAAGCTTCAGAACATGAAATGTTCACCTCCCACTATAGCAGAAAGGGTCTTTCTCGTAGTTGCACATCAAATGTAAGCTGTCTGAAGTGTTTTTCCAAAGTTATGAACATTTTTATGTTTTGCGTTCCGGAATCGACCTTATCTCAGGCTGAAAACGCGTTTTACGTATTGTGCCATAACTTTGCAGGGAAGCACCAGAAAATGAAATTTTCACCTCCCACTGTAGCAGAAAGGGACTTTCTAGTAGTTGCACATCAAATCTAAGCTGTCTGAAGTGTTTTTCCAAAGTTATCAACATATTTTTGTTGGGCGTTCCGGAATCGACCTTATCTTAGGCAGAAAACGCGTTTTACGCATTGTGCAATAACTTTGCAGGGAAGCTTCAGAACCTGAAATGTTCACATCCCACTATAGCAGAAACGGTCTTTCTAGTAGTTGCACATCAAATCTAAGCTGTCTGAAGTGTATTACCAAAGTTATCAACATTTTTATGTTTGGCGTTCCGGAATCGACCTTATCTCAGGCTGAAAACTCGTTTTACGCATTGTGCCATAACTTTGCAGGGAAGCTTCAGAACATGAAATGTTCACATCCCACTATAGCAGAAAGGGTCTTTACAGTAGTTGCACATCAAATCTAAGCTCTCTGAAGTGTTTTTCCAAAGTTATCAACATTTTTATGTTTGGCGTTCCAGAATCGACCTTATCTCAGGCTGGAAACGCGTTTTACGCATTGTGCCATAACTTTGCAGGGAAGCATCAGAAAATGAAATTTTCACCTCCCACTAAAGCAGAAAGGGTTTTTCTAGTAGTTGCACATCAAATCTAAGCTGTCTAAAGTGTTTTTCCAAAGTTATCAACATTTTTATGTTTGACGTTCCGGAATCAACCTTATCTGCTGAAAACGCGTTTTCTGCATTGTGCCATAACTTTGCAGGGAAGCTTCAGAACATGAAATGTTCACCTCCCACGATTGCAGAAAGGGTCTTTCTAGTAGTTGCACATCAAATCTAAGCTGTCTGAAGAGTTTTTCGAAAGTTATCAACATTTTTATGCTTGGCGTTCCGGAATCGACCTTATCTCACGATGAAATATCGTTTTCTGCATTGTCCCATAACTTTCCAGGGAAGCTTCAGAACATGAAATTTTGACCTCCCACGATAGCAGAAAGGGTCTTTCTAGTAGTTGCAAATCAAATCTAAGCTGTCTGAAGTGTTTTTCGGAAGTTATCAACATTTTTATGATTGGCGTTCCAGAATCGACCTTATCTCAGGCTGAAAACGCGTTGTCTGCATTGTGCCATAACTTTGCATGGAAGCTTCCGAACATGAAATTTTAACCTCCCACTATGGCAGAAAGGGTCTTTCTAGTAGTTGCACAACAAATCTAAGCTGTCTGATGTGTTTTTCCAAAGTTATAAACATTTTTATGTATGGCGTTCCGGAATCGACCTTATCTCAGGCTGAAAACGCGTTTTCTGCATTGTGCCATAACTTTGTAAGGAAGCTTCAAAACATGAAATTTTGACCTGCCACTATAGCAGAAAGGTTCTTTCTAGTAGTTGCACATCAAATCTAAGCTGTCTGAAGTGTTTTTCGATAGTTATCAACATTTTTACGTTTGGTGTTTCGGAACCGACCGTATCTCAGGCTGAAAACGCGTTTTACGCACTGTGCCATAACTTTGCAGGGAAGCATCAGAAAATGAAATTTTCACCTCCCACTATAGCAGAAAGGGTTTTTCTAGTAGTTGCACATCAAATCTAAGCTGTCTGAAGTGTTTTTCGAAAGTTATCAACATTTTTATGTTTGGCGTTCCGGAATCGACCTTATCTCAAGCTGAAAACGCGTTTTCTGCATTGTGACATAACTTTGCAGGGATGCTTCAGAACATGAAATTTTCCCGTCCCACTATAGCAGAAAGGGTCTTTCTAGTAGTTGCACATCAAATCTAAGCTGTCTGAAGTGTTATTCGGAAGTTATCAACATTTTTATGATTGGCGTTCCAGAATCGACCTTATCTCAGGGTAAAAAACGCGTTGTCTGCATTGTGCCATAACTTTGCATGGAAGCTTCCGAACATGAAATTTTAACCTCCCACTATAGCAGAAAGGGTCTTTCTAGTAGTTGCACATCAAATCTAAGCTGTCTGAAGTGTTGTTCCAAAGTAATCAACATTTTTATGTTGGGCGTTCGGGAATCGACCTTATCTCAGGCTGAAAATGCGTTTTACGCATTGTGCCATAACTTTGCAGGGAAGCTTCAGAAAATGAAATTTTCACGTACCACTATAGCAGAAAGGGTCTTCCTAGTAGTTGCACATCAAATCTAAGCTGTCTGAAGTGTTTTTCGAAAGTTATCAACATTTTTATGTTTGGCGTCCCGGAACCCACCTTATCTCAAGCTGAAAACGCGTGTTCAGCATTGTGCCATAACTTTGCAGGGAAGCTTCAGAACATGAAATTTTCACCTCCCACTATAGCAGAAAGGGTCTTTCTAGTAGTTGCACATCAAATCTAAGCTGTCTGATGTGTTTTTCCAAAGTTATCAACATTTTTATGTTTGGCGTTTCGGAATCGACCTTATCTCAGGCTGAAAACGCGTTTTACGCATTGTGCCATAACTTCTCAGTGAAGCTTCAGACCATGAAATTTTGACATCCCACTATAGCAGAAAGGGTCTTTCTAGTAGTTGCACATCAAATCTAAGCTGTCTGAAGTGTTCTTCCAAAGTTAGCAACATTTTTACGCTTGCCGTTCCGGAACCCACCTTATCTCAGGCTAAAAACGCGTTTTCTGCATTGTGCCATAACTTTGCATGGAAGCTTCAGAACATGAAATGTTCACCTCCCACTATAGCAGAAAGGGTCTTTCTAGTAGTTGCACATCAAATCTAAGCTGTCTGAAGTGTTTTTCGAAAGTTATCAACATTTTTATGTTTGTGGTTCCGGAACCCACCTTATCTCAAGCTGAAAACGCGTTTTCTGCATTGTGCCATAACTTTGCATGGAAGCGTCAGAACATGAAATGTTCACCTCCCACAATAGCAGAGAGGGTCTTTCTAGTAGTTGCTCATCAAATCTAAGCAGACTGAAGTGTTTTTCGAAAGTATGAACATTTTAATGTTTGCCGTCCCGGAACCCACCTTATCTCAAGCTGAAAACGCGTGTTCAGCATTGTGCCATAACTTTGCAGGGAAGCTTCAGAACATGAAATTTTCACCTCCCACTATAGCAGAAAGGGTCTTTCAAGCAGTTGCACATCAAATCTAAGCTGTCTGATGTGTTTTTCCAAAGTTATCAACATTTTTATGTTTGGCGTTTCGGAATCGACCTTATCTCTGGCTGAAAACGCGTTTTACGCATTGTGCCATAACTTCTCAGTGAAGCTTCAGACCATGAAATTTTGACATCCCACTATAGCAGAAAGGGTCTTTCTAGTAGTTGCACATCAAATCTAAGCTGTCTGAAGGGTTCTTCCAAAGTTAGCAACATTTTTACGCTTGCCGTTCCGGAACCCACCTTATCTCAGGCTAAAAACGCGTTTTCTGCATTGTGCCATAACTTTGCATGGAAGCTTCAGAACATGAAATGTTCACCTCCCACTATAGCAGAAATGGTCTTTCTAGCAGTTGCACATCAAATCTAAGCTGTCTGAAGTGTTTTTCCAAAGTTATCAACATTTTTATGTTTGGCGTTCCGGAACCTTCCTTATCTCAGGTTGAAAACGCGTTTTCTGCATTGTGCTAAAACTTTGCAGGGAAGCTTCAGAACATCATATTTTCACCTCCCACTATAGCAGAAAGGGATTTTCTAGTAGTTGCACATCAAATCTAAGCCGTCTGAAGTGTTTTTCCAAAGTTATCAACATTTTTATGTTTGGCGTTCCGGAATCAACCTTATCTCAGGCTGAAAATGCGTTTTCTGCATTGTCCCATAACTTTCTAGGGAAGCTTCAGAACATGACATGTTCACCTCCCACTATAGTAGAAAGGGTCTTTCTAGTAGTTGCACATCAAATCTAAGCTGTCTGAAGTGTTTTTCCAAAGCTATCAACATTTTTATGTTTGGCGTTCCGGAATCGACCTTATCTCAGCATGAAAAATTGTTTCCTGCATTGTCCCATAACTTTCCAGGGAAGCTTCAGAACATGAAATTTTGACGTCCCACTATAGCAGAAAGGGTCTTTCTAGTAGTTGCACATCAAATCTAAGCTGTCTGAAGTGTTTTTCGAAAGTTATCAACATTTTTATGTTTGGCGTTCCGGAATCAACCTTATCTCAGGCTGAAAATGCATTTTCTGCATTGTGCCATAACTTTGCGAGGAAGCTTCAGAACATGAAATTTTCACCTCCCACTTTAGCAGAAAGGGTCTTTCTAGTAGTTGCACATCAAATCTAAGCTGTCTGAAGTGTTTTTCGAAAGTTATCAACATTTTTATGTTTGGCGTTCCGGAATCGACCTAATCTCAGGATGAAAATGCGTTTTCTGCATTGTCCCATAACTTTCCAGGGAAGCTTCCGAACATGAAATTTTAACCTCCCACTATAGCAGAAAGGGTCTTTCTCGTCGTTGCACATCAAATCTAAGCTTTCTGAAGTGTTTTTCCAAAGTTAGGAACATTTTTATGTTTGGCGTTCCGGAATCAACCTTATCTCAGGATGAAAATGCGTTTTCTGCATTGTCCCATAACTTTCCAGGGAAGCTTCAGAACATGAAATTTTGACCTCCCACTATAGCAGAAAGGGTCTTTCTAGTAGTTGCACATCAAATCTCAGCAGTCTGAACTGTTTTTCGAAAGTTATCAACATTTTTATGTTTGGCGTTCCAGAATCGACTTTATCTCAGGCTGAAAACGCGTTGTCTGCATTGTGCCATAACTTTGCATGGAAGCTTCCGAACATTAAATTGTATGCTCCAATATAGCAGAAAGGGTCTTTCTAGTAGTTGCACATCAAATCTAAGCTGTCTGAAGTGTTTTTCCAAAGTTATCAACATTTTTATGTTTAGTGTTCCGGAACCCACCTTATCTCAGGCTGAAAACGCATTTTCTGCATTGTGCCATAACTTTGCAAGGATGCTTCAGAAAATGAAATTTTCATCTCACACTATAGCAGAAAGGGTCTTTCTAGCAGTTGCACATCAAATCTAAGCTGTCTGAAGTGTTTTTCCAAAGTTATCAACATTTTTATGTTTGTCGTTCCGGAACCCACCTTATCTCAGGCTGAAAACGCGTTTTCTGCATTGTGCCATAACTTTGCAGGGAAGCTTCAGAACATGAAATTTTAACCTCCCACTATAGCAGAAAGGGTCCATCTAGTAGTTGCACATCTAATCTAAGCTGTCTGATGTGTTTTTCCAAAGTTATCAACATTTTTATGTTTGGCGTTCCGAAATCTACCTTATCTCAGGCTGAAAACGCTTTTTACGCTTTGTGCCATAACTTTGCAGGGAAGCTTCAGAAAATGAAATTTTCACCTCCCACGATAGCAGACAGGGTTTTTTTCTTGTAGTTGCACATCAAATCTAAGATGTCTGAAGTGTTTTCCTAAAGTTATCAACATTTTTATGTTTGGCGTTCCGGAATCAACCTTATCTCAGGCTGAAAACGCATTTTCTGCATTGTGCCATAACTTTGCTAGGAAGCTTCAGAACATGAAATTTTCACCTCCCACTATACCAGAAAGGGTCTTTCTAGTAGTTGCACATCAAATCTAAGCTGTCTGAAGTGTTTTTCCAAAGTTATCAACATTTTTATGTTTGGCGTTCCGGAATCAACCTTATCTCAGGCTGAAAACGCGTTTTACGCATTCTGCCATAACTTTGCAGGAAAGCTTCAGAACATGAAATTTTCAATTCGCACTAAAGCAGAAAGGGTCTTTCTCCTACCTGCACATCAAATCTAAGCTGTCTGAAGTGTTTTTCGAAAGTTTTCAACATTTTTACATTTGGCGTTCCTGAATCGACCTTATCTCAGGCTGAAAACGCGTTTTCCGCATTGTGCCATAATTTTGCAGGGAATTTTCAGAACATGAAATTTTCAACTCCCACTACAGCAGAAAAGGTCTTTCTAGTAGTTGCACGTCAAATCTAAGCTATCTGAAGTGTTTTTCCAAAGTTATCAACATTTTTATGTTTGGCATTCCAGAATCGACCTTATTTCTGGCTGAAAACGCGTTTTCTGCATTGTGATATAACTTTGCAGAGAAACTTCAGAACATGAAATTTTCAACTCCCACTACAGCAGAAAGGGTCTTTCTAGTAATTGCACATCAAATCTAAGCTGTCTGAAGTGTTTTTCCAAAGTTATCAACATTTTTATGTTTGGCGTTCTGGAACCCACCTTATCTCAGGCTTTAAAACTCGTTTTCTGCATTGTACCATAACTTTGCAGGAAAGCTTCAGAACATGAAATTTTAACCTGCCACTATAGCAGAAGGGGTCTTTCTAGTAGTTGCACGTCAAATCTAAGCTGTCTGAAGTGTTTTTCCAAAGTTATGATCATTTTTATGTTTGGCGTCCCGGAATCGACCTTATCTCAGGCTGAAAACGTGATTCATGCATTCTGCATTAACTTTGCAGGGAATCTTCAGAACATGAAATTTTCATATCCCACTATTGCAGAAAGGGTTTTTCTAGTAGTTGCACATCAAATCTAAGCTGTCTGAAGTGTTTTTCGAAAGTTTTCAACATTTTTATATTTGGCGTTCCTGAATCGACCTTATCTCAGGCTGAAAACGCGTTTTCTGCATTGTGCCATAACTTTGCAGGAAAGCTTCAGAACATGAAATTTTCACATCCCACTATAGCAGAAAGGGTCTTTCTAGTAGTTGCACATCAAATCTAAGCTGTCTGAAGTGTTTTTCCAAAGTTATCAACATTTTTATGTTTGGCATTCCGGAATCGACCTTATATCTGGCTGAAAACGCTTTTTCTGCATTGTGATATAACTTTGCAGGGAATCTTCAGAGCATGAAATGTTCATATCCCACTATTGCAGAAAGGGTCTTTCTAGTAGTTGCACATCACATCTAAGCTGTCTGAAGTGTTTTTCCAAAGTTATCAACATTTTTATGTTTGGCGTTCCGGAATCAACCTTATCTCAGGCTGAAAACGCATTTTCTGCATTGTGCCATAATTTTGCAAGGAAGCTTCAGAACATGAAATTTTCACCTCCCACTATAGCAGAAAGGGTCTTTCTAGTAGTTGCACATCAAATCTAAGCTGTCTGAAGTGTTTTTCGAAAGTTATCAACATTTTTATGTTTGGCGTTCCGGAATCGACCTAATCTCAGGATGAAAATGCGTTTTCTGCATTGTCCCATAACTTCTCAGGGAAGCTTCAGAACATGAAATGTTCACCTCCCACTATAGCAGAAAGGGTCTTTCTAGTAGATGCACATCAAATCTAAGCTGTCTGAAGTGTTTTTCCAAAGTTATCAATATTTTCATGTTTGGCGTTCCAGAATCGACCTTATCTCAGGCTGAAAACGCGTTTTACGCATTGTGCCATAACTTTGCATGGAAGCATCAGAACATGAAATGTTCACCTCCCACTATAGCAGAAAGGGGCTTTCTAGTAGTTGCACATCAAATCTAAGCTGTCTGAAGTGTTGTTCCAAAGTAATCAACATTTTTATGTTGGGCGTTCGGGAATCGACCTTATCTCAGGCTGAAAACGCGTTTTACGCATTGTGCCATAACTTTGCAGGGAAGCTTCAGAAAATGAAATTTTCACATCCCACTATAGCAGAAAGGGTCTTCCTAGTAGTTGCACATCAAATCTAAGCTGTCTGAAGTGTTTTTCGAAAGTTATCAACATTTTTATGTTTGGCGTTCCGGAACCCACCTTATCTCAAGCTGAAAACGCGTTTTCTGCATTGTGCCATAACTTCTCAGGGAAGCTTCAGAACATGAAATGTTCACCTCCCACTATAGCAGAAAGGGTCTTTCTAGTAGAAGCACATCAAATCGAAGCTGTCTGAAGTGTTTTTCGAAAGTTATCAACATTTTTATATTTGGCGTTCCGGAATCGACCTTATCTCAGGCTGAAAACGCGTTTTACGCATTGTGCCATAACTTTGCAGGGAAGCTTCAGAAAATGAAATTTTCACGTCCCACTATACCAGAAAGGGTCTTTCTTGTAGTTGCACATCAAATCTAAGCTGTCTGAAGTGTTTTTCGAAAGTTATCAACATTTTTATATTTGGCGTTCCGGAACCCACCTTATCTCAAGCTGAAAACGAGTTTTCTGCATTGTGCCATAACTTCTCAGGGAAGCTTCAGAACATGAAATGTTCACATCCCACTATAGCAGAAAGGGTCTTTCCAGTAGTTGCACATCAAATCTAAGCTGTCTGAAGTGTTTTTCCAAAGTTATCAACATATTTTTTTTGGGCTTTCCGGAATCGACCTTATCTCAGGCTGAAAACGCGTTTTACGCATTGTGCCATAACTTTGCAGGGAAGCTTCAGAAAATGAAATTTTCACGTCCCACTATACCAGAAAGGGTCTTTCTTGTAGTTGCACATCAAATCTAAGCTGTCTGAAGTGTTTTTCGAAAGTTATCAACATCTTTATGTTTGGCGTTCCGGAACCCACCTTATCTCAAGCTGAAAACGAGTTTTCTGCATTGTGCCATAACTTCTCAGGGAAGCTTCAGAACATGAAATGTTCACCTCCCACTATAGCAGAAAGGGTCTTTCTAGTAGATGCACATCAAATCTAAGCTGTCTGAAGTGTTTTTCCAAAGTTATCAATATTTTCATGTTTGGCGTTCCAGAATCGACCTTATCTCAGGCTGAAAAAGCGTTTTACGCATTGTGCCATAACTTTGCATGGAAGCATCAGAAAATAAAATTGTCACCTCCCACTATAGCAGAAAGGGGCTTTCTAGTTGTTGCACATCAAATCTAAGCTGTCTGAAGTGTTGTTCCAAAGTAATCAACATTTTTACGTTGGGCGTTCGGGAATCGACCTTATCTCAGGCTGAAAACGCGTTTTACGCATTGTGCCATAACTTTGCAGGGAAGCTTTAGAAAATGAAATTTTCACATCCCACTATAGCAGAAAGGGTCTTCCTAGTAGTTGCACATCAAATCTAAGCTGTCTCAAATGTTTTTCGAAAGTTATCAACATTTTAATGTTTGGCGTTCGGGAACCAACCTTATCTCAAGCTGAAAACGCGTGTTCTGCATTGTGCCATAACTTTGCAGGGAAGCTTCAGAAAATGAAATTTTCACCTCCCACTGCAGCAGAAAGGGACTTTCTAGTAGTTGCACATCAAATCTAAGCTGTCTGAAGTGTTTTTCGAAAGTTATCAACATTTTTATGTTTGGCGTTCCGGAATCGACCTTATCTCAGGCTGAGAACGCGTTTTACGCATTGTGCCATAACTTTGCAGGGAAGCTTCAGAAAATGAAATTTTCACATCCCACTATACCAGAAAGGGTCTTTCTTGTAGTTGCACATCAAATCTAAGCTGTCTGAAGTGTTTTTAAAAAGTTATCAACATTTTTATGTTTGGCGTTCCGGAACCCACCTTATCTCAAGCTGAAAACGCCTTTTCTGCATTGTGCCATAACTTTGCTGGGAAGCTTCAGAACATGAAATTTTCACGTCCCACTATAGCAGAAAGGGTCTTTCTAGTAGTTGCACATCAAATGTAAGCTGTCTGAAGTGTTGTTCCAAAGTAATCAACATTTTTATGTTTGGCGTTCCGGAATCGACCTTATCTCAGGCTGATAATGCGTTTTTTGCATTGTGCCATAACTTCTAAGGGAAGCTTGAGAACATGAAATGTTCACCTCCCACTATAGCAGAAATGGTCATTCTAGCAGTTGCACATCAAATCTAAGCTGTCTGAAGTGTTCTTCCAAAGTTAGCAACAATTTTACGCTTGCCGTTCGGGAACCCACCTTATCTCAGGCTGAAAACAGGTTTTCTGCATTCTGCCATAACTTTGCAGGGAAGCTTCAGAACATGAAATTTTCACGTCCCACTATAGCAGAAAGGGTCTTTCTAGTAGTTGCATATCAAATCTAAGCTGTCTGAAGTGTTTTTCCAAAGTCATCAACATTTTTATGTTTGGCGTTCCGGAATCGACCTTATCTCAGGCTGAAAACTCGTTTTACGCATTGTGCCATAACTTTGCAGGGAAGCTTCAGAACATGAAATGTTCACCTCCCACTATAGCAGAAAGGGTCTTTCTAGTAGTTGCATATCAAATCTAAGCTGTCTGAAGTGTTTTTCCAAAGTTATCAACATTTTTATGTTTGGCGTTCCGGAATCGACCTTATCTCAGGCTGAAAACTCGTTTTACGCATTGTGCCATAACTTTGCAGGGAAGCTTCAGAAAATGAAATTTTCACCTCCCACTGCAGCAGAAAGGGACTTTCTAGTAGTTGCACATCAAATCTAAGCTGTCTGAAGTGTTTTTAAAAAGTTATCAACATTTTTATGTTTGGCGTTCCGGAACCCACCTTATCTCAAGCTGAAAACGCCTTTTCTGCATTGTGCCATAACTTTGCTGGGAAGCTTCAGAACATGAAATTTTCACGTCCCACTATAGCAGAAAGGGTCTTTCTAGTAGTTGCACATCAAATCTAAGCTGTCTGAAGTGTTTTTCGAAAGTTATCAACATTTTTATGGTTGGCGTTCCGGAACCCACCTTATCTCAAGCTGAAAACGCGTTTTCTGCATTGTGCCATAACTTCTCAGGGAAGCTTCAGAAAATGAAATGTTCACCTCCCACTATAGCAGAAAGGGTCTTTCTAGTAGAAGCACATCAAATCGAAGCTGTCTGAAGTGTTTTTCGAAAGTTATCAACATTTTTATGTTTGGCGTTCCGGAATCGACCTTATCTCAGGCTGAAAACGCGTTTTACGCATTGTGCCATAACTTTGCAGGGAAGCTTCAGAAAATGAAATTTTCACGTCCCACTATACCAGAAAGGGTCTTTCTAGTAGTTGCACATCAAATCTAAGCTGTCTGAAGTGTTTTTCGAAAGTTATCAACATTTTTATATTTGGCGTTCCGGAACCCACCTTATCTCAAGCTGAAAACGAGTTTTCTGCATTGTGCCATAACTTCTCAGGGAAGCTTCAGAACATGAAATGTTCACATCCCACTATAGCAGAAAGGGTCTTTCCAGTAGTTGCACATCAAATCCAAGCTGTCTGAAGTGTTTTTCCAAAGTTATCAACATATTTTTTTTGGGCTTTCCGGAATCGACCTTATCTCAGGCTGAAAACGCGTTTTACGCATTGTGCCATAACTTTGCAGGGAAGCTTCAGAAAATGAAATTTTCACGTCCCACTATACCAGAAAGGGTCTTTCTTGTAGTTGCACATCAAATCTAAGCTGTCTGAAGTGTTTTTCGAAAGTTATCAACATCTTTATGTTTGGCGTTCCGGAACCCACCTTATCTCAAGCTGAAAACGAGTTTTCTGCATTGTGCCATAACTTCTCAGGGAAGCTTCAGAACATGAAATGTTCACCTCCCACTATAGCAGAAAGGGTCTTTCTAGTAGATGCACATCAAATCTAAGCTGTCTGAAGTGTTTTTCCAAAGTTATCAATATTTTCATGTTTGGCGTTCCAGAATCGACCTTATCTCAGGCTGAAAACGCGTTTTACGCATTGTGCCATAACTTTGCATGGAAGCATCAGAAAATAAAATTGTCACCTCCCACTATAGCAGAAAGGGGCTTTCTAGTTGTTGCACATCAAATCTAAGCTGTCTGAAGTGTTGTTCCAAAGTAATCAACATTTTTACGTTGGGCGTTCGGGAATCGACCTTATCTCAGGCTGAAAACGCGTTTTACGCATTGTGCCATAACTTTGCAGGGAAGCTTTAGAAAATGAAATTTTCACATCCCACTATAGCAGAAAGGGTCTTCCTAGTAGTTGCACATCAAATCTAAGCTGTCTCAAATGTTTTTCGAAAGTTATCAACATTTTAATGTTTGGCGTTCGGGAACCAACCTTATCTCAAGCTGAAAACGCGTGTTTTGCATTGTGCCATAACTTTGCAGGGAAGCTTCAGAAAATGAAATTTTCACCTCCCACTGCAGCAGAAAGGGACTTTCTAGTAGTTGCACATCAAATCTAAGCTGTCTGAAGTGTTTTTCGAAAGTTATCAACATTTTTATGTTTGGCGTTCCGGAATCGACCTTATCTCAGGCTGAAAACGCGTTTTACGCATTGTGCCATAACTTTGCAGGGAAGCTTCAGAAAATGAAATTTTCACGTCCCACTATACCAGAAAGGGTCTTTCTTGTAGTTGCACATCAAATCTAAGCTGTCTGAAGTGTTTTTAAAAAGTTATCAACATTTTTATGTTTGGCGTTCCGGAACCCACCTTATCTCAAGCTGAAAACGCCTTTTCTGCATTGTGCCATAACTTTGCTGGGAAGCTTCAGAACATGAAATTTTCACGTCCCACTATAGCAGAAAGGGTCTTTCTAGTAGTTTCACATCAAATGTAAGCTGTCTGAAGTGTTGTTCCAAAGTAATCAACATTTTTATGTTTGGCGTTCCGGAATCTACCTTATCTCAGGCTGATAATGCGTTTTTTGCATTGTGCCATAACTTCTAAGGGAAGCTTGAGAACATGAAATGTTCACCTCCCACTATAGCAGAAATGGTCATTCTAGCAGTTGCACATCAAATCTAAGCTGTCTGAAGTGTTCTTCCAAAGTTAGCAACAATTTTACGCTTGCCGTTCGGGAACCCACCTTATCTCAGGCTGAAAACAGGTTTTCTGCATTCTGCCATAACTTTGCAGGGAAGCTTCAGAACATGAAATTTTCACGTCCCACTATAGCAGAAAGGGTCTTTCTAGTAGTTGCATATCAAATCTAAGCTGTCTGAAGTGTTTTTCCAAAGTCATCAACATTTTTATGTTTGGCGTTCCGGAATCGACCTTATCTCAGGCTGAAAACTCGTTTTACGCATTGTGCCATAACTTTGCAGGGAAGCTTCAGAACATGAAATGTTCACCTCCCACTATAGCAGAAAGGGTCTTTCTAGTAGTTGCATATCAAATCTAAGCTGTCTGAAGTGTTTTTCCAAAGTTATCAACATTTTTATGTTTGGCGTTCCGGAATCGACCTTATCTCAGGCTGAAAACTCGTTTTACGCATTGTGCCATAACTTTGCAGGGAAGCTTCAGAAAATGAAATTTTCACCTCCCACTATAGCAGAAAGGGTCTTTCCAGTAGTTGCACATCAAATCTAAGCTGTCTGAAGTGTTTTTCCAAAGTTATCAACATTTTTATGTTTGGCGTTCCTGAACCCACCTTATCTCAGGCTGAAAACAGGTTTTCTGCATTCTGCCATAACTTTGCAGGGAAGCTTCAGAACATGAAATTTTCACCTCCCACTATAGCAGAAAGGGTCTTTCTAGTAGTTGCACATCAAATCTAAGCTGTCTGAAGTGTTTTTCGAATGTTATCAACATTTTTATGTTTGGCGTTCCAGAATCGACCTTATCTCATTCTGAAAACGCGTTGTCTGCATTGTGCCATAACTTTGCATGGAAGCTTCCGAACATGAAATTTTAACCTCCCACTATAGCAGAAAGGGTCTTTCTAGTAGTTGCACATCAAATCTAAGCTGTCTGAAGTGTTGTTCCAAAGTTATCAACATTTTTATGTTTGGCGTTCCGGAATCGACCTTATCTCAGGCTGAAAACGCGTTTTACGCATTGTGCCATAACTTTGCGGGGAAGCTTCAGAACATGAAATGTTCACCTCCCACTATAGCAGAAAGGGTCTTTCTCGTAGTTGCACATCAAATGTAAGCTGTCTGAAGTGTTTTTCCAAAGTTATGAACATTTTTATGTTTTGCGTTCCGGAATCGACCTTATCTCAGGCTGAAAACGCGTTTTACGTATTGTGCCATAACTTTGCAGGGAAGCACCAGAAAATGAAATTTTCACCTCCCACTGTAGCAGAAAGGGACTTTCTAGTAGTTGCACATCAAATCTAAGCTGTCTGAAGTGTTTTTCCAAAGTTATCAACATATTTTTGTTGGGCGTTCCGGAATCGACCTTATCTTAGGCAGAAAACGCGTTTTACGCATTGTGCAATAACTTTGCAGGGAAGCTTCAGAACATGAAATGTTCACATCCCACTATAGCAGAAACGGTCTTTCTAGTAGTTGCACATCAAATCTAAGCTGTCTGAAGTGTATTTCCAAAGTTATCAACATTTTTATGTTTGGCGTTCCGGAATCGACCTTATCTCAGGCTGAAAACTCGTTTTACGCATTGTGCCATAACTTTGCAGGGAAGCTTCAGAACATGAAATGTTCACATCCCACTATAGCAGAAAGGGTCTTTCCAGTAGTTGCACATCAAATCTAAGCTCTCTGAAGTGTTTTTCCAAAGTTATCAACATTTTTATGTTTGGCGTTCCAGAATCGACCTTATCTCAGGCTGGAAACGCGTTTTACGCATTGTGCCATAACTTTGCAGGGAAGCATCAGAAAATGAAATTTTCACCTCCCACTAAAGCAGAAAGGGTTTTTCTAGTAGTTGCACATCAAATCTAAGCTGTCTAAAGTGTTTTTCCAAAGTTATCAACAGTTTTATGTTTGGCGTTCCGGAATCAACCTTATCTGCTGAAAACGCGTTTTCTGCATTGTGCCATAACTTTGCAGGGAAGCTTCAGAACATGAAATGTTCACCTCCCACGATTGCAGAAAGGGTCTTTCTAGTAGTTGCACATCAAATCTAAGCTGTCTGAAGAGTTTTTCGAAAGTTATCAACATTTTTATGCTTGGCGTTCCGGAATCGACCTTATCTCACGATGAAATATCGTTTTCTGCATTGTCCCATAACTTTCCAGGGAAGCTTCAGAACATGAAATTTTGACCTCCCACGATAGCAGAAAGGGTCTTTCTAGTAGTTGCAAATCAAATCTAAGCTGTCTGAAGTGTTTTTCGGAAGTTATCAACATTTTTATGATTGGCGTTCCAGAATCGACCTTATCTCAGGCTGAAAACGCGTTGTCTGCATTGTGCCATAACTTTGCATGGAAGCTTCCGAACATGAAATTTTAACCTCCCACTATGGCAGAAAGGGTCTTTCTAGTAGTTGCACAACAAATCTAAGCTGTCTGATGTGTTTTTCCAAAGTTATAAACATTTTTATGTATGGCGTTCCGGAATCGACCTTATCTCAGGCTGAAAACGCGTTTTCTGCATTGTGCCATAACTTTGCTGGGAAGCTTCAGAACATGAAATTTTCACGTCCCACTATAGCAGAAAGGGTCTTTCTAGTAGTTGCACATCAAATCTAAGCTGTCTGAAGTGTTTTTCGATAGTTATCAAGATTTTTACGTTTGGTGTTTCGGAACCGACCGTATCTCAGGCTGAAAACGCGTTTTACGCACTGTGCCATAACTTTGCAGGGAAGCATCAGAAAATGAAATTTTCACCTCCCACTATAGCAGAAAGGGTTTTTCTAGTAGTTGCACATCAAATCTAAGCTGTCTGAAGTGTTTTTCGAAAGTTATCAACATTTTTATGTTTGGCGTTCCGGAATCGACCTTATCTCAAGCTGAAAACGCGTTTTCTGCATTGTGACATAACTTTGCAGGGATGCTTCAGAACATGAAATTTTCCCGTCCCACTATAGCAGAAAGGGTCTTTCTAGTAGTTGCACATCAAATCTAAGCTGTCTGAAGTGTTATTCGGAAGTTATCAACATTTTTATGATTGGCGTTCCAGAATCGACCTTATCTCAGGGTAAAAAACGCGTTGTCTGCATTGTGCCATAACTTTGCATGGAAGCTTCCGAACATGAAATTTTAACCTCCCACTATAGCAGAAAGGGTCTTTCTAGTAGTTGCACATCAAATCTAAGCTGTCTGATGTGTTTTTCCAAAGTTATAAACATTTTTATGTATGGCGTTCCGGAATCGACCTTATCTCAAGCTGAAAACGCGTTTTCTGCATTGTGACATAACTTTGCTGGGAAGCTTCAGAACATGAAATTTTCACGTCCCACTATAGCAGAAATGGTCTTTCTAGTAGTTGCACATCAAATCTAAGCTGTCTGAAGTGTTGTTCCAAAGTAATCAACATTTTTATGTTGGGCGTTCGGGAATCGACCTTATCTCAGGCTGAAAATGCGTTTTACGCATTGTGCCATAACTTTGCAGGGAAGCTTCAGAAAATGAAATTTTCACGTACCACTATAGCAGAAAGGGTCTTCCTAGTAGTTGCACATCAAATCTAAGCTGTCTGAAGTGTTTTTCGAAAGTTATCAACATTTTTATGTTTGGCGTCCCGGAACCCACCTTATCTCAAGCTGAAAACGCGTGTTCAGCATTGTGCCATAACTTTGCAGGGAAGCTTCAGAACATGAAATTTTCACCTCCCACTATAGCAGAAAGGGTCTTTCTAGTAGTTGCACATCAAATCTAAGCTGTCTGATGTGTTTTTCCAAAGTTATCAACATTTTTATGTTTGGCGTTTCGGAATCGACCTTATCTCAGGCTGAAAACGCGTTTTACGCATTGTGCCATAACTTCTCAGTGAAGCTTCAGACCATGAAATTTTGACATCCCACTATAGCAGAAAGGGTCTTTCTAGTAGTTGCACATCAAATCTAAGCTGTCTGAAGTGTTCTTCCAAAGTTAGCAACATTTTTACGCTTGCCGTTCCGGAACCCACCTTATCTCAGGCTAAAAACGCGTTTTCTGCATTGTGCCATAACTTTGCATGGAAGCTTCAGAACATGAAATGTTCACCTCCCACTATAGCAGAAAGGGTCTTTCTAGTAGTTGCACATCAAATCTAAGCTGTCTGAAGTGTTTTTCGAAAGTTATCAACATTTTTATGTTTGTGGTTCCGGAACCCACCTTATCTCAAGCTAAAAACGCGTTTTCTGCATTGTGCCATAACTTTGCATGGAAGCGTCAGAACATGAAATGTTCACCTCCCACAATAGCAGAAAGGGTCTTTCTAGTAGTTGCTCATCAAATCTAAGCAGACTGAAGTGTTTTTCGAAAGTATGAACATTTTTATGTTTGCCGTCCCGGAACCCACCTTATCTCAAGCTGAAAACGCGTGTTCAGCATTGTGCCATAACTTTGCAGGGAAGCTTCAGAACATGAAATGTTCACCTCCCACTATAGCAGAAAGGGTCTTTCTAGTAGTTGCACATCAAATCTAAGCTGTCTGAAGTGTTCTTCCAAAGTTAGCAACATTTTTACGCTTGCCGTTCCGGAACCCACCTTATCTCAGGCTAAAAACGCGTTTTCTGCATTGTGCCATAACTTTGCATGGAAGCTTCAGAACATGAAATGTTCACCTCCCACTATAGCAGAAATGGTCTTTCTAGTAGTTGCACATCAAATCTAAGCTGTCTGAAGTGTTTTTCCAAAGTTATCAACATTTTTATGTTTGGCGTTCCGGAACCTTCCTTATCTCAGGTTGAAAACGCGTTTTCTGCATTGTGCTAAAACTTTGCAGGGAAGCTTCAGAACATGATATTTTCACCTCCCACTATAGCAGAAAGGGATTTTCTAGTAGTTGCACATCAAATCTAAGCTGTCTGAAGTGTTTTTCCAAAGTTATCAACATTTTTATGTTTGGCGTTCCGGAATCAACCTTATCTCAGGCTGAAAATGCGTTTTCTGCATTGTCCCATAACTTTCCAGGGAAGCTTCAGAACATGACATGTTCACCTCCCACTATAGCAGAAAGGGTCTTTCTAGTAGTTGCACATCAAATCTAAGCTGTCTGAAGTGTTTTTCCAAAGCTATCAACATTTTTATGTTTGGCGTTCCGGAATCGACCTTATCTCAGCATGAAAAATTGTTTCCTGCATTGTCCCATAACTTTCCAGGGAAGCTTCAGAACATGAAATTTTGACGTCCCACTATAGCAGAAAGGGTCTTTCTAGTAGTTGCACATCAAATCTAAGCTGTCTGAAGTGTTTTTCGAAAGTTATCAACATTTTTATGTTTGGCGTTCCGGAATCAACCTTATCTCAGGCTGAAAATGCATTTTCTGCATTGTGCCATAACTTTGCAAGGAAGCTTCAGAACATGAAATTTTCACCTCCCACTTTAGCAGAAAGGGTCTTTCTAGTAGTTGCACATCAAATCTAAGCAGTCTGAAGTGTTTTTCGAAAGTTATCAACATTTTTATGTTTGGCGTTCCGGAATCGACCTAATCTCAGGATGAAAATGCGTTTTCTGCATTGTCCCATAACTTTCCAGGGAAGCTTCCGAACATGAAATTTTAACCTCCCACTATAGCAGAAAGGGTCTTTCTCGTCGTTGCACATCAAATCTAAGTTTTCTGAAGTGTTTTTCCAAAGTTAGGAACATTCTTATGTTTGGCGTTCCGGAATCAACCTTATCTCAGGCTGAAAACGCATTTTCTGCATTGTGCCATAACTTTGCAAGGAAGCTTCAGAACATGAAATTTTCACCTGCCACTATAGCAGAAAGGGTCTTTCTAGTAGTTGCACATCAAATCTAAGCTGTCTGAAGTGTTTTTCGAAAGTTATCAACAGTTTTATGTTTGGCGTTCCGGAATCGACCTAATCTCAGGATGAAAATGCGTTTTCTGCATTGTCCCATAACTTTCCAGGGAAGCTTCAGAACATGAAATTTTGACCTCCCACTATAGCAGAAAGGGTCTTTCTAGTAGTTGCACATCAAATCTCAGCAGTCTGAACTGTTTTTCGAAAGTTATCAACATTTTTATGTTTGGCGTTCCAGAATCGACTTTATCTCAGGCTGAAAACGCGTTGTCTGCATTGTGCCATAACTTTGCATGGAAGCTTCCGAACATTAAATTTTATGCTCCAATATAGCAGAAAGGGTCTTTCTAGTAGTTGCACATCAAATCTAAGCTGTCTGAAGTGTTTTTCCAAAGTTATCAACATTTTTATGTTTAGTGTTCCGGAACCCACCTTATCTCAGGCTGAAAACGCATTTTCTGCATTGTGCCATAACTTTGCAAGGATGCTTCAGAAAATGAAATTTTCATCTCACACTATAGCAGAAAGGGTCTTTCTAGCAGTTGCACATCAAATCTAAGCTGTCTGAAGTGTTTTTCCAAAGTTATCAACATTTTTATGTTTGTCTTTCCGGGACCCACCTTATCTCAGGCTGAAAACGTATTTTCTGCATTGTACCTTTACTTTTCTGGGGAGCTTCAGAACATGGAATTTTCACCTCCCACTATAACCGAAAGGGTCTTTCTAGTCGTTGTACATCAAATCTAAGCTGTCTGAAGTGTTTTTCGAAAGTTATCAACATTTTTATGTTTGGCGTTCCGGAATCGACCTTATCTCTGGCTGAAAACGCGTTTTCTGCATTGTGCCTTAACTTTGCATGGATGCTTCCGAATATGAAATTTTCACGTCCCACTATCGCAGAAAGGGTCTTTCTCGTAGTTGCACATCAAATTTTAGCTGTCTGATGCGTTTTTCCAAAGTTAACAACATTTTTATGTATGGCGTTCCGGAATCGACCTTATCTCAGGCTGAAAACGCGTTTTACGCATTGTGCCAAAACTTTGCTGGGAAGCTTCAGAAAATGAAATTTTCACCTCCCACTATAGCAGAAAGGGTCTTTCTAGTAGTTGCACATCAAATCTAAGCTGTCTGAAGTGTTTTTCCAAAGTTATCAACATTTTTATGTTTGGCGTTCTGGAACCCACCTTATCTCTGGCTGAAAACGCGTTTTCTGCATTGTGCCCTTACTTTTCTGGGGAGCTTCAGAACATGGAATTTTCACCTCCCACTACAACAGAAAGGGTCTTTCTAGTCGTTGTACATCAAATCTAAGCTGTCTGAAGTGTTTTTCGAAAGTTATGAACATTTTTATGTTTGGCGTTCCGGAATCGACCTTATCTCAGGATGAAAAATCGTTTTCTGCATTGTCCCATAACTTTGCAGGAAAGCGTCAGAAAATGAAATTTTGACCTTTCACTACAGCAGAAAAGGTCTTTCTAGTAGTTGCACATCAAATCTAAGCTGTCTGAACTGTTTTTCGAAAGTTATCAACATTTTTATGTTTGGCGTTCCGGAATCGACCTTATCTCAGTCTGAAAACGCGTTGTCTGCATTGTGCCATAACTTTGCATGAAAGCTTCCGAACATGAAATTTTAACCTCCCACTGATGCAGAAAGGGTCTTTTTAGTAGTTGCGCATCAAATCTAAGCTGTCTGAATTGTTTTTCCAAAGTGATCAACATTTTTATGTTTGGCGTTCGGGAATCGACCTTATCTCAGGCTCAAAATGCATTTTCTGCATTGTGCCATAACTTTACAGGGAATCTTCAGAACATGAAATGTTCACCTCCAACTATAGCAGAAAAGGTCTTTCTAGTAGTTGCACATCAAATCTAAGCTGTCTGAAGTGTTTTTCCAAAGTTATCAACACTTTTATGTTTGGCGTTCCGGAATCGACCTTATCTCAGGCTGAAAACGCGTTTTACGCATTGTGCCATAACTCTGCAGGGAAGCTTCAGAACATGAAATTTTGACCTCCCACTATAGCAGAAATGGTCTTTCTAGTAGTTGCACATAAAATCTAAGCTGTCTGAAGTTTTTTTCAAAAGTTATCAACATTTATATGTTTGGTGTTCCGGAATCGACCTCATCTCAGGCTGAAAACGTGTTTTCTGCATTGTGCCATAACTTTGCAGAGAAGCTTCAGAACATGAAATTTTCACCTCCCACTACAACAAAAAGGGTGTTTGTAGCAGTTGCACATCAAATCTAAGCTGTCTGAAGAGTTTTTCGAAAGTTATCAACATTTTTATGTTTGGCGTTCCGTAATCGACCTTATCTCGGGCTCAAAACGCGTTTTACGCATTGTGCCATAACTTTACAGGGAAGCTTCAGAACATGAAATGTTTACCTCCCACTATAGCAGAAAGGGTCTTTCTAGTAGTTGCACATCAAATTTAAGCTGTCTGAAGTGTTTTTCCAAAGTTATCAACATTTTTATGTTTGGTGTTCCGGAATCAACCTTATCTCAGGCTGAAAACGCGTTTTCTGCATTGTGCCATAACTTTGCATGGATGCTTCCGAACATGAAATTTGCACCTCCCACTATAGCAGAAAGGGTCTTTTTAGTAGTTGCACATCAAATCTAAGCTGTCTGAGCTTATTGACCTTATCTCAGGCTGAAAACGCGTTTTACGCATTGTACCATAACTTTGCATGAAAGCTTCAGAACATGAAATTTTCACCTCCCACTACAACAAAAAGGGTGTTTGTAGCAGTTGCACATCAAATCTAAGCTGTCTGAAGAGTTTTTCGAAAGTTATCAACATTTTTATGTTTGGCGTTCCGTAATCGACCTTATCTCGGGCTCAAAACGCGTTTTACGCATTGTGCCATAACTTTACAGGGAAGCTTCAGAACATGAAATGTTTACCTCCCACTATAGCAGAAAGGGTCTTTCTAGTAGTTGCACATCAAATTTAAGCTGTCTGAAGTGTTTTTCGAAAGTTATCAACATTTTTATGTTTGGCGTTCCGGAATCGACCTTATCTCAGGATGAAAAATCGTTATCTGCATTGTACCATAACTTTGCATGAAAGCTTCCGAACATGAAATTTTAACCTCACACTATAGCAGAAAGGGTCTTTCTAGTAGTTGCACATCAAATCTAAGCTGTCTGAAGTGTTTTTCCAAAGTTATCAACATTTTTATGTTTGGCGTTCCGGAACCAACCTTATCTCAGGCTGAAAACACGTTTTCTGCATCGTGCCATAACTTTGCAGGGAAGCCTCAGAACATGAAATGTTCACCTCCCACTATAGCAGAAAGGGTCTTTTTAGTACTTGCACAACAAATCTAAGCTGTCTGAAGTGTTTTTCCAAAAATCGTTTTCAGCATTGTTCCATAACTTTGCAGGAAAGCTTCAGAACATGAAATTTTGACCTCCCACTATAGCAGAAAGGGTCTTTCTAATAGTTGCACATCAAATCTAAGCTGTCTGAACTGTTTTTCGAAAGTTATCAACATTTTTATGTTTGGCGTTCCGGAATCGACCTTATCTCAGGCTGAAAACGCGTTTTACGCATTGTACCATAACTTTGCATGAAAGCTTCCGAACATGAAATTTTAACCTCCCACTATAGCAGAAAGGGTCTTTTTAGTAGTTGCGCAACAAATCTAAGCTGTCTGAAGTGTTTTTCAAAAGATATCAACATTTTTATGTTTAGGGTTCCGGAATCGACCTTATCTCAGGATGAAAAATCGTTTCACGCATTGTACCATAACTTTGCATGAAAGCTTCCGAACATGAAATTTTAACCTCACACTATAGCAGAAAGGGTCTTTCTAGTACTTGCACATCAAATCTAAGCTGTCTGAAGTGTTTTTCCAAAGTTATCAACAATTTTATGTTTGGCGTTCTGGAACCCACCTTATTTCAGGCTGAAAACGCTTGCGTTTTCTCCATTCTGCCATAACTTTGCAGGGAAGCTTCAGAACATGAAATTTTCACCTCCCACGTTAGCAGAAAGAGTCTTTCTAGTAGTTGCACATCATATCTAAGCTGTCTGAAGTGTTTTTCCAAAGTTATCAACATTTTTATATTTGCCGTTCTGGAATAGACCTAATCTCAGGCTAAAACCGCGTTTTCTGCATTTGCAGGGAAGCTTCAGAACATGAAATTTTCACATCCCACTATAGCAAATATTGTCTTTCTAGTAGTTGCACATCTAATCTAAGCTGTCTGAAGTGTTTTTCAAAAGTTATCAACATTTTTATGTTTGGCGTTCCGGAATCGACTTTATCTCAGGCTGAAAATGCACTTTACTCATTGTGCCATAACTTTGCTGGGAAGCTTCAGAACATGGAATTTTTACCACCCACTATAGCAGAAAGGGTTTTTCTAGTAGTTGCACATCAAATCTAAGTTATCTGAAATGTTTTTCCAAACTTATCAACATTTTTATGTTTGGCGTTCCGGAACCCACTTTATCTCAGGCTGAAAACGTGTTTTCTGCATTGTGCCATAACTTTGCAGTGAAGCCTCAGAACATGAAATTTTCACCTCCCACTATAGCAGAAAGGGTCTTTCTATTAGTTGCACATCAAATCTAAGCAGTCTGAAGTGTTTTTCCAACGTTATCAACATTATTATATTGCCGTTCCGGAATCGACCTTATCTCAGGCTGAAAAGCCGTTTTCTGCATTGTGCCATAACTTTGGAGGGAAGCTTAAGAACGTGAAATTTTCACCTCCCACAATAGCAGAAAGGGCCTTTCTAGTAGTTGCACATCAAATCGAAGCTGTCTGAAGTGTTTTTCCAAAGTTATCAACATTTTTATGTTTGGCGTTCCGGAATCGACCTTATCTCAGGCTGAAAACGTGTTTTCTGCATTGTGCCATAACTTTGCAGGGAATCTTCAGAACATTAAATTTTCACATTCCACTACAGCAGAAGGGGACTTTCTCGTAATTGCACATCAAATCTAAGCTGTCTGAAGTGTTTTTCCAAAGTTATCAACATTCTTATGTTTGGCGTTCCGGAATCAACCTCATCTCAGGCTGAAAATGCGTTTTACGCAATTTGCCATAACTTTGCAGGAAAGCTTCAGAAAATGAAATTTTAACCTCGCACCATAGCAGAAAGGGTCTTTCTAGTAGTTGCACATCAAATTTAAGCTGTCTGAAGTGTTTTTCCAAAGTTATCAACATTTTTATGTTTGGTGTTCCGGAATCAACCTTATCTCAGGCTGAAAACGCGTTTTCTGCATTGTGCCATAACTTTGCATGGATGCTTCCGAACATGAAATTTGCACCTCCCACTATAGCAGAAAGGGTCTTTTTAGTAGTTGCACATCAAATCTAAGCTGTCTGAGCTTATCGACCTTATCTCAGGCTGAAAACGCGTTTTACGCATTGTACCATAACTTTGCATGAAAGCTTCAGAACATGAAATTTTCACCTCCCACTACAACAAAAAGGGTGTTTGTAGCAGTTGCACATCAAATCTAAGCTGTCTGAAGTGTTTTTCGAAAGTTATCAACATTTTTATGTTTGGCGTTCCGGAATCGACCTTATCTCAGGATGAAAAATCGTTATCTGCATTGTACCATAACTTTGCATGAAAGCTTCCGAACATGAAATTTTAACCTCACACTATAGCAGAAAGGGTCTTTCTAGTAGTTGCACATCAAATCTAAGCTGTCTGAAGTGTTTTTCCAAAGTTATCAACATTTTTATGTTTGGCGTTCCGGAACACACCTCATCTCAGCCTGAAAACGCGTTTTACATATTTTGCCATAACTTTGCAGGGAAGCTTCAGAACATGAAAGTTTAACATCCCACTATAGCAGAAAGGGTCTTTCTAGTAGTTGCACATCAAATCAAAGCTGTCTGAAGTGTTTTTCCAAAGTTATCAACAATTTTATGTTTGGCGTTCTGGAATCCACCTTATCTCAGGCTGAAAACGCGTTTTCTGCATTGTGCCATAACTTTGCAGGGAAGCTTCAGAACATGAAATGTCCGCCTCCTCCTATAGCAGATAGGGTCTTTCTAGTAGTTGCACATCAAATCTAAGCTGTCTGAAGTGTTTTTCCAAAGTTATCAACAATTTTATGTTTGGCGTTCTGGAATCCACCTTATCTCAGGCTGAAAACGCGTTTTCTGCATTGTGCCATAACTTTGCAGGGAAGCTTCAGAACATGATATTTTCACCTCCCACTATAGCAGAAAGGGTCTTTCTAGTAGTTGCACATCAAATCTAAGCTGTTTGAAGTGTTTTTCCAAAGTTAACACCATTTTTATGTTCGGCGTTCCACAAACAACCTCATCTCAGGCTGAAAACGCGTCTTACGCAATTTGCCTTAACTTTGCAGGAAAGCTTCAGAACATGAAATTTTCACCTCCCACTATAGCAGAAGTGTCTTTCTAGTAGTTGCACATCAAATCTAAGCTGTCTGAAGTGTTTTTCCAAAGTTATCAACATTTTTATGTTTGGCGTTCCGGAACCCACCTTATCTCAGCCTGAAAACGCGTCTTACATATTTTGCCATAACTATGCAGGGAAGCTTCAGAAGATGACATTTTAACATCCCACTTTTGCAGAAAGGGTTTTTCTAGTAGTTTCACATCAAATTTAAGCAGTCTGAAGTGTTTTTCCAAAGTTATCAATATTTTTATGTTTGGCGTTCCGGAATCGACCTTATCTCAGGCTGAAAACGAGTTTCCTGCATTGTGGCATAACTTTGCAGGGAAGCTTCAGAACATGAAATTTTCACCTCCCACTGTAGCAGAAAGGGTCTTTCTAGTAGTTGCACATCAAATCTAAGCTGTCTGAAGTGTTTTTCCAAAGTTATCAACATTTTAATGTTTGGCGTTCTGGAACCCACCTAATCTCAGGCTGAAAACGCGTTTTCTGCATTGTGCCATAACTTTTCAGGGAAGCTTCAGAACATGAAATGTTCGCCTCCCACTATAGCAGATAGGGTCTTTCTAGTAGTTGCACATCAAATCTAAGCTGTCTGAAGTGTTTTTCCAAAGTTATCAACATTTTTATGTTTGGCTTTCTGGAACCCACCTTATCTCAGGCTGAAAACGCGTTTTACGCCTTGTGCCATAACTTTGCAGGAAAGCTTCAGAACATGAAATTTTCAACTCCCACTATAGCAGAAAGGGTCTTTCTAGTAGTTTCACATCAAATCTAAGCAGTCAGAAGTGTTTTTCCAAAGTTATCAATATTTTTATGTTTGGCGTTCCGGAATCGACCTTATCTCAGGCTGAAAACGCGTTTCCTGCATTGTGGCATAACTTTGCAGGGAAGCTTCAGAACATGAAATGTTCGCCTCCCACTATAGCAGACAGGGTCTTTCTAGTAGTTGCACATCAAATCTAAGCAGTCTGAAGTGTTTTTCCAAAGTTATCAATATTTTTATGTTTGGCGTTCCGGAATCGACCTTATCTCAGGCTGAAAACGCGTTTCCTGCATTGTGGCATAACATTGCAGGGAAGCTTCAGAACATGAAATTTTCACCTCCCACTGTAGCAGACAGGGTCTTTCTAGTAGTTGCACATCAAATCTAAGCTGTTTGAAGTGTTTTTCCAAAGTTAAAACCATTTTTATGTTTGGCGTTCCAGAAACAACCTCATCTCAGGCTGAAAACGCGTTTTACGCAATTTGCCATAACTTTGCAGGAAAGCTTCAGAACATGAAATTTTTTACCTCCCACTATAGCAGAAAGGGTCTTTTTAGTAGTTGCACATACAATCTAAGCTGTCTGAAGTGTTTTTCCAAAGTTATCAACATTTTTATGTTTGGCGTTCTGGAACCCAACCTATCTCAGGCTGAAAACGCATTTTCTGCATTGTGCCATAACTTTGCAGGGAGACTTCAGAACATGAAATTTTCTCCTCCCACTATAGCAGAAAGGGTATTTCTAGTAGTTGCGCATCAAATCTAAGTTGTCTGAAGTGTTTTTCCAAAGTTATCAACATTCTTATGTTTGGCGTTCTGGAACGCACCTTATCTCAGGCTGAAAACGCGTTTTCTGCATTGTACCGTAACTTTGCAGGGAGACTTCAGAACATGAAATGTTCTCTTCCCACTATTGCAGAAAGGGTATTTCTAGTAGTTGCACATCAAATCTTAGCTGTCGAATGTGTTTTTCCAAAGTTATCAACATTTTTATGTTTGGCGTTCCGGAACCCACCTTATCTCAGCCTGAAAACGCGTTTTACATATTTTGCCATAACTTTGCAGGGAAGCTTCAGAACATGACATTTACACATCCCACTATAGCAGAAAGGGTCTTTCTAGTAGATGCACATCAAATCTAAGCTGTCTGAAGTGTTTTTCCAAAGTTATCAACATTCTTATGTTTGGCGTTCCGGAATCAACCTTATCTCAGGCTGAAAACGCGTTTCACGCATTGTGCCATAACTTTGCAGGAAAGCTTCAGAACATGAAATTTTCAACTCCGACTATAGCAGAAAGGGTCTTTCTAGTAGTTTCACATCAAATCTAAGCTGTCTGAAGTGTTTTTCCAAAGTTATCAATATTTTTATGTTTGGCGTTCTGGAATCCACCATATCTCAGGCTGAAAACGCATTTTCTGCATTGTGCCATAACTTTGCAGGGAAGCTTCAGAACATGAAATTTTCACCTCCCACTATAGCAGAAAGGGTCTTTCTAGTAGTTGCACATCAAATCTAAGCTGTTTGAAGTGTTTTTCCAAAGTTAACACCATTTTTATGTTTGGCGTTCCAGAAACAACCTTATCTCAGGCTGAAAACGCGTTTTACGCAATTTGCCATAACTTTGCAGGGAGACTTCAGAACATGAAATTTTCTCCTCCCACTATAGCAGAAAGGGTCTTTTTAGTAGTTGCACATCAAATCTAAGCTGTCTGAAGTGTTTTTCCAAAGTTATCAACATTTTTATGTTTGGCGTTCTGGAACCCACCTTATCTCAGGCTGAAAACGTGTTTTCTACATTGTGCCATAACTTTGCAGGGAAGCTTCAGAACATGAAATTTTCACCTCCCACTATAGCAGAAAGGGTCTTTCTCGTGGTTGCACATCAAATCTAAGCTGTCTGAAGTGTTTTTCCAAAGTTATCAACATTTTTATGTTTAGCGTTCTGGAACCCACCCTATCTCAGGCTGAAAACGCATTTTCGGCGTTGTGCCATAACTTTGCAAGGAGACTTCAGAACATAGATTTTTCTCCTCCCACTATATCAGAAAGGGCATTTCTAATAGTTGCACATCAAATCTAAGTTGTCTGAAGTGTTTTTCCAAAGTTATCAATATTTTTATGTTTGGCGTTCCGGAATCGACCTTATCTCATGCTGAAAACGCGTTTCCTGCATTGTGGCATAACTTTGCAGGGATGCTTCAGAACATGAAATTTTCACCTCCCACTGTAGCAGAAAGGGTCTTTCTAGTAGTTGCACATCAAATCTAAGCTCTCTGAATTGTTTTTCCAAAGTTAAAACCATTTTTATGTTTGGCGTTCCAGAAACAACCTTATCTCAGGCTGAAAACGCGTTTTACGCAATTTGCCATAACTTTGCAGGAAAGCTTCAGAACATGAAATTTTTTACCTCCCACTATAGCAGAAAGGGTCTTTTTAGTAGTTTCACATCAAATCTAAGCAGTCAGAAGTGTTTTTCCAAAGTTATCAACATTTTTATGTTTGGCGTTCTGAAATCAATCTTATCTCAGGCTGAAAACGCGTTTTACGCACTGTGCCATAACTTTGCAGGGAAGCTTCAGAACATAAAATTTTAACCTCCCACGAAAGCAGAAAGGGTCTTTCCAGTAGTTGGACATCAAATCTAAGCTGTCGAAAGTGTTTTTCCAAAGTTGTCAACATTTTTATGTATGGCGTTCCGGAACCCACCTTATATCAGCCTGAAAACGCGTTTTACATTTTTAGCCATAACTTTGCAGGGAAGCTTCAGAATATTAAATTTTAACATCCCACTATAGCAGAAAGGGTATTTCTAGTAGTTGCACATCAAATCTAAGCTGTCTGAAGTGTTTTTCCAAAGTTAAAACCATTTTTATGTTTGGCGTTCCAGAAACAACCTTATCTCAGGCTGAAAACGCGTTTTACGCAATTTGCCATAACTTTGCAGGAAAGCTTCAGAAAATGAAATTTTTTACCTCCCACTATAGCAGAAAGGGTCTTTTTAGTAGTTGCACATCAAATCTAAGCTGTCGATAGTGTTTTTCCAAAGTTATCAATATTTTTATGTTTGGCGTTCTGGAATCGACCTTATCTCAGGCTGAAAACGCGTTTCCTGCATTGTGGCATAACTTTGCAGGGAAACTTCAAAACATGACATTTTCACCTCCCACTGTAGCAGATAGAGTCTTTCTAGTAGTTGCACATCAAATCTAAGCTGTCTGAAGTGTTTTTCCAAAGTTATCAACATTTTTATGTTTGGCGTTCTGGAACCCACCTTATCTCAGGCTGAAAACGCGTTTTCTGCATTGTGCCATAACTTTGCAGGGAAGCTTCAGAACATGAAATTTTCACCTCCCACTATAGCAGAAAGGGTCTTTCTAGTAATTGCACATCAAATCTAAGCTGTCTGAAGTGTTTTTCCAAAGTTATCAACATTTTTATGTTTGGCGTTCTGGAACCCACCTTATCTCAGACTGAAAACGTGTTTTCTGCATTGTTCCATAACTTTGCAGGGAAACTTCAGAACATGAAATTTTCACCTCTAACTATTGCAGAAATGGTCTTTCTAGTAGTTGCACATCAAATCTAAGCTGTTTGAAGTGTTTTTCCAAAGTTAACACCATTTTTATGTTTGGCGTTCCAGAAACATCCTTATCTCAGGCTGAAAACGCGTTTTACGCAATTTGCCATAACTTTGCAGGAAAGCTTCAGAACATGAAATTTTTACCTCCCACTATAGCAGAAAGGGTCTTTCTAGTAGTTGCACATCAAATCTCAGCTGTCTGAAGTGTTTTTCCAAAATTATCAACATTTTTATGTTTGGCGTTATGGAACCCACCTTATCTCAGGCTGAAAACGCGTTTTCTACATTGTGCCATGACTTTGCAGGGAAGCTTCAGAACATTACATTTTCACCTCCCACTATAGCAGAAAGGGTCTTTCGAGTAGTTGCACATCAAATCTAAGCCATCTGAAGTGTTTTTCCAAAGTTAACACCATTTTTATGTTTGGCGTTCCAGAAACAACCTTATCTCAGGCTGAAAACGCGTTTTACGCAATTTGCCATAACTTTGCAGGGAAACTTCAGAACATGAAATTTTAACCTCGCACTATAGCAGAAAGGGTCTTTCTAGTAGTTGCACATCAAATCTAAGCTGTCGAAAGTGTTTTTCCAAAGTTATCAACATTTTTATGTTTGGCGTTCCGGAACCCACCTTATGTCAGGCTGAAAACGCTTTTTACGGATTGTGCCATAACTTTGCAGGAAAGCTTCAGAACATGAAATTTTCAATTCCCACTAAAGCAGAAAGGGTTTTTCTCCTACTTGCACATCAAATCTAAGCTGTCTGAAGTGTTTTTCGATAGTTTTCAACATTTTTTTATTTGGCTTCCTTAATCGACCTTATCTCAGGCTGAAAACACATTTTCTGCATTGTGCCATAACTTTGCAGGGAAGCTTCAGAACATGAAATTTTCAACTCCCGCTACAGCAGAAAGGGTCCTTCTAGTAGTTGCACGTCAAATCTAACCTGTCTGAAGTGTTTTTCCAAAGTTATCAACATTTTTATGTTTGGCATTCCAGAATCGACCTTATCTCTGGCTGAAAACGCGTTTTCTGCATTGTCCCATAACTTTGCATGGAAACTTCAGAACATGAAATTTTCACCTCCCACTATAGACGAAAGGGTCTTTCTAGTAGTTGCACATCAAATCTAAGCTGTCTGAAGTGTTTTTTCAAAGTTATCATATTTTTATGTTTGGCGTTCCGGAATTGACCTTGTCTCATGCTGAAAACCCGTTTTCTGCATTGTGCCATAACTTTGCAGGGAAGCTTCAGAACATGACATTTAAACATCCCACTATAGCAGAAAGGGTCTTTCTAGTAGTTGCACATCAAATCTAAGCTGTTTGAAGTGTTTTTCCAAAGTTATCAACATTTTTATGTTTGGCGTTCCGGAATCGACCTTATCTCAGGCTGAAAACACGTTTTCTGCGATGTGCCATAACTTTGCAGGGAAGCTTCAGAACATGAAATTTTCAACTCCCACTATAGCAGAAAGGCTTTTTCGAGTAGTTGCACATCAAATCTAAGCTGTCTGAAGTGTTTTTCCAAAGTTCTCAACATTTTTATGTTTGGCGTTTCGGAATCGACCTTATCTCAGGCTGAAAACGCGTTTTCTGCATTGTGCGATAACTTTGCAGGGAAGCTTTAGAACATGAAATGTTCACCTCCCACTATAGCAGAAAGGGTCTCTCAAGTAGTTGCACATCAAATCTAAGCTGTCTGAAGTGTTTTTCCAAAGTTATCAACATTTTTATGTTTGGCGTTTCGGAATCGACCTTATCTCAGGCTGAAAACGCGTTTTCTGCATTGTGCCATAACTTTGCAGGGAAGCCTCAGAACATGAAATTTTCACCTCCCACTATAGCAAAAAGGGTTTTTCTAATAGTTTCACATCAAATCTAAGCTGTTTGAAGTGTTTTTCCAAAGTTATCAACATTTTTATGTTTGGCGTTCCGGAACCCACCTTATCTCAGGCTGTAAAAGCGTTTTCTGCATTGTGCCATAACTTTGGAGGGAAGCTTCAGAACTTGAAATTTTAACCTGCCACTATAGCAGAAAGGGTCTTTCTAGTAGTTGCACATCAAATCTAAGCTGTCTGAAGTGTTTTTCCAAAGTTATCATATTTTTATGTTTGGCGTTCCGGAATTGACCTTGTCTCATGCTGAAATCGCGTTTTCTGCATTGTGCCATAACTTTGCAGGGAAGCTTCAGAACATGACATTTAAACATCCCACTATAGCAGATAGGGTCTTTCTAGTAGTTGCACATCAAATGTAAGCTGTTTGAAGTGTTTTTCCAAAGTTATCAACATTTTTATGTTTGGCGTTCCGGAATCAACCATATCTCTGGCTGAAAACGCGTTTTCTGCATTGTGCCATAACTTTGCAGGGAAGCTTCAGAACATGAAATGTTCACCTCCCACTATAGCAGAAAGGGTCTCTCTAGTAGTTGCACATCAAATCTAAGCTGTCTGAAGTGTTTTTCCAAAGTTATCAACATTTTTATGTTTGGCGTTCCGGAACCCACCTTTTCTCAGGCTGAAAATGCGTTTTACGCATTGTGCCTTAACTTTGCAGGGAACCTTCAGATCATGAAATGTTCATTTCCCACTATAGCAGAAAGGGTCTTTCTAGTCGTTGCACATCAAATCTAAGCTGTCTGAAGTGTTTTTCCAAAGTTATCAACATTTTTATGTTTGGCGTTCCGGAACCCACCTTATCTCAGGCTGAAAACGCATTTTACGCATTGTGCCATAACTTTGCAGGAAAGCTTCAGAACATGAAATTTTCACCTCCCACTATAGCAGAAAGGGTCTTTCTAGTAGTTGCACATCAAATCTAAGCTGTCTGAAGTGTTTTTTCGAAGTTATCAACATTTTTATGTTTGGCGTTCCGGAATCGACCTTATGTGAGGCTGAAAACGCGTTTTCTGCATTATGCCATAACTTTGCCGGGAAGCTTCAGAACAAGAAATTTTCACCTCCCACTATAGCAGAAAGGGTCTTTCTAGTAGTTGCACATCAAATCTAAGCTGTCTGAAGTTTTTTTCCAAAGTTAACAACATTTTTATGTTTGGCGTTCCGGAATCGACCTTATGTGATGCTGAAAACTCGTTTTCTGCATCGTGCCATAACTTTGCAGGGAAGCTTCAGAACATGACATTTAAACATCCCACCATAGCAGATACGGTCTTTCTAGTAGTCGCACATCAAATGTAAGCTGTTTGAAGTGTTTTTCCAAAGTTATCAACAATTTTATGTTTGGCGTTCCGGAATCAACCTTATCTCAGGCTGAAAACGCGTTTTCTGCATTGTGCCATAACTTTGCAGGGAAGCTTCAAAACATGAAATGTTCACCTCCCACTATAGCAGAAAGGGTCTCTCTAGTAGTTGCACATCAAATCTAAGCTGTCTGAAGTGTTTTTCCAAAGTTATCAACATTTTTATGTTTGGCGATTCGGAATCGTCCTTATCTCAGGCTGAAAACGCGTTTTCTGCATTGTGCCATAACTTTGCAGGGAAGCTTCAAAACATGAAATGTTCACCTCCCACTATAGCAGAAAGGGTCTCTCTAGTAGTTGCACATCAAATCTAAGCTGTCTGAAGTGTTTTTCCAAAGTTATCAACATTTTTATGTTTGGCGATTCGGAATCGTCCTTATCTCAGGCTGAAAACGCGTTTTCTGCATTGTGCCATAACTTTGCAGGGAAGCGTCAGAACATGAAATTTTCACCTCCCACTATAGCAGAAAGGGTTTTTCTAATAGTTGCACATCAAATCTAAGCTGTTTGAAGTGTTTTTCCAAAGTTATCAACATTTTTATGTTTGGCGTTCCGGAACCCACCTTATCTCAGGCTGTAAAAGCGTTTTCTGCATTGTGCCATTACTTTGGAGGGAAGCTTCAGAACTTGAAATTTTAACCTGCCACTATAGCAGAAAGGGTACTTCTAGTAGTTGCACATCAAATCTAACCTGTCTGAAGTGTTTTTCCAAAGTTATCAACATTCTTATGTTTGGCGTTCCGGAATCAACCTTATCTCAGGCTGAAAACGCGTTTTCAGCATTGTGACATCACTTTGCAGGAAAGCTGCAGAATATAAAATTTTCGCCTCCCACTATAGCAGAAAGGGACTTTCTAGTAGTTGCACAACAAATCTAAGCGGTCTGAAGTGTTTTTCCAAAGTTACCAACATTTTTATTTTTGGCGTTCCGGATCGCACCTTATTGAAAACGCCTTTTCTGCATTGTGTAATACATTTGCAGGGAAACTTCAGAACATGAAATTGTCACATCACACTATAGCAGAAAGGGTCTTTCTAGTAGTTGCACATCAAATCTAAGCTGTCTGAAGTGTTTTTCCAAAGTTATCATATTTTTATGTTTGGCGTTCCGGAATTGACCTTGTCTCATGCTGAAAACGCGTTTTCTGCATTGTGCCATAACTTTGCTGGGAAGCTTCAGAACATGACATTTAAACATCCCACTATAGCAGATAGGGTCTTTCTAGTAGTTGCACATCAAATCTAAGCTGTCTGAAGTGTTTTTCCAAAGTTATCAACATTTTTATGTTTGGCGATTCGGAATCGTCCTTATCTCAGGCTGAAAACGCGTTTTCTGCATTGTGCCATAACTTTGCAGGGAAGCTTCAGATCATGAAATGTTCACCTCCCACTATAGCAGAAAGGGTCTCTCTAGTAGTTGCACATCAAATCTAAGCTGTCTGAAGTGTTTTTTCAAAGTTATCAACATTTTTATGTTTGGCGTTCCGGAACCCACCTTTTCTCAGGCTGAAAACGCATTTTACGCATTGTGCCATAACTTTGCAGGAAAGCTTCAGAACATGAAATTTTCACCTCCCACTATAGCAGAAAGGGTCTTTCTATTAGTTGCACATCAAATCTAAGCTGTCGAAAGTGTTTTTCCAAAGTTATCAACATTTTTATGTTTGGCGTTTCGGAAACGAACTTATCTGCGGATGAAAACGCGTTTTCTGAATTGTGGCATAACTTTGCAGGGAAGCTTCAGAACATGAAATTTTCACCTCCCACTGTAGCAAAAAGGGTCTTTCTAGTAGTTGCACATCAAATCTAAGCTGTCTGAAGTGTTTTTCCAAAGTTATCTGTCGTCGGGTTTAGGTTTTCAAGGTCTTGTGTACAAGGCGATTAGCTATAACATAAGCCGTCCCTACTTCCGAGCACACTACCTCCCTTTGCCTCTCTGGTAAAGGGCCCCTCGGTTGGTCAACTCAGTCAGCCTCTTGTTGCGGACACGGTTCTAAGACTATAATAAGCATATCAACTATACCTTATTATATTAGTGAGTAGTGTCGGCGCTTCACTGAGCGGGTTATTTAATTAGCCCGACCTGTTAAGAAACAGGTTCTTGACCTTACAATGCTACACCTTACCGTAGTCTCTTTACTTAACTTCGTTTAGGGACTCATGATCGGATCCTAAATCCATTCCTTTCAAATAACATTTTCCCCATAAATGCCTAAAACTACCACCTAATCATTGACACAATAATTCAGGATGGAATAATGCTACCATGTGAGACACTCATTAAATGTGCAACAGGAGGAAATCAAACAGTAACTCACCTATAACCCAATTGATGGTAGTAGGTAGGAGCCAGTTGATTCTTTAGTAGTCAGGGATCAACGCCGTTGTGCCTTTTCAGTACTTAATTCGTACTCAATTTTATTTTGTTTTTTGTCACAAAAATGTTTCTTCAAAAAATTAATAAAAGAATAGTAAAAACAGCAAAGTCAACCAAAAATAATAAAATCCATAAACTCAAGGGTATTGCCAGACGCTGATACCCAACAATATCAAAAGTACCGCCAGACGCTGGTACTAGTACATATACTTCAAAAACCATATAATCAAAAATACTTCAAAAACCGTATAATTAAGAATACTTCAAAACCATATAATCAAAAACACTTCAAAAACCGTATAATTAAGAATACTTCAAAACCATATAATCAAAAATACTTCAAAGACCGTATAATTAAAAATACTTCAAAACCATATAATCAAAAATACTTCAACAAAAAGGATTAATTCAAAAATAGTAAGAGAGAAATAAAAGATGAGTTAAAATCAAATGGTCCGAGAGCAAACAGCAAGAGCACCGTCCCAAGATAAGATAAAAACTTACGGCGGACAGACGCGGGCGAAGATCCAAAAAGAGCAAGAACCCAGGGTCACATCTCCGAGCGCTTATATAGCCACACACGGCTTTGAAGACATACCGACATCCGTTTTCTCACGCCAAGCCAATTAGTCATATCTATAACTTATCTTGTTTTTTCTCCAGGTGGCCTTTTGAAGTCGTTCCCTCAAAAGGATACATGTTCGGTGATAGATCATATTAGTGTCAATTGCGTCAGCACTTACATCATTTTTTACGTCACTGATGCCCGGTTCACCATATTAGGTCAGTACATCCACTCCATTTTGTCAGCACGTGCGCACAGGTTCAAACTAAGTTCAAGATGGCCACTTTCTCATGACTTCAAATGAGCGCGCCTTCAAGGTCATTCTCAGATCCAAGCACACAGCTGTTCGTGAGTTCAAACGTGCATGATCAAAAGCATACAGGTTCACTAAAGTTCGAAACATTAAACAATTAATGATAAAAAATCAGAAACAATATCAAATATTATTTAGCAGGTCCATTAATGATAAAAACAGAAACAATATCAAATATTATTTAGCAGGTCCATTAATGATAAAAACAGAAACAATATCAAATATTATTTAGCAGGTTTTGATTATAATATTTTCGAACTTCCAGTGTATACAACATTATCAACATTTTTATGTTTGGTGTTCTGGAACCCACCTAATCTCAGGCTGAAAACGCGTTTTCTGCATTGTGCCATAACTTTTCAGGGAAGCTTCAGAACATGAAATGTTCGCCTCCCACTATAGCAGATAGGGTCTTTCTAGTAGTTGCATATCAAATCTAAGCTATCTGAAGTGTTTTTCCAAAGTTATCAATATTCTTATGTTTTGCGTTCCGCAATCAACCTAATCTCAGACTGAAAACGTGTTTTCTGCATTGTGCCATAACTTTGCAGGGAAACTTCAGAACATGAAATTTTCACCTCCAACTATAGCAGAAATGGTCTTTCTAGTAGTTGCACATCAAATCTAAGCTTTTTGATGTGTTTTTCCAAAGTTAACACCATTTTTATGTTTGGCGTTCCAGAAACATCCTTATCTCAGGCTGAAAACGCGTTTTACGCAATTTGCCATAACTTTGCAGGAAAGCTTCAGAACATGAAATTTTTACCTCCCACTATAGCAGAAAGGGTCTTTCTAGTAGTTGCACATCAAATCTAATCTGTCTGAAGTGTTTTTCCAAAGTTATCAACATTTTTATGTTTGGCGTTCTGGAACCCACCTTATCTCAGGCTGAAAACGCATTTTCTGCATTGTGCCATAACTTTGCAGGAAGACTTCAGAACATGAAATTTTCTCCTCCCAGTATAGCAGAAAGGGTATTTCTAGTAGTTGCACATCAAATCTAAGTTGTCTGAAGTGTTTTTCCAAAGTTATCAACATTCTTATGTTTGGCGTTCCGGAATCAACCTTATCTCAGACTGAAAACGTGTTTTCTGCATTGTGCCATAACTTTGGAGGGAAACTTCAGAACATGAAATTTTCACCTCCAACTATAGCAGAAAGGGTCTTTCTAGTAGTTGCACATCAAATCTAAGCCGTCTGAAGTGTTTTTCCAAAGTTAACACCATTTTCATGTTTGGCGTTCCAGAAACAACCTTATCTCAGGCTGACAATGCGTTTTACGCAATTTGCCATACTTTGCAGGAAAGCTACAGAAAATGAAATTTTAACGTCGCACCATAGCAGAAAGGGTCTTTCTAGTAGTTGCACATCAAATCTAAGCTGTCGAAAGTGTTTTTCCAAAGTTATCAACATTTTTATGTTTGGCGTAACGGAATCGACCTTATCTCCGGCTGAAAACGCGTTTTCTGCATTGTGCCATAACTTTGCAGGGAAACTTCAGAACATGAAATTTTCACCTCCAACTATAGCAGAAAGGGTCTTTCTAGTAGTTGCACATCAAATCTAAGCCGTCTGAAGTGTTTTTCCAAAGTTAACACCATTTTCATGTTTGGCGTTCCAGAAACAACCTTATCTCAGGCTGACAATGCGTTTTACGCAATTTGCCATAACTTTGCAGGAAAGCTTCAGAAAATGAAATTTTAACCTCGCACCATAGCAGAAAGGGTCTTTCTAGTAGTTGCACATCAAATCTAAGCTGTCGAAAGTGTTTTTCCAAAGTTATCAACATTTTTATGTTTGGCGTAACGGAATCGACCTTATCTCCGGCTGAAAACGCGTTTTCTGCATTATGCCATAACATTGCAGGGAAACTTCAGAACATGAAATCTTAACCACCCACTATAGCAGAAAAGGTCATTCTAGTAGTTGCACATCAAATCTAAGCTGTCTTGAAGTGGTTTTCTAAAGTTATCAACATTTTTATGTTTGGCGTTCCGGAACACACCTCATCTCAGCCTGAAAACGCGTTTTACATATTTTGCCATAACTTTGCAGGGAAGCTTCAGAACATGAAATTTTAACATCCCACTATAGCAGAAAGGGTCTTTCTAGTAGTTGCACATCAAATCAAAGCTGTCTGAAGTGTTTTTCCAAAGTTATCAACATTTTTATGTTTGGCGTACCGGAATCAACCTAATCTCAGGCTGAAAACGCGTTTTCTGCATTGTGCCATAACTTTGCAGGGAAGCTTCAGAACATGACATTTAAACATCCCACTATAGCAGATAGGGTCTTTCTAGTAGTTGCACATCAAATGTAAGCTGTTTGAAGTGTTTTTCCAAAGTTATCAACATTTTTATGTTTGGCGTTCCGGAATCAACCTTATCTCTGGCTGAAAACGCGTTTTCTGCATTGTGCCATAACTTTGCAGGGAAGCTTCAGAACATGAAATGTTCACCTCCCACTATAGCAGAAAGGGTCTCTCTAGTAGCTGCACATCAAATCTAAGCTGTCTGAAGTGTTTTTCCAAAGTTATCAACATTTTTATGTTTGGCGTTCCGGAACCCACCTTATCTCACTCTGAAAACGCGTTTTCTGCATTGTGCCATAACTTTGCAGGGAAGCTTCAGAACATGAAAATTTCACCTCCCACTATAGCAGAAAGGGTCTTTCTATAAATTGCACATCAAATCTAAGCTGTCTGAAGTGTTTTACCAAAGCTATCAACATTTTTATGTTTGGCGTTCCGAAACGCACCTTATCTCAGGGTGAAAAAGCGTTTTGTGCGATGTGCCATATTTTTGCAGGGAAGCTTCAGTACATTAAATTATCACCACCCACTATAACAGAAAGGGTGTTTGTAGTAGTTGCACATCAAATCTAAGCTGTCTGAAGTGTTTTTCCAAACTTATCAATATTTTTGTGTTAGGCGTACCGGAACCCACCTTATCTCAGGCTGAAAACGCGTTTTCTGCATTGTGCCATAACTTTGCAGGGAAGCTTCAGAACATGAAATTTTCAAATCCCACTATCGCAGAAAGGGTCTTTCTCGTAGTTGCACATCAAATCTAAGCTGTCTGAAGTGTTTTTCCAAAGTTATCAACATTTTTATATTTGGCGTTCCGGAATCGACCTTATCTCAGGCTGAAAACGTGTTTTAGGCATTGTGCCATAACTTTGCAGGGAAGCTTCAGAACATGAAATTATCACCACCCACTATAGCAGAAAGGGTCTCTCTAGTAGTCTCACATCAAATCTAAGCTGTCTGAATTGTTTTACCAAAGCTATCAACATTTTTATGTTTGGCGTTCCGAAACGTACCTTATCTCAGGCTGAAAAAGCGTTTTGTGCGTTGTGCCATAACTTCTCAGGGAAGCTTCAGAACATGAAAATTTTCACCTACCATTATAGCAGAAAGGGTCTTTCGAGTAGTTGCACATCAAATCTAAGCTGTCTGAAGTGTTTTACCAAAGCTATCAACATTTTTATGTTTGGCGTTCCGGAATCGACCTTATCTCAGGCTGAAAACGCGTTTTACAAATTGTGCCATAACTTTGCAGGGAAGCTTCAGAAAATGAAATTTTCACCTCCCACTATAGCAGAAAGGGTCTTTCTAGTAGTTGCACATCAAATCTAAGCCGTCTGAAGTGTTTTTCCAAAGTTATCAACATTTTTATGTTTGGCGTTCCGGAACCCACCTTATCTCATGCTGAAAACGCGTTTTCTGCATTGTGCCATAACTTTGAAGGAAAGCTTCAGAACATGAAAGTTTCACCTCCCACTATAGCAGAAAGGGTCTTTCTAGGAGTTACACATCAAATCTAAGCTGTCTGAAGTGGTTTTCCAAAGTTATCAACATTTTTATGTTTGGCGTACCGGAACCCACCTTATCTCAGGCTGAAAATGCGTTTTCTGCATTGTTCCATAACTTTGCAGGGAAGCTTCAGAACATGAAATTTTCAACTCACACTATAGCAGAAAGGGTCTTTCTAGCAGTTGCACCTCAAATCTAAGCTGTCTGAAGTGTTTTTCCAAAGTTAACAACATTTTTTTTTTTGGCGTTCCGGAAAACATCTTATCTCAGGCTGAAAACGCGTTTTCTGCATTGTGCCATAACTTTGCAGGGAAGCTTCAGAACATCAAATTTTCACCGCCCACTATAGCAGAAAGGGTCTTTCTAGTAGTTGCACGTCAAATCTAAGCTGTCTGAAGTGTTTTTCGAAAGTTATCAACATTTTTATGTTTGCCGTTCCGGAACCCACCTTACCTCTGGCTGAAAACGTGTTTTCTGCATTATGCCATAACTTTGAAGGAAAGCTTCAGAACACGAAAGTTTCACTTACCACTATAGCAGAAATTGTCTTTCTAGTAGTTGCACATCAAATATAAGCTGTCTGAAGTGTTTTTCCAAAGTTATCAACATTTTTATGTTTAGCGTTCTGGAACCCACCTTATGTCAGGCTGGAAACGTCTTTTCTGCGTTGTGCCATAACTTTGCAGGGAAGCTTCAGAATATGAAAATTTCACATTCCACTACAGCAAAAAGGGTCTTTCTGGTAGTTGCACATCAAATCTAAGCTGTCTGAAGTGTTTTTTCCAAAGTTATCAACAATTTTATGTTTAGCGTTCTGGAACCCACCTTATGTCAGGCTGGAAACGTCTTTTCTGCGTTGTGCCATAACTTTGCAGGGAAGCTTCAGAACATGAAATTTTAACCTCCCACTATAGCAGAAATGGTCTTTCTAGTAGTTGCACATACAATCTAAGCTGGCTGAAGTGTTTTAACAAAGTTATCAACACTTTTATGTATTGCGTTCCGGAATCGACCTTATCTCAGGCTCAAAATGCATTTTCTGCATTGTGCCATAACTTTCCAAGGAAGCTTCTGAACATTAAATTTTAACCTCCCACTATAGCACAAAGGGTCTTTCTAGTAGTTGCACATCAAATCTAAGCTGTCTGATGTGTTGTTCCAAAGTGATCAACATTTTTACTTTTGGCGTTCCGGAATCGACCTTATCTCAGCCTGAAAACGCGTTTTACGCATTGTGCCATAACTTCTCAGGGAAGCTTCAGAACAGGAAATGTTCACCTCCCACTATAGCAGAAATGGTCTTTCTAGTAGTTGCACGTCAAATCTAAGCTGTCTGACGTGTTTTTCCAAAGTTAACAACATTTTTATGTTTGGCGTTCCGGAATCAACCTTATCTAAGGCTGAAAACGCGTTTTCTGCATTGTGCCATCACTTTGCTGGAAAGCGGCAGAATATGAAATTTTCACCTCCCACTATAGCAGAAAGGGTCTTTCTAGTAGTTGCACATCAAATCTAAGCTGTCTGAAGTGTTTTTCCAAAGTTATCAATATTTTTATGCTTGGCGTTCTGAAACCCACGTTATCTCAGGCTGAAAACGCGTTTCCTGCATTGTGCCATAACATTGCAGGGAAGCTTCAGAACATGAAATTTTCACCTCCCACCATAGCAGAAAGGGTCTTTCGAGTAGTTACACATCAAATCTTAGCTGTCTGAAGTGTTTTTCCAAAGTTATCAACATTTTTATGTTTGGCGTTCCGGAACCCACCTTATCTCAGGCTGTGAGCGCGTTTTCTGCATTGTGCCATAACTTTGGAGGGAAGCTTCAGAACATGAAATTTTCAATAACCATTATAGCAGAAAGGGTCTTTCTCGTACTTGCACTTCAAATCTAAACTGTCTGAAGTGTTTTTTGAAAGTTTTCAACATTTTTGTGTTTGGCGTTCCTGAATCGACCTTATTTCAGGCTGAAAACGCGTTTTCTGCAATGTGCCATAACTTTGCATGGAAGCTTCAGAACATGACATTTTCAACTCCCACTATAGCAGAAAGGGTCTTTCTAGTTGTTGCACACCAAATCTAAGCTGTCTGAAGTGTTTTTCCAAAGTTATCAACATTTTTATGTTAGGCGTTTCGGAATCGACCTTATCTCAGGCTGAATACGCGTTTTCTGCATTGTGCCATAACTTTGCAGGGAATCTTCAGAACATGAAATTTTCACCTCCCACTATAGCAGAAAGGGTCTTTCTAGTAGTTGCACATCAAATCTAACCTGTCTGAAGTCTTTTTCCAAAGTTATCAACATTCTTATGTTTGGCGTTCCGGAATCAACCTTATGTCAGGCTGAAAACGCGTTTTACGCATTGAGCCATAACTTTGCAAGGAAGCTTCAGAACATAAAAATTTCACATCCCACTATAGCAGAAAGGGTATTTCTAGTAGTTACACTTCAAATCTAAGCTGTCTGATGTGTTTTTTCGAAAGTTATCAACATTTTTATGTTTGGCGTTCCGGAATCGACCTTATCTCAGGCTGAAAACGTGTTTTCTGCATTGTTCCATAACTGTGCAGGGAAGCTTCAGAACATGAAATGTTCACCTCCCACTATAGCAGAAAGGGACTTTTTAGTAGTTGCACATCATATCTATGCTGTCTGAAGTGTTTTTCCAAAAGTTGTCAACATTTTTATGTTTGGCGTTCCGAAACCCACCTTATCTCAGTCTGCAAACGTGTTTTTTGCATTGTGCCATAACTTTGCAGGGAAGCCTCAGAACATGACATTTTCACCTGCCGCTATAATAGCAAGGGTCTTTCTAGTAGTTGCACATCAAATCTAAGCTGTCTGAAGTGTTTTTCCAAAGTTATCAACATTTTTATGTTTGGCGTTCCGGAATCGACCTTATCTCAGGCTGAAAACGCGTTTTCTGCATTGTGCCATAACTTTGCAGGGAAGCTTCAGAACATGAAATTATCACCACCCACTATAGCAGAAAGGGTCTTTCTAGTAGTTGCACATCAAATCTAAGTTGTCTGAATTGTTTTTCCAAAGTTATCAACATTTTTATGTTTGGCGTTCCGGAATCGACCTTATCTCAGGCTGAAAACGCATTTTCTGCATTGTGCCATGACTTTGCAGGGAAGCTTCAGAACATGAAATTTTCACCTCCCACTATAGCAGAAAGCGTGTTTCTAGTAGTTGCACATAAAATCTAAGCTGTCTGAAGTGTTTTTCCAAACTTATCAATATTTTTGTGTTAGGCGTTCCGGAACCCACCTTATCTCAGGCTGAAAACGCGTTTTCTACATTGTGCCATAACTTTGCAGGGAAGCTTCAGAACATGAAGTTTTCACCTCTCACTATCGCAGAAAGGGTCTTTCTAGTAGTTGCACATCTAATCTAAGCTCTCTGAAGTGTTTTTCCAAAGTTATCAACATTTTTATGTTTGGCGTTCCGGAACCCACCTTATCGCACGATGAAAACACGTTTTCTGCATTGTGCCATAACTTTGCAGGGAAACTTCAGAACATGAAAATTTCACATCCCACTATAGCAGAATGGGTCTTTCTAGTAGTTGCACATCAAATCTAAGCTGTCTGAATTGTTTTTCCAAAGTTATTAACATTTTTATGTTTGGCGTTCCGGAACCCACCTTATCGCACGATGAAAACACGTTTTCTGCATTGTGCCATAACTTTGCAGGGAAGCTTCAGAACATGAAAATTTCACATCCCACTATAGCAGAATGGGTCTTTCTAGTAGTTGCACATCAAATCTAAGCTGTCTGAATTGTTTTTCCAAAGTTATCATCATTTTTATGTTTGGCGTTCTGGAATCGACCTTATCTCAGGCTGAAAACGCGAATTCTGCATTGTGCCATAACTTCGGAGGGAAGCTTCAGAACATGAAATTATCACCACCCACTATAGCAGAAAGGGTCTTTCTAGTAGATGCACATCAAATCTAAGCTGTCTGAATTGTTTTGCCAAAGTTATCAACATTTTTATGTTTGGCGTTCCGGAACCCACCTAATCTCAGGCTGAAAACGCATTTTCAGCATTGTGCCATGACTTTGCAGGGAAGCTTCAGAACATGAAATTTTCACCTCCCACTATAGCAGAAAGGGTCTTTCTAGTAGTTGCACATCAAACGTAAGCTGTCTGAAGTGTTTTTCCAAAGTTGTCAACTTTTTTATGTTTGGTGTTCCGGAATCGACCTTATCTCAGGCTGAAAACGCGTTTTCTGCGTTGTGCCATGACTTTGCAGGGAAGCTTCAGAACATGAAATTTTCACCTCCCACTATAGCAGAAAGGGTCTTTGTAGTAGTTGCACATCAAATCTAAGCTGTCTGAAGTGTTTTTCGAAAGTTATCAACATTTTTATGTTTGGCGTTCAAGAACCCACCTTATCTCAGTTTTAAAATGCGTTTTCTGCGTTGTGCCATAACTTTGCAGGGAAGCTTCAGAACATGAAATTTTCACATCCCACTATAGCAGAAAGGGTCTTTCTAGTAGTTGCACATCAAATCTAAGCTGTCTGAAGTGTTTTTCCAAAGTTATCAACATTTTTATGTTTGGCGTTCTGGAATCGACCTTATCTCAGGCTGAAAACGTGTTTTACACATTGTGCCATAACTTTGCAGGGAAGCTTCAGAACATGAAATTATCACCACCCACTACAGCAGAAAGGGTCTTTCTAGTAGTTGCACATCAAATGTAAGCTGTCTGAATTGCTTTTCCAAAGTTATCAAGATTTTTATGTTTGGCGTTCCGGAACCCACCTTATCTCACGCTGAAAACGCGTTTTCTGCACTGTGCCATAACTTTGCAGGGAAGCTTCAGAACATGAAATTTTCACCTCCCACTATAGCAGAAATGGTCTTTCTAGAAATTGCACATCAAATCTAAGCTGTCTGAAGTGTTTTCCAAAAGTTATCAACATTTTTATGTTTGGCGTTCCGGAATCGACATTATCTCAGGCTGAAAACGCAAATTCTGCATTGTGCCATAACTTTGCAGGGAAGCTTCAGAACATGAAATTTTCACCTCCCACTATAGCAGAAAGCGTGTTTCTAGTAGTTGCACATAAAATCTAAGCTGTCTGAAGTGTTTTTCCAAACTTATCAATATTTTTGTGTTAGGCGTTCCGGAACCCACCTTATCTCAGGCTGAAAACGCGTTTTCTGCATTGTGCCATAACTTTGCAGGGAAGCTTCAGAACATGAAAATTTCACCTCTCACTATCGCAGAAAGGGTCTTTCCAGTAGTTGCACATCAAATCTAAGCTGTCTGAAGTGTTTTTCCAAAGTTATCAACATTTTTATGTTTGGCGTTCCGAAATCGACCTTATCTCAGGCTGAAAACGTGTTTCACGCATTGTGCCATAACTTTGCAGGGAAGCTTCAGAACATGAAATTATCACCACCCACTATAGCAGAAAGGGTCTTTCTAGTAGTTGCACATCAAATCTAAGCTGTCTGAATTGTTTTTCCAAAGTTATGAACATTTTTATGTTTGACATTCCGGAACCCACCTTATCTCACGCTGAAAACGCGTTTTCTGCATTGTGCCATAACTTTGCAGGGAAGCTTCAGAACATGAAATTTTCACCTCCCACTATCGCAGAAAGGGTCTTTCTAGTAGTTGCACATCAAATCTAAGCTGTCTGAAGTGTTTTTCCTAAGTTATCAACTTTTTTTATTTTTGGCGTTCTGGAATCGACCTTATCTCAGTCTGAAAATGCGAATTCTGCATTGTGCCATATTTTTGCAGGGAAGCTTCAGTACATTAAATTATCACCACCCACGATAACAGAAAGGGTGTTTCTAGTAGTTGCACATCAAATCTAAGCTGTCTGAAGTGTTTTTCCAAACTTATCAATATTTTTGTGTTAGGCGTTCCGGAACCCACCTTATGTCAGGCTGAAAACGCGTTTTCTGCATTGTGCCATAACTTTGCAGGGAAGCTTCAGAACATGACATTTTCACATCCCACTATCGCAGAAAGGGTCTTTCTCGTAGTTGCACATCAAATCTAAGCTGTCTGAAGTGTTTTTCCAAAGTTATCAACATTTTTATGTTTGGCGTTCCGGAATCGACCTTATCTCAGGCTGAAAACGTGTTTTAGGCATTGTGCCATAACTTTGCAGGGAAGCTTCAGAACATGACATTTTCACATCCCACTATCGCAGAAAGGGTCTTTCTCGTAGTTTCACATCAAATCTAAGCTGTCTGAAGTGTTTTTCCAAAGTGATCAACATTTTTATGTTTGGCGTTCCGGAACCCACCTTATCTCAGGCTGAAAAAGCGTTTTGTGCGTTGTGCCATAACTTCTCTGGGAAGCTTCAGAACATGAAATTTTCACCTACCATTATAGCAGAAAGGGTCTTTCGAGTAGTTGCACATCAAATCTAAGCTGTCTGAAGTGTTTTTCGAAAGCTATCAACATTTTTATGTTTGGTGTTCCGAAACCCTCCTTATCTCAGGCTGAAAACGCGTTTTGTGCATTGTGCCATAACTTCTCAGGGAAGCTTTTGATCTCCCACTATAGCAGAAAGGGTCATTCTAGCAGTTGCAGCACAAATCTAAGCTGTCTGAAGTGCTTTTCGAAAGTTATCAACATTTTTATGTTTGGCGTTCCGAGACCCACCTTATCTCAGACTGAAAACCCGTTTTCTGCATTCTGCCACAACTTCTCAGGGACGCTTCAGAATATGACATTTTCACATTCCACTATAGCAGAAAGGGGTTTTCTAGTAGTTACAGAACAAATCTAAGCTGTCTGAAGTGTTTTTAGAGGGTTGTCAATAATTTTATTTTTGTCGGTCTGTAAACTACCTTTCCTTTGGCTTAAAATGCATTTTATGCACTGTTTATTCACTGCTCTGGGATGCCTGTGAACAGGAAAATTTCTCATGCAACTATAGGAGAAACACTCTTTCTTGTATAATAAACACTAAACCTACTTTTCGGAACTGTATTTCAGGGGGTTATCAACCTTTTTTTTTTTTTCTTCGTCAGAAACTCCTCTCTTCACTCACTGCTCTGGGATTCCTCACAACATGAAAATTTCATCTGCAACAATAGGATAAACACTCTTTTTTGTATATTCAACACTAAACCTACATTTCTGAACGGTATTTCTGGTGGTTAACTTTTTTTTTGTGGTCTGAAACCCAGCTTTTGACGGGCTGAAAAGGCATTTTCTGCACTGTTCACTCACTGATCGGAATAGCCTCTGAACATGAAAATATCACGCACAACTATAGGAAAAAGAGCCTTTCTAGTGTGACGCCCACTTATGTGTGGTCACAGATTGTGTGTTAGATGTCATTTAATTGTTCAGCATGGAGTTGATTAACCGGCAGGTATATAATTAGGTCAGTAGAGAGCAGGATAGGACAGAGGTTGGGCATTGAAGATGTGTGGGTAAATAGGAAGTGACACTTTTTTTCATTACTTTTCTTCCCATCGCCAAATGTGGAAGCCTCGTATGACTCTGTCCACATTCTGTTTCAGGTTAGTCAAATCCATTTTTTTATAATGTTTGTTCCACTTGGGATTGACTGATTCTGAGTCTGAGTGTGAGGATGGTGACTCAATTTTTAAGTATACTGTTTTTCCTTCGTGCGTTGAGTTCGCTCTGTGTGGATGTGGCGCTTGTAAGCTAATACTGACAACCGACGTTGACATGGCACGGGTGATTGAGTTGTGTGGAGTTCAGTTTGCTTGTGGTGAATAACGGTGTTTGGTAAAAAGTAAGGTTTTATTATTTCTCAACACTAGCCAAAAGGTTTAATGGCAGAATTATACATTCAGATGAAAAGCAATTATGCATGTCGTTCATGATGTCTAACACTTGTCGTATGACAAAGTGACATGTTTGTGAGTGATCAGATGGTGTCAGAAAGACATCTAATTGTGGTCTGGGTTACCACAATGAAAAAAAAAGAATCCCTTGGATTACTTTTCTCACCATCGACACATGTGGAAGCCTTGTGTGACTCTGTCCGCATTTTGTTTCAGACGGCGTTCTACTAACCACATTGAGACACCACTTTTTAACTGTAGACAAGGTCACAGTATTCAGACCTGTTACAGATGCAAAGTTTTTGATACAACGTTTTCTTCCTAAGCTTTTAGAGTGAGCAGAGGTGAGAGCAGCCGACTGGTCTCTCCAAGAGGTGTAACGATGATCAGCACGGCTATGATTTGGATTGCTAGGGTCACCCTGCCCCTTCGAACAGCGACGGTGTTCCCCCATGGGCAGCGGCTGTGTGTGGAGTAGGCGCCACGAGCAGAGCACCAGGCTGACGGACTGTTGAAACTCCAAAATTTCTGGGAGAGTGAGAGAGGTTCTGCGATGGATGAGCCGGTCCACGGAGCTCATAAAGAGCGCGATGATGTTCTCAAGCGCTATGAGCTGGTTGCCGACGGCGTAAACACCATTCCTCTGCGCTATGGTGGCTCTGTCAGAGGTGGTTTGGATGGTCATTCCTCAGAGGAGAGGTCGAGATCCCGGGGCGAACGCATCAGGCATTGTGCATGACGACTGAGTGAGCCGGAATGCCGCACTGCCAATCCAAACCCTCCACGTGGCAGTAAGCTCCGTACCTGACCAAGTGCGGTCCTAGTGCCAGTGGAGTGTCAGAACCGCGCCGGGAATAGTCCAGATTTCTTCCAGTTGTGGGCAGACAACATGCGGTCGTGATCTGTATGTGGTCTCGCCATCCAACGCCAGCTGGCCGTTAGTGAAGAGGGATGATTTTTGAGCTTCTGGTGGAGAGAGAGCGTCGTATCGAAGTTGACTTTGATACGACTTTGGCGGATGACATGAGGCGCAGGAGAAGATCAAGCAGGAACCTGACTCCACCGTACGGAACTCAACCAAGTCTGGGAACACAGTCTACAGATCCAACTCATAGCAGCGCCTGGCACTCGTCAAACTCATCCCATGGCTTGGAAGAAGAAAATGTGGAACGGTTCGACTGCTTGTAGGCCAGTCGCAGCGCCCTATTTGCAGAGGTTTACTGTTGAATATACTCTAAATAGTTTTTTCGCTATAGTTGCAGGTGAAATTTTCATGTTCTGAGGCTTCGCTGAGCAGTGAGTGAACAGTGCAGAAAATGGGTTTTCAGCCCGAGGGACCTGTAGCTTTCAGACCAACAGACATAAAAATTGAATTTGCAATTGAATTTGTTCTGCAGCTACTAGAAAGACCCCTTCTGCTAAGCTGGTGTGCGCTCATGACTCCTGTTTGGACTCTGGCTAGAATCAACCAGCAGTCCAAGTACGTCATAATCGGCAGACTCTCTCTCCTTCGTAGTTCGAGCCACTCCTCCATGCACTTAGCGAAAAAACGAGGCCCTAGACACTAGAGACCGTGTTGTGGAAGTAGACGTCTGCAAGATCTATGGAGGTCATACACTCTCACACTATGATTCACTCCAGGAATCTGCTGGTAGTCCGGAACCGCTGTCTGATCATGAATTGGTTGAGGAGACTGAGATCCAGAACAGGTCTCCTCTCTCCTGTCTTCTTGGGTTCCAGAAAGAACCCGGAGTAAAACCCAGTGTAGGAGGATCGCTTTGGCAGTAGCTCGATTATTTCCTTTGACAGGAGATCGCGGTCCTCCTCCATCAGACATGACCGCTCGTTCTCTGAGTTCACTCAGGTCCATGTGGTGACGCAGAACCTGGGGGTTGACTGTGAAGCTGAAGGGCGTGTCAATGACCGTTTATTTTCTCAATCCATATGTGGAGGTGAGGAGACAGGCGCCCTGAGCACAGGAGCGGATCTGGCCTCCAGGGCGGGTCAAGGACGAAAGGGTCGTTGGTGCTCTGCGCCCTCTCCTCTGGTGACTTCAAGTCTGGTTTGTCAAAAACAGACTCGCTTTTGTCATCTGAGCCGTCAGAGGAATTCGGTTCCCCAAACTTGCAGTGTACCTTGATCTGACACTGCAATTCTCCTAAGATGGAGACCCGAGGGACTGGCCCAATCATCCTCAGAAAGAGATGACTCTGTAGATGACGATGTCCTGCTTGCCTCTGAGAGGATTGGAGGGCTGCAGAGAACAGAATAACAGACAGACATCACATCAGACATCGCACGAGGGAGCTGAGAACAGAGCAGGTCTGGCAAGTAGCACCTACTGAGTGATCCTCTGAAGTGGTGGCTTTCACGGTCCTGTGGCGACCCCTGCTGGAAACTGGCGTGTCTGAGCAATAAGAAGAGTCAATAGCTGAATTGAAACTTCCCTGACTTTTGGCTGGAACCGGGATCTGTTGTGAGACGGGAAAGAGTTATTTGACGCCTGTGCTTCTTATTATGGTGAATCTGGGGAAAGACATAACTTCTTGGCTCCAGAAACTTCCCCAGGGACAGTTCTGGCATCAGGGATAAAGAGGCAGAGAGACCGTTACTATTCTGCTTGGTCTCCTGAGACGATGTCAAACAAAAACAAAGTTTAGAAGCCGGAGTTTGGACTCACTGGAACCGGAAGAGAACATGGCGGCTGATAAACCCTAATTTTGGGCAGAGAAGAGACAGACCCGATACCAAAGAAATGCATCTTATTATTTTTCAAGTTAGACTTTGGTTTAGATGCATACTTGTAGATAAAAAGTTCTTCCTACGCTTTTGGAGGGGGCAGAGGTGAGAGCAGTCGACTGGTCTCTCCGAGAGGAGCGGCGATGATCAGCCCGGCAATTATACGGTGTTCCCCCCAGCCGGCGACTGTTGTGTCTCCAAAATCTCTGGTGGAGTCCACGGAGCTCATAAAGAGCGCGATGATGTTCTCAAGCGCTATGAGCTGTTTGCGGACACCATTCACCACTCTACTGCGCGATGGTGGCTCTGTCAGTGCCGGGTGGGATGGTCACTCCTCAGGGGGGAGGTCAAGCTCCAGGGGCGAGGGCATCGAGCATCGTGCATGACGGCTGAGTGAGAGGGAACGCTGGCCCATAACTCCAAACCCTCCACCAATTAAGCTCCGTACCTGACCACGTGCGGTCCTAGTGCCAGTGGAGTGTCAGAAATGCGCCGGGAATAGTCCGGATTGAATTGGACTAGCAGTGGATGTTTACCCAACAGACGGCAGTCCACATCCATTTGGCATTATATGCTTTGAGTGTTGCGGGTGCTTTAGCATTTCAAATAGTGAACTGCACTTAGGGGGGGCAGGGGACTGCCTGCTAGCCTTGAAGTAGCCATGCTTTGAGGGGACGCTCCAGGATTGGAGGTCCGCTCATAATTTGGATATGGACCACGGAAACTTCAGGCAGGACTGAGGTCTGGTCGCAGTCACTGGAGAGACTTGTCACATCACCGCAGGAGTGGATTTAACCGGAGGAGACTCAGTGTGAGACCGGAGGACATCGGGATCTTTGACAGCAGCTTTTCCCGGGGCAGTCGGCAGACCGGAGGAAATTTCTGTTTGTGTGGAAAACTTGTTTGAAATAAAAGCATTGCTTGAAGCATCGCATTTGCGTTTTTTTTATTATTATTCGTATTGAATTCGCTCCTTCCAGCGCCTTGGCCTCAACCTCTCCTCCGGCCTAGTAGCCTGGGGGCCTGTCCGCGAACCTGGCGACACTGCTCAATGATGGTCCAGACATTTGATTCGTTCTCCCAAGTGGGTTGAAGAGACATGCCCTATGATAGCCAAAGCTGAAAGGAAAACTTACAGGAGGTATCAACACAGCAGGTTTTATTCACGGTTCCAACTTTCAACAAACCAAATGATGACACGGCAACATAAAAAGAGCGCCCCAAATTTGTGATCCCAAATAATCCCATGACACATAACAAAACGTCCATTGAAGAACTTCTTTTCCGGTTTGCTGTGCAGGCTGAATATGAAGCCTCAGGCATTTTGAGGCCTCATGCGCTGTCTCTTCCGAGAGCCGCACTGGACCCTGGAGCACAGGATGGTCTGATGTTGGCAGTCAGCTGCACCTGGGTCACCTCATCCCCCGGACAGAGTTGTCTTGAGTGCACAAATAGGCCAAACTGTTGGCCATTGCTCTGATCTGTGCAGCTCCCTTCCGCCCTTCCCCCCATGCAGGTCCGGAAGTAGAGGCGAGCCGCCTTGCGATCTCCGGACACTGAGAGGGCTCCATCCCAGCCTGGCCGAACCCCGGCATCAGCGTGGCTCTCATTACGTCGGTGATGGAGGTGGCACTTTCTTCTTTCCGGTCACATGCGCCGCCGGAATATAATTGCATAACTGTGCTGGATTTGAGATAGTAGAACAATCTAACAATATGCATATTAACGTTGTCTTTGAATGAACCGAAGGAGACAAGTGATCCAAACACAAAAGCAGAGCTTGACACAAACAGTGCAAGAAGCAATGCAGTCCTTGGCCACTCTGGGGCCAGGGGGCGATGTGTTCAACTTCTCCATCCTGCAGTGACCGTAATCCGAGTGTAGCCAGGATTAAGGGGGAGCACAGGTGAGCAATCTGAAACCCATCCGGAACTCTGAATCAGCCATGAGGTCATCTTGACCACAAAGCTTAACCGCCAGCCTTGCAATGTGGCCTGACCTGAGAACCATGGGCCGTCCATACCGGACGTCTGACTGGCACAGCTGGCTCCTTTGCCAGACTGCCATCAATGAGATGCACGTTTGGCTGCACTGAACCGCCTGCATTGTCACCGGTGATGTTGCTTTGGTATGACTGATGGAGGAGTGCCCAGACTCCTGTCGATATCTCGGATGGCCAGGGCCTCAAACTTGACCGGCCTATGACAGTTCCGAGGCCACCGCCACACCTGGGGTCTATCCAGCCTGAATGAATGAATGAATGGGTTGTGAAGATGTAGCATTAACATCCCTTCATACATAGAGTGTAATTTTACACCCCAGGTGGCAGGACTGCCGCCTCAACTTTGCCACCGTAAGCTGAAATAGAAGGTGGCATTAACAACCCCTCATATATGGAGTGTAACTTACACTCTGGATCAGCAGGAACTGTGTTGCCCTCTTTTAGCCACTATATGGCTGAAATAGAATGTGGCATTAACAATCCTCCATTCCTGGAGAGAAATCATTTACTGAGCAGCAACAGTCAGGGTTCTAGTCTGAGCTGAGCAAGGAAGAGGGAGTTTATTCACAAACGAATAGACAGTTATGCAGGAATCTGGTGGATATTGAGACGCTGCACACTCCACTGCACTGTAATGAAGCAGATACTGGTGTCCCAGAGCGAGTGCTGTGGGCCTACTGGTCGCAGGGTTTGGCTGCTCCTGAAGACAGAAAGACAAGAGGGAAGGAGGATGCAGACACAACAGACAAATAGTGGTAAGCAAAAGTAGAGATTGATGACCAAGAAGCTGCCTGGCAGTTTTCTTTAAGAAGTCCTTGAAAGCAGCAACAGATGTTTCCAGGCATCTCGTCGACTGTGCTCTCAGGGATTCCGGTGCCTGTTTTCCCGCTGTCTCATAGGCTTTCATGATGGAAATTCTAAGCCAATTTTACAACCTTTGAGGGGACAGTGCCTGCCGCTTCTTTCCACCAGGGAGAGCCACCCACAGAGTGTCGGACTTTCTGAAGGGTGGGACTCGATCCAGTTAAGCTTTTAGCTCTCTGACCGGACATATTTTGAGTAAACGCTCATGCTCTTCGTCTGAATGTGGAGGAGTGCAGAAAGCCATTACTGAAAAGGAGCTGACCTGTGAAGAAGAAGAGAGACATTTAGGTGCGAAGGCAGGGTTGGGTGTAAGTGATACCGCCGAGTCATCGTCACCAAAAGAGATGCAATCAGGGCTGATCGAAAAAGATCTGCATCTGACACATCTCCGGATACCAGCTGGAGCTGGGGCTGTCTGGAGCTACGAGAATCATTCTCACTCTCTACAGTTGAATTCTCCTCATAAGAAAATGAAGAAGGCAATGAGGAGGAAAGGCATACAGGAGGCCTTCTGGCCACCTTGGATGAGCCAGGGCGTCCACTCCCTGTGGAGGGTCGTCGGATCTACGGGGAGAGAACCAGAGAGGACATTTGAAGTTCTCTCTGCTCGCAAAGACATCAGCCACTGGGTGGCCGAAAAACTCCCTGATCATATTTGACATCTCCTGAGACAAACTCCATTCATCTGGCAGTGGTCTCCGAGATAATCCATCTGGTGCCACATTGTCTCCACCTGGCACATGCAGAGCCCTCAATGAGGCTAAATGTAGCAGCTCAGGGAAAAAATCTTTCTGGCTAGGTTGTGTAACGTAGACGACCTCACGCCACCCTGGCGGTTGAAATTGGCCACTGTGGTGGAGCTGTCTGATCTCACCATAACGTGGTTCCCACTAAGATGGAGACAAAGGGCCAAAAACTGCCAACAGTTCCAGTACGTTAATGTGACGACCTTCGGAACTGCTCCAGAAATAAGAGTTCTTACAATCCAAGTGCGATGGAGGTTTGAAGCAGAGTCACATTTCTCAAAGCTCTTGGATACACTTTCACCAACCGTCTCTGATCCCGAACAGGATGAAGATTGAGCCGGCTGAACCATGACTGCCGACTTCGCATGTTCAGGAGACCCAGGCGTATGACGGAGTGGGCTGCTGACATCATGCCCAGGAGCGTCATAATCCATTAGGCTGGGACCACACATAGATGAACCGCCAGAACCTGGGCTGACAGATTTGAAATAGAAAGTATCTTCTCGTCTGTCAAGCGAGCGCACTCTTCATGAGAGTTCAGAAGTACACCAAGAAAAGCTGTAAGCTGAGATGGCTGGAGTTGACTCTTTTCTTGGTTCACCGGAAAGCCAAGGTGGCTTTCGTGGTCCAACACCATTCTGGTGTGAGCTAACGACTCTTCCCTCGATCTGGCGAGCATTAACCAGTCGTCTAGGTAAGACAAGATCCTGAGGCCCCTTGCCCTCATGGACTGTAGGGCTGTGTCGACCATCTTAAAGAAGGTTCTCTGAGCCAGAGAGTAGCCAAACGGGAGCCTCCGGAACTGAAAAAGTCGGCCGTCCAATGCGAAGTGGAGATATCGCTTATGAGCAGGCCAAATTGGCACGTGACAATAAGCGTCCGTGAGGTCGATGGACGTCAGCCAGTCTCCATGACGCATGCACTTCAGGAGACTTCTGAGGAGTAACTGACTCAATCATGCCTCAATCAAACACTGACCTCGTTCTGAAGACATTTTTTGCCGGATCTGACGCATTCTCAGAATGCCATTAAACTGAGGTTGGCACTGGCTGAATTGGAGAGGATAACCCACCTTCAGAATCCTTTTGATCCATATAGAATAAGCTGGATAGTGAGCTTCCCACATAGGAGAACATAGCAAGCTCTGGATGAAACCTGTGTTATCTCGACATCCATTTGACACCTCTGATGTAAGTCCTGCCTGAAGCGTCCGTGGCAACGGGATGAGCAGCTGTCGGTCTCGTCGTCCCTCCAGTATCCCCCAGGTTTCGGTCGAGCGACACAGCAGGCTGGGTATCAGTTCCGACAGCCATCAGCACTTGAGTTTTGCCTCTCCGCAACGCCACAATCACCGCGCGCATGGACATTTGTAACTCCTTTTGGCGGCCTTCAAAACAAACAATGTGTGCTGTGTGATGGGGAGAACGCTGGCCGGTGGAAGGCGGGCCTGACCCGAGACTGAGTCCAGCATGACCCCCAGAAAGGTCGTGCTCTGACTGAGAATAAGCGCGCTTATCAGGAGGTTTACTCTGAACCTCAATAACACAATGTGCTCCAACACCAAGCCGGTGTGCGCTCATGACTCTTGTTTGGACCTGGTGAGAATCAACCAGTAGTCCAAGTACGTCAGAATCCGCAGACCATGTCTCCTTAGTGGTTCGAGCCCCACCTCCACGCACTTGGCCAAGGTGCGAGGCACTAGAGAGCTGTATGTACAAAAACACATTTTTGAAGCCGGAGAGCTGCCACTCAAATTCGCACTAACTGTAACCGGAAGATAACTTGGCAGGTAATAAACCCTAATTTTGGGCAGAGAAGAAACAGACCCGATTCCAAAGTAATGGCTCTTATTTTTTATTCAATTTAGACTTTGGTTTAGATGCATACTTTTAGATACAAAGTTTTCTTCTTACGCTTTTGGAGGGAGCAGAGGTGAGAGCAGCCGACTGGTCTCTCCAGGAGGAGCAGCGATGATCAGCACGTCTATGATCCGGACAGCTGGGCTCTCCCCGCCCCTTTTTCCTATAGTTTCAGGTGGAATTTTCATGTTCTGAGGCATCCCCGAGCAGTAAGTGAACAGTGCAGAAAACGCGTTTTCAGCCCGAGAGAAGCTCAGATTCAGAGCAGGAAAAAGAAAAAAAGTTGATAACCCCTTGAAATAGAGTTCAGAAAGGTAGATTAAGTGTTGAACATACAACAAAGAGTGTTTTTCCTGTAGTTGCAGGTGAAATTTTAATGTTCTGTGTCCCCCCAAAGCAGTGACTGAATAGAGCAGAAAAAGTGTATTCAGCCCAAGAAAATGTGGTTTTCAGTCCGACAAAAATAAAAACGTTGATAACTCTGAAAACGTGTGGTTCCAGCCTTATGGATTATGAGGCTCCTGGGCATGATGTCAGCAGCCCACTCCGTCGTCCGCCAGGGTCTCCTGAACATGCGAAGTCTGCAGTCAGGGTTCCGACCGCTCAATCTTCAACCTGTCCGGGATCAGAGACGGTTGGTGAAAGTGTCTCCACGAGCTCTGACAATTGTGAGGTTTAGGAACTCTGCTTCAAACCTCCATCGCACTTTATCCTTGCATTGTCAAAACACTTCTTTAAAAGTATTTACAGATGCATCTCTGTCAGGCTGGGTAGGCCACCATGATCAACATGCGTCATTGGGATCTGGAGCAGTTCCAAAAGTCGTTCCACTAACCTGCTGGAACTGTTCGCAGTTTTTAAAGTGTTGGTGGCTCTTTCTCTCCATCTAAGTGGGAACCACGTTATGGTGAGATCAGACAGCTCCACCACAGTGGCCTATATCAACCACCAGGGTGGCGTGAGGTCGTCTGTGTTACACAACCTAGCAAGAAAGATTTTTTCTCTGGGCTGATGTAGAATTAGCCTCATTGAGGACTCTGCATGTTCCAGGTGGAGACAATGTGGCAGCAGATGGATTATCTCGGAGACCACTGCCAGTTGAATGGAGTTTATCTCAGGAGACGGCAAATATGATCTTGGAGTTTTTCGGCCACCCAGTGGCTGATCTCTTTGCGAGCAGAGAGAACTACAAATGTCCTCGCGGGTTCTCTTTCCGTAGATCCGATGACCCTCCACTGGGAGTGGACGCCCTGGCTCATCCAAGGTGGCCAGAAGGATTCCTGTATGCCTTTCCTCCTCATTGCCTTAATCTAAACAGCCCCAGCTCCAGCTGGTATCCGGACATGTGTCAGATGGGGATCAAAGGCCCCTGGGAGTTCTCTCCATCGAGGTCAGCGCTTCTGCAAGCATCAGAAACCCTGAGGTCTCCGCCAATAATAGGACGACACCTCACGGTTTGGCTTCTCCAGGGTTAAGAATTAGTCACTTGCCTCCTGATGTCCAATTGACTCTTCAGAACGTTTAAGCTCTGCCAACCCTCAGAGCATACAATGCTAATTGCACATTTTTTCCCCAATGGTGTGGAACCCAGTCAGCCTTCCCAGAATCGGCGCCTGTTTCTCTAATCCTCTCTTTTCTCCAGCATCTGGTTAACGAAGATCGGAGCTGCACCACATTACGGGTTTATGTAGCAGCCCATTCCATGCTACACAATGGTCTGGACGGCCACCCCTTTGGCGAGCATCGTCGAGTGAGCCGTTTCATGAGAGGAGTGAAAAGGCTTAGACCAACCTCAAGACATTTATGTCTCTACTGGGTCCTGCCGCTGGTACTCAATTCACTCTCCTTTCGAGCCACTCGATGAGGCCTCCCTGGAGCTAGCAGCTTACAAGGCAGCTCATCTTATAGCCTTAGCTTCACCAAAGAGAGTGGGAGAGCTGAGTTCTTTTTCCATCTGCCCTGATTGCATCTCTTTTGGTGACAATGACTCGGCGGTGTCACTTAGACCCAACCCTGCCATCGCACCTAAATGACTCTCTTCTTCTTCACAGGTCAGCTCCTTTTCAAGAAAGGTTTTATGCCCTCCTCCCCATTCAGACGAGGAGCATGAGCATTTACACAAAATGTGTCCGGTGAGAGAGCTAAAATCTTAATTGGGTCGAGTCCCACCCTACATAAAAGACGGACAGTCTGTGGGTGGCTGTCGCAGATGGTAAGATGGGGCAGGCGCTGTCCCCTCACAGGTTGTCGCATTGGCTTAGAATTGCCATCATGAAAAATGACCTGGCAACATCTGTGGCTGCTTTCAAGGGAGTATCTCTGGCAGAAATCTGCCAGGCAGCTTCTTGGTCATCAATCTCGACTTTTGCTTACCACTATTTGTCTAATGTGTCTCCATCCTCCTTCCCTCATGTCGTTCTGTCTTCAGGAGCAGCCGAACCCTTCGACGAATAGTCCCTCATTGACAGCACTGGCTCTGGGACACCAGTATCTGCTTCATTACATTGCTGTGGGGTGTGCAGCGTCCCAAGATCCACCGGATTCCTGCATAACTGTCTATTCATTTGTGAATAAACTCCCTCTTTCTTGCTCAGCTGAGACTAAAACCCTCACTGCAGCTGCTCAGTAAATGATTTCTCTCCAGGTATGGAGGATTGTTAATGCCACATTCTATTTCAGCCGTATCGTGGCTAAAAGAGGGCAACGCAGTTCCTGCTGATTCAGAGTGTAAGTTTCACTCTATGTATGAGGGGTTGTTAACGCCACCCTCTATTTCAGCTTACGGTGGTAAAGGCGAGGCGGCAGCTCCTGCCACCTTGAGTGTAAAATTACACTCTATGTATGAGGGGTTGTTAATGCTACATCTTCACAACCCATTCATTCAATCAGGCTGGACAGACAGGCTGGTGGCGTAGGGACTATCATAAGATGGCCCATCCGAGATATCGACAGGACTCTGGCCTCACCTCCGTCCGTCATACCGAAGAAACATCGCCGGTGACATTGCAGGCGGTTCAGTGCAGCAAAACGTGCATCTCATTGACAGCAGTCTGGCAAAAGAGCCAGCTGTGCCAGTCAGACTTCCGGTCTGGACGGCCCATGGTTCTCAGGTCAGGCCATGTTGCAAGGCTGGGGGTTAAGCTTTGTGGTCAAGATGACCTCTTGGGTGATTCAGAGTTCCGGATGGGTTCCGGATTGCTCACCTGAGCTCCCCCTTCATCCTGGCTACACTCGGATTCCAGTCACTGCAGGATGGACGAGATTAACTCATCGCCTCCTGGCCCCGGAGTGGCCAAGGACTGCGTTGCTTCTTGCACTTTTTGTGCCATGCTGTGCTTTAGTGTTTGGATCACTTGTCTCCTTCGGTTCATCCAAACAAAGACAACGTTAATAAGCATATAGGTTGTTCTACGATCTCAAATCCAGCACAGTTATGAGGCTAGTTTCTTTTGAAACATTGGGAGTGATTTGTAAAGCCATCACAACACTTCTCTCTCCATCTTACTTCAACGGGGTGGGATGAGAGTGTGAATCGTGCCTATATTCCGGCGGCGCATGTGACCGGTAACAATTTACAGGCAGATGGCGACCATCCAGTGTACCCGATCAAGTCCGACATGCCTCTGTGCTTGGCTGAAGCTAAACGGCGTTGCTCCCTTAAATAGGAGGATGTCGGCATCACGAGCTATGAAATACCGGTGCGTCACGGCGTGCGGCAATCGTTCTCCCATGACTGCGATGAGACGTCAGTCTCTGCTGAAGTTTCCGTGGTCCAGATGAGGCACTCCGCTCATCTTCATTTCTCAAGCTCCCTCGCTTGATGTGCCAGGTGCATCGGCTCCGGCGGCGCATTTGAGGGGTAAGAAGAAAGTGCAACGTCCATCACCGACGTAATGAGAGCCACGCTGATGCCGGGGTTCGGCCAAAACCTGGCTGGGACGGAACCCTCTCAGTGTCCGGAGATCGTACGACGGCTCCCCTCTACTACCGGACCTGCATGGGGGGAAGGGAGCTGCACAGATCAGAGCGATGGCCAACAGTTTGGCCTTTTTGTGCTCTCAAGACAACTCTGTCCGGGGGATGAGGTGACCCAGGTGCAGCTGACTGCCAACATCGGACCATCCTCTGCTCCAGGGTCCAGTGCGCCTCTCGGAGGAGTCAGCGCATGAGTCCTCAGAATGCCTCAGGCCTCATATTCAGACTGCACAGCAAACCGGAGAAGAAGTTCTTCAATGGACGTGTTGTGATGTGTCATGGGATTATTTGGGGTCACAACTTGGGGGCGCTCTTGTTATGTTGCCGTGTCACCATCCGGTTTGTTGGAAGTTGGAATCGTGAATAAAACCTGCTGTGTTGATACCTCCTGTGAGTCCTTTCAGTTTCGGCCATCACTGTTAGCGACGAGGATAAAGAACGAGACTTTTTGCAAACCGGTCACTGTGGTAACTGACGGCAATGTTTTTGTGTAGTTTGTTCATCATAGCGATAATCATGGCGGCTACTGTGGGTACAGTGACGCCTTTCGAAGCTAGTTAGCATTCATGGGAGGACTATTGTGAAATTTTGGAACATTTTTTTATTGCAAACGTCATTGAAGATGAGGATATACAGCGCGCAGTGTTGCTCAGCAGTGTCGGGGCCCAGGCATATGCGGAGCATTTGAGGAACCTGTTGAGACCGGAAAAACCAGGGGATCGTTCGTATGCTGAACTGGTCATCCTTTTGAGGAATCATTTCCATCTGAAACCGAGTGAGATTATGCAACGATGGAAGAAGAATAGAAGGACTGAAGAGACCGTTTGTGACTACGTGGCGGAGTTGAGGAACTGGCTCATGATTGTAACTATGGTGAGACACTGACTGTGATGCTGAGAGACCGCTTGGTGTGTGGGTTCAACGACGACAGGATACAGAGGAAGCTGCTGTCGCAGGATGGACTGACATTTGACAGAGCTTTCAAAGTGGCCTTAGCGATGGAAGCTGCAGATAGAGACTTGATGAACCCACGAGGTGTGAAGGACTCACTCCAAGGAAGTGGATCATCACCGGTCAACAAAGTGGAAGAGACGAGGGCAGTAGTGTCCATGGAGTCGAGAAGGTGCTATAGATGTGGTGGAGAGACTCACTTGGCCATTGATTGCCGGTTTGCTGAGGTCAAATGTCATAACTGTGGAAAAGTGGATCACTTAAAAGTATGACAGAGGTGAGGGAGACAAAACAAACAAGAAAAAGGGGGAAAGGTACAACGCATCGAACAAATTTCATGCAGGAGAAGGATGACAGTGAAAATGAAGAGATGTTTACAGTGACAGATAAAAGAAGATGCAGCAGTGAGGAACTGGACATTCCTAGAGTAGAGCCGTTGAGGGTAAATGGAAAGAAGGTGGTTTTTGAGGTAGACACCGGCTGCAGTTACACTATTATGGCTCAACAGATGGTTGACAAAACAGAACTAACACTAAACTTGTGGACTGCAAGATAAAGTTAAAAGCATATGGAGGTCATCAGGTTCCAGTGGTGGGGGCAATTAAGGTCAAGGTTGAACACAATGATCAGATCAAATGGCTTCCTGTCATTGTTGAAAGGTTGGTGAAAGGTTCAGGAGCAAGTCTTCTGGGCAGAGGAAGGATGAAAGCATTCCAGATAGAGGGGCAGTTTGTCCGCAAAACAGATGAGGTGGACAGTTCCCTGCAAGAGGTTCTCTCCCGACATGAGAAGGTATTCAAAGAAGAGTTAGGGTCATTAAGGGCCACAGCCAAGATTCATGTGGCTCAGGATGCCACGCCCTTATTTTACAAACCCAGGTCGGTTCCATTTGCCATTAAAAGAAAAGTGGAAATCGAACTTCAGAGACTAGCAGAGGAAAGAATATTGGAACCTGTGATGTTCTCTGAATGGGCAGCACCTATTGTGCCTGTGTTCAAACCTGATGGTGGTGTGAGGATTTGTGGAGATTATAAATTAACAGTGAACAAAGTCTCCACGACCGAACAGTATCCGATTCCAAGAATGGAGGATATGATGGCAAGCCTGCAGGGGGACAGAAGTTCACAAAACTCGATATGAGCCAAGCATATCAGCAAATAGTCCTTGAAAAGGAATCAAGGAATTTTGTGAGTGTCAACACTCACAAAGGTCTTTTAACATATACACGTCTGCCTTTTGGAGTAAACTCCAGTCCTGCTATTTTCCAACGCACCATGGAGAATGTACTTCAAGGTATGTTAAATGTGGCAGTGTATTTACATGAAATTTTATTGAGAGGAAGAGATGACAGCTCTCATCTGCAAACACTCAACGAAGTGCTGCAGAGGTTGGAGGATAAAGGCCTGAAGTTGTAACGGAGAAAGCGTCAGTCCATGGAAAACAAAGTAACATTCTTGGGTCATCAGGTGGACAGGACAGGCCTGCATCCAATGCCAGCGAAGGTCAAAGCAGTCCAGGAGGCTCTGGTGCCACGGTCTGTAAGTGAACTTAACCCTCGTATTATGATGAAAAAAAATTACATTGATTATGTTGGGGGTCATTTTGACACACACTGTGTAAATCCACTCAAAACAGTCAAAAAAACAGATTGAACCAATCTTCAATCTTCAAAACATCTTCATTTTAGATTATATAAAAATTTGTAAAACAGACATAGAACACATTTTCAATTTCAACCCAATATTTAAGAGCAATTTCAGTTTTTCCCTCCTCACAAACACTTTTATTTTCATTTAACTTGACCCATTTTTCAATGTTCAATATGTTCAATGCTCTCCACATGATGGACAGACTGTAACTGTGTGTTTTGTAGATGCAATTCTTGCATTTCACAAAACAGGTACTTGTTTTACTGTCAGATCTCGCATCTTTTCCGTTTCTTCACACCTGTATCCAATGCATCCTTGGCAGATTGGTAGGGTGATGTGAGCTTGACCTTTGTCAATGACAGCAGCAGTTGCTGGGCATCGACGTGGCCTGGCTTGACTCTGCAGCTTGGGAGTGACGGGACATAGGCATTGTAAGCAGACACAACAACGATGTTGCAGAAAATCACCAAGGGCCAATGGGCAGTCTTGCGCTGGCAGCTGTATGTTGCTGTGACTTTGTCAACTCCTTTTTTGGTGCAGTTTCAGTCCAGGATCATGTGTGGCTGCATGTCTTCTCTTGTGCTTAGAGATGCATCTCTGTGCATTGTGCTCATTACAAGAACATTCTTGTTTCTCTTTGGGCAGTATGAAACAACTGTTGCCTTGTCACTGAAAGCAAATATTGAGCAATGCAGAGGTCTGCCCTGCACCTTCAGAATTTCCTTGGGAAGGTCTGGCTTCTTTCTTCTGACTGTTCCCGCTGTCCAGCTTTCTCTTCTGAAGTTCATCTCCAAGGAGATAGAATGTAAGCCCTTCACTCATGTCCATCACTACACGCATCCCCTGATTGTTCTCGGGTGCTCTTCCAGGTAGCTTTCCAGCGTATACTTTCATGTTACAGGCATAGCTAGATTTTGCATCACAGGCCACCCATATTTTGATGCCATACTTGGCGGGCTTGTTGGGCATGTACTGTAAACCTTCTGTAGCTCATTTTTGGTTTGTCAAAGAGACTACATGAGAACACTGACAAGAACAAGGGAGAGAAAGTTATCCCTCTACACACAGCTGGGTCTGAATGGCTATTCAGACAATCAAATCAATCAAAATACACATAGCTGGGCAGTCTAAATAGGTATATCAAAGAGACATGTTTATTTTGGATCTGAACAGCCACTTACCCACATTAAAGAATCCGGGTCAAAATGACCCGCAACATCATCTTTGTATACAAGCTCTGTACAGACATGCCACTTGACATCAAAGTGTCCAGATTTTACACACCTGTTCATTACCCTTGATGAGGAAAAGTCACAAAATTTTATGAAGAAAAAGTCAGGATAACCACTACTTTTATGAACACAAAAACGGATATCGGTCAAATTGACCCTAAGCATAATACGAGGGTTAAAGCTTTTCTAGGTCTGCTAAACTTTTATAACTTGCCGAACTTGTCTACTGTGCCGGCTCCATTACACAAGTTACTGAGGAAAGATGACAAACGGAGGTGGGAGGTTGAGCAAGAAGAGGCTTTTAAGCAGGCAAAGAAGTTACTACAAAGCAGTCAAGTGTTGGTTCATTATGATGAACAAAAACTTACTGCTGTCATATGATACCTCACCTTATGGGGTGGGGGCAGTCTTGGCACACAGGCTGGAAGGGGGAGCAGAAAAGCCTGTGGGTTATGCCTCGCGCACACCCACAGCAGCAGAAAAAAACTATTCACAGTTGGATAAAGAGGGCTTAGCAGTCATTTTTGGGGTGCAGCACTTTCACAAATATTTGAGTGGATCGGTTTGCCAGGAAGCGCGGCAATCGTTCTCCCCTGACTGCGATGAGACTTCAGTCCTGCATGAAGTTTCCGTGGTTCAGATGAGCCGCTCCGCACCTCTTCTTCTCTTGATGTGCCAGATGCGCCGGCTGTAATTTCACAATTACAGAGTCACTCACTCACGCCTCTTTAATTTCACAATCAGATTTTGTGGAGTGCCCTGGCACTTCCAGTGAAGTAGAAAGGCTGGTGTAATATTCCTGGAATATGTTTGTGTCCAGCTGTCCCTGGAGCCTGCCTCCCTCCCAAACAGTCCTTTAACACGGGGCAGAAATTATGAGCGGACCTCTGATCCTGGGGCGTCCCCTCAAAGCATGGCTACTTCAAGGCTGGCAGGCAGTCTTTTGCCCCCCGAAGTGCAGTTCACTATTCGAAATGCTAAAGTACCCGCAACACTCAAAGTATATAATCCCAAATGAGTGTGGACTGCCGTCTGTTGGGTAAACATCAACTGCTCGTCCAATTCATTCCGGACTATTCCCGGCGCAGTTCTGACACTCCACTGGCACTAGGACCGCACGTGGTCAGGTACGGAGCTTAATTGGTGGAGGGTTTGGAGTTATGGGCCAGCGTTCCCTCTCACTCAGCCGTCATGCACGATGCTCGATGCCCTCGCCCCTGGAGCTTGACCTCCCCCCTGAGGAGTGACCATCCCACCCGGCACTGACAGAGCCACCATCGCGCAGTAGAGTGGTGAATGGTGTCCGCAAACAGCTCATAGCGCTTGAGAACATCATCGCGCTCTTTATGAGCTCCGTGGACTCCACCAGAGATTTTGGAGACACAACAGTCGCCGGCTGGGGGGAACACCGTATAATTGCCGGGCTGATCATCGCCGCTCCTCTCGGAGAGACCAGTCGACTGCTCTCACCTCTGCCCCCTCCAAAAGCGTAGGAAGAACTTTTTATCTACAAGTATGCATCTAAACCAAAGTCTAACTTGAAAAATAATAAGATGCATTTCTTTGGTATCGGGTCTGTCTCTTCTCTGCCCAAAATTAGGGTTTATCAGCCGCCATGTTCTCTTCCGGTTCCAGTGAGTCCAAACTCCGGCTTCTAAACTTTGTTTTTGTTTGACATCGTCTCAGGAGACCAAGCAGAATAGTAACGGTCTCTCTGCCTCTTTATCCCTGATGCCAGAACTGTCCCTGGGGAAGTTTCTGGAGCCAAGAAGTTATGTCTTTCCCCAGATTCACCATAATAAGAAGCACAGGCGTCAAATAACTCTTTCCCGTCTCACAACAGATCCCGGTTCCAGCCAAAAGTCAGGGAAGTTTCAATTCAGCTATTGACTCTTCTTATTGCTCAGACACGCCAGTTTCCAGCAGGGGTCGCCACAGGACCGTGAAAGCCACCACTTCAGAGGATCACTCAGTAGGTGCTACTTGCCAGACCTGCTCTGTTCTCAGCTCCCTCGTGCGATGTCTGATGTGATGTCTGTCTGTTATTCTGTTCTCTGCAGCCCTCCAATCCTCTCAGAGGCAAGCAGGACATCGTCATCTACAGAGTCATCTCTTTCTGAGGATGATTGGGCCAGTCCCTCGGGTCTCCATCTTAGGAGAATTGCAGTGTCAGATCAAGGTACACTGCAAGTTTGGGGAACCGAATTCCTCTGACGGCTCAGATGACAAAAGCGAGTCTGTTTTTGACAAACCAGACTTGAAGTCACCAGAGGAGAGGGCGCAGAGCACCAACGACCCTTTCGTCCTTGACCCGCCCTGGAGGCCAGATCCGCTCCTGTGCTCAGGGCGCCTGTCTCCTCACCTCCACATATGGATTGAGAAAATAAACGGTCATTGACACGCCCTTCAGCTTCACAGTCAACCCCCAGGTTCTGCGTCACCACATGGACCTGAGTGAACTCAGAGAACGAGCGGTCATGTCTGATGGAGGAGGACCGCGATCTCCTGTCAAAGGAAATAATCGAGCTACTGCCAAAGCGATCCTCCTACACTGGGTTTTACTCCGGGTTCTTTCTGGAACCCAAGAAGACAGGAGAGAGGAGACCTGTTCTGGATCTCAGTCTCCTCAACCAATTCATGATCAGACAGCGGTTCCGGACTACCAGCAGATTCCTGGAGTGAATCATAGTGTGAGAGTGTATGACCTCCATAGATCTTGCAGACGTCTACTTCCACAACACGGTCTCTAGTGTCTAGGGCCTCGTTTTTTCGCTAAGTGCATGGAGGAGTGGCTCGAACTACGAAGGAGAGAGAGTCTGCCGATTATGACGTACTTGGACTGCTGGTTGATTCTAGCCAGAGTCCAAACAGGAGTCATGAGCGCACACCAGCTTAGCAGAAGGGGTCTTTCTAGTAGCTGCAGAACAAATTCAATTGCAAATTCAATTTTTATGTCTGTTGGTCTGAAAGCTACAGGTCCCTCGGGCTGAAAACCCATTTTCTGCACTGTTCACTCACTGCTCAGCGAAGCCTCAGAACATGAAAATTTCACCTGCAACTATAGCGAAAAAACTATTTAGAGTATATTCAACAGTAAACCTCTGCAAATAGGGCGCTGCGACTGGCCTACAAGCAGTCGAACCGTTCCACATTTTCTTCTTCCAAGCCATGGGATGAGTTTGACGAGTGCCAGGCGCTGCTATGAGTTGGATCTGTAGACTGTGTTCCCAGACTTGGTTGAGTTCCGTACGGTGGAGTCAGGTTCCTGCTTGATCTTCTCCTGCGCCTCATGTCATCCGCCAAAGTCGTATCAAAGTCAACTTCGATACGACGCTCTCTCTCCACCAGAAGCTCAAAAATCATCCCTCTTCACTAACGGCCAGCTGGCGTTGGATGGCGAGACCACATACAGATCACGACCGCATGTTGTCTGCCCACAACTGGAAGAAATCTGGACTATTCCCGGCGCGGTTCTGACACTCCACTGGCACTAGGACCGCACTTGGTCAGGTACGGAGCTTACTGCCACGTGGAGGGTTTGGATTGGCAGTGCGGCATTCCGGCTCACTCAGTCGTCATGCACAATGCCTGATGCGTTCGCCCCGGGATCTCGACCTCTCCTCTGAGGAATGACCATCCAAACCACCTCTGACAGAGCCACCATAGCGCAGAGGAATGGTGTTTACGCCGTCGGCAACCAGCTCATAGCGCTTGAGAACATCATCGCGCTCTTTATGAGCTCCGTGGACCGGCTCATCCATCGCAGAACCTCTCTCACTCTCCCAGAAATTTTGGAGTTTCAACAGTCCGTCAGCCTGGTGCTCTGCTCGTGGCGCCTACTCCACACACAGCCGCTGCCCATGGGGGAACACCGTCGCTGTTCGAAGGGGCAGGGTGACCCTAGCAATCCAAATCATAGCCGTGCTGATCATCGTTACACCTCTTGGAGAGACCAGTCGGCTGCTCTCACCTCTGCTCACTCTAAAAGCTTAGGAAGAAAACGTTGTATCAAAAACTTTGCATCTGTAACAGGTCTGAATACTGTGACCTTGTCTACAGTTAAAAAGTGGTGTCTCAATGTGGTTAGTAGAACGCCGTCTGAAACAAAATGCGGACAGAGTCACACAAGGCTTCCACATGTGTCGATGGTGAGAAAAGTAATCCAAGGGATTCTTTTTTTTTCATTGTGGTAACCCAGACCACAATTAGATGTCTTTCTGACACCATCTGATCACTCACAAACATGTCACTTTGTCATACGACAAGTGTTAGACATCATGAACGACATGCATAATTGCTTTTCATCTGAATGTATAATTCTGCCATTAAACCTTTTGGCTAGTGTTGAGAAATAATAAAACCTTACTTTTTACCAAACACCGTTATTCACCACAAGCAAACTGAACTCCACACAACTCAATCACCCGTGCCATGTCAACGTCGGTTGTCAGTATTAGCTTACAAGCGCCACATCCACACAGAGCGAACTCAACGCACGAAGGAAAAACAGTATACTTAAAAATTGAGTCACCATCCTCACACTCAGACTCAGAATCAGTCAATCCCAAGTGGAACAAACATTATAAAAAAATGGATTTGACTAACCTGAAACAGAATGTGGACAGAGTCATACGAGGCTTCCACATTTGGCGATGGGAAGAAAAGTAATGAAAAAAAGTGTCACTTCCTATTTACCCACACATCTTCAATGCCCAACCTCTGTCCTATCCTGCTCTCTACTGACCTAATTATATACCTGCCGGTTAATCAACTCCATGCTGAACAATTAAATGACATCTAACACACAATCTGTGACCACACATAAGTGGGCGTCACACTAGAAAGGCTCTTTTTCCTATAGTTGTGCGTGATATTTTCATGTTCAGAGGCTATTCCGATCAGTGAGTGAACAGTGCAGAAAATGCCTTTTCAGCCCGTCAAAAGCTGGGTTTCAGACCACAAAAAAAAAGTTAACCACCAGAAATACCGTTCAGAAATGTAGGTTTAGTGTTGAATATACAAAAAAGAGTGTTTATCCTATTGTTGCAGATGAAATTTTCATGTTGTGAGGAATCCCAGAGCAGTGAGTGAAGAGAGGAGTTTCTGACGAAGAAAAAAAAAAAAAGGTTGATAACCCCCGGAAATACAGTTCCGAAAAGTAGGTTTAGTGTTTATTATACAAGAAAGAGTGTTTCTCCTATAGTTGCATGAGAAATTTTCCTGTTCACAGGCATCCCAGAGCAGTGAATAAACAGTGCATAAAATGCATTTTAAGCCAAAGGAAAGGTAGTTTACAGACCGACAAAAATAAAATTATTGACAACCCTCTAAAAACACTTCAGACAGCTTAGATTTGTTCTGTAACTACTAGAAAACCCCTTTCTGCTATAGTGGAATGTGAAAATGTCATATTCTGAAGCGTCCCTGAGAAGTTGTGGCAGAATGCAGAAAACGGGTTTTCAGTCTGAGATAAGGTGGGTCTCGGAACGCCAAACATAAAAATGTTGATAACTTTCGAAAAGCACTTCAGACAGCTTAGATTTGTGCTGCAACTGCTAGAATGACCCTTTCTGCTATAGTGGGAGATCAAAAGCTTCCCTGAGAAGTTATGGCACAATGCACAAAACGCGTTTTCAGCCTGAGATAAGGAGGGTTTCGGAACACCAAACATAAAAATGTTGATAGCTTTCGAAAAACACTTCAGACAGCTTAGATTTGATGTGCAACTACTCGAAAGACCCTTTCTGCTATAATGGTAGGTGAAAATTTCATGTTCTGAAGCTTCCCAGAGAAGTTATGGCACAACGCACAAAACGCTTTTTCAGCCTGAGATAAGGTGGGTTCCGGAACGCCAAACATAAAAATGTTGATCACTTTGGAAAAACACTTCAGACAGCTTAGATTTGATGTGAAACTACGAGAAAGACCCTTTCTGCGATAGTGGGATGTGAAAATGTCATGTTCTGAAGCTTCCCTGCAAAGTTATGGCACAATGCCTAAAACACGTTTTCAGCCTGAGATAAGGTCGATTCCGGAACGCCAAACATAAAAATGTTGATAACTTTGGAAAAACACTTCAGACAGCTTAGATTTGATGTGCAACTACGAGAAAGACCCTTTCTGCGATAGTGGGATGTGAAAATGTCATGTTCTGAAGCTTCCCTGCAAAGTTATGGCACAATGCAGAAAACGCGTTTTCAGCCTGACATAAGGTGGGTTCCGGAACGCCAAACACAAAAATATTGATAAGTTTGGAAAAACACTTCAGACAGCTTAGATTTTATGTGCAACTACTAGAAACACGCTTTCTGCTATAGTGGGAGGTGAAAATTTCATGTTCTGAAGCTTCCCTGCAAAGTTATGGCACAATGCAGAATTTGCGTTTTCAGCCTGAGATAATGTCGATTCCGGAACGCCAAACATAAAAATGTTGATAACTTTTGGAAAACACTTCAGACAGCTTAGATTTGATGTGCAATTTCTAGAAAGACCATTTCTGCTATAGTGGGAGGTGAAAATTTCATGTTCTGAAGCTTCCCTGCAAAGTTATGGCACAGTGCAGAAAACGCGTTTTCAGCGTGAGATAAGGTGGGTTCCGGAACGCCAAACATAAAAATCTTGATAACTTTGGAAAAGCAATTCAGACAGCTTACATTTGATGTGCAACTACTAGAAAGACCCTTTCTGCTGTAGTGGGTGGTGATAATTTCATGTTCTGAAGCTTCCCTGCAAAGTTATGGCACAATGTGTAAAACACGTTTTCAGCCTGAGATAAGGTCGATTCCAGAACGCCAAACATAAAAATGTTGATAACTTTGGAAAAACACTTCAGACAGCTTAGATTTGATGTGCAACTACTAGAAAGACCCTTTCTGCTATAGTGGGATGTGAAAATTTCATGTTCTGAAGCTTCCCTGCAAAGTTATGGCACAACGCAGAAAACGCATTTTAAAACTGAGATAAGGTGGGTTCTTGAACGCCAAACATAAAAATGTTGATAACTTTCGAAAAACACTTCAGACAGCTTAGATTTGATGTGCAACTACTACAAAGACCCTTTCTGCTATAGTGGGAGGTGAAAATTTCATGTTCTGAAGCTTCCCTGCAAAGTCATGGCACAACGCAGAAAACGCGTTTTCAGCCTGAGATAAGGTCGATTCCGGAACACCAAACATAAAAAAGTTGACAACTTTGGAAAAACACTTCAGACAGCTTACGTTTGATGTGCAACTACTAGAAAGACCCTTTCTGCTATAGTGGGAGGTGAAAATTTCATGTTCTGAAGCTTCCCTGCAAAGTCATGGCACAATGCTGAAAATGCGTTTTCAGCCTGAGATAAGGTGGGTTCCGGAACGCCAAACATAAAAATGTTGATAACTTTGGCAAAACAATTCAGACAGCTTAGATTTGATGTGCATCTACTAGAAAGACCCTTTCTGCTATAGTGGGTGGTGATAATTTCATGTTCTGAAGCTTCCCTCTGAAGTTATGGCACAATGCAGAATTCGCGTTTTCAGCCTGAGATAAGGTCGATTCCAGAACGCCAAACATAAAAATGATGATAACTTTGGAAAAACAATTCAGACAGCTTAGATTTGATGTGCAACTACTAGAAAGACCCATTCTGCTATAGTGGGATGTGAAATTTTCATGTTCTGAAGCTTCCCTGCAAAGTTATGGCACAATGCAGAAAACGTGTTTTCATCGTGCGATAAGGTGGGTTCCGGAACGCCAAACATAAAAATGTTAATAACTTTGGAAAAACAATTCAGACAGCTTAGATTTGATGTGCAACTACTAGAAAGACCCATTCTGCTATAGTGGGATGTGAAATTTTCATGTTCTGAAGTTTCCCTGCAAAGTTATGGCACAATGCAGAAAACGTGTTTTCATCGTGCGATAAGGTGGGTTCCGGAACGCCAAACATAAAAATGTTGATAACTTTGGAAAAACACTTCAGAGAGCTTAGATTAGATGTGCAACTACTAGAAAGACCCTTTCTGCGATAGTGAGAGGTGAAAACTTCATGTTCTGAAGCTTCCCTGCAAAGTTATGGCACAATGTAGAAAACGCGTTTTCAGCCTGAGATAAGGTGGGTTCCGGAACGCCTAACACAAAAATATTGATAAGTTTGGAAAAACACTTCAGACAGCTTAGATTTTATGTGCAACTACTAGAAACACGCTTTCTGCTATAGTGGGAGGTGAAAATTTCATGTTCTGAAGCTTCCCTGCAAAGTCATGGCACAATGCAGAAAATGCGTTTTCAGCATGAGATAAGGTGGGTTCCGGAACACCAAACATAAAAATGTTGATAACTTTGGAAAAACAATTCAGACAACTTAGATTTGATGTGCAACTACTAGAAAGACCCTTTCTGCTATAGTGGGTGGTGATAATTTCATGTTCTGAAGCTTCCCTGCAAAGTTATGGCACAATGCAGAAAACGCGTTTTCAGCCTGAGATAAGGTCGATTCCGGAACGCCAAACATAAAAATGTTGATAACTTTGGAAAAACACTTCAGACAGCTTAGATTTGATGTGCAACTACTAGAAAGACCCTTGCTATTATAGCGGCAGGTGAAAATGTCATGTTCTGAGGCTTCCCTGCAAAGTTATGGCACAATGCAAAAAACACGTTTGCAGACTGAGATAAGGTGGGTTTCGGAACGCCAAACATAAAAATGTTGACAACTTTTGGAAAAACACTTCAGACAGCATAGATATGATGTGCAACTACTAAAAAGTCCCTTTCTGCTATAGTGGGAGGTGAACATTTCATGTTCTGAAGCTTCCCTGCACAGTTATGGAACAATGCAGAAAACACGTTTTCAGCCTGAGATAAGGTCGATTCCGGAACGCCAAACATAAAAATGTTGATAACTTTCGAAAAAACACATCAGACAGCTTAGATTTGAAGTGTAACTACTAGAAATACCCTTTCTGCTATAGTGGGATGTGAAATTTTTATGTTCTGAAGCTTCCTTGCAAAGTTATGGCTCAATGCGTAAAACGCGTTTTCAGCCTGACATAAGGTTGATTCCGGAACGCCAAACATAAGAATGTTGATAACTTTGGAAAAAGACTTCAGACAGGTTAGATTTGATGTGCAACTACTAGAAAGACCCTTTCTGCTATAATGGTTATTGAAAATTTCATGTTCTGAAGCTTCCCTCCAAAGTTATGGCACAATGCAGAAAAGGCGCTCACAGCCTGAGATAAGGTGGGTTCCGGAACGCCGAACATAAAAATGTTGATAACTTTGGAAAAACACTTCAGACAGCTAAGATTTGATGTGTAACTACTCGAAAGACCCTTTCTGCTATGGTGGGAGGTGAAAATTTCATGTTCTGAAGCTTCCCTGCAATGTTATGGCACAATGCAGGAAACGCGTTTTCAGCCTGAGATAACGTGGGTTTCAGAACGCCAAGCATAAAAATATTGATAACTTTGGAAAAACACTTCAGACAGCTTAGATTTGATGTGCAACTACTAGAAAGACCCTTTCTGCTATAGTGGGAGGTGAAAATTTCATATATTGCCGCTTTCCAGCAAAGTGATGGCACAATGCAGAAAACGCGTTTTCAGCCTTAGATAAGGTTGATTCCGGAACGCCAAACATAAAAATGTTGTTAACTTTGGAAAAACACGTCAGACAGCTTAGATTTGACGTGCAACTACTAGAAAGACCATTTCTGCTATAGTGGGAGGTGAACATTTCCTGTTCTGAAGCTTCCCTGAGAAGTTATGGCACAATGCGTAAAACGCGTTTTCAGGCTGAGATAAGGTCGATTCCGGAACGCCAAAAGTAAAAATGTTGATCACTTTGGAACAACACATCAGACAGCTTAGATTTGATGTGCAACTACTAGAAAGACCCTTTGTGCTATAGTGGGAGGTTAAAATTTAATGTTCAGAAGCTTCCTTGGAAAGTTATGGCACAATGCAGAAAATGCATTTTGAGCCTGAGATAAGGTCGATTCCGGAACGCAATACATAAAAGTGTTGATAACTTTGTTAAAACACTTCAGCCAGCTTAGATTGTATGTGCAACTACTAGAAAGACCATTTCTGCTATAGTGGGAGGTTAAAATTTCATGTTCTGAAGCTTCCCTGCAAAGTTATGGCACAACGCAGAAAAGACGTTTCCAGCCTGACATAAGGTGGGTTCCAGAACGCTAAACATAAAATTGTTGATAACTTTGGAAAAAACACTTCAGACAGCTTAGATTTGATGTGCAACTACCAGAAAGACCCTTTTTGCTGTAGTGGAATGTGAAATTTTCATATTCTGAAGCTTCCCTGCAAAGTTATGGCACAACGCAGAAAAGACGTTTCCAGCCTGACATAAGGTGGGTTCCAGAACGCTAAACATAAAAATGTTGATAACTTTGGAAAAACACTTCAGACAGCTTATATTTGATGTGCAACTACTAGAAAGACAATTTCTGCTATAGTGGTAAGTGAAACTTTCGTGTTCTGAAGCTTTCCTTCAAAGTTATGGCATAATGCAGAAAACACGTTTTCAGCCAGAGGTAAGGTGGGTTCCGGAACGGCAAACATAAAAATGTTGATAACTTTCGAAAAACACTTCAGACAGCTTAGATTTGACGTGCAACTACTAGAAAGACCCTTTCTGCTATAGTGGGCGGTGAAAATTTGATGTTCTGAAGCTTCCCTGCAAAGTTATGGCACAATGCAGAAAACGCGTTTTCAGCCTGAGATAAGATGTTTTCCGGAACGCCAAAAAAAAAAATGTTGTTAACTTTGGAAAAACACTTCAGACAGCTTAGATTTGAGGTGCAACTGCTAGAAAGACCCTTTCTGCTATAGTGTGAGTTGAAAATTTCATGTTCTGAAGCTTCCCTGCAAAGTTATGGAACAATGCAGAAAACGCATTTTCAGCCTGAGATAAGGTGGGTTCCGGTACGCCAAACATAAAAATGTTGATAACTTTGGAAAACCACTTCAGACAGCTTAGATTTGATGTGTAACTCCTAGAAAGACCCTTTCTGCTATAGTGGGAGGTGAAACTTTCATGTTCTGAAGCTTTCCTTCAAAGTTATGGCACAATGCAGAAAACGCGTTTTCAGCATGAGATAAGGTGGGTTCCGGAACGCCAAACATAAAAATGTTGATAACTTTGGAAAAACACTTCAGACGGCTTAGATTTGATGTGCAACTACTAGAAAGACCCTTTCTGCTATAGTGGGAGGTGAAAATTTCATTTTCTGAAGCTTCCCTGCAAAGTTATGGCACAATTTGTAAAACGCGTTTTCAGCCTGAGATAAGGTCGATTCCGGAACGCCAAACATAAAAATGTTGATAGCTTTGGTAAAACACTTCAGACAGCTTAGATTTGATGTGCAACTACTCGAAAGACCCTTTCTGCTATAATGGTAGGTGAAAATTTTCATGTTCTGAAGCTTCCCTGAGAAGTTATGGCACAACGCACAAAACGCTTTTTCAGCCTGAGATAAGGTACGTTTCGGAACGCCAAACATAAAAATGTTGATAGCTTTGGTAAAACAATTCAGACAGCTTAGATTTGATGTGAGACTACTAGAGAGACCCTTTCTGCTATAGTGGGTGGTGATAATTTCATGTTCTGAAGCTTCCCTGCAAAGTTATGGCACAATGCCTAAAACACGTTTTCAGCCTGAGATAAGGTCGATTCCGGAACGCCAAATATAAAAATGTTGATAACTTTGGAAAAACACTTCAGACAGCTTAGATTTGATGTGCAACTACGAGAAAGACCCTTTCTGCGATAGTGGGATTTGAAAATTTCATGTTCTGAAGCTTCCCTGCAAAGTTATGGCACAATGCAGAAAACGCGTTTTCAGCCTGAGATAAGGTGGGTTCCGGTACGCCTAACACAAAAATATTGATAAGTTTGGAAAAACACTTCAGACAGCTTAGATTTGATGTGCAACTACTAGAAACACCCTTTCTGTTATAGTGGGTGGTGATAATTTAATGTACTGAAGCTTCCCTGCAAAAATATGGCACATCGCACAAAACGCTTTTTCACCCTGAGATAAGGTGCGTTTCGGAACGCCAAACATAAAAATGTTGATAGCTTTGGTAAAACACTTCAGACAGCTTAGATTTGATGTGCAATTTATAGAAAGACCCTTTCTGCTATAGTGGGAGGTGAAATTTTCATGTTCTGAAGCTTCCCTGCAAAGTTATGGCACAATGCAGAAAACGCGTTTTCAGAGTGAGATAAGGTGGGTTCCGGAACGCCAAACATAAAAATGTTGATAACTTTGGAAAAACACTTCAGACAGCTTAGATTTGATGTGCAGCTACTAGAGAGACCCTTTCTGCTATAGTGGGAGGTGAACATTTCATGTTCTGAAGCTTCCCTGCAAAGTTATGGCACAATGCAGAAAACGCGTTTTCAGCCAGAGATAAGGTTGATTCCGGAACGCCAAACATAAAAATGTTGATAACTTTGGAAAAACACTTCAAACAGCTTACATTTGATGTGCAACTACTAGAAAGACCCTATCTGCTATAGTGGGATGTTTAAATGTCATGTTCTGAAGCTTCCCTGCAAAGTTATGGCACAATGCAGAAAACGCGTTTTCAGCCTGAGATTAGGTTGATTCCGGTACGCCAAACATAAGAATGTTGATAACTTTGGAAAAACACTTCAGACAGCTTTGATTTGATGTGCAACTACTAGAAAGACCCTTTCTGCTATAGTGGGATGTTAAAATTTCATGTTCTGAAGCTTCCCTGCAAAGTTATGGCAAAATATGTAAAACGCGTTTTCAGGCTGAGATGAGGTGTGTTCCGGAACGCCAAACATAAAAATGTTGATAACTTTAGAAAACCACTTCAAGACAGCTTAGATTTGATGTGCAACTACTAGAATGACCTTTTCTGCTATAGTGGGTGGTTAAGATTTCATGTTCTGAAGTTTCCCTGCAATGTTATGGCATAATGCAGAAAACGCGTTTTCAGCCGGAGATAAGGTCGATTCCGTTACGCCAAACATAAAAATGTTGATAACTTTGGAAAAACACTTTCGACAGCTTAGATTTGATGTGCAACTACTAGAAAGACCCTTTCTGCTATGGTGCGAGGTTAAAATTTCATTTTCTGAAGCTTTCCTGCAAAGTTATGGCAAATTGCGTAAAACGCATTGTCAGCCTGAGATAAGGTTGTTTCTGGAACGCCAAACATGAAAATGGTGTTAACTTTGGAAAAACACTTCAGACGGCTTAGATTTGATGTGCAACTACTAGAAAGACCCTTTCTGCTATAGTTGGAGGTGAAAATTTCATGTTCTGAAGTTTCCCTGCAAAGTTATGGCACAATGCAGAAAACGCGTTTTCAGCCGGAGATAAGGTCGATTCCGTTACGCCAAACATAAAAATGTTGATAACTTTGGAAAAACACTTTCGACAGCTTAGATTTGATGTGCAACTACTAGAAAGACCCTTTCTGCTATGGTGCGAGGTTAAAATTTCATTTTCTGTAGCTTTCCTGCAAAGTTATGGCAAATTGCGTAAAACGCATTGTCAGCCTGAGATAAGGTTGTTTCTGGAACGCCAAACATGAAAATGGTGTTAACTTTGGAAAAACACTTCAGACAACTTAGATTTGATGTGCAACTACTAGAAATACCCTTTCTGCTATACTGGGAGGAGAAAATTTCATGTTCTGAAGTCTTCCTGCAAAGTTATGGCACAATGCAGAAAATGCGTTTTCAGCCTGAGATAAGGTGGGTTCCAGAACGCCAAACATAAAAATGTTGATAACTTTGGAAAAACACTTCAGACAGATTAGATTTGATGTGCAACTACTAGAAAGACCCTTTCTGCTATAGTGGGAGGTAAAAATTTCATGTTCTGAAGCTTTCCTGCAAAGTTATGGCAAATTGCGTAAAACGCGTTTTCAGCCTGAGATAAGGATGTTTCTGGAACGCCAAACATAAAAATGGTGTTAACTTTGGAAAAACACATCAAAAAGCTTAGATTTGATGTGCAACTACTAGAAAGACCATTTCTGCTATAGTTGGAGGTGAAAATTTCATGTTCTGAAGTTTCCCTGCAAAGTTATGGCACAATGCAGAAAACACGTTTTCAGTCTGAGATTAGGTTGATTGCGGAACGCAAAACATAAGAATATTGATAACTTTGGAAAAACACTTCAGATAGCTTAGATTTGATATGCAACTACTAGAAAGACCCTATCTGCTATAGTGGGAGGCGAACATTTCATGTTCTGAAGCTTCCCTGAAAAGTTATGGCACAATGCAGAAAACGCGTTTTCAGCCTGAGATTAGGTGGGTTCCAGAACACCAAACATAAAAATGTTGATAATGTTGTATACACTGGAAGTTCGAAAATATTATAATCAAAACCTGCTAAATAATATTTGATATTGTTTCTGTTTTTATCATTAATGGACCTGCTAAATAATATTTGATATTGTTTCTGTTTTTATCATTAATGGACCTGCTAAATAATATTTGATATTGTTTCTGATTTTTTATCATTAATTGTTTAATGTTTCGAACTTTAGTGAACCTGTATGCTTTTGATCATGCACGTTTGAACTCACGAACAGCTGTGTGCTTGGATCTGAGAATGACCTTGAAGGCGCGCTCATTTGAAGTCATGAGAAAGTGGCCATCTTGAACTTAGTTTGAACCTGTGCGCACGTGCTGACAAAATGGAGTGGATGTACTGACCTAATATGGTGAACCGGGCATCAGTGACGTAAAAAATGATGTAAGTGCTGACGCAATTGACACTAATATGATCTATCACCGAACATGTATCCTTTTGAGGGAACGACTTCAAAAGGCCACCTGGAGAAAAAACAAGATAAGTTATAGATATGACTAATTGGCTTGGCGTGAGAAAACGGATGTCGGTATGTCTTCAAAGCCGTGTGTGGCTATATAAGCGCTCGGAGATGTGACCCTGGGTTCTTGCTCTTTTTGGATCTTCGCCCGCGTCTGTCCGCCGTAAGTTTTTATCTTATCTTGGGACGGTGCTCTTGCTGTTTGCTCTCGGACCATTTGATTTTAACTCATCTTTTATTTCTCTCTTACTATTTTTGAATTAATCCTTTTTGTTGAAGTATTTTTGATTATATGGTTTTGAAGTATTTTTAATTATACGGTCTTTGAAGTATTTTTGATTATATGGTTTTGAAGTATTCTTAATTATACGGTTTTTGAAGTGTTTTTGATTATATGGTTTTGAAGTATTCTTAATTATACGGTTTTTGAAGTATTTTTGATTATATGGTTTTTGAAGTATATGTACTAGTACCAGCGTCTGGCGGTACTTTTGATATTGTTGGGTATCAGCGTCTGGCAATACCCTTGAGTTTATGGATTTTATTATTTTTGGTTGACTTTGCTGTTTTTACTATTCTTTTATTAATTTTTTGAAGAAACATTTTTGTGACAAAAAACAAAATAAAATTGAGTACGAATTAAGTACTGAAAAGGCACAACGGCGTTGATCCCTGACTACTAAAGAATCAACTGGCTCCTACCTACTACCATCAATTGGGTTATAGGTGAGTTACTGTTTGATTTCCTCCTGTTGCACATTTAATGAGTGTCTCACATGGTAGCATTATTCCATCCTGAATTATTGTGTCAATGATTAGGTGGTAGTTTTAGGCATTTATGGGGAAAATGTTATTTGAAAGGAATGGATTTAGGATCCGATCATGAGTCCCTAAACGAAGTTAAGTAAAGAGACTACGGTAAGGTGTAGCATTGTAAGGTCAAGAACCTGTTTCTTAACAGGTCGGGCTAATTAAATAACCCGCTCAGTGAAGCGCCGACACTACTCACTAATATAATAAGGTATAGTTGATATGCTTATTATAGTCTTAGAACCGTGTCCGCAACAAGAGGCTGACTGAGTTGACCAACCGAGGGGCCCTTTACCAGAGAGGCAAAGGGAGGTAGTGTGCTCGGAAGTAGGGACGGCTTATGTTATAGCTAATCGCCTTGTACACAAGACCTTGAAAACCTAAACCCGACGACAGATAACTTTGGAAAAACACTTCAGACAGCTTAGATTTGATGTGCAACTACTAGAAAGACCCTTTTTGCTACAGTGGGAGGTGAAAATTTCATGTTCTGAAGCTTCCCTGCAAAGTTATGCCACAATTCAGAAAACGCGTTTTCATCCGCAGATAAGTTCGTTTCCGAAACGCCAAACATAAAAATGTTGATAACTTTGGAAAAACACTTTCGACAGCTTAGATTTGATGTGCAACTAATAGAAAGACCCTTTCTGCTATAGTGGGAGGTGAAAATTTCATGTTCTGAAGCTTTCCTGCAAAGTTATGGCACAATGCGTAAAATGCGTTTTCAGCCTGAGAAAAGGTGGGTTCCGGAACGCCAAACATAAAAATGTTGATAACTTTGAAAAAACACTTCAGACAGCTTAGATTTGATGTGCAACTACTAGAGAGACCCTTTCTGCTATAGTGGGAGGTGAACATTTCATGATCTGAAGCTTCCCTGCAAAGTTATGGCACAATGCAGAAAACGCGTTTTCAGCCTGAGATAAGGACGATTCCGAATCGCCAAACATAAAAATGTTGATAACTTTGGAAAAACACTTCAGACAGCTTAGATTTGATGTGCAACTACTAGAAAGACCCTATCTGCTATAGTGGGATGTTTAAATGTCATGTTCTGAAGCTTCCCAGCAAAGTTATGGCACAATGCAGAAAACGCGTTTTCAGCATGAGACAAGGTCAATTCCGGAACGCCAAACATAAAAATATGATAACTTTGGAAAAACACTTCAGACAGCTTAGATTTGATGTGCAACTACTAGAAAGACCCTTTCTGCTATAGTGTGATGTGACAATTTCATGTTCTGAAGTTTCCCTGCAAATGTATTACACAATGCAGAAAAGGCGTTTTCAATAAGGTGCGATCCGGAACGCCAAAAATAAAAATGTTGGTAACTTTGGAAAAACACTTCAGACCGCTTAGATTTGTTGTGCAACTACTAGAAAGTCCCTTTCTGCTATAGTGGGAGGCGAAAATTTTATATTCTGCAGCTTTCCTGCAAAGTGATGTCACAATGCTGAAAACGCGTTTTCAGCCTGAGATAAGGTTGATTCCGGAACGCCAAACATAAGAATGTTGATAACTTTGGAAAAACACTTCAGACAGGTTAGATTTGATGTGCAACTACTAGAAGTACCCTTTCTGCTATAGTGGCAGGTTAAAATTTCAAGTTCTGAAGCTTCCCTCCAAAGTAATGGCACAATGCAGAAAACGCTTTTACAGCCTGAGATAAGGTGGGTTCCGGAACGCCAAACATAAAAATGTTGATAACTTTGGAAAAACACTTCAAACAGCTTAGATTTGATGTGCAACTATTAGAAAAACCCTTTCTGCTATAGTGGGAGGTGAAAATTTCATGTTCTGACGCTTCCCTGCAAAGTTATGGCACAATGCAGAAAACGCGTTTTCAGCCTGAGATAAGGACGATTCCGAATCGCCAAACATAAAAATGTTGATAACTTTGGAAAAACACTTCAGACAGCTTAGATTTGATGTGCAACTACTAGAGAGACCCTTTCTGCTATAGTGGGAGGTGAACATTTCATGTTTTGAAGCTTCCCTGCAAAGTTATGGCACAATGCAGAAAACGCGTTTTCAGCCTGAGATAAGGACGATTCCGAATCGCCAAACATAAAAATGTTGATAACTTTGGAAAAACACTTCAGACAGCTTAGATTTGATGTGCAACTACTAGAGAGACCCTTTCTGCTATAGTGGGAGGTGAACATTTCATGTTTTGAAGCTTCCCTGCAAAGTTATGGCACAATGCAGAAAACGCGTTTTCAGCCTGAGATAAGGTTGATTCCGGAACGCCAAACATAAAATTGTTGATAACTTTGGAAAAACACTTCAAACAGCTTACATTTGATGTGCGACTACTAGAAAGACCGTATCTGCTATGGTGGGATGTTTAAATGTCATGTTCTGAAGCTTCCCTGCAAAGTTATGGCACGATGCAGAAAACGAGTTTTCAGCATCACATAAGGTCGATTCCGGAACGCCAAACATAAAAATGTTGTTAACTTTGGAAAAAAACTTCAGACAGCTTAGATTTGATGTGCAACTACTAGAAAGACCCTTTCTGCTATAGTGGGAGGTGAAAATTTCTTGTTCTGAAGCTTCCCGGCAAAGTTATGGCATAATGCAGAAAACGCGTTTTCAGCCTCACATAAGGTCGATTCCGGAACGCCAAACATAAAAATGTTGATAACTTCGAAAAAACACTTCAGACAGCTTAGATTTGATGTGCAACTACTAGAAAGACCCTTTCTGCTATAGTGGGAGGTGAAAATTTCATGTTCTGAAGCTTTCCTGCAAAGTTATGGCACAATGCGTAAAATGCGTTTTCAGCCTGAGATAAGGTGGGTTCCGGAACGCCAAACATAAAAATGTTGATAACTTTGGAAAAACACTTCAGACAGCTTAGATTTGATGTGCAACGACTAGAAAGACCCTTTCTGCTATAGTGGGAAATGAACATTTCATGATCTGAAGGTTCCCTGCAAAGTTAAGGCACAATGCGTAAAACGCATTTTCAGCCTGAGAAAAGGTGGGTTCCGGAACGCCAAACATAAAAATGTTGATAACTTTGGAAAAACACTTCAGACAGCTTAGATTTGATGTGCAACTACTAGAGAGACCCTTTCTGCTATAGTGGGAGGTGAACATTTCATGTTCTGAAGCTTCCCTGCAAAGTTATGGCACAATGCAGAAAACGCGTTTTCAGCCAGAGATATGGTTGATTCCGGAACGCCAAACATAAAAATGTTGATAACTTTGGAAAAACACTTCAAACAGCTTACATTTGATGTGCAACTACTAGAAAGACCCTATCTGCTATAGTGGGATGTTTAAATGTCATGTTCTGAAGCTTCCCTGCAAAGTTATGGCACAATGCAGAAAACGCGATTTCAGCATGAGACAAGGTCAATTCCGGAACGCCAAACATAAAAATATGATAACTTTGGAAAAACACTTCAGACAGCTTAGATTTGATGTGCAACTACTAGAAAGACCCTTTCTGCTATAGTGGCAGGTTAAAATTTCAAGTTCTGAAGCTTCCCTCCAAAGTTATGGCACAATGCAGAAAACGCTTTTACAGCCTGAGATAAGGTGGGTTCCGGAACGCCAAACATAAAAATGTTGATAACTTTGGAAAAACACTTCAAACAGCTTAGATTTGATGTGAAACTATTAGAAAAACCCTTTCTGCTATAGTGGGAGGTGAAAATTTCATGTTCTGAGGCTTCCCTGCAAAGTTATGGCACAATGCAGAAAACGCGTTTTCAGCCTGAGATAAGGTCGATTCCGAAACGCCAAACATAAAAATGTTGATAACTTTGGAAAAACACTTCAGACAGCTTAGATTTGATGTGCAACTACTTGAGAGACCCTTTCTGCTATAGTGGGAGGTGAACATTTCATGTTCTAAAGCTTCCCTGCAAAGTTATCGCACAATGCAGAAAACGCGTTTTCAGCCTGAGATAAGGTCGATTCCGAAACGCCAAACATAAAAATGTTGAGAACTTTGGAAAAACACTTCAGACAGCTTAGATTTGATGTGCAACTACTCGAAAAAGCCTTTCTGCTATAGTGGGAGTTGAAAATTTCATGTTCTGAAGCTTCCCTGCAAAGTTATGGCACATCGCAGAAAACGTGTTTTCAGCCTGAGATAAGGTCGATTCCGGAACGCCAAACATAAAAATGTTGATAACTTTGGAAAAACACTTCAAACAGCTTAGATTTGATGTGCAACTACTAGAAAGACCCTTTCTGCTATAGTGGGATGTTTAAATGTCATGTTCTGAAGCTTCCCTGCAAAGTTATGGCACAATGCAGAAAACGGGTTTTCAGCATGAGACAAGGTCAATTCCGGAACGCCAAACATAAAAATATGATAACTTTGAAAAAACACTTCAGACAGCTTAGATTTGATGTGCAACTACTAGAAAGACCCTTTCGTCTATAGTGGGAGGTGAAAATTTCATGTTCTGAAGTTTCCATGCAAAGTTATGGGACAATGCAGAAAACGCGTTTTCAGCCAGAGATAAGGTCGATTCTGGAATGCCAAACATAAAAATGTTGATAACTTTGGAAAAACACTTCAGACAGGTTAGATTTGACGTGCAACTACTAGAAGGACCCTTTCTGCTGTAGCGGGAGTTGAAAATTTCATGTTCTGAAGCTTCCCTGCAAAGTTATGGCACAATGCAGAAAATGTGTTTTCAGCCTGAGATAAGGTCGATTAAGGAAGCCAAATAAAAAAATGTTGAAAACTATCGAAAAACACTTCAGACAGCTTAGATTTGATGTGCAAGTAGGAGAAAAACCCTTTCTGCTTTAGTGGGAATTGAAAATTTCATGTTCTGAAGCTTTCCTGCAAAGTTATGGCACAATCCGTAAAAAGCGTTTTCAGCCTGACATAAGGTGGGTTCCGGAACGCCAAACATAAAAATGTTGATAACTTTGGAAAAACACTTTCGACAGCTTAGATTTGATGTGCAACTACTAGAAAGACCCTTTCTGCTATAGTGCGAGGTTAAAATTTCATGTTCTGAAGTTTCCCTGCAAAGTTATGGCAAATTGCGTAAAACGCGTTTTCAGCCTGAGATAAGGTTGTTTCTGGAACGCCAAACATAAAAATGGTGTTAACTTTGGAAAAACACTTCAGATGGCTTAGATTTGATGTGCAACTACTAGAAAGACCCTTTCTGCTATAGTGGGAGGTGAAAATGTAATGTTCTGAAGCTTCCCTGCAAAGTCATGGCACAATGTAGAAAACGCGTTTTCAGCCTGAGATAAGGTGGGTTCCATAACGCCAAACATAAAAATGTTGATAATTTTGGAAAAACACTTCAGACAGCTGAGATTTGATGTGCAACTACTAGAAAGACCCTTTCTGCTATAGTGGGAGGTAAAAATTTCATGTTCTGAAGCTTTCCTGCAAAGTTATGGCAAATTGCGTAAAACGCGTTTTCAGCCTGAGATAAGGATGTTTCTGGAACGCCAAACATAAAAATGGTGTTAACTTTGGAAAAACACTTCAAACAGCTTAGATTTGATGTGCAACTACTAGAAAGACCATTTCTGCAATAGTTAGAGGTGAAAATTTCATGTTCTGAAGTTTCCCTGCAAAGTTATGGAACAATGCAGAAAACACGTTTTCAGTCTGAGATAAGGTGGGTTCCAGAACGCCAAACATAAAAATGTTGATAACTTTGGAAAAACACTTCAGACAGCTTAGATTTGATGTGCAATTACTAGAAAGACCCTTTCTGCTATAGTGGGAGGTGAAAATGTCATGTTCTGAAGCTTCCCTGCAAAGTTATGGCACAATGCAGAAAACGCGTTTTCAGCCTGAGATAAGGTGGGTTCCAGAACGCCAAACATAAAAATGTTGATAACTTTGGAAAAACACTTCAGACAGCTTAGATTTGATGTGCAACTACTAGAAAGACTCTATCTGCTACAGTGGGAGGTGAAAATGTCATGTTTTGAAGTTTCCCTGCAAAGTTATGCCACAATGCAGGAAACGCGTTTTCAGCCTGAGATAAGGTCGATTCCAGAACGCCAAACATAAAAATATTGATAACTTTGGAAAAACACTATCGACAGCTTAGATTTGATGTGCAACTACGAGAAAGACCCTTTCTGCTATAGTGGGAGGTTAAAATTTCATGTTCTCAAGCTTCCCTGCAAAGTTATGGCACAGTGCGTAAAACGCGTTTTCAGCCTGAGATAAGATTGATTTCAGAACGCCAAACATAAAAATGTTGATAACTTTGGAAAAACACTTTCGACACCTTAGATTTGATGTGCAACTACTAAAAAGACCCATTCTGCTATAGTGGGAGGTAAAAAATTTCATTTTCTGAAGCTTTCCTGCAAAGTTATGGCAAATTGCGTAAAACGCGTTTTCAGCCTGAGATAAGGTTGTTTCTGGAACGCCAAACATAAAAATGGTTTTAACTTTGGAAAAACACTTCAGACAGCTTAGATTTGATGTGCAACTACTAGAAATACCCTTTCTGCTATAGTGGGATGTTAAAATTTAATATTCTGAAGCTTCCCTGCAAAGTTATGGCTAAAAATGTAAAACGCGTTTTCAGGCTGATATAAGGTGGGTTCCGGAACGCCATACATAAAAATGTTGACAACTTTGGAAAAACACTTTCGACAGCTTAGATTTGATGTCCAACTACTGGAAAGACCCTTTCTGCTTTCGTGGGAGGTTAAAATTTTATGTTCTGAAGCTTCCCTGCAAAGTTATGGCACAGTGCGTAAAACGCGTTTTCAGCCTGAGATAAGATTGATTTCAGAACGCCAAACATAAAAATGTTGATAACTTTGGAAAAACACTTCTGACTGCTTAGATTTGATGTGAAACTACTAAAAAGACCCTTTCTGCTATAGTGGGAGGTAAAAAATTTCATGTTCTGAAGCTTTCCTGCAAAGTTATGGCAAATTGCGTAAAACGCGTTTTCAGCCTGAGATAAGGTTGTTTCTGGAACGCCAAACATAAAAATGGTTTTAACTTTGGAAAAACACTTCAGAGAGCTTAGATTTGATGTGCAACTACTAGAAAGACCCTTTCTGCTACAGTGGGAGGTGAAAATTTCATGTTCTGAAGCATCCCTGCAAAGTTATGCCACAATGCAGGAAACGCGTTTTCAGCATGAGATAAGGTCGATTCCGGAACGCCAAACATAAAAATATTGATAACTTTGGAAAAACACTTCAGACAACTTAGATTTGATGTGCAACTATTAGAAATGCCCTTTCTGATATAGTGGGAGGAGAAAAATCCATGTTCTGAAGTCTCCTTGCAAAGTTATGGCACAACGCCGAAAATGCGTTTTCAGCCTGAGATAGGTTGGGTTCCAGAACGCCAAACATAAAAATGTTGATAACTTTGGAAAAACACTTCAGACAGCTTAGATTGTATGTGCAACTACTAAAAAGACCCTTTCTGCTATAGTGGGAGGTAAAAAATTTCATGTTCTGAAGCTTTCCTGCAAAGTTATGGCAAATTGCGTAAAACGCGTTTTCAGCCTGAGATGAGGTTGTTTCTGGAACGCCAAACATAAAAATGGTTTTAACTTTGGAAAAACACTTCAAACAGCTTAGATTTGATGTGCAACTACTAGAAAGACCCTGTCTGCTACAGTGGGAGGTGAAAATTTCATGTTCTGAAGCTTCCCTGCAATGTTATGCCACAATGCAGGAAACGCGTTTTCAGCCTGAGATAAGGTCGATTCCGGAACGCCAAACATAAAAATATTGATAACTTTGGAAAAACACTTCAGACTGCTTAGATTTGATGTGCAACTACTAGAAAGACCCTGTCTGCTATAGTGGGAGGCGAACATTTCATGTTCTGAAGCTTCCCTGCAAAGTTATGCCACAATGCAGGAAACGCGTTTTCAGCCTGAGATAAGGTCGATTCCGGAACGCCAAACATAAAAATATTGATAACTTTGGAAAAACACTTCTGACTGCTTAGATTTGATGTGAAACTACTAGAAAGACCCTTTCTGCTATAGTGGGAGTTGAAAATTTCATGTTCTGAAGCTTTCCTGCAAAGTTATGGTACAAGGCGTAAAACGCGTTTTCAGCCTGAGATAAGGTGGGTTCCAGAAAGCCAAACATAAAAATGTTGATAACTTTGGAAAAACACTTCAGACAGCTTAGATTTGATGTGCAACTACTAGAAAGACCCTATCTGCTATAGTGGGAGGCGAACATTTCATGTTCTGAAGCTTCCCTGAAAAGTTATGGCACAATGCAGAAAACGCGTTTCAGCCTGAGATTAGGTGGGTTCCAGAACGCCAAACATTAAAATGTTGATAACTTTGGAAAAACACTTCAGACAGCTTAGATTTGATGTGCAACTACTAGAAAGACCCTTTCTGCTACAGTGGGAGGTGAAAATTTCATGTTCTGAAGCTTCCCTGCAAAGTTATGCCACAATGCAGGAAACTCGTTTTCAGCCTGAGATAAGGTCGATTCCGGAACGCCAAACATAAAAATATTGATAACTTTGGAAAAACACTTCAGACTGCTTAAATTTGATGTGAAACTACTAGAAAAACCCTTTCTGCAAAAGTGGGATGTTAAAATGTCATCTTCTGAAGCTTCCCTGCATAGTTATGGCAAAATATGTAAGACGCGTTTTCAGGCTGAGATAAGGTGGGTTCCGGAACGCCAAACATAAAAATGTTGATAACTTTGGAAAAACACTTCAGACAGCTTAGATTTGATGTGCAACTACTAGAAAGACACTTCTGCTATAGTGGGAGGTGAAAATTTCATGTTCTGAAGCTTTCCTGCAAAGTTAAGGCAAATTGCGTAAGACGCGTTTTCAGCCTGAGATGAGGTTGTTTGTGGAACGCCGAACATAAAAATGGTGTTAACTTTGGAAAAACACTTCAAACAGCTTAGATTTGATGTGCAACTACTAGAAAGACCCTTTCTGCTATAGTGGGAGGTGAAAATATCATGTTCTGAAGCTTCCCTGCAAAGTTATGGCACAATGCAGAAAACGCGTTTTCAGCCTGAGATAAGGTGGATTCCAGAACGCCAAACATAAAATTGTTGATAACTTTGGAAAAACACTTCAGACAGCTTAGATTTGATGTGCAACTACTAGAAAGACCCTATCTGCTATAGGAGGAGGCGGACATTTCATGTTCTGAAGCTTCCCTGCAAAGTTATGGCACAATGCAGAAAACGCGTTTTCAGCCTGAGATAAGGTGGATTCCAGAACGCCAAACATAAAATTGTTGATAACTTTGGAAAAACACTTCAGACAGCTTTGATTTGATGTGCAACTACTAGAAAGACCCTTTCTGCTATAGTGGGATGTTAAACTTTCATGTTCTGAAGCTTCCCTGCAAAGTTATGGCAAAATATGTAAAACGCGTTTTCAGGCTGAGATGAGGTGTGTTCCGGAACGCCAAACATAAAAATGTTGATAACTTTGGAAAAACACTTCAGACAGCTTAGATTTGATGTGCAACTACTAGAAAGACCCTTTCTGCTATAGTGTGAGGTTAAAATTTCATGTTCGGAAGCTTTCATGCAAAGTTATGGTACAATGCAGATAACGATTTTTCATCCTGAGATAAGGTCGATTCCGGAACGCCAAACATAAAAATGTTGATAACTTTCGAAAAACACTTCAGACAGCTTAGATTTGATGTGCAACTGCTACAAACACCCTTTTTGTTGTAGTGGGAGGTGAAAATTTCATGTTCTGAAGCTTTCATGCAAAGTTATGGTACAATGCGTAAAACGCGTTTTCAGCCTGAGATAAGGTCGATAAGCTCAGACAGCTTAGATTTGATGTGCAACTACTAAAAAGACCCTTTCTGCTATAGTGGGAGGTGCAAATTTCATGTTCGGAAGCATCCATGCAAAGTTATGGCACAATGCAGAAAACGCGTTTTCAGCCTGAGATAAGGTTGATTCCGGAACACCAAACATAAAAATGTTGATAACTTTGGAAAAACACTTCAGACAGCTTAAATTTGATGTGCAACTACTAGAAAGACCCTTTCTGCTATGGTGCGAGGTTAAAATTTCATTTTCTGAAGCTTTCCTGCAAAGTTATGGCAAATTGCGTAAAACGCATTTTCAGCCTGAGATGAGGTTGATTCCGGAACGCCAAACATAAGAATGTTGATAACTTTGGAAAAACACTTCAGACAGCTTAGATTTGATGTGCAATTACGAGAAAGTCCCCTTCTGCTGTAGTGGAATGTGAAAATTTAATGTTCTGAAGATTCCCTGCAAAGTTATGGCACAATGCAGAAAACACGTTTTCAGCCTGAGATAAGGTCGATTCCGGAACGCCAAACATAAAAATGTTGATAACTTTGGAAAAACACTTCAGACAGCTTCGATTTGATGTGCAACTACTAGAAAGGCCCTTTCTGCTATAGTGGGAGGTGAAAATTTCACGTTCTTAAGCTTCCCTCCAAAGTTATGGCACAATGCAGAAAACGGCTTTTCAGCCTGAGATAAGGTCGATTCCGGAACGGCAATATAATAATGTTGATAACGTTGGAAAAACACTTCAGACTGCTTAGATTTGATGTGCAACTAATAGAAAGACCCTTTCTGCTATAGTGGGAGGTGAAAATTTCATGTTCTGAGGCTTCACTGCAAAGTTATGGCACAATGCAGAAAACACGTTTTCAGCCTGAGATAAAGTGGGTTCCGGAACGCCAAACATAAAAATGTTGATAAGTTTGGAAAAACATTTCAGATAACTTAGATTTGATGTGCAACTACTAGAAAAACCCTTTCTGCTATAGTGGGTGGTAAAAATTCCATGTTCTGAAGCTTCCCAGCAAAGTTATGGCACAATGAGTAAAGTGCATTTTCAGCCTGAGATAAAGTCGATTCCGGAACGCCAAACATAAAAATGTTGATAACTTTTGAAAAACACTTCAGACAGCTTAGATTAGATGTGCAACTACTAGAAAGACAATATTTGCTATAGTGGGATGTGAAAATTTCATGTTCTGAAGCTTCCCTGCAAATGCAGAAAACGCGGTTTTAGCCTGAGATTAGGTCTATTCCAGAACGGCAAATATAAAAATGTTGATAACTTTGGAAAAACACTTCAGACAGCTTAGATATGATGTGCAACTACTAGAAAGACTCTTTCTGCTAACGTGGGAGGTGAAAATTTCATGTTCTGAAGCTTCCCTGCAAAGTTATGGCAGAATGGAGAAAACGCAAGCGTTTTCAGCCTGAAATAAGGTGGGTTCCAGAACGCCAAACATAAAATTGTTGATAACTTTGGAAAAACACTTCAGACAGCTTAGATTTGATGTGCAAGTACTAGAAAGACCCTTTCTGCTATAGTGTGAGGTTAAAATTTCATGTTCGGAAGCTTTCATGCAAAGTTATGGTACAATGCGTGAAACGATTTTTCATCCTGAGATAAGGTCGATTCCGGAACCCTAAACATAAAAATGTTGATAACTTTCGAAAAACAGTTCAGACAGCTTAGATTTGATGTGCAACTATTAGAAAGACCCTTTCTGCTATAGTGGGAGGTCAAAATTTCATGTTCTGAAGCTTTCCTGCAAAGTTATGGAACAATGCTGAAAACGATTTTTGGAAAAACACTTCAGACAGCTTAGATTTGTTGTGCAAGTACTAAAAAGACCCTTTCTGCTATAGTGGGAGGTGAACATTTCATGTTCTGAGGCTTCCCTGCAAAGTTATGGCACGATGCAGAAAACGTGTTTTCAGCCTGAGATAAGGTTGGTTCCGGAACGCCAAACATAAAAATGTTGATAACTTTGGAAAAACACTTCAGACAGCTTAGATTTGATATGCAACTACTAGAAAGACCCTTTCTGCTATAGTGTGAGGTTAAAATTTCATGTTCGGAAGCTTTCATGCAAAGTTATGGTACAATGCAGATAACGATTTTTCATCCTGAGATAAGGTCGATTCCGGAACGCCAAACATAAAAATGTTGATAACTTTCGAAAAACACTTCAGACAGCTTAGATTTGATGTGCAACTGCTACAAACACCCTTTTTGTTGTAGTGGGAGGTGAAAATTTCATGTTCTGAAGCTTTCATGCAAAGTTATGGTACAATGCGTAAAACGCGTTCTCAGCCTGAGATAAGGTCAATAAGCTCAGACAGCTTAGATTTGATGTGCAACTACTAAAAAGACCCTTTCTGCTATAGTGGGAGGTGCAAATTTCATGTTCGGAAGCATCCATGCAAAGTTATGGCACAATGCAGAAAACGCGTTTTCAGCCTGAGATAAGGTTGATTCCGGAACACCAAACATAAAAATGTTGATAACTTTGGAAAAACACTTCAGACAGCTTAAATTTGATGTGCAACTACTAGAAAGACCCTTTCTGCTATAGTGGGAGGTAAACATTTCATGTTCTGAAGCTTCCCTGTAAAGTTATGGCACAATGCGTAAAACGCGTTTTGAGCCCGAGATAAGGTCGATTACGGAACGCCAAACATAAAAATGTTGATAACTTTCGAAAAACTCTTCAGACAGCTTAGATTTGATGTGCAACTGCTACAAACACCCTTTTTGTTGTAGTGGGAGGTGAAAATTTCATGTTCTGAAGCTTCTCTGCAAAGTTATGGCACAATGCAGAAAACACGTTTTCAGCCTGAGATGAGGTCGATTCCGGAACACCAAACATATAAATGTTGATAACTTTTGAAAAAAACTTCAGACAGCTTAGATTTTATGTGCAACTACTAGAAAGACCATTTCTGCTATAGTGGGAGGTCAAAATTTCATGTTCTGAAGCTTCCCTGCAGAGTTATGGCACAATGCGTAAAACGCGTTTTCAGCCTGAGATAAGGTCGATTCCGGAACGCCAAACATAAAAGTGTTGATAACTTTGGAAAAACACTTCAGACAGCTTAGATTTGATGTGCAACTACTAGAAAGACCTTTTCTGCTATAGTTGGAGGTGAACATTTCATGTTCTGAAGATTCCCTGTAAAGTTATGGCACAATGCAGAAAATGCATTTTGAGCCTGAGATAAGGTCGATTCCCGAACGCCAAACATAAAAATGTTGATCACTTTGGAAAAACAATTCAGACAGCTTAGATTTGATGCGCAACTACTAAAAAGACCCTTTCTGCATCAGTGGGAGGTTAAAATTTCATGTTCGGAAGCTTTCATGCAAAGTTATGGCACAATGCAGACAACGCGTTTTCAGACTGAGATAAGGTCGATTCCGGAACGCCAAACATAAAAATGTTGATAACTTTCGAAAAACAGTTCAGACAGCTTAGATTTGATGTGCAACTACTAGAAAGACCTTTTCTGCTGTAGTGAAAGGTCAAAATTTCATTTTCTGACGCTTTCCTGCAAAGTTATGGGACAATGCAGAAAACGATTTTTCATCCTGAGATAAGGTCGATTCCGGAACGCCAAACATAAAAATGTTCATAACTTTCGAAAAACACTTCAGACAGCTTAGATTTGATGTACAACGACTAGAAAGACCCTTTCTGTTGTAGTGGGAGGTGAAAATTCCATGTTCTGAAGCTCCCCAGAAAAGTAAGGGCACAATGCAGAAAACGCGTTTTCAGCCAGAGATAAGGTGGGTTCCAGAACGCCAAACATAAAAATGTTGATAACTTTGGAAAAACACTTCAGACAGCTTAGATTTGATGTGCAACTACTAGAAAGACCCTTTCTGCTATAGTGGGAGGTGAAAATTTCATTTTCTGAAGCTTCCCAGCAAAGTTTTGGCACAATGCGTAAAACGCGTTTTCAGCCTGAGATAAGGTCGATTCCGGAACGCCATACATAAAAATGTTGTTAACTTTGGAAAAACGCATCAGACAGCTAAAATTTGATGTGCAACTACGAGAAAGACCCTTTCTGCGATAGTGGGACGTGAAAATTTCATATTCGGAAGCATCCATGCAAAGTTAAGGCACAATGCAGAAAACGCGTTTTCAGCCAGAGATAAGGTCGATTCCGGAACGCCAAACATAAAAATGTTGATAACTTTCGAAAAACACTTCAGACAGCTTAGATTTGATGTACAACGACTAGAAAGACCCTTTCGGTTATAGTGGGAGGTGAAAATTCCATGTTCTGAAGCTCCCCAGAAAAGTAAAGGTACAATGCAGAAAATACGTTTTCAGCCTGAGATAAGGTGGGTCCCGGAAAGACAAACATAAAAATGTTGATAACTTTGGAAAAACACTTCAGACAGCTTAGATTTGATGTGCAACTGCTAGAAAGACCCTTTCTGCTATAGTGTGAGATGAAAATTTCATTTTCTGAAGCATCCTTGCAAAGTTATGGCACAATGCAGAAAATGCGTTTTCAGCCTGAGATAAGGTGGGTTCCGGAACACTAAACATAAAAATGTTGATAACTTTGGAAAAACACTTCAGACAGCTTAGATTTGATGTGCAACTACTAGAAAGACCCTTTCTGCTATATTGGAGCATAAAATTTAATGTTCGGAAGCTTCCATGCAAAGTTATGGCACAATGCAGACAACGCGTTTTCAGCCTGAGATAAAGTCGATTCTGGAACGCCAAACATAAAAATGTTGATAACTTTCGAAAAACAGTTCAGACTGCTGAGATTTGATGTGCAACTACTAGAAAGACCCTTTCTGCTATAGTGGGAGGTCAAAATTTCATGTTCTGAAGCTTCCCTGGAAAGTTATGGGACAATGCAGAAAACGCATTTTCATCCTGAGATTAGGTCGATTCCGGAACGCCAAACATAAAACTGTTGATAACTTTCGAAAAACACTTCAGACAGCTTAGATTTGATGTGCAACTACTAGAAAGACCCTTTCTGCTATAGTGGGAGGTGAAAATTTCATGTTCTGAAGCTTCCTTGCAAAGTTATGGCACAATGCAGAAAATGCGTTTTCAGCCTGAGATATGGTTGATTCCGGAACGCCAAACATAAGAATGTTCCTAACTTTGGAAAAACACTTCAGAAAACTTAGATTTGATGTGCAACGACGAGAAAGACCCTTTCTGCTATAGTGGGAGGTTAAAATTTCATGTTCGGAAGCTTCCCTGGAAAGTTATGGGACAATGCAGAAAACGCATTTTCATCCTGAGATTAGGTCGATTCCGGAACGCCAAACATAAAAATGTTGATAACTTTCGAAAAACACTTCAGACAGCTTAGATTTGATGTGCAACTACTAGAAAGACCCTTTCTGCTAAAGTGGGAGGTGAAAATTTCATGTTCTGAAGCTTCCTTGCAAAGTTATGGCACAATGCAGAAAATGCATTTTCAGCCTGAGATAAGGTTGATTCCGGAACGCCAAACATAAAAATGTTGATAACTTTCAAAAAACACTTCAGACAGCTTAGATTTGATGTGCAACTACTAGAAAGACCCTTTCTGCTATAGTGGGACGTCAAAATTTCATGTTCTGAAGCTTCCCTGGAAAGTTATGGGACAATGCAGGAAACAATTTTTCATGCTGAGATAAGGTCGATTCCGGAACGCCAAACATAAAAATGTTGATAGCTTTGGAAAAACACTTCAGACAGCTTAGATTTGATGTGCAACTACTAGAAAGACCCTTTCTGCTATAGTGGGAGGTGAACATGTCATGTTCTGAAGCTTCCCTGGAAAGTTATGGGACAATGCAGAAAACGCATTTTCAGCCTGAGATAAGGTTGATTCCGGAACGCCAAACATAAAAATGTTGATAACTTTGGAAAAACACTTCAGACAGCTTAGATTTGATGTGCAACTACTAGAAAATCCCTTTCTGCTATAGTGGGAGGTGAAAATATCATGTTCTGAAGCTTCCCTGCAAAGTTTTAGCACAATGCAGAAAACGCGTTTTCAACCTGAGATAAGGAAGGTTCCGTAACGCCAAACATAAAAATGTTGATAACTTTGGAAAAACACTTCAGACAGCTTAGATTTGATGTGCAACTACTAGAAAGACCCTTTCTGCTATAGTGGGAGGTGAACATTTCATGTTCTGAAGCTTCCATGCAAAGTTATGGCACAATGCAGAAAACGCGTTTTTAGCCTGAGATAAGGTGGGTTCCGGAACGGCAAGCGTAAAAATGTTGCTAACTTTGGAAGAACACTTCAGACAGCTTAGATTTGATGTGCAACTACTAGAAAGACCCTTTCTGCTATAGTGGGAGGTGAACATTTCATGTTCTGAAGCTTCCCTGCAAAGTTATGGCACAATGCTGAACACGCGTTTTCAGCTTGAGATAAGGTGGGTTCCGGGACGGCAAACATAAAAATGTTGATAACTTTCGAAAAACACTTCAGACAGCTTAGATTTGATGTGCAACTACTAGAAAGACCCTTTCTGCTATAGTGGGAGGTGAACATTTCATGTTCTGAAGCTTCCATGCAAAGTTATGGCACAATGCAGAAAACGCGTTTTTAGCCTGAGATAAGGTGGGTTCCGGAACGGCAAGCGTAAAAATGTTGCTAACTTTGGAAGAACATTTCAGACAGCTTAGATTTGATGTGCAACTACTAGAAAGACCCTTTCTGCTATAGTGGGATGTCAAAATTTCATGGTCTGAAGCTTCACTGAGAAGTTATGGCACAATGCGTAAAACGCGTTTTCAGCCTGAGATAAGGTCGATTCCGAAACGCCAAACATAAAAATGTTGATAACTTTGGAAAAACACATCAGACAGCTTAGATTTGATGTGCAACTACTAGAAAGACCCTTTCTGCTATAGTGGGAGGTGAAAATTTCATGTTCTGAAGCTTCCCTGCAAAGTTATGGCACAATGCTGAACACGCGTTTTCAGCTTGAGATAAGGTGGGTTCCGGGACGCCAAACATAAAAATGTTGATAACTTTCGAAAAACACTTCAGACAGCTTAGATTTGATGTGCAACTACTAGGAAGACCCTTTCTGCTATAGTGGTACGTGAAAATTTCATTTTCTGAAGCTTCCCTGCAAAGTTATGGCACAATGCGTAAAACGCATTTTCAGCCTGAGATAAGGTCGATTCCCGAACGCCCAACATAAAAATGTTGATTACTTTGGAACAACACTTCAGACAGCTTAGATTTGATGTGCAACTACTAGAAAGACCATTTCTGCTATAGTGGGATGGGAAAATTTCATGTTCTGAAGCTTCCCTGCAAAGTTATGTCACAATGCAGAAAACGCGTTTTCAGCTTGAGATAAGGTCGATTCCGGAACGCCATACATAAAAATGTTTATAACTTTGGAAAAACACATCAGACAGCTTAGATTTGATGTGCAACTACTAGAAAGACCCTTTCTGCTATAGTGGGAGGTTAAAATTTCATGTTCGGAAGCTTCCATGCAAAGTTATGGCACAATGCAGACAACGCGTTTTTTACCCTGAGATAAGGTCGATTCTGGAACGCCAATCATAAAAATGTTGATAACTTCCGAATAACACTTCAGACAGCTTAGATTTGATGTGCAACTACTAGAAAGACCCTTTCTGCTATAGTGGGACGGGAAAATTTCATGTTCTGAAGCATCCCTGCAAAGTTATGTCACAATGCAGAAAACGCGTTTTCAGCTTGAGATAAGGTCGATTCCGGAACGCCAAACATAAAAATGTTGATAACTTTCGAAAAACACTTCAGACAGCTTAGATTTGATGTGCAACTACTAGAAAAACCCTTTCTGCTATAGTGGGAGGTGAAAATTTCATTTTCTGATGCTTCCCTGCAAAGTTATGGCACAGTCCGTAAAACGCGTTTTCAGCCTGAGATACGGTCCGTTCCGAAACACCAAACGTAAAAATCTTGATAACTATCGAAAAACACTTCAGACAGCTTAGATTTGATGTGCAACTACTAGAAAGACCCTTTCTGCTATAGTGGGACGTGAAAATTTCATGTTCTGAAGCTTCCCAGCAAAGTTATGGCACAATGCAGAAAACGCGTTTTCAGCCTGAGATAAGGTCGATTCCGGAACGCCATACATAAAAATGTTTATAACTTTGGAAAAACACATCAGACAGCTTAGATTTGTTGTGCAACTACTAGAAAGACCCTTTCTGCCATAGTGGGAGGTTAAAATTTCATGTTCGGAAGCTTCCATGCAAAGTTATGGCACAATGCAGACAACGCGTTTTCAGCCTGAGATAAGGTCGATTCTGGAACGCCAATCATAAAAATGTTGATAACTTCCGAAAAACACTTCAGACAGCTTAGATTTGATTTGCAACTACTAGAAAGACCCTTTCTGCTATCGTGGGAGGTCAAAATTTCATGTTCTGAAGCTTCCCTGGAAAGTTATGGGACAATGCAGAAAACGATATTTCATCGTGAGATAAGGTCGATTCCGGAACGCCAAGCATAAAAATGTTGATAACTTTCGAAAAACTCTTCAGACAGCTTAGATTTGATGTGCAACTACTAGAAAGACCCTTTCTGCTTTAGTGGGAGGTGAAAATTTCATTTTCTGATGCTTCCCTGCAAAGTTATGGCACAATGCGTAAAACGCGTTTCCAGCCTGAGATAAGGTCGATTCTGGAACGCCAAACATAAAAATGTTGATAACTTTGGAAAAACACTTCAGAGAGCATAGATTTGATGTGCAACTACTGGAAAGACCCTTTCTGCTATAGTGGGATGTGAACATTTCATGTTCTGAAGCTTCCCTGCAAAGTTATGGCACAATGCGTAAAACGAGTTTTCAGCCTGAGATAAGGTCGATTCCGGAACGCCAAACATAAAAATGTTGATAACTTTGGAAATACACTTCAGACAGCTTAGATTTGATGTGCAACTACTAGAAAGACCGTTTCTGCTATAGTGGGATGTGAACATTTCATGTTCTGAAGCTTCCCTGCAAAGTTATTGCACAATGCGTAAAACGCGTTTTCTGCCTAAGATAAGGTCGATTCCGGAACGCCCAACAAAAATATGTTGATAACTTTGGAAAAACACTTCAGACAGCTTAGATTTGATGTGCAACTACTAGAAAGTCCCTTTCTGCTACAGTGGGAGGTGAAAATTTCATTTTCTGGTGCTTCCCTGCAAAGTTATGGCACAATACGTAAAACGCGTTTTCAGCCTGAGATAAGGTTGATTCCGGAACGCAAAACATAAAAATGTTCATAACTTTGGAAAAACACTTCAGACAGCTTACATTTGATGTGCAACTACGAGAAAGACCCTTTCTGCTATAGTGGGAGGTGAACATTTCATGTTCTGAAGCTTCCCCGCAAAGTTATGGCACAATGCGTAAAACGCGTTTTCAGCCTGAGATAAGGTCGATTCCGGAACGCCAAACATAAAAATGTTGATAACTTTGGAACAACACTTCAGACAGCTTAGATTTGATGTGCAACTACTAGAAAGACCCTTTCTGCTATAGTGGGAGGTTAAAATTTCATGTTCGGAAGCTTCCATGCAAAGTTATGGCACAATGCAGACAACGCGTTTTCAGAATGAGATAAGGTCGATTCTGGAACGCCAAACATAAAAATGTTGATAACATTCGAAAAACACTTCAGACAGCTTAGATTTGATGTGCAACTACTAGAAAGACCCTTTCTGCTATAGTGGGAGGTGAAAATTTCATGTTCTGAAGCTTCCCAGCAAAGTTATGGCAGAATGCAGAAAACCTGTTTTCAGCCTGAGATAAGGTGGGTTCAGGAACGCCAAACATAAAAATGTTGATAACTTTGGAAAAACACTTCAGACAGCTTAGATTTGATGTGCAACTACTGGAAAGACCCTTTCTGCTATAGTGGGAGGTGAAAATTGCATTTTCTGAAGCTTCCCTGCAAAGTTATGGCACAATGCGTAAAACGAGTTTTCAGCCTGAGATAAGGTCGATTCCGGAACGCCAAACATAAAAATGTTGATAACTTTGGAAAAACACTTCAGACAGCTTAGATTTGATATGCAACTACTAGAAAGACCCTTTCTGCTATAGTGGGAGGTGAACATTTCATGTTCTGAAGCTTCCCTGCAAAGTTATGGCACAATGCGTAAAACGAGTTTTCAGCCTGAGATAAGGTCGATTCCGGAACGCCAAACATAAAAATGTTGATGACTTTGGAAAAACACTTCAGACAGCTTAGATTTGATATGCAACTACTAGAAAGACCCTTTCTGCTATAGTGGGACGTGAAAATTTCATGTTCTGAAGCTTCCCTGCAAAGTTATGGCAGAATGCAGAAAACCTGTTTTCAGCCTGAGATAAGGTGGGTTCCCGAACGGCAAGCGTAAAATTGTTGCTAACTTTGGAAGAACACTTCAGACAGCTTAGATTTGATGTGCAACTGCTAGAATGACCATTTCTGCTATAGTGGGAGGTGAACATTTCATGTTCTCAAGCTTCCCTTAGAAGTTATGGCACAATGCAAAAAACGCATTATCAGCCTGAGATAAGGTCGATTCCGGAACGCCAAACATAAAAATGTTGATTACTTTGGAACAACACTTCAGACAGCTTACATTTGATGTGAAACTACTAGAAAGACCCTTTCTGCTATAGTGGGAGGTTAAAATTTCATGTTCGGAAGCTTCCATGCAAAGTTATGGCACAATGCAGAAAAGGCGTTTTCAGCTTGAGATAAGGTGGGTTCCGGAACGCCAAACATAAAAATGTTGATAACTTTTTAAAAACACTTCAGACAGCTTAGATTTGATGTGCAACTACAAGAAAGACCCTTTCTGGTATAGTGGGACGTGAAAATTTCATTTTCTGAAGCTTCCCTGCAAAGTTATGGCACAATGCGTAAAACGCGTTTTCAGCCTGAGATAAGGTCGATTCCGGAACGCCAAACATAAAAATGTTGATAACTTTCGAAAAACACTTCAGACAGCTTAGATTTGATGTGCAACTACTAGAAAGTCCATTTCTGCTGCAGTGGGAGGTGAAAATTTCATTTTCTGAAGCTTCCCTGCAAAGTTATGGCACAATGCAGAACACGCGTTTTCAGCTTGAGATAAGGTTGGTTCCCGAACGCCAAACATAAAAATGTTGATAACTTTCGAAAAACATTTGAGACAGCTTAGATTTGATGTGCAACTACTAGGAAGACCCTTTCTGCTATAGTGGGATGTGAAAATTTCATTTTCTAAAGCTTCCCTGCAAAGTTATGGCACAATGCGTAAAACGCGTTTTCAGCCTGAGATAAGGTCGATTCCCGAACGCCCAACGTAAAAATGTTGATTACTTTGGAACAACACTTCAGACAGCTTAGATTTGATGTGCAACAACTAGAAAGCCCCTTTCTGCTATAGTGGGAGGTGACAATTTTATTTTCTGATGCTTCCATGCAAAGTTATGGCACAATGCGTAAAACGCGTTTTCAGCCTGAGATAAGGTCGATTCTGGAACGCCAAACATGAAAATATTGATAACTTTGGAAAAACACTTCAGACAGCTTAGATTTGATGTGCATCTACTAGAAAGACCCTTTCTGCTATAGTGGGAGGTGAACATTTCATGTTCTGAAGCTTCCCTGAGAAGTTATGGCACAATGCAGAAAACTCGTTTTCAGCTTGAGATAAGGTGGGTTCCGGAACGCCAAACATAAAGATGTTGATAACTTTCGAAAAACACTTCAGACAGCTTAGATTTGATGTGCAACTACAAGAAAGACCCTTTCTGGTATAGTGGGACGTGAAAATTTCATTTTCTGAAGCTTCCCTGCAAAGTTATGGCACAATGCGTAAAACGCGTTTTCAGCCTGAGATAAGGTCGATTCCGGAAAGCCCAAAAAAAATATGTTGATAACTTTGGAAAAACACTTCAGACAGCTTAGATTTGATGTGCAACTACTGGAAAGACCCTTTCTGCTATAGTGGGATGTGAACATTTCATGTTCTGAAGCTTCCCTGAGAAGTTATGGCACAATGCAGAAAACTCGTTTTCAGCTTGAGATAAGGTGGGTTCCGGAACGCCAAATATAAAAATGTTGATAACTTTCGAAAAACACTTCAGACAGCTTAGATTTGATGTGCAACTACAAGAAAGACCCTTTCTGGTATAGTGGGACGTGAAAATTTCATTTTCTGAAGCTTCCCTGCAAAGTTATGGCACAATGCGTAAAACGCGTTTTCAGCCTGAGATAAGGTCGATTCCGGAACGCCAAACATAAAAATGTTGATAACTTTCGAAAAACACTTCAGACAGCTTCGATTTGATGTGCTTCTACTAGAAAGACCCTTTCTGCTATAGTGGGAGGTGAACATTTCATTTTCTGAAGCTTCCCTGAGAAGTTATGGCACAATGCAGAAAACGCGTTTTCAGCTTGAGATAAGGTGGGTTCCGGAACGCCAACCATAAAAATGTTGATAACTTTCGAAAAACACTTCAGACAGCTTAGATTTGATGTGCAACTACTAGAAAGACCCTTTCTGCTATAGTGGGACGTGAAAATTTCATGTTCTGAAGCTTCCCAGCAAAGTTATGGCACAATGCAGAAAAGGCGTTTTCAGCTTGAGATAAGGTGGGTTCCGGAACGCCAAACATAAAAATGTTGATAACTTTTTAAAAACACTTCAGACAGCTTAGATTTGATGTGCAACTACTAGAAAGTCCCTTTCTGCTGCAGTGGGAGGTGAAAATTTCATTTTCTGAAGCTTCCCTGCAAAGTTATGGCACAATGCGTAAAACGAGTTTTCAGCCTGAGATAAGGTCGATTCCGGAACGCCAAACATAAAAATGTTGATAACTTTGGAAAAACACTTCAGGCAGCTTAGATTTGATATGCAACTACTAGAAAGACCCTTTCTGCTATAGTGGGAGGTGAACATTTCATGTTCTGAAGCTTCCCTGCAAAGTTATGGCACAATGCGTAAAACGAGTTTTCAGCCTGAGATAAGGTCGATTCCGGAACGCCAAACATAAAAATGTTGATGACTTTGGAAAAACACTTCAGACAGCTTAGATTTGATATGCAACTACTAGAAAGACCCTTTCTGCTATAGTGGGACGTGAAAATTTCATGTTCTGAAGCTTCCCTGCAAAGTTATGGCAGAATGCAGAAAACCTGTTTTCAGCCTGAGATAAGGTGGGTTCCCGAACGGCAAGCGTAAAATTGTTGCTAACTTTGGAAGAACACTTCAGACAGCTTAGATTTGATGTGCAACTGCTAGAATGACCATTTCTGCTATAGTGGGAGGTGAACATTTCATGTTCTCAAGCTTCCCTTAGAAGTTATGGCACAATGCAAAAAACGCATTATCAGCCTGAGATAAGGTCGATTCCGGAACGCCAAACATAAAAATGTTGATTACTTTGGAACAACACTTCAGACAGCTTACATTTGATGTGCAACTACTAGAAAGACCCTTTCTGCTATAGTGGGACGTGAAAATTTCATGTTCTGAAGCTTCCCAGCAAAGTTATGGCACAATGCAGAAAAGGCGTTTTCAGCTTGAGATAAGGTGGGTTCCGGAACGCCAAACATAAAAATGTTGATAACTTTTTAAAAACACTTCAGACAGCTTAGATTTGATGTGCAACTACAAGAAAGACCCTTTCTGGTATAGTGGGACGTGAAAATTTCATTTTCTGAAGCTTCCCTGCAAAGTTATGGCACAATGCGTAAAACGCGTTTTCAGCCTGAGATAAGGTCGATTCCGGAACGCCAAACATAAAAATGTTGATAACTTTCGAAAAACACTTCAGACAGCTTCGATTTGATGTGCTTCTACTAGAAAGACCCTTTCTGCTATAGTGGGAGGTGAACATTTCATTTTCTGAAGCTTCCCTGAGAAGTTATGGCACAATGCAGAAAACGCGTTTTCAGCTTGAGATAAGGTGGGTTCCGGAACGCCAACCATAAAAATGTTGATAACTTTCGAAAAACACTTCAGACAGCTTAGATTTGATGTGCAACTACTAGAAAGACCCTTTCTGCTATAGTGGGACGTGAAAATTTCATGTTCTGAAGCTTCCCAGCAAAGTTATGGCACAATGCAGAAAAGGCGTTTTCAGCTTGAGATAAGGTGGGTTCCGGAACGCCAAACATAAAAATGTTGATAACTTTTTAAAAACACTTCAGACAGCTTAGATTTGATGTGCAACTACTAGAAAGTCCCTTTCTGCTGCAGTGGGAGGTGAAAATTTCATTTTCTGAAGCTTCCCTGCAAAGTTATGGCACAATGCGTAAAACGAGTTTTCAGCCTGAGATAAGGTCGATTCCGGAACGCCAAACATAAAAATGTTGATAACTTTGGAAAAACACTTCAGACAGCTTAGATTTGATATGCAACTACTAGAAAGACCCTTTCTGCTATAGTGGGAGGTGAACATTTCATGTTCTGAAGCTTCCCTGCAAAGTTATGGCACAATGCGTAAAACGAGTTTTCAGCCTGAGATAAGGTCGATTCCGGAACGCCAAACATAAAAATGTTGATGACTTTGGAAAAACACTTCAGACAGCTTAGATTTGATATGCAACTACTAGAAAGACCCTTTCTGCTATAGTGGGACGTGAAAATTTCATGTTCTGAAGCTTCCCTGCAAAGTTATGGCAGAATGCAGAAAACCTGTTTTCAGCCTGAGATAAGGTGGGTTCCCGAACGGCAAGCGTAAAATTGTTGCTAACTTTGGAAGAACACTTCAGACAGCTTAGATTTGATGTGCAACTGCTAGAATGACCATTTCTGCTATAGTGGGAGGTGAACATTTCATGTTCTCAAGCTTCCCTTAGAAGTTATGGCACAATGCAAAAAACGCATTATCAGCCTGAGATAAGGTCGATTCCGGAACGCCAAACATAAAAATGTTGATTACTTTGGAACAACACTTCAGACAGCTTACATTTGATGTGCAACTACTAGAAAGACCCTTTCTGCTATAGTGGGACGTGAAAATTTCATGTTCTGAAGCTTCCCAGCAAAGTTATGGCACAATGCAGAAAAGGCGTTTTCAGCTTGAGATAAGGTGGGTTCCGGAACGCCAAACATAAAAATGTTGATAACTTTTTAAAAACACTTCAGACAGCTTAGATTTGATGTGCAACTACAAGAAAGACCCTTTCTGGTATAGTGGGACGTGAAAATTTCATTTTCTGAAGCTTCCCTGCAAAGTTATGGCACAATGCGTAAAACGCGTTCTCAGCCTGAGATAAGGTCGATTCCGGAACGCCAAACATAAAAATGTTGATAACTTTCGAAAAACACTTCAGACAGCTTAGATTTGATGTGCAACTACTAGAAAGTCCCTTTCTGCTGCAGTGGGAGGTGAAAATTTCATTTTCTGAAGCTTCCCTGCAAAGTTATGGCACAATGCAGAACACGCGTTTTCAGCTTGAGATAAGGTTGGTTCCCGAACGCCAAACATTAAAATGTTGATAACTTTCGAAAAACATTTGAGACAGCTTAGATTTGATGTGCAACTACTAGGAAGACCCTTTCTGCTATAGTGGGAGGTGAAAATTTCATTTTCTAAAGCTTCCCTGCAAAGTTATGGCACAATGCGTAAAACGCGTTTTCAGCCTGAGATAAGGTCGATTCCCGAACGCCCAACGTAAAAATGTTGATTACTTTGGAACAACACTTCAGACAGCTTAGATTTGATGTGCAACAACTAGAAAGCCCCTTTCTGCTATAGTGGGAGGTGACAATTTTATTTTCTGATGCTTCCATGCAAAGTTATGGCACAATGCGTAAAACGCTTTTTCAGCCTGAGATAAGGTCGATTCTGGAACGCCAAACATGAAAATATTGATAACTTTGGAAAAACACTTCAGACAGCTTAGATTTGATGTGCATCTACTAGAAAGACCCTTTCTGCTATAGTGGGAGGTGAACATTTCATGTTCTGAAGCTTCCCTGAGAAGTTATGGCACAATGCAGAAAACTCGTTTTCAGCTTGAGATAAGGTGGGTTCCGGAACGCCAAACATAAAGATGTTGATAACTTTCGAAAAACACTTCAGACAGCTTAGATTTGATGTGCAACTACAAGAAAGACCCTTTCTGGTATAGTGGGACGTGAAAATTTCATTTTCTGAAGCTTCCCTGCAAAGTTATGGCACAATGCGTAAAACGCGTTTTCAGCCTGAGATAAGGTCGATTCCGGAAAGCCCAAAAAAAATATGTTGATAACTTTGGAAAAACACTTCAGACAGCTTAGATTTGATGTGCAACTACTGGAAAGACCCTTTCTGCTATAGTGGGATGTGAACATTTCATGTTCTGAAGCTTCCCTGAGAAGTTATGGCACAATGCAGAAAACTCGTTTTCAGCTTGAGATAAGGTGGGTTCCGGAACGCCAAATATAAAAATGTTGATAACTTTCGAAAAACACTTCAGACAGCTTAGATTTGATGTGCAACTACAAGAAAGACCCTTTCTGGTATAGTGGGACGTGAAAATTTCATTTTCTGAAGCTTCCCTGCAAAGTTATGGCACAATGCGTAAAACGCGTTTTCAGCCTGAGATAAGGTCGATTCCGGAACGCCAAACATAAAAATGTTGATAACTTTCGAAAAACACTTCAGACAGCTTCGATTTGATGTGCTTCTACTAGAAAGACCCTTTCTGCTATAGTGGGAGGTGAACATTTCATGTTCTGAAGCTTCCCTGAGAAGTTATGGCACAATGCAGAAAACGCGTTTTCAGCTTGAGATAAGGTGGGTTCCGGAACGCCAAACATAAAAATGTTGATAACTTTCGAAAAACACTTCAGACAGCTTAGATTTGATGTGCAACTACTAGGAAGACCCTTTCTGCTATAGTGGGATGTGAAAATTTCATTTTCTGAAGCTTCCCTGCAAAGTTATGGCACAATGCGTAAAACGCGTTTTCAGCCTGAGATAAGGTCGATTCCCGAACGCCCAACATAAAAATGTTGATTACTTTGAAACAACACTTCAGACAGCTTAGATTTGATGTGCAACTACTAGAAAGCCCCTTTCTGCTATAGTGGGAGGTGAACATTTCATGTTCTGATGCTTCCATGCAAAGTTATGGCACAATGCGTAAAACGCGTTTTCAGCCTGAGATAAGGTCGATTCTGGAACGCCAAACATGAAAATATTGATAACTTTGGAAAAACACTTCAGACAGCTTAGATTTGATGTGCATCTACTAGAAAGACCCTTTCTGCTATAGTGGGAGGTGAACATTTCATGTTCTGAAGCTTCCCTGAGAAGTTATGGGACAATGCAGAAAACGCATTTTCATCCTGAGATTAGGTCGATTCCGGAACGCCAAACATAAAAATGTTGATAACTTTCGAAAAACACTTCAGACAGCTTAGATTTGATGTGCAACTACTAGAAAGACCCTTTCTGCTATAGTGGGAGGTGAAAATTTAATGTTCTGAAGCTTCCTTGCAAAATTATGGCACAATGCAGAAAATGCGTTTTCAGCCTGAGATAAGGTTGATTCCGGAACGCCAAACATAAAAATGTTGATAACTTTGGAAAAACACTTCAGACAGCTTAGATGTGATGTGCAACTACTAGAAAGACCCTTTCTGCAATAGTGGGATATGAACATTTCATGCTCTGAAGATTCCCTGCAAAGTTATATCACAATGCAGAAAAAGCGTTTTCAGCCAGATATAAGGTCGATTCCGGAATGCCAAACATAAAAATGTTGATAACTTTGGAAAAACACTTCAGACAGCTTAGATTTGATGTGCAACTACTAGAAAGACCCTTTCTGCTATAGTGGGATGTGAAAATTTCATGTTCTGAAGCTTTCCTGCAAAGTTATGGCACAATGCAGAAAACGCGTTTTCAGCCTGAGATAAGGTCGATTCAGGAACGCCAAATATAAAAATGTTGAAAACTTTCGAAAAACACTTCAGACAGCTTAGATTTGATGTGCAACTACTAGAAAAACCCTTTCTTCAATAGTGGGATATGAAAATTTCATGTTCTGAAGATTCCCTGCAAAGTTAATGCAGAATGCATGAATCGCGTTTTCAGCCTGAGATAAGGTCGATTCCGGAACGCCAAACATAAAAATATTGATAACTTTGGAAAAACACTTCAGACAGCTTAGATTTGACGTGCAACTACTAGAAAGACCCCTTCTGCTATAGTGGCAGGTTAAAATTTCATGTTCTGAAGCTTTCCTGCAAAGTTATGGTACAATGCAGAAAACGAGTTTTAAAGCCTGAGATAAGGTGGGTTCCAGAACGCCAAACATAAAAATGTTGATAACTTTGGAAAAACACTTCAGACAGCTTAGATTTGATGTGCAATTACTAGAAAGACCCTTTCTGCTGTAGTGGGAGTTGAAAATTTCATGTTCTGAAGTTTCTCTGCAAAGTTATATCACAATGCAGAAAACGCGTTTTCAGCCAGAAATAAGGTCGATTCTGGAATGCCAAACATAAAAATGTTGATAACTTTGGAAAAACACTTCAGATAGCTTAGATTTGACGTGCAACTACTAGAAAGACCTTTTCTGCTGTAGTGGGAGTTGAAAATTTCATGTTCTGAAAATTCCCTGCAAAATTATGGCACAATGCGGAAAACGCGTTTTCAGCCTGAGATAAGGTCGATTCAGGAACGCCAAATGTAAAAATGTTGAAAACTTTCGAAAAACACTTCAGACAGCTTAGATTTGATGTGCAGGTAGGAGAAAGACCCTTTCTGCTTTAGTGCGAATTGAAAATTTCATGTTCTGAAGCTTTCCTGCAAAGTTATGGCAGAATGCGTAAAACGCGTTTTCAGCCTGAGATAAGGTTGATTCCGGAACGCCAAACATAAAAATGTTGATAACTTTGGAAAAACACTTCAGACAGCTTAGATTTGATGTGCAACTACTAGAAAGACCCTTTCTGGTATAGTGGGAGGTGAAAATTTCATGTTCTGAAGCTTCCTAGCAAAGTTATGGCACAATGCAGAAAATGCGTTTTCAGCCTGAGATAAGGTTGATTCCGGAACGCCAAACATAAAAATGTTGATAACTTTAGGAAAACACTTCAGACATCTTAGATTTGATGTGCAACTACAAGAAAAAAACCCTGTCTGCTATCGTGGGAGGTGAAAATTTCATTTTCTGAAGCTTCCCTGCAAAGTTATGGCACAAAGCGTAAAAAGCGTTTTCAGCCTGAGATAAGGTAGATTTCGGAACGCCAAACATAAAAATGTTGATAACTTTGGAAAAACACATCAGACAGCTTAGATTAGATGTGCAACTACTAGATGGACCCTTTCTGCTATAGTGGGAGGTTAAAATTTCATGTTCTGAAGCTTCCCTGCAAAGTTACGGCACAATGCAGAAAACGCGTTTTCAGCTTGAGATAAGGTGGGTTCCGGAACGACAAACATAAAAATGTTGATAACTTTGGAAAAACACTTCAGACAGCTTAGATTTGATGTGCAACTGCTAGAAAGACCCTTTCTGCTATAGTGTGAGATGAAAATTTCATTTTCTGAAGCATCCTTGCAAAGTTATGGCACAATGCAGAAAATGCGTTTTCAGCCTGAGATAAGGTGGGTTCCGGAACACTAAACATAAAAATGTTGATAACTTTGGAAAAACACTTCAGACAGCTTAGATTTGATGTGCAACTACTAGAAAGACCCTTTCTGCTATATTGGAGCATAAAATTTAATGTTCGGAAGCTTCCATGCAAAGTTATGGCACAATGCAGACAACGCGTTTTCAGCCTGAGATAAAGTCGATTCTGGAACGCCAAACATAAAAATGTTGATAACTTTCGAAAAACAGTTCAGACTGCTGAGATTTGATGTGCAACTACTAGAAAGACCCTTTCTGCTATAGTGGGAGGTCAAAATTTCATGTTCTGAAGCTTCCCTGGAAAGTTATGGGACAATGCAGAAAACGCATTTTCATCCTGAGATAAGGTTGATTCCGGAACGCCAAACATAAAAATGTTCCTAACTTTGGAAAAACACTTCAGAAAGCTTAGATTTGATGTGCAACTACTAGAAAGACCCTTTCTGCTAAAGTGGGAGGTGAAAATTTCATGTTCTGAAGCTTCCTCGCAAAGTTATGGCACAATGCAGAAAATGCATTTTCAGCCTGAGATAAGGTTGATTCCGGAACGCCAAACATAAAAATGTTGATAACTTTCGAAAAACACTTCAGACAGCTTAGATTTGATGTGCAACTACTAGAAAGACCCTTTCTGCTATAGTGGGACGTCAAAATTTCATGTTCTGAAGCTTCCCTGGAAAGTTATGGGACAATGCAGGAAACAATTTTTCATGCTGAGATAAGGTCGATTCCGGAACGCCAAACATAAAAATGTTGATAGCTTTGGAAAAACACTTCAGACAGCTTAGATTTGATGTGCAACTACTAGAAAGACCCTTTCTGCTATAGTGGGAGGTGAACATGTCATGTTCTGAAGCTTCCCTAGAAAGTTATGGGACAATGCAGAAAACGCATTTTCAGCCTGAGATAAGGTTGATTCCGGAACGCCAAACATAAAAATGTTGATAACTTTGGAAAAACACTTCAGACAGCTTAGATTTGATGTGCAACTACTAGAAAATCCCTTTCTGCTATAGTGGGAGGTGAAAATATGATGTTCTGAAGCTTCCCTGCAAAGTTTTAGCACAATGCAGAAAACGCGTTTTCAACCTGAGATAAGGAAGGTTCCGGAACGCCAAACATAAAAATGTTGATAACTTTGGAAAAACACTTCAGACAGCTTAGATTTGATGTGCAACTGCTAGAAAGACCATTTCTGCTATAGTGGGAGGTGAACATTTCATGTTCTGAAGCTTACATGCAAAGTTATGGCACAATGCAGAAAACGCGTTTTTAGCCTGAGATAAGGTGGGTTCCGGAACGGCAAGCGTAAAAATGTTGCTAACTTTGGAAGAACACTTCAGACAGCTTAGATTTGATGTGCAACTACTAGAAAGACCCTTTCTGCTATAGTGGGATGTCAAAATTTCATGGTCTGAAGCTTCACTGAGAAGTTATGGCACAATGCGTAAAACGCGTTTTCAGCCAGAGATAAGGTCGATTCCGAAACGCCAAACATAAAAATGTTGATAACTTTGGAAAAACACATCAGACAGCTTAGATTTGATGTGCAACTGCTTGAAAGACCCTTTCTGCTATAGTGGGAGGTGAAAATTTCATGTTCTGAAGCTTCCCTGCAAAGTTATGGCACAATGCTGAACACGCGTTTTCAGCTTGAGATAAGGTGGGTTCCGGGACGGCAAACATAAAAATGTTCATACTTTCGAAAAACACTTCAGTCTGCTTAGATTTGATGAGCAACTACTAGAAAGACCCTTTCTGCTATTGTGGGAGGTGGACATTTCATGTTCTGACGCTTCCATGCAAAGTTATGGCACAATGCAGAAAACGCGTTTTCAGCTTGAGATAAGGTGGGTTCCGGAACCACAAACATAAAAATGTTGATAACTATCGAAAAACACTTCAGACAGCTTAGATTTGATGTGCAACTACTAGAAAGACCCTTTCTGCTATAGTGGGAGGTGAACATTTCATGTTCTGAAGCTTCCATGCAAAGTTATGGCACAATGCAGAAAACGCGTTTTTAGCCTGAGATAAGGTGGGTTCCGGAACGGCAAGCGTAAAAATGTTGCTAACTTTGGAAGAACACTTCAGACAGCTTAGATTTGATGTGCAACTACTAGAAAGACCCTTTCTGCTATAGTGGGATGTCAAAATTTCATGGTCTGAAGCTTCACTGAGAAGTTATGGCACAATGCGTAAAACGCGTTTTCAGCCTGAGATAAGGTCGATTCCGAAACGCCAAACATAAAAATGTTGATAACTTTGGAAAAACACATCAGACAGCTTAGATTTGATGTGCAACTACTAGAAAGACCCTTTCTGCTAAAGTGGGAGGTGAAAATTTCATGTTCTGAAGCTTCCTTGCAAAGTTATGGCACAATGCAGAAAATGCATTTTCAGCCTGAGATAAGGTTGATTCCGGAACGCCAAACATAAAAATGTTGATAACTTTCGAAAAACACTTCAGACAGCTTAGATTTGATGTGCAACTACTAGAAAGACCCTTTCTGCTATAGTGGGACGTCAAAATTTCATGTTCTGAAGCTTCCCTGGAAAGTTATGGGACAATGCAGGAAACAATTTTTCATGCTGAGATAAGGTCGATTCCGGAACGCCAAACATAAAAATGTTGATAGCTTTGGAAAAACACTTCAGACAGCTTAGATTTGATGTGCAACTACTAGAAAGACCCTTTCTGCTATAGTGGGAGGTGAACATGTCATGTTCTGAAGCTTCCCTAGAAAGTTATGGGACAATGCAGAAAACGCATTTTCAGCCTGAGATAAGGTTGATTCCGGAACGCCAAACATAAAAATGTTGATAACTTTGGAAAAACACTTCAGACAGCTTAGATTTGATGTGCAACTACTAGAAAATCCCTTTCTGCTATAGTGGGAGGTGAAAATATCATGTTCTGAAGCTTCCCTGCAAAGTTTTAGCACAATGCAGAAAACGCGTTTTCAACCTGAGATAAGGAAGGTTCCGGAACGCCAAACATAAAAATGTTGATAACTTTGGAAAAACACTTCAGACAGCTTAGATTTGATGTGCAACTACTAGAAAGACCATTTCTGCTATAGTGGGAGGTGAACATTTCATGTTCTGAAGCTTCCATGCAAAGTTATGGCACAATGCAGAAAACGCATTTTTAGCCTGAGATAAGGTGGGTTCCGGAACGGCAAGCGTAAAAATGTTGCTAACTTTGGAAGAACACTTCAGACAGCTTAGATTTGATGTGCAACTACTAGAAAGACCCTTTCTGCTATAGTGGGATGTCAAAATTTCATGGTCTGAAGCTTCACTGAGAAGTTATGGCACAATGCGTAAAACGCGTTTTCAGCCAGAGATAAGGTCGATTCCGAAACGCCAAACATAAAAATGTTGATAACTTTGGAAAAACACATCAGACAGCTTAGATTTGATGTGCAACTGCTTGAAAGACCCTTTCTGCTATAGTGGGAGGTGAAAATTTCATGTTCTGAAGCTTCCCTGCAAAGTTATGGCACAATGCTGAACACGCGTTTTCAGCTTGAGATAAGGTGGGTTCCGGGACGGCAAACATTAAAATGTTCATACTTTCGAAAAACACTTCAGTCTGCTTAGATTTGATGAGCAACTACTAGAAAGACCCTTTCTGCTATTGTGGGAGGTGAACATTTCATGTTCTGACGCTTCCATGCAAAGTTATGGCACAATGCAGAAAACGCGTTTTCAGCTTGAGATAAGGTGGGTTCCGGAACCACAAACATAAAAATGTTGATAACTTTCGAAAAACACTTCAGACAGCTTAGATTTGATGTGCAACTACTAGAAAGACCCTTTCTGCTATAGTGGGAGGTGAACATTTCATGTTCTGAAGCTTCCATGCAAAGTTATGGCACAATGCAGAAAACGCGTTTTTAGCCTGAGATAAGGTGGGTTCCGGAACGGCAAGCGTAAAAATGTTGCTAACTTTGGAAGAACACTTCAGACAGCTTAGATTTGATGTGCAACTACTAGAAAGACCCTTTCTGCTATAGTGGGATGTCAAAATTTCATGGTCTGAAGCTTCACTGAGAAGTTATGGCACAATGCGTAAAACGCGTTTTCAGCCTGAGATAAGGTCGATTCCGAAACGCCAAACATAAAAATGTTGATAACTTTGGAAAAACACATCAGACAGCTTAGATTTGATGTGCAACTACTAGAAAGACCCTTTCTGCTATAGTGGGAGGTGAAAATTTCATGTTCTGAAGCTTCCCTGCAAAGTTATGGCACAATGCTGAACACGCGTTTTCAGCTTGAGATAAGGTGGGTTCCGGGACGCCAAACATAAAAATGTTGATAACTTTCGAAAAACACTTCAGACAGCTTAGATTTGATGTGCAACTACTAGGAAGACCCTTTCTGCTATAGTGGTACGTGAAAATTTCATTTTCTGAAGCTTCCCTGCAAAGTTATGGCACAATGCGTAAAACGCATTTTCAGCCTGAGATAAGGTCGATTCCCGAACGCCCAACATAAAAATGTTGATTACTTTGGAACAACACTTCAGACAGCTTAGATTTGATGTGCAACTACTAGAAAGACCCTTTCTGCTATAGTGGGAGGTTAAAATTTCATGTTCGGAAGCTTCCATGCAAAGTTATGGCACAATGCAGACAACGCGTTTTTTACCCTGAGATAAGGTCGATTCTGGAACGCCAATCATAAAAATGTTGATAACTTCCGAATAACACTTCAGACAGCTTAGATTTGATGTGCAACTACTAGAAAGACCCTTTCTGCTATAGTGGGACGGGAAAATTTCATGTTCTGAAGCATCCCTGCAAAGTTATGTCACAATGCAGAAAACGCGTTTTCAGCTTGAGATAAGGTCGATTCCGGAACGCCAAACATAAAAATGTTGATAACTTTCGAAAAACACTTCAGACAGCTTAGATTTGATGTGCAACTACTAGAAAAACCCTTTCTGCTATAGTGGGAGGTGAAAATTTCATTTTCTGATGCTTCCCTGCAAAGTTATGGCACAGTGCGTAAAACGCGTTTTCAGCCTGAGATACGGTCGGTTCCGAAACACCAAACGTAAAAATGTTGATAACTATCGAAAAACACTTCAGACAGCTTAGATTTGATGTGCAACTACTAGAAAGAACCTTTCTGCTATAGTGGCAGGTCAAAATTTCATGTTTTGAAGCTTCCTTACAAAGTTATGGCACAATGCAGAAAACGCGTTTTCAGCCTGAGATAAGGTCGATTCCGGAACGCCATACATAAAAATGTTTATAACTTTGGAAAAACACATCAGACAGCTTAGATTTGTTGTGCAACTACTAGAAAGACCCTTTCTGCCATAGTGGGAGGTTAAAATTTCATGTTCGGAAGCTTCCATGCAAAGTTATGGCACAATGCAGACAACGCGTTTTCAGCCTGAGATAAGGTCGATTCTGGAACGCCAATCATAAAAATGTTGATAACTTCCGAAAAACACTTCAGACAGCTTAGATTTGATTTGCAACTACTAGAAAGACCCTTTCTGCTATCGTGGGAGGTCAAAATTTCATGTTCTGAAGCTTCCCTGGAAAGTTATGGGACAATGCAGAAAACGATATTTCATCGTGAGATAAGGTCGATTCCGGAACGCCAAGCATAAAAATGTTGATAACTTTCGAAAAACTCTTCAGACAGCTTAGATTTGATGTGCAACTACTAGAAAGACCCTTTCTGCAATCGTGGGAGGTGAACATTTCATGTTCTGAAGCTTCCCTGCAAAGTTATGGCACAATGCAGAAAACGCGTTTTCAGCAGATAAGGTTGATTCCGGAACGTCAAACATAAAAATGTTGATAACTTTGGAAAAACACTTTAGACAGCTTAGATTTGATGTGCAACTACTAGAAAAACCCTTTCTGCTTTAGTGGGAGGTGAAAATTTCATTTTCTGATGCTTCCCTGCAAAGTTATGGCACAATGCGTAAAACGCGTTTCCAGCCTGAGATAAGGTCGATTCTGGAACGCCAAACATAAAAATGTTGATAACTTTGGAAAAACACTTCAGAGAGCTTAGATTTGATGTGCAACTACTGTAAAGACCCTTTCTGCTATAGTGGGATGTGAACATTTCATGTTCTGAAGCTTCCCTGCAAAGTTATGGCACAATGCGTAAAACGAGTTTTCAGCCTGAGATAAGGTCGATTCCGGAACGCCAAACATAAAAATGTTGATAACTTTGGTAATACACTTCAGACAGCTTAGATTTGATGTGCAACTACTAGAAAGACCGTTTCTGCTATAGTGGGATGTGAACATTTCATGTTCTGAAGCTTCCCTGCAAAGTTATTGCACAATGCGTAAAACGCGTTTTCTGCCTAAGATAAGGTCGATTCCGGAACGCCCAACAAAAATATGTTGATAACTTTGGAAAAACACTTCAGACAGCTTAGATTTGATGTGCAACTACTAGAAAGTCCCTTTCTGCTACAGTGGGAGGTGAAAATTTCATTTTCTGGTGCTTCCCTGCAAAGTTATGGCACAATACGTAAAACGCGTTTTCAGCCTGAGATAAGGTCGATTCCGGAACGCAAAACATAAAAATGTTCATAACTTTGGAAAAACACTTCAGACAGCTTACATTTGATGTGCAACTACGAGAAAGACCCTTTCTGCTATAGTGGGAGGTGAACATTTCATGTTCTGAAGCTTCCCCGCAAAGTTATGGCACAATGCGTAAAACGCGTTTTCAGCCTGAGATAAGGTCGATTCCGGAACGCCAAACATAAAAATGTTGATAACTTTGGAACAACACTTCAGACAGCTTAGATTTGATGTGCAACTACTAGAAAGACCCTTTCTGCTATAGTGGGAGGTTAAAATTTCATGTTCGGAAGCTTCCCTGCAAAGTTATGGCAGAATGCAGAAAACCTGTTTTCAGCCTGAGATAAGGTGGGTTCAGGAACGCCAAACATAAAAATGTTGATAACTTTGGAAAAACACTTCAGACAGCTTAGATTTGATGTGCAACTACTGGAAAGACCCTTTCTGCTATAGTGGGAGGTGAAAATTTCATTTTCTGAAGCTTCCCTGCAAAGTTATGGCACAATGCGTAAAACGAGTTTTCAGCCTGAGATAAGGTCGATTCCGGAACGCCAAACATAAAAATGTTGATAACTTTGGAAAAACACTTCAGACAGCTTAGATTTGATATGCAACTACTAGAAAGACCCTTTCTGCTATAGTGGGAGGTGAACATTTCATGTTCTGAAGCTTCCCTGCAAAGTTATGGCACAATGCGTAAAACGAGTTTTCAGCCTGAGATAAGGTCGATTCCGGAACGCCAAACATAAAAATGTTGATGACTTTGGAAAAACACTTCAGACAGCTTAGATTTGATATGCAACTACTAGAAAGACCCTTTCTGCTATAGTGGGACGTGAAAATTTCATGTTCTGAAGCTTCCCTGCAAAGTTATGGCAGAATGCAGAAAACCTGTTTTCAGCCTGAGATAAGGTGGGTTCCCGAACGGCAAGCGTAAAATTGTTGCTAACTTTGGAAGAAGACTTCAGACAGCTTAGATTTGATGTGCAACTGCTAGAATGACCATTTCTGCTATAGTGGGAGGTGAACATTTCATGTTCTCAAGCTTCCCTTAGAAGTTATGGCACAATGCAAAAAACGCATTATCAGCCTGAGATAAATAAGGTCGATTCCGGAACGCCAAACATAAAAATGTTGATTACTTTGGAACAACACTTCAGACAGCTTACATTTGATGTGCAACTACTAGAAAGACCCTTTCTGCTATAGTGGGACGTGAAAATTTCATGTTCTGAAGCTTCCCAGCAAAGTTATGGCACAATGCAGAAAAGGCGTTTTCAGCTTGAGATAAGGTGGGTTCCGGAACGCCAAACATAAAAATGTTGATAACTTTTTAAAAACACTTCAGACAGCTTAGATTTGATGTGCAACTACTAGAAAGTCCCTTTCTGCTGCAGTGGGAGGTGAAAATTTCATTTTCTGAAGCTTCCCTGCAAAGTTATGGCACAATGCAGAACACGCGTTTTCAGCTTGAGATAAGGTTGGTTCCCGAACGCCAAACATTAAAATGTTGATAACTTTCGAAAAACATTTGAGACAGCTTAGATTTGATGTGCAACTACTAGGAAGACCCTTTCTGCTATAGTGGGATGTGAAAATTTCATTTTCTAAAGCTTCCCTGCAAAGTTATGGCACAATGCGTAAAACGCGTTTTCAGCCTGAGATAAGGTCGATTCCCGAACGCCCAACGTAAAAATGTTGATTACTTTGGAACAACACTTCAGACAGCTTAGATTTGATGTGCAACAACTAGAAAGCCCCTTTCTGCTATAGTGGGAGGTGACAATTTTATTTTCTGATGCTTCCATGCAAAGTTATGGCACAATGCGTAAAACGCGTTTTCAGCCTGAGATAAGGTCGATTCTGGAACGCCAAACATGAAAATATTGATAACTTTGGAAAAACACTTCAGACAGCTTAGATTTGATGTGCATCTACTAGAAAGACCCTTTCTGCTATAGTGGGAGGTGAACATTTCATGTTCTGAAGCTTCCCTGAGAAGTTATGGCACAATGCAGAAAACTCGTTTTCAGCTTGAGATAAGGTGGGTTCCGGAACGCCAAACATAAAGATGTTGATAACTTTCGAAAAACACTTCAGACAGCTTAGATTTGATGTGCAACTACAAGAAAGACCCTTTCTGGTATAGTGGGACGTGAAAATTTCATTTTCTGAAGCTTCCCTGCAAAGTTATGGCACAATGCGTAAAACGCGTTTTCAGCCTGAGATAAGGTCGATTCCGGAAAGCCCAAAAAAAATATGTTGATAACTTTGGAAAAACACTTCAGACAGCTTAGATTTGATGTGCAACTACTGGAAAGACCCTTTCTGCTATAGTGGGATGTGAACATTTCATGTTCTGAAGCTTCCCTGAGAAGTTATGGCACAATGCAGAAAACTCGTTTTCAGCTTGAGATAAGGTGGGTTCCGGAACGCCAAATATAAAAATGTTGATAACTTTCGAAAAACACTTCAGACAGCTTAGATTTGATGTGCAACTACAAGAAAGACCCTTTCTGGTATAGTGGGACGTGAAAATTTCATTTTCTGAAGCTTCCCTGCAAAGTTATGGCACAATGCGTAAAACGCGTTTTCAGCCTGAGATAAGGTCGATTCCGGAACGCCAAACATAAAAATGTTGATAACTTTCGAAAAACACTTCAGACAGCTTCGATTTGATGTGCTTCTACTAGAAAGACCCTTTCTGCTATAGTGGGAGGTGAACATTTCATGTTCTGAAGCTTCCCTGAGAAGTTATGGCACAATGCAGAAAACGCGTTTTCAGCTTGAGATAAGGTGGGTTCCGGAACGCCAAACATAAAAATGTTGATAACTTTCGAAAAACACTTCAGACAGCTTAGATTTGATGTGCAACTACTAGAAAGACCCTTTCTGCGATAGTGGGACGTGAAAATTTCATGTTCTGAAGCTTCCCAGCAAAGTTATGGCACAATGCAGAAAAGGCGTTTTCAGCTTGAGATAAGGTGGGTTCCGGAACGCCAAACATAAAAATGTTGATAACTTTTTAAAAACACTTCAGACAGCTTAGATTTGATGTGCAACTACAAGAAAGACCCTTTCTGGTATAGTGGGACGTGAAAATTTCATTTTCTGAAGCTTCCCTGCAAAGTTATGGCACAATGCGTAAAACGCGTTTTCAGCCTGAGATAAGGTCGATTCCGGAACGCCAAACATAAAAATGTTGATAACTTTCGAAAAACACTTCAGACAGCTTAGATTTGATGTGCAACTACTAGAAAGTCCCTTTCTGCTGCAGTGGGAGGTGAAAATTTCATTTTCTGAAGCTTCCCTGCAAAGTTATGGCACAATGCAGAACACGCGTTTTCAGCTTGAGATAAGGTTGGTTCCCGAACGCCAAACATTAAAATGTTGATAACTTTCGAAAAACATTTGAGACAGCTTAGATTTGATGTGCAACTACTAGGAAGACCCTTTCTGCTATAGTGGGATGTGAAAATTTCATTTTCTGAAGCTTCCCTGCAAAGTTATGGCACAATGCGTAAAACGCGTTTTCAGCCTGAGATAAGGTCGATTCCGGAACGCCAAACATAAAAATGTTGATAACTTTCGAAAAACACTTCAGACAGCTTAGATTTGATGTGCAACTACTAGAAAGCCCCTTTCTGCTATAGTGGGAGGTGAACATTTCATGTTCTGATGCTTCCATGCAAAGTTATGGCACAATGCGTAAAACGCGTTTTCAGCCTGAGATAAGGTCGATTCTGGAACGCCAAACATGAAAATATTGATAACTTTGGAAAAACACTTCAGACAGCTTAGATTTGATGTGCTTCTACTAGAAAGACCCTTTCTGCTATAGTGGGAGGTGAACATTTCATGTTCTGAAGCTTCCCTGAGAAGTTATGGCACAATGCAGAAAACTCGTTTTCAGCTTGAGATAAGGTGGGTTCCGGAACGCCAAACATAAAGATGTTGATAACTTTCGAAAAACACTTCAGACAGCTTAGATTTGATGTGCAACTACAAGAAAGACCCTTTCTGGTATAGTGGGACGTGAAAATTTCATTTTCTGAAGCTTCCCTGCAAAGTTATGGCACAATGCGTAAAACGCGTTTTCAGCCTGAGATAAGGTCGATTCCGGAAAGCCCAAAAAAAATATGTTGATAACTTTGGAAAAACACTTCAGACAGCTTAGATTTGATGTGCAACTACTGGAAAGACCCTTTCTGCTATAGTGGGATGTGAACATTTCATGTTCTGAAGCTTCCCTGCAAAGTTATGGCACAATGCGTAAAACGCGTTTTCAGCCTGAGATAAGGTCGATTCCGGAACGCCAAACATAAAAATGTTGATAACTTTCGAAAAACACTTCAGACAGCTTCGATTTGATGTGCAACTACTAGAAAGTCCATTTCTGCTACAGTGGGAGGTGAAAATTTCATTTTCTGAAGCTTCCCTGCAAAGTTATGGCACAACAGAACACGCGTTTTCAGCTTGAGATAAGGTGGGTTCCCGAACGCCAAACATTAAAATGTTGATAACTTTCGAAAAACATTTGAGACAGCTTAGATTTGATGTGCAACTACTAGGAAGACCCTTTCTGCTATAGTGGGAGGTGAACATTTCATGTTCTGATGCTTCCATGCAAAGTTATGGCACAATGCGTAAAACGCGTTTTCAGCCTGAGATAAGGTCGATTCTGGAACGCCAAACATGAAAATATTGATAACTTTGGAAAAACACTTCAGACAGCTTAGATTTGATGTGCAACTACTGGAAAGACCCTTTCTGCTATAGTGGGATGTGAACATTTCATGTTCTGAAGCTTCCCTGAGAAGTTATGGCACAATGCAGAAAACTCGTTTTCAGCTTGAGATAAGGTGGGTTCCGGAACGCCAAACATAAAAATGTTGATAACTTTCGAAAAACACTTCAGACAGCTTAGATTTGATGTGCAACTACAAGAAAGACCCTTTCTGGTATAGTGGGACGTGAAAATTTCATTTTCTGAAGCTTCCCTGCAAAGTTATGGCACAATGCGTAAAACGCGTTTTCAGCCTGAGATAAGGTCGATTCCGGAACGCCAAACATAAAAATGTTGATAACTTTCGAAAAACACTTCAGACAGCTTCGATTTGATGTGCAACTACTAGAAAGTCCATTTCTGCTACAGTGGGAGGTGAAAATTTCATTTTCTGAAGCTTCCCTGCAAAGTTATGGCACAATGCAGAACACGCGTTTTCAGCTTGAGATAAGGTGGGTTCCCGAACGCCAAACATTAAAATGTTGATAACTTTCGAAAAACATTTGAGACAGCTTAGATTTGATGTGCAACTACTAGGAAGACCCTTTCTGCGATAGTGGGATGTGAAAATTTCATTTTTTGAAGCTTCCCTGCAAAGTTACGGCACAATGAGTAAAACGCGTTTTCAGCCTAAAATAAGGTCGATTCCGGAACGCCAAACATAAAAATGTTGATAACTTTGGAAAAACACGTCAGACAGCTTAGATTTGATTTGCAACAACGAGAAAGACCCTTTCTGGTATAGTGGGAGGTGAAAATTTCATGTTCTGAAGCTTCCCTGCAAAGTTATGGCACAATGCAGAAAACGCCTTTTCAGCGTGAGATAAGGTTGATTCCGGAACGCCAAACATAAAAATTTTCATAACTTTGGAAAAACACTTCAGACCGCTTACATTTGTTGTGCAACTACTAGAAAGACCCTTTATGCTATAGTGGGATGTGAACATTTCATGTTCTGAAGCTTCCCTGCAAAGTTATGTCACAATGCAGAAAACCTGTTTTCAGCCTGAGATGAGGTCGATTCTGGAACGCCAAACATAAAAATGTTGATAACTTTGGAAAAACACATCAGACAGCTTAGATTTGATGTGCAACTACTAGAAAGACCCTTTCTGCCATAGTGGGACGTGAAAATTTCATGTTCTGAAGCTTCCCTGCAAAGTTATGGCACAATGCAGAAAACCTGTTTTCAGCCTGAGATAGTGTGGGTTCCGGAACGCCAAACATAAAAATGTTGATAACTTTGGAAAAACACATCAGACAGCTTAGATTTGATGTGCAACTACTAGAAAGACCCTTTCTGCTATCATGCGAGGTGAACATTTCATGTTCTGAAGCTTCCCTGCAAAGTTATTGCACAATGCGTAAAACGCGTTTTCAGCCTAAAATAAGGTCGATTCCGGAACGCCAAACATAAAAATGTTGATAACTTTGGAAAAACACGTCAGACAGCTTAGATTTGATTTGCAACAACGAGAAAGACCCTTTCTGGTATAGTGGGAGGTGAAAATTTCATGTTCTGAAGCTTCCCTGCAAAGTTATGGCACAATGCAGAAAACGCCTTTTCAGCGTGAGATAAGGTTGATTCCGGAACGCCAAACATAAAAATTTTCATAACTTTGGAAAAACACTTCAGACCGCTTACATTTGTTGTGCAACTACTAGAAAGACCCTTTATGCTATAGTGGGATGTGAACATTTCATGTTCTGAAGCTTCCCTGCAAAGTTATGTCACAATGCAGAAAACCTGTTTTCAGCCTGAGATGAGGTGGGTTCTGGAACGCCAAACATAAAAATGTTGATAACCTTGAAAAACACTTCAGACAGCTTAGATTTGATGTGCAACTACTAGAAAGACCCTTTCGGCTAATGTGGGAGGTGAAAATTTCATGTCCTGAAGCTTCCCTGCAAAGTTATGGCACAATGCAGAAAACGCGTGTTCAGCCTGAGATAAGGTGGGTTCCGGAACGCCAAACGTAAAAATGTTGATAACTTTGGAAAAACATTTCAGACAGCTTAGATTTGATGTGCAACTACTAGAAAGACCCTTTCTGCAATAGTGGGACTAGAACATTTCTTGTTCTGAAGCTTCCCTCAGAAGTTATGGCACAATGCAGAAAATGCGTTTTCAGCCTGAGATAAGGTGGGTTCCAGAACGCCAAACATAAAATTCTTGATAACTTTGGAAAAAAACATTTCAGACAGCTTAGATTTGATGTGCAACTACTAGAAAGACCCTTTCTGCTATAATGGGAGGTGAAAATGTCATGTTCTGAAGCTTCCCTGCAAAGTTTTGGCACAATGCAGAAAACGCGTTTTCAGCCTGAGATAAGGTGGGTTCCGGAACGCGAAACATAAAAATGTTGATAATTTTGGAAAAACACTTCAGACAGCTTAGATTTGATGTGACACTACTACAAAGACCCTTTGTGCGATAGTGGGAGGTTAAAATTTAATGTTCAGAAGCTTCCCTGTAAAGTTATGGCACAATGCAGAAAACGCATTTTGAGATTGAGATAAGTTTTCAGCCTGAGATAAGGTCGATTCCGGAACGCCAAACATGAAAATGTTGATAACTTTGGAAAAACACTTCAGACAGCTTAGATTTGATGTGACACTACTACAAAGACCCTTTGTGCGATAGTGGGAGGTTAAAATTTAATGTTCAGAATCTTCCCTGCAAAGTTATGGCACAATGCAGAAAACGCATTTTGAGACTAAGATAAGGTCGATTCCGGAACGCCAAACATAAAAATGTTGATAACTTTGGAAAAACACTTCAGACAGCTTAGATTTGATGTGTAACTACTAGAAAGACCCTTTCTGCTATAGTGGGAGGTGAAATTTTCATGTTCTGAAGCTTCCCTGCAAAGTTATGGCACAATGCAGAAAACGCGTTTTCAGCCTGAGATAAAGTGGATTCTGGAACGCCAAACATAAAAATGTTGATAACTTTGGAAAACCACTTCAAACAGCTTAGATTTGATGTGCAACTACTAGAAAGACCCTTTCTGCTACAGTGGGAGGTTAAAATTTCATGTTCTGAAGCTTCCCTGCAAAGTTATGGCACAATGCAGAAAACGCGTTTTCAGCCTGAGATAAGCTGGGTTCCGGAACGCCAAACATAAAATTTTTGATAACTTTGGAAAAACACGTCAGACAGCTTATATTTGATGTGCAACTTCTAGAAAGACAATTTCTGCTATAGTGGTAGGTGAAACTTTAATGTTCTGAAGCTTTCCTTCAAAGTTATGGCACAATGCAGAAAACGCGTTTTCAGCGTGAGATAAGCTGGGTTCCGGAACGCCAAACGTAAAAATGTTGATAACTTTGGAAAAACACTTCAGGCAGCTTAGATTTGATGTGCAACTACTAGAAAGACCCTTTCTGCTACAGCGGGAGGTTAAAATTTCATGTTCTGAAGCTTCCCTACAAAGTTATGGCACAAGGCAGAAAACGCGTTTTCATCCTGAGATAAGGTGGGTTCCGGAACGCCAAACATAAAATTGTTGATAACTTTGGAAAAACACTTCAGACAGCTTAGATTTGATATGCAACTACTACAAAGACCCTGTCTGTTATCGTGGGAGTTGAAAATTTCATGTTCTGAAGCTTCCCTGCAAAGTTAAGGAACAATGCAGAAAACGCGTTTTCAGCCTGACATAAGGTGGGTTCCGGAACTTCAAACATAAAAATGTTGATAACTTTGGAAAAATACTTCAGACAGCTTAGATTTGATGTGCAACTACTACAAAGACCCTTTCTGCTATAGTGGGAAGTGAAAATTTCATGTTCTGAAGCTTCCCTGCAAAGTTGTGGGACAATGCAGAAAACACGTTTTCAGCCTGAGATAAGGTGGGTTCCGGAACGCCAAACATAAAAATGTTGATAACTTTTGGAAAAACACTTCAGGCAGCTTAGATTTGATGTGCAACGACTAGAAAGAACCTTTCTGCTACAGTGGGAGGTTAAAATTTCATGTTCTGAAGCTTCCCTGCAAAGTTATGGCACAATGCAGAAAACGCGTTTTCAAACTGAGATAAGGTGTGTTCCGCAACGCCAAACATAAAAATGTTGATAACTTTCGGAAAAACACTTCAGACGGATTAGATTTGATGTGCAACTATTAGAAAGACCCTGTTTGTCATAGTGGGAGTTGAAAATTTCATGTTCTGATGCTTCCCTGCAAAGTTAAGGAACAATGCAGTAAACGGGTTTTCAGCCTGAGATAAGGTGGGCTCCGGAACGCCAAACTTAAAAATGTTGATAACTTTGGAAAAACACTTCAGACAGCTTAGATTTAATGTGCAACTACTAGAAAGACCCTTTCTGCTCCAGTGGGAGGTTACAATTTCATGTTCTGAAGCTTCCCTGCAAAGTTATGGCACAATGCAGAAAACGCGTTTTCAGCCTGAGATAAGGTGGGTCCCGGAACGCCAAACATAAAAATGTAGATAACTTTGGAAAAACACTTCAGACAGCTGAGATTTGACGTGCAACTACCAGAAAGACCCTTTTTGCTGTAGTGGGATGTGAAAATTTAATGTTCGGAAACTTCCCTCCAAAGTGATGGCACAACGCTGAAAACACGTTTCCAGCCTGAGATAAGGTGGGTTCCAGAACACTAAACATAAAAATGTTGATAACTTTGTAAAACACTTCAGACAGGTGAGATTTGATGTGCAACTACTACAAAGACCCTTTCTGCTACAGTGGGAGGTTAAAATTTCATGTTCTGAAGCTTCCCTGCAACGTTATGGCACTATGCAGTAAACGCGTTTTCAGCCTGAGATAAGCTGGGTTCCGGAACGCCAAACATAAAATTTTTGATAACTTTGGAAAAACACGTCAGACAGCTTATATTTGATGTGCAACTTCTAGAAAGACAATTTCTGCTATAGTGGTAGGTGAAACTTTAATGTTCTGAAGCTTTCCTTCAAAGTTATGGCACAATGCAGAAAACGCGTTTTCAGCGTGAGATAAGCTGGGTTCCGGAACGCCAAACGTAAAAATGTTGATAACTTTGGAAAAACACTTCAGGCAGCTTAGATTTGATGTGCAACTACTAGAAAGACCTTTTCTGCTACAGCGGGAGGTTAAAATTTCATGTTCTGAAGCTTCCCTACAAAGTTATGGCACAAGGCAGAAAACGCGTTTTCATCCTGAGATAAGGTGGGTTCCGGAACGCCAAACATAAAATTGTTGATAACTTTGGAAAAACACTTCAGACAGCTTAGATTTGATATGCAACTACTACAAAGACCCTGTCTGTTATCGTGGGAGTTGAAAATTTCATGTTCTGAAGCTTCCCTGCAAAGTTAAGGAACAATGCAGAAAACGCGTTTTCAGCCTGACATAAGGTGGGTTCCGGAACTTCAAACATAAAAATGTTGATAACTTTGGAAAAATACTTCAGACAGCTTAGATTTGATGTGCAACTACTACAAAGACCCTTTCTGCTATAGTGGGAAGTGAAAATTTCATGTTCTGAAGCTTCCCTGCAAAGTTGTGGGACAATGCAGAAAACACGTTTTCAGCCTGAGATAAGGTGGGTTCCGGAACGCCAAACATAAAAATGTTGATAACTTTTGGAAAAACACTTCAGGCAGCTTAGATTTGATGTGCAACGACTAGAAAGAACCTTTCTGCTACAGTGGGAGGTTAAAATTTCATGTTCTGAAGCTTCCCTGCACAGTTATGGCACAATGCAGAAAACGCGTTTTCAGCCCGAGATATGGTCGTTTCCGGAACGCCAAACATAAAAATGTTGATAGCTTTCGAAAAACACTTCAGACAACTTAGATTTGATGTGCAACTACTAGAAAGACACTTTCTGCAATAGTGGGAGGTCAAAATTTCATGTTCTGAAGCTTCCCTGCAAAGTTATGGCACAATGCAGAAAACGCGTATTCAGCCTGAGATAAGGTGGGTTCCGAAACGCCAAACATAAAAATGTTGATAACTTTGGAAAAACACTTCAGACGGCTTAGATTTGATGTGCAACTACTAGAAAGACCCTTTCTGCTATAGTGGGAGGTGAACATTTCATGTTCTGAAGCTTCCCTGAGAAGTTATGGCACAATGCACAAAACGCGTTTTCAGCCTGAGATCAGGTCGATTCTGGAACGCCAAACATAAAAATGTTGATAACTTTCGAAAAACACTTCAGACAGCTTAGATTTGATGTGCAACTACTAGAAAGACCCTTTCTGCTATAGTGGGAGGTGTAAATTTCATGTTCTGAAGCTTCCCTGCAAAGTTATTGCACAATGCAGAAAACGCGTTTTCAGCCCGAGATAAGGTCGTTTCCGGAACGCCAAACATAAAAATGTTGATAGCTTTCGAAAAACACTTCAGACAACTTAGATTTGATGTGCAACTACTAGAAAGACCCTGTCTGTTATAGTGGGATTTGAAAATTTCATGTTCTGAAGCTTCCCTGCAAAGTTAAGGAACAATGAGGAAAACGCGTTTTCAGCCTGAGATAAGGTTGATTCCAGAACGCCAAACAGAAAAATGTTGACAACTTTGGAAAAAAAACTTCATACAGCTTAGATTTGATGTGCAACTACGAGAAAGACCCTTTCTGCTATAGTGGGAGGTGAAAATTTAATTTTCTGAAGCTTCCCTGCAAAGTTATGGCACAATGCGTAAAACGCGTTTTCAGCCTGAGATAAGGTCGATTCTGGAACGCCATACATAAAAATGTTGATAACTTTGGAAAAACACTTCAGACAGCTTAGATTTGATGTGCAACTACTAGAAAGACCCTTTCTGCTATAGTGGGAGGTGAAAATTTCATGTTCCAAAGGTTCCCTGCAAAGTTATGGCACAATGCATAAAACGCGTTTTCAGCCTGAGATAAGGTCGATTCCGGAACGGTAAACATAAAAATGTTGATAACTTTCGAAAAACACTTCAGACTGCTTAGATTTGATGTGCAACTACTAGAACGACCCTTTCTGCTATAGTGGGAGGTGAACATTTCATGTTCTGAAGCTTCCCTGCAAAGTTATGGCACAATGCAGAAAACGCGTTTTCAGCTTGGGATAAGGTGGGTTTCGGAACGCCAAACATAAAAATGTTGATAGCTTTCGAAAAACACTTCTGACAACTTTGATTTGATGTGCAACTACTAGAAAGACACTTTCTGCAATAGTGGGAGGTTAAAATTTCATGTTCTGAAGCTTCCCTGCAAAGTTATGGCACAATGCAGAAAACGCGTATTCAGCCTGAGGTAAGGAGGGTTCCGGAACGCCAAACATAAAAATGTTGATAACTTTGGAAAAACACTTCAGACGGCTTAGATTTGATGTGCAACTACTAGAAAGACCCTTTCTGCTATGGTGGGAGGTGAACATTTCATGTTCTGAAGCTTCCCTGAGAAGTTATGGCACAATGCACAAAACGCGTTTTCAGCCTGAGATAAGGTGGGTTCCGGAACGCCAAACGTAAAAATGTTGATAACTTTGGAAAAACACTTCAGACAGCTTAGATTTGATGTGCAACGACTAGAAAGAACCTTTCTGCTGTAGTGGGAGGTGAAAATTTCATGTTCTGAAGCTTCCCTGCAAAGTTATGGCACAATGCAGAAAACGCGTTTTCAGCCCGAGATATGGTCGTTTCCGGAACGCCAAACATAAAAATGTTGATAGCTTTCGAAAAACACTTCAGACAACTTAGATTTGATGTGCAACTACTAGAAAGACACTTTCTGCAATAGTGGGAGGTCAAAATTTCATGTTCTGAAGCTTCCCTGCAAAGTTATGGCACAATGCAGACGACGCGTTTTCAGCCTGAGATCAGGTCGATTCTGGAACGCCAAACATAAAAATGTTGATAACTTTCGAAAAACACTTCAGACAGCTTAGATTTGATGTGCAACTACTAGAAAGACCCTTTCTGCTATAGTGGGAGGTGTTAATTTCATGTTCTGAAGCTTCCCTGCAAAGTTATTGCACAATGCAGAAAACGCGTTTTCAGCCCGAGATAAGGTCGTTTCCGGAACGCCAAACATAAAAATGTTGATAGCTTTCGAAAAACACTTCAGACAACTTAGATTTGATGTGCAACTACTAGAAAGACCCTGTCTGTTATAGTGGGATTTGAAAATGTCATGTTCTGAAGCTTCCCTGCAAAGTTAAGGAACAATGAGGAAAACGCGTTTTCAGCCTGAGATAAGGTTGATTCCAGAACGCCAAACAGAAAAATGTTGATAACTTTGGAAAAAAAAATTCATACAGCTTAGATTTGATGTGCAACTACGAGAAAGACCCTTTCTGCTATAGTGGGAGGTGAAAATTTCATGTTCCAAAGGTTCCCTGCAAAGTTATGGCACAATGCAGAAAACGCGTTTTCAGCCTGAGATAAGGTCGATTCCGGAACGGTGAACATAAAAATGTTGATAACTTTCGAAAAACACTTCAGACTGCTTAGATTTGATGTGCAACTACTAGAACGACCCTTTCTGCTATAGTGGGAGGTGAACATTTCATGTTCTGAAGCTTCCCTGCAAAGTTATGGCACAATGCAGAAAACGCGTTTTCAGCTTGGGATAAGGTGGGTTCCGGAACGCCAATCATAAAAATGTTGATAACTTTAGAAAAACTCTTCAGACAGCTTAGATTTGATCTGCAACTACTAGAAAGACCCTTTGTGCTATAGTGGGAGGTTGAAATTTAATGTTCAGAAGCTTCCCTGCAAAGTTATGGCACAATGCAGAAAACGCATTTTGAGACTGAGAAAAGGTCGATTCCGGAACGCCATACATAAAAGTGTTGATAACTTTGGAAAAACAGTTCAGACAGCTTAGATTTGATGTGCAACTACTAGAAAGACCATTTCTGCTATAGTGGGAGGTTAAAATTTCATGTTCAGAAGCTTCCCTGCAAAGTTATGGCACAATGCAGAAAACGCATTTTGAGACTGAGATAAGGTCGATTCCGGAACGCCATACATAAAAGTGTTGATAACTTTGGAAAAACACTTCAGACAGCTTAGATTTGATGTGCAACTACTAGAAAAACCCTCTCTGCTACAGTGGGAGGTTAAAATTTCATGTTCTGAAGCTTCCCTGCAAAGTTATGGCACTATGCAGAAAACGCGTTTTCAGCCTGAGATAAGGTGGGTTCCGGAACGCCAAACATAAAAATGTTGATAACTTTGGAAAAACACTTCAGACAGCTTATATTTGATGTGCAACTACTAGAAAGACAATTTCTGCTATAGTGGTAGGTGAAACTTTCATGTTCTGAAGCTTCCCTGCAAAGTTATGGCACAATGCAGAAAACGCATTTTCAGCCTGAGATAAGGTGGGTTCCAGAACGCCAAACATAAAAATGTTGATAACTTTAGAAAAACTCTTCAGACAGCTTAGATTTGATGTGCAACTACCAGAAAGACCCTTTGTGCTATAGTGGGAGGTTGAAATTTAATGTTCAGAAGCTTCCCTGCAAAGTTATGGCACAATGCAGAAAACGCATTTTGAGACTGAGAAAAGGTCGATTCCGGAACGCCATACATAAAAGTGTTGATAACTTTGGAAAAACACTTCAGACAGCTTAGATTTGATGTGCAACTACTAGAAAGACCATTTCTGCTATAGTGGGAGGTTAAAATTTCTTGTTCAGAAGCTTCCCTGCAAAGTTATGGCACAATGCAGAAAACGCATTTTGAGACTGAGATAAGGTCGATTCCGGAACGCCATACATAAAAGTGTTGATAACTTTGGAAAAACACTTCAGACAGCTTAGATTTGATGTGCAACTACTAGAAAGACCATTTCTGCTATAGTGGGAGATTAAAATTTCATGTTCTGAAGCTTTCCTTCAAAGTTATGGCACAATGCAGAAAACGCGTTTTCAGCCTGAGATAAGGTCGATTCCAGAACGCCAAACATAAAAATGTTGATAACTTTCGAAAAACACTTCAGACAGCTTAGATTTGATGTGCAACTACTACAAAGACCCTTTCTGCTATAGTGGGAGGTGAAAATTTCATGTTCTGAAGCTTCCTTGCAAAGTTATGGCACAATGCAGAAAATGCGTTTTCAGCCTGAGATAAGGTTGATTCCGGAACGCCAAACATAAAAATGTTGATAACTTTGGAAAAACACTTCAGACAGCTTAGATTTGATGTGTAACTACTAGAAAGACAATTTCTGCTATAGTGGTAGGTGAAACTTTCATGTTCTGAAGCTTTCCTTCAAAGTTATGGCACAATGCAGAAAACGCGTTTTCAGCCTGAGATAAGGTCGATTCCAGAAGGCCAAACATAAAAATGTTGATAACTTTCGAAAAACACTTCAGACAGCTTAGATTTGATGTGCAACTACTACAAAGACCCAGTCTGTTATAGTGGGAGTTGAAAATTTCGTGTTCTGAAGCTTCCCTGCAAAGTTAAGGAACAATGCAGAAAACGCGTTTTCAGCCTGACATAAGGTGGGTTCCGGAACGCCAAACATAAAATTGTTGATAACTTTAGAAAAAACATTTCAGACAGCTTAGATTTGATGTGTAACTACTAGAAAGACCCTGTCTGTTATAGTGGGAGTTGAAAATTTCATGTTCTGAAGCTTCCCTGCAAAGTTATGGCACAATGCAGAAAACGCGTTTTCAGCCTGAGATAAGGTCGTTTCCGAAACGCCAACCTAAAAAATGTTGATAGCTTTCGAAAAACACTTCAGACAACTTAGATTTGATGTGCAACTACTAGAAAGACCCTGTCTGTTATAGTGGGAGTTGAAAATTTCATGTTCTGAAGCTTCCCTGCAAAGTTAAGGAACAATGCAGAAAACGCGTTTTCAGCCTGACATAAGGTGGGTTCCGGAACGCCAAAGACAAAAATGTTTATAACTTTGGAAAAACACTTCTGACAGCTTAGATTTGATGTGCAACTACTAGAAAGACCGTTTCTGCTGTAGTGGGAGGTGAAACTTTCATGTTCTGAAGCTTTCCTTAAATGTTATGGCACAACGCAGAAAACGCGTTTTCAGCCGGAGATAAGGTCGTTTCCGAAACGCCAACCTATAAAATGTTGATAGCTTTCGAAAAACACTTCAGACAACTTAGATTTGACGTGCAACTACTAGAAAGACCCTGTCTGTTATAGTGGGAGTTGAAAATTTCGTGTTCTGAAGCTTCCCTGCAAAGTTAAGGAACAATGCAGAAAACGCGTTTTCAGCCTGACATAAGGTGGGTTCCGGAACGCCAAACACAAAAATGTTTATATCTTTGGAAAAACACTTCTGACAGCTTAGATTTGATGTGCAACTACTAGAAAGACCGTTTCTGCTACAGTGGCAGGTTAAAATTTCATGTTCTGAAGCTTCCCTGCAAAGTTATGGCACAATGCAGAAAATGCGTTTTCAGCCTGAGATAAGGAGGGTTCCGGAACGCCAAACATAAAAATGTTGATAACTTTGGAAAAACACTTCAGACAGGTGAGATTTGATGTGCAACTACTAGAAAGACCCTTTCTGTGACAGTGGGAGGTTAAAATTTCATGTTCTGAAGCTTCCCTGCAAAGTTATGGCACTATGCAGAAAACGCGTTTTCAGCCTAAGATAAGGTGGGTTCCGGAACGCCAAACATAAAATTCTTGATAACTTTGGAAAAAACATTTCAGACAGCTTAGATATGATGTGCAACTACTAGAAAAAGCCTTTCTGCTATAGTGGGAGGTGAAACTTTAATGTTCTGAAGCTTTCCTTCAAAGTTATGGCACAATGCAGAAAACGCGTTTTCAGCCTGAGATAAGGTGGGTTCCGGAACGCCAAACATAAAAATGTTCATACCTTTGGAAAAACACTTCAGGCAGCTTAGATTTGATGTGCAACTACTAGAAAGACCCTTTCTGCTATAGTGGGAGGTGAAAATTTCATGTTCTGAAGATTCCCTGCAAAGTTATGGCACAATGCAGAAAACGCGTTTTCAGCCTGAGATAAAGTGGATTCTGGAACGCCAAACATAAAAATGTTGATAACTTTGGAAAACCACTTCAGACAGCTTAGATTTGATGTGCAACAACTAGAAAGACCCTTTCTGCTTAAGGGGGAGGTTAAAATTTCATGTTCTGAAGCTTCGCTGCAAAGTTATGGCACAATGCAGAAAACGCGTTTTCAGCCCGAGATAAGGTCGTTTCCGAAACGCCAACCTATAAAATGTTGATAGCTTTCGAAAAACACTTCAGACAACTTAGATTTGATGTGCAACTACTAGAAAGACCCAGTCTGTTATAGTGGGAGTTGAAAATTTCGTGTTCTGAAGCTTCCCTGCAAAGTTAAGGAACAATGCAGAAAACGCGTTTTCAGCCTGACATAAGGTGGGTTCCGGAACGCCAAACACAAAAATGTTTATAACTTTGGAAAAACAATTCTGACAGCTTAGATTTGATGTGCAACTCCTAGAAAGACCGTTTCTGCTACAGTGGGAGGTTAAAATTTCATGTTCTGAAGCTTCCCTGCAAAGTTATGGCACAATGCAGAAAATGCGTTTTCAGCCTGAGATAAGGAGGGTTCCAGAACGCCAAACATAAAAATGTTGACAACTTTGGAAAAACACTTCAGACAGGTGAGATTTTATGTGCAACTACTAGAAAGACCCTTTCTGTTACAGTGGGAGGTTAAAATTTCATTTTCTGAAGCTTCCCTGCAAAGTTATGGCACAATGCAGAAAACGCGTTTTCAGCCTGAGATAAGGTGGGTTCCGGAACGCCAAACATAAAAATGTTGATAACTTTGGAAAAACACTTCAGACAGCTTACATTTGATGTGCAACTACTAGAAAGACAATTTCTGCTAAAGTTGTAGGTGAAACTTTCATGTTCTGAAGCTTTCCTTCAAAGTTATGGCACAATGCAGAAAACGCGTTTTCAGCCTGAGATAAGGTGGGTTCCGGAACGCCAAACTCAAAAATGTTTATAACTTTGGAAAAACACTTCAGACAGCTTAGATTTGATGTGCAACTACTAGAAAGACCGTTTCTGCTATAGTGGGAGGTCAAAATTTCATGTTCTGAAGCTTCCCTGCAAAATTATGGGACAATGCAGAAAATGCATTTTCATCCTGAGATTACGTCGATTCCGGAACGCCAAACATAAAACTGTTGATAACTTTGGAAAAACACTTCAGACAGCTTAGATATGATGTGCAACTACTAGAAAGACCCTTTCTGCTACAGTGGGAGGTTAAAATTTCATGTTCTGAAGCTTCCCTGCATTTTCAGCCCGAGATAAGGTCGTTTCTGGAACGCCAACCTAAAAAATGTTGATAGCTTTCGAAAAACACTTCAGACAATTTAGATTTGATGTGCAACTACTAGAAAGACTCTTTCTGCTACAGTGGGAGTTTAAAATTTCATGTTCTGAAGCTTCCCTGCAAAGTTATGGCACAATGCAGAAAACGCGTTTCCAGCCTGAGATAAGGTGGGTTCCGGAATGCCAAACATAAAAATGTTGATAACTTTGGAAAAAACATTTCAGACAGCTTAGATTTGAAGTGCAACTACTAGAAAAACCCTTTCTGCTATAGTGGGAGGTGAAAATTTAATGTTCTGAAGCTTCCCTGCAAAGTTAAGGATCAATGCAGAAAACGCGTTTTCAGCCTGAGGTAAGGTGGGTTCCGGAAGGCCAAACATAAAAATGTTGATGACATTGGAAAAACACTTCAGACAGCTAAGATTTGATGAGCAACTACTAGAAAGACCCTTTCTGGTATAGAGGGAGGTGAAAATTTCATGTTCGGAAACTTGCCTGAGAAGTTATGGCACAATGCAGAAAACGCGTTTTCAGCCTGAGATAAGGTGGGTTCCAGAACGCCAAACATAAAAATGTTGCTAACTTTGGAAAAAACATTTCAAACAGCTTAGATTTGATCTGCAACTACTAGAAAGACCCTTTCTGCTATAGTGGGAGGTGTAAATTTCATGTTCTGAAGCTTCCCTGCAAAGTTATTGCACAATGCAGAAAACGCGTTTTCAGCCCGAGATAAGGTCGTTTCCGGAACGCCAAACATAAAAATGTTGATAGCTTTCGAAAAACACTTCAGACAACTTAGATTTGATGTGCAACTACTAGAAAGACCCTGTCTGTTATAGTGGGATTTGAAAATTTCATGTTCTGAAGCTTCCCTGCAAAGTTAAGGAACAATGAGGAAAACGCGTTTTCAGCCTGAGATAAGGTTGATTCCAGAACGCCAAACAGAAAAATGTTGACAACTTTGGAAAAAAAACTTCATACAGCTTAGATTTGATGTGCAACTACGAGAAAGACCCTTTCTGCTATAGTGGGAGGTGAAAATTTCATTTTCTGAAGCTTCCCTGCAAAGTTATGGCACAATGCGTAAAACGCGTTTTCAGCCTGAGATAAGGTCGATTCTGGAACGCCATACATAAAAATGTTGATAACTTTGGAAAAACACTTCAGACAGCTTAGATTTGATGTGCAACTACTAGAAAGACCCTTTCTGCTATAGTGGGAGGTGAAAATTTCATGTTCCAAAGGTTCCCTGCAAAGTTATGGCACAATGCATAAAACGCGTTTTCAGCCTGAGATAAGGTCGATTCCGGAACGGTAAACATAAAAATGTTGATAACTTTCGAAAAACACTTCAGACTGCTTAGATTTGATGTGCAACTACTAGAACGACCCTTTCTGCTATAGTGGGAGGTGAACATTTCATGTTCTGAAGCTTCCCTGCAAAGTTATGGCACAATGCAGAAAACGCGTTTTCAGCTTGGGATAAGGTCGTTTACGGAACGCCAAACATAAAAATGTTGATAGCTTTCGAAAAACACTTCTGACAACTTTGATTTGATGTGCAACTACTAGAAAGACACTTTCTGCAATAGTGGGAGGTTAAAATTTCATGTTCTGAAGCTTCCCTGCAAAGTTATGGCACAATGCAGAAAACGCGTATTCAGCCTGAGGTAAGGAGGGTTCCGGAACGCCAAACATAAAAATGTTGATAACTTTGGAAAAACACTTCAGACGGCTTAGATTTGATGTGCAACTACTAGAAAGACCCTTTCTGCTATGGTGGGAGGTGAACATTTCATGTTCTGAAGCTTCCCTGAGAAGTTATGGCACAATGCACAAAACGCGTTTTCAGCCTGAGATAAGGTGGGTTCCGGAACGCCAAACGTAAAAATGTTGATAACTTTGGAAAAACACTTCAGACAGCTTAGATTTGATGTGCAACGACTAGAAAGAACCTTTCTGCTATAGTGGGAGGTGAAAATTTCATGTTCTGAAGCTTCCCTGCAAAGTTATGGCACAATGCAGAAAACGCGTTTTCAGCCCGAGATATGGTCGTTTCCGGAACGCCAAACATAAAAATGTTGATAGCTTTCGAAAAACACTTCAGACAACTTAGATTTGATGTGCAACTACTAGAAAGACACTTTCTGCAATAGTGGGAGGTCAAAATTTCATGTTCTGAAGCTTCCCTGCAAAGTTATGGCACAATGCAGACGACGCGTTTTCAGCCTGAGATCAGGTCGATTCTGGAACGCCAAACATAAAAATGTTGATAACTTTCGAAAAACACTTCAGACAGCTTAGATTTGATGTGCAACTACTAGAAAGACCCTTTCTGCTATAGTGGGAGGTGTTAATTTCATGTTCTGAAGCTTCCCTGCAAAGTTATTGCACAATGCAGAAAACGCGTTTTCAGCCCGAGATAAGGTCGTTTCCGGAACGCCAAACATAAAAATGTTGATAGCTTTCGAAAAACACTTCAGACAACTTAGATTTGATGTGCAACTACTAGAAAGACCCTGTCTGTTATAGTGGGATTTGAAAATGTCATGTTCTGAAGCTTCCCTGCAAAGTTAAGGAACAATGAGGAAAACGCGTTTTCAGCCTGAGATAAGGTTGATTCCAGAACGCCAAACAGAAAAATGTTGATAACTTTGGAAAAAAAAATTCATACAGCTTAGATTTGATGTGCAACTACGAGAAAGACCCTTTCTGCTATAGTGGGAGGTGAAAATTTCATGTTCCAAAGGTTCCCTGCAAAGTTATGGCACAATGCAGAAAATGCGTTTTCAGCCTGAGATAAGGTCGATTCCGGAACGGTGAACATAAAAATGTTGATAACTTTCGAAAAACACTTCAGACTGCTTAGATTTGATGTGCAACTACTAGAACGACCCTTTCTGCTATAGTGGGAGGTGAACATTTCATGTTCTGAAGCTTCCCTGCAAAGTTATGGCACAATGCAGAAAACGCGTTTTCAGCTTGGGATAAGGTGGGTTCCGGAACGCCAATCATAAAAATGTTGATAACTTTAGAAAAACTCTTCAGACAGCTTAGATTTGATGTGCAACTACTAGAAAGACCCTTTGTGCTATAGTGGGAGGTTGAAATTTAATGTTCAGAAGCTTCCCTGCAAAGTTATGGCACAATGCAGAAAACGCATTTTGAGACTGAGAAAAGGTCGATTCCGGAACGCCATACATAAAAGTGTTGATAACTTTGGAAAAACAGTTCAGACAGCTTAGATTTGATGTGCAACTACTAGAAAGACCATTTCTGCTATAGTGGGAGGTTAAAATTTCATGTTCAGAAGCTTCCCTGCAAAGTTATGGCACAATGCAGAAAACGCATTTTGAGACTGAGATAAGGTCGATTCCGGAACGCCATACATAAAAGTGTTGATAACTTTGGAAAAACACTTCAGACAGCTTAGATTTGATGTGCAACTACTAGAAAAACCCTCCCTGCTACAGTGGGAGGTTAAAATTTCATGTTCTGAAGCTTCCCTGCAAAGTTATGGCACTATGCAGAAAACGCGTTTTCAGCCTGAGATAAGGTGGGTTCCGGAACGCCAAACATAAAAATGTTGATAACTTTGGAAAAACACTTCAGACAGCTTATATTTGATGTGCAACTACTAGAAAGACAATTTCTGCTATAGTGGTAGGTGAAACTTTCATGTTCTGAAGCTTCCCTGCAAAGTTATGGCACAATGCAGAAAACGCATTTTCAGCCTGAGATAAGGTGGGTTCCAGAACGCCAAACATAAAAATGTTGATAACTTTAGAAAAACTCTTCAGACAGCTTAGATTTGATGTGCAACTACTAGAAAGACCCTTTGTGCTATAGTGGGAGGTTGAAATTTAATGTTCAGAAGCTTCCCTGCAAAGTTATGGCACAATGCAGAAAACGCCTTTTGAGACTGAGAAAAGGTCGATTCCGGAACGCCATACATAAAAGTGTTGATAACTTTGGAAAAACACTTCAGACAGCTTAGATTTGATGTGCAACTACTAGAAAGACCATTTCTGCTATAGTGGGAGGTTAAAATTTCTTGTTCAGAAGCTTCCCTGCAAAGTTATGGCACAATGCAGAAAACGCATTTTGAGACTGAGATAAGGTCGATTCCGGAACGCCATACATAAAAGTGTTGATAACTTTGGAAAACCCCTTCAGACAGCTTAGATTTGATGTGCAACTACTAGAAAGACCATTTCTGCTATAGTGGGAGGTTAAAATTTCATGTTCTGAAGCTTCCATGCAAAGTTATGGCACAATGCAGAAAACGCGTTTTCAGCCTGAGATAAGGTGGGTTCCGGAACGCCAAACATAAAATTCTTGACAACTTTGGAATAACACTTCAGACAGCTTAGATTTGATGTGTAACTACTAGAAAGACCCTTTCTGCTGTAGTGGGAGGTGAAACTTTCATGTTCTGAAGCTTTCCTTAAATGTTATGGCACAATGCAGAAAACGCGTTTTCAGCCTGAGATAAGGTGGGTTCCGGAACGCCAAACACAAAAATGTTTGTATCTTTGGAAAAACACTTCAGACAGCTTAGATTTGATGTGCAACTACGAGAAAAACCCTTTCTGCTATAGAGGGAGGATAAAATTTCATGTTCTGAAGCTTCCCTGCAAAGTTAAGGCACAATGCAGAAAACGCGTTTTCAGCCCGAGATAAGGTCGTTTCCGAAACGCCAACCTAAAAAATGTTGTTAGCTTTCGAAAAACACTTCAGACAACTTAGATTTGATGTGCAACTACTAGAAAGACCCTGTCTGTTATAGTGGGAGTTGAAAATTTCATGTTCTGAAGCTTCCCTGCAAAGTTAAGGAACAATGCAGAAAACGCGTTTTCAGCCTGACATAAGGTGGGTTCCGGAACGCCAAACATAAAAATGTTGATAGCTTTGGAAAAACACTTCAGACAGCTTAGATTTGATGTGCAACTACTAGAAAAACCCTTTCTGCTACAGTGGGAGGTTAAAATTTCATGTTCTGAAGCTTCCCTGCAAAGTTATGGCACAATGCAGAAAACGCATTTTGAGACAGAGAAAAGGTCGATTCCGGAACGCCATACATAAAAGTGTTGATAACTTTGGAAAAACACTTCAGACAGCTTAGATTTGATGTGCAACTACTAGAAAGACCATTTCTGCTATAGTGGGAGGTTAAAATTTCATGTTCAGAAGCTTCCCTGCAAAGTTATGGCACAATGCAGAAAACGCATTTTGAGACTGAGATAAGGTTGATTCCGGAACGCCAAACATAAAACTGTTGATAACTTTGGAAAAACACTTCAGACAGCTTCGATTTGATGTGCAACTACTAGAAAGACCCTTTCTGCTATAGTGGGAGGTGAAAATTTCATGTTCTGAAGCTTCCTTGCAAAGTTATGGCACAATGCAGAAAATGCGTTTTCAGCCTGAGATAAGGTTGATTCCGGAACGCCAAACATAAAAATGTTGATAACTTTGGAAAAACACTTCAGACAGCTTAGATTTGATGTGTAACTACTAGAAAGACAATTTCTGCTATAGTGGTAGGTGAAACTTTCATGTTCTGAAGCTTTCCTTCAAAGTTATGGCACAATGCAGAAAACGCGTTTTCAGCCTGAGATAAGGTCGATTCCAGAACGCCAAACATAAAAATGTTGATAACTTTCGAAAAACACTTCAGACAGCTTAGATTTGATGTGCAACTACTACAAAGACCCAGTCTGTTATAGTGGGAGTTGAAAATTTCGTGTTCTGAAGCTTCCCTGCAAAGTTAAGGAACAATGCAGAAAACGCGTTTTCAGCCTGACATAAGGTGGGTTCCGGAACGCCAAACATAAAATTGTTGATAACTTTGGAAAAAACATTTCAGACAGCTTAGATTTGATGTGTAACTACTAGAAAGACCCTTTCTGCTATAGTGGGAGGTGAAAATTTCATGTTCTGAAGCTTCCCTGCAAAGTTATGGCACAATGCAGAAAACGCGTTTTCAGCCTGAGATAAGGTCGTTTCCGAAACGCCAACCTAAAATATGTTGATAGCTTTCGAAAAACACTTCAGACAACTTAGATTTGATGTGCAACTACTAGAAAGACCCTGTCTGTTATAGTGGGAGTTGAAAATTTCATGTTCTGAAGCTTCCCTGCAAAGTTAAGGAACAATGCAGAAAACGCGTTTTCAGCCTGACATAAGGTGGGTTCCGGAACGCCAAAGACAAAAATGTTTATAACTTTGGAAAAACACTTCTGACAGCTTAGATTTGATGTGCAACTACTAGAAAGACCGTTTCTGCTGTAGTGGGAGGTGAAACTTTCATGTTCTGAAGCTTTCCTTAAATGTTATGGCACAATGCAGAAAACGCGTTTTCAGCCGGAGATAAGGTCGTTTCCGAAACGCCAACCTATAAAATGTTGATAGCTTTCGAAAAACACTTCAGACAACTTAGATTTGACGTGCAACTACTAGAAAGACCCTGTCTGTTATAGTGGGAGTTGAAAATTTCGTGTTCTGAAGCTTCCCTGCAAAGTTAAGGAACAATGCAGAAAACGCGTTTTCAGCCTGACATAAGGTGGGTTCCGGAACGCCAAACACAAAAATGTTTATATCTTTGGAAAAACACTTCTGACAGCTTAGATTTGATGTGCAACTACTAGAAAGACCGTTTCTGCTACAGTGGCAGGTTAAAATTTCATGTTCTGAAGCTTCCCTGCAAAGTTATGGCACAATGCAGAAAATGCGTTTTCAGCCTGAGATAAGGAGGGTTCCGGAACGCCAAACATAAAAATGTTGATAACTTTGGAAAAACACTTCAGACAGGTGAGATTTGATGTGCAACTACTAGAAAGACCCTTTCTGTGACAGTGGGAGGTTAAAATTTCATGTTCTGAAGCTTCCCTGCAAAGTTATGGCACTATGCAGAAAACGCGTTTTCAGCCTGAGATAAGGTGGGTTCCGGAACGCCAAACATAAAATTCTTGATAACTTTGGAAAAAACATTTCAGACAGCTTAGATATGATGTGCAACTACTAGAAAAAGCCTTTCTGCTATAGTGGGAGGTGAAACTTTAATGTTCTGAAGCTTTCCTTCAAAGTTATGGCACAATGCAGAAAACGCGTTTTCAGCCTGAGATAAGGTGGGTTCCGGAACGCCAAACATAAAAATGTTCATACCTTTGGAAAAACACTTCAGGCAGCTTAGATTTGATGTGCAACTACTAGAAAGACCCTTTCTGCTATAGTGGGAGGTGAAAATTTCATGTTCTGAAGCTTCCCTGCAAAGTTATGGCACAATGCAGAAAACGCGTTTTCAGCCTGAGATAAAGTGGATTCTGGAACGCCAAACATAAAAATGTTGATAACTTTGGAAAACCACTTCAGACAGCTTAGATTTGATGTGCAACAACTAGAAAGACCCTTTCTGCTGAAGGGGGAGGTTAAAATTTCATGTTCTGAAGCTTCGCTGCAAAGTTATGGCACAATGCAGAAAACGCGTTTTCAGCCCGAGATAAGGTCGTTTCCGAAACGCCAACCTATAAAATGTTGATAGCTTTCGAAAAACACTTCAGACAACTTAGATTTGATGTGCAACTACTAGAAAGACCCAGTCTGTTATAGTGGGAGTTGAAAATTTCGTGTTCTGAAGCTTCCCTGCAAAGTTAAGGAACAATGCAGAAAACGCGTTTTAAGCCTGACATAAGGTGGGTTCCGGAACGCCAAACACAAAAATGTTTATAACTTTGGAAAAACAATTCTGACAGCTTAGATTTGATGTGCAACTCCTAGAAAGACCGTTTCTGCTACAGTGGGAGGTTAAAATTTCATGTTCTGAAGCTTCCCTGCAAAGTTATGGCACAATGCAGAAAATGCGTTTTCAGCCTGAGATAAGGAGGGTTCCAGAACGCCAAACATAAAAATGTTGACAACTTTGGAAAAACACTTCAGACAGGTGAGATTTTATGTGCAACTACTAGAAAGACCCTTTCTGTTACAGTGGGAGGTTAAAATTTCATTTTCTGAAGCTTCCCTGCAAAGTTATGGCACAATGCAGAAAACGCGTTTTCAGCCTGAGATAAGGTGGGTTCCGGAACGCCAAACATAAAAATGTTGATAACTTTGGAAAAACACTTCAGACAGCTTACATTTGATGTGCAACTACTAGAAAGACAATTTCTGCTAAAGTTGTAGGTGAAACTTTCATGTTCTGAAGCTTTCCTTCAAAGTTATGGCACAATGCAGAAAACGCGTTTTCAGCCTGAGATAAGGTGGGTTCCGGAACGCCAAACTCAAAAATGTTTATAACTTTGGAAAAACACTTCAGACAGCTTAGATTTGATGTGCAACTACTAGAAAGACCGTTTCTGCTATAGTGGGAGGTCAAAATTTCATGTTCTGAAGCTTCCCTGCAAAATTATGGGACAATGCAGAAAATGCATTTTCATCCTGAGATTACGTCGATTCCGGAACGCCAAACATAAAACTGTTGATAACTTTGGAAAAACACTTCAGACAGCTTAGATATGATGTGCAACTACTAGAAAGACCCTTTCTGCTACAGTGGGAGGTTAAAATTTCATGTTCTGAAGCTTCCCTGCAAAGTTATGGCACAATGCAGACGACGCGTTTTCAGCCTGAGATCAGGTCGATTCTGGAACGCCAACCTAAAAAATGTTGATAGCTTTCGAAAAACACTTCAGACAACTTAGATTTGATGTGCAACTACTAGAAAGACTCTTTCTGCTACAGTGGGAGTTTAAAATTTCATGTTCTGAAGCTTCCCTGCAAAGTTATGGCACAATGCAGAAAACGCGTTTCCAGCCTGAGATAAGGTGGGTTCCGGAATGCCAAACATAAAAATGTTGATAACTTTGGAAAAAACATTTCAGACAGCTTAGATTTGAAGTGCAACTACTAGAAAAACCCTTTCTGCTATAGTGGGAGGTGAAAATTTAATGTTCTGAAGCTTCCCTGCAAAGTTAAGGATCAATGCAGAAAACGCGTTTTCAGCCTGAGGTAAGGTGGGTTCCGGAAGGCCAAACATAAAAATGTTGATGACATTGGAAAAACACTTCAGACAGCTAAGATTTGATGAGCAACTACTAGAAAGACCCTTTCTGGTATAGAGGGAGGTGAAAATTTCATGTTCGGAAACTTGCCTGAGAAGTTATGGCACAATGCAGAAAACGCGTTTTCAGCCTGAGATAAGGTGGGTTCCAGAACGCCAAACATAAAAATGTTGCTAACTTTGGAAAAAACATTTCAAACAGCTTAGATTTGATCTGCAACTACTAGAAAGGCCCTTTCTGCTATAGAGGGAGGTGAAAATTTCATGTTCGGAAACTTCCCTGAGAAGTTATGGCACAATGCAGAAAACGCGTTTTCAGCGTGAGATAAGGTGGGTTTCGGAACGCCAAACATAAAAATGTTGCTAACTTTCGAAAAACACTTCAGACAGATTATATTTGATGTGCAACTACTAGAAAAACCCTTTCTGCTATAGTGGGAGGTGAAAGCTTCCCTGCAAAGTTATGGCACAAAGCGTGAAAAGCGTTTTCAGCCTGAGAAAAGGTAGATTCCGGAACGCCAAACATAAAAATGTTGATAGCTTTCGAAAAACACTTCAGACAACTTAGATTTGATGTGCAACTACTAGAAAGACACTTTCTGCAATAGTGGGAGGTTAAAATTTCATGTTCTGAAGCTTCCCTGCAAAGTTATGGTACAATGCAGAAAACGCGTATTCAGCCTGAGATAAGGTCGATTCTGGAACGCCAAACATAAAAATGTTGATTACTTTGGAAAAACACTTCAGACCGCTTAGATTTGATGTGCAACTACTAGAAAGACCCTTTCTGCTATAGTGGGAGGTGAACATTTCATGTTCTGAAGTTTCCCTGGAAAGTTATGGGACAATGCAGAAAACGCATTTTCATGCTGAGATTAGGTCGATTCCGGAACACCAAACATAAAAATGTTGATAACTTTGGAAAAACACTTCAGACAGCTTAGATTTGATGTGCAACTACTAGAAAGATACTTTCTGCAATAGTGGGAGGTTCAAATTTCATGTTCTGAAGCTTCCCTGCAAAGTTATGGCACAATGCAGAAAACGCGTTGTCAGCCTGAGATAAGGTGGGTTTCGGAACGCCAAACATAAAAATGTTGCTAACTTTCGAAAAACAGTTCAGACAGATTATATTTGATGTGCAACTACTAGAAAAACCCTTTCTGCTATAGTGGGAGGTGAAAGCTTCCCTGCAAAATTATGGCACAAAGCGTAAAAAGCGTTTTCAGCCTGAGAAAAGGTAGATTCCGGAACGCCAAACATAAAAATGTTGATAGCTTTCGAAAAACACTTCAGACAACTTAGATTTGATGTGCAACTACTAGAAAGACACTTTCTGCAATAGTGGGAGGTTAAAATTTCATGTTCTGAAGCTTCCCTGCAAAGTTATGGTACAATGCAGAAAACGCGTATTCAGCCTGAGATAAGGTCGATTCTGGAACGCCAAACATAAAAATGTTGATAACTTTGGAAAAACACTTCAGACAGCTTAGATTTGATGTGCAACTACTAGAAAGACCCTTTCTGCTATAGTGGGAGGTGAACATTTCATGTTCTGAAGTTTCCCTGGAAAGTTATGGGACAATGCAGAAAACGCATTTTCATGCTGAGATTAGGTCGATTCCGGAACACCAAACATAAAAATGTTGATAACTTTGGAAAAACACTTCAGACAGCTTAGATTTGATGTGCAACTACTAGAAAGATACTTTCTGCAATAGTGGGAGGTTCAAATTTCATGTTCTGAAGCTTCCCTGCAAAGTTATGGCACAATGCAGAAAACGCGTTGTCAGCCTGAGATAAGGTGGGTTTCGGAACGCCAAACATAAAAATGTTGCTAACTTTCGAAAAACACTTCAGACAGATTATATTTGATGTGCAACTACTAGAAAAACCCTTTCTGCTATAGTGGGAGGTGAAAGCTTCCCTGCAAAGTTATGGCACAATGCAGAAAACGCGTTTTCAGCCTGAGAAAAGGTGGGGTCCGGAACGCCAAACATAAAAATGTTGATAACTTTGGAAAAACACTGCAGACAGCTTATATTTGACGTGCAACTACTACAAAAGACCCTTTCTGCTATAGTGGGAGGTGAAACTTTCATTTTCTGAAGCTTTCCTTCAAAGTTATGGCACAATGCAGAAAACGCGTTTTCAGCCTGAGATAAGGTGGGTTCCGGAACGCCAAACGTAAAAATGTTGATAACTTTCGAAAAACACTTCAGACAGCTTAGATTTGATGTGCAACTACTACAAAGGCCCTGTCTGTTATAGTTGGAGTTGAAAATTTCACGTTCTGAAGCTTCCCTGCAAAGTTAAGGAACAATGCAGAAAACGCGTTTTCAGCTGGAGATAAGGTGGGTTCCGGAACGCCAAACATAAAAATGTTGATAACTTTGGAAAAAACATTTCAGACAGCTTAGATTTGATGTGCAACTACAAGAAAGACCCTTTATGCTATTGTGGGAGGTTAAAATTTCATGTTCTGAAGATTCCCAGCAAAGTTATGGCACAAAGCAGAAAACGCGTTTTCAGCAAGAGAAAAGGTGGGTTCCGGAACGCCAAACATAAAAATGTTGATAACTTTGGAAAAACACTTCAGACAGCTTAGATTTGATGTGCAACTACTAGAAAGACCCTTTCTGCAATAGTGCGAAGTGAAAAATTCATGTTCTGAAGCTTCCCAGCAAAGTTATGGCACATTGCAGAAAACGCGTTTTCAGGCTGAGATAAGGTGGGTTCCGGAATGCCAAACGTAAAAATGTTGATAACTTTGGAAAAACACTTCAGATAGCTTAGATTTGATGTGCAACTACGAGAAAGACCCTTTCTGCTATAGTGGGAGGTGAAAATTTCATGTTCTGAAGCTTCCCTGCAAAGTTATGGCACAAAGGAGAAAACGCGTTTTCAGCCTGAGATAAGGTGGGTTCCGGAACGGCAAAAAAAAAAAAATGTTGATAACTTTTGAAAAACACTGCAGACAGCTTAGATTTGATGTGCAACTACTAGAAAGACCCCTTCTGCTCGAGTGGGAGGTCAAATTTTCATGTTCTGAAGCTTCCCTGCCAAGTTATGGCAAAATGCGTAAAACGTGTTTTCAGGCTGAGATAAGGTCGATTCCGGAACGCCAAACATAAAAATGTTGCTAACTTTAGAAAAACACTTCAGACAGCTTAGATTTGATTTGCAACTACTAGAAAGACCCTTTCTGCTACAGCGGGTGGTGAAATTTTCATGTTCTGAAGGTTCCCTGCAAAGTTATGGCACAATGCGTAAAACGCGATTTCAGCCTGAGATAAGGTCGATTCCGGAATGCCAAACATAAAAATGTTGATAACTTTGACATAACACTTCAGAGAGCTTACAATTGATGTGCAACTACGAGAAAGACCCTTTCTGATATAGTCGGAGGTAACAATTTCATGTTCTGAAGCTTCCCTGCAAAGTTATGGGACAATGCGAAAAATGCGTTTTCAGCCTGAGATAAGGTCATTTACGGAACGCCAAACATAAAAATGTTGATAACTTTGGAAAAACAATTCAGACAGCTTAGATTTGATGTGCAACTACGAGAAAGACCGTTTCTGCTATAGTGGGTGGTGAAATTTTCATGTTCTGAAGCTTCCCCGCAAAGTTATGGCAAAATGCGTAAAACGCGTTTTCAGCCTGAGATAAGGTCGATTCCGGAACGCCAAACATAAAAATGTTGATAACTTGGGAAAAACACTTCAGACAGCTTAGATTTGATGTGGAACTACTAGAAAGACCCTTTCTGCTATAGTGGGTGGTGAAATTTTCATGTTCTGAAGCTTCCCTGCAAAGTTATTGTAAAATGCGTAAAACGCGTTTTCAGCCTGAGATAAGGTGGGTTCCGGAACGCCAAACATAAAAATGTTGATAACTTAGGAAAAACACTTCAGACAGCTTAGATTTGATGTGCAACTGCTAGAAAGAACCTTTCTGCTATAGTGGGCTGTGAAAATTTCATGTTCTGAAGATTCCCTGCAAAGTTTTGGCACAATGCGTAAAACACGTTTTCAGCCTGAGATATGGTCGATTCCGGAACGGCAAACATAAAAATGTTGATAACTTTGGAAAAACACTTCATACAGCTTAGATTTGATGTGCAACTACTAGAAAGAACGTTTCTGCTATAGTGGGAGGTGAAAATTTCATGTTCTAAAGCTTCCCTGCATAGTTATGGCACAATGCGTAAAACGCGTTTTCAGCCTAGGATAAGGTTGATTCCGGAACGCCAAACATAAAAATGTTGATAACTTTGGAAAACCAATTCAGACAGCTTAGATTTGATGTGCAACTACGAGAAATATCCTTTCTGACATAGTGGGAGGTGAAAATTTCATGTTCTGAAGCTTCCCTGCAAAGTTATGGCACAATCCAGAAAACGCGTTTTCAGCCTGAGATAAGGTCAATTACGGAACGCCAAACATAAAAATGGTGATAACTTTGGATAAACAATTCAGACAGCTTACATTTGATGTGCAACTACGAGAAAGACCGTTTCTGCTATAGTGGGTGGTGAAATTTTCATGTTCAGAAGCTTCCCTGCAAAGTAATGGGACAATGCGAAAAACGCGTTTTCAGCCTGAGATAAGGTCGATTCCGGAACGCCAAACATAAAAAAGTTGATAACTTGTGAAAAACACTTCAGACAGCTTAGATTTGATGTGCAACTACGAGAAAGACCGTTTCTGCTATAGTGGGAGGTGAAATTTTCATGTTCTGAAGCTTCCCTGCAAAGTTATGGCACAATGCAGAAAACGCGTTTTCAGCCTGAGATAAGGTCAATTACGGAACGCCAAACATAAAAATGGTGATAACTTTGGAAAAACAATTCAGACAGCTTAAATTTGATGTGCAACTACTAGAAAGACCCTTTCTGATATAGTGGGTGGTGAAAATTTCATGTTCTGAAGTTTGCCTGCAAAGTTATGGCACAAAGCAGAAAACGCGTTTTCAGCCTGAGATAAGGTGGGTTCCGGAACGGCAGAAAAAAAATGTGGATAACTTTGGAAAAACACTGCAGACAGCTTAGATTTGATGTGCAACTACTAGAAAGACCCTTTCTGCTATAGTGGGAGGTGAAATTTTCATGTTCTGAAGCTTCCCTGCAAAGTTATGGCAAAATGCGTAAAACGCGTTTTAAGCCTGAGATAAGGTCGATTCCGGAACGCCAAACATAAAAATGTTGATAACTTTGGAAAAACACTTCAGACAGCTTAGATTTGATGTGCAACTACTAGAAAGACCCTTTCTGCTATAGTCGGAGGTGAAATTTTCATGTTCTGAAGGTTCCCTGCAAAGTTATGGCACAATGCGTAAAACGCGATTTCAGCCTGAGATAATGTGAGTTCCAGAACGCCAAACATAAAAATGTTGATAACTTTGGAAAAACAATTCAGACAGCTTAGATTTGATGTGCAACAACGAGAAATAACGTTTCTGCTATAATGGGGCGTGAAATTTACATGTTCTGAAGTTTTATGCAAAGTTATGGCACAATGCGTAAAACACGTTTTCAGCCTGAGATAAGGTCGATTCCGGAACGCCAAACATAAAAATGTTGATAACTTATGAAAAACACTTCAGAGAGCTTAGATTTGATGTGCAACTACTAGAAAGAAGGTTTCTGCTATAGTGGGAGGTGAAAATTTCATGTTCTAAAGCTTCCCTGCATAGTTATGGCACAATGCGTAAAACGCGTTTTCAGCCTAGGATAAGGTTGATTCCGGAACGCCAAACATAAAAATGTTGATAACTTTGGAAAAACACTTCAGACAGCTTAGGTTTGATGTACAATGACTAGAAAGACCCTTTCTCCTGTAGTGGGAGGTGAAAATTTCATGTTCTGAAGCTTTATGCAAAGTTATGGCACAATGTGTAAAACACGTTTTCAGCCTGAGATAAGGTCGATTCCGGAACGACAAACATAAAAGTCTTGATAACTTTGGAAAAACACTTCAGACAGCTTAGATTTGATATGCAATTACTAGAAAGACAATTTCTGCTACAGTGGGAGGTTAAAATTTCATGTTCTGAAGCTTCCCTGCAAAGTTTTGGCACAATGCAGTAAACCCGTTTTCAGCCTGAGATAAGGTTGGTTCCGGAACGCCAAACATAAAAAGGATGATAACTTTGGAAAAACACTTCAGACAGCTTACATTTGATGTGCAACGACTAGAAAGACCCTTTCTGCTATAGTGGGAGGAGAAAATTTCATGTTCTTAAGCTTCCCTGCATAGTTATGGCACAATGCAGAAAACGCGTTTTCAGTCTGAGATAACATGGGTTCAGAAACGCCAAACATAAAAATGTTGATAACTTAGGAAAAACACTTCAGACAGCTTAGATTTGATGTGCAACTGCTAGAAAGACCATTTCTGCTCTCGTGGGAGGTGAAAATTTCATGTTCTGAAGCTTCCCTGCAAAGTTATGGCACAATGCAGAAAACGCGTTTTCAGCCGGAGATAAGGTGGGTTCCGGAACGCCAACCATAAAAATGTTGATAACTTTGGAAAAACATTTCAGACAGCTTAGATTTGATCTGCAACTACTAGAAAGTCTCTTTCTGCTATTGTGGGAGGTGAAAATTTCATGTTCTGAAGCTTTATGCAAAGTTATGGCACAATGCGTAAAACGCGTTTTCAGCCTGAGATAAGGTCGATTCCGGAAGGCCAAACATAAAAATGGTGATAACTTTGGAAAAACACTTCAGACAGCTTAGATTTGATGTGCAACGACTAGAGAGTCCCATTCTCTTATAGTGGGAGGTGAAAATTTCATGTTCTGAAGCTTCCCTGCAAAGTTATGGCATAATGCAGAAAACGAGTTTTCAGCCTGAGATAAGGGCGATTCTCGAACGCCAAACATAAAAATGGTGATAACTTTGGAAAAACAATTCAGACAGCTTAAGTTTGATGTGCAACTACTAGAAAGACCCTTTCTGCTATAGTGGGAGGTGAAAGTTTCATGTTCTGAAGCTTCCCTGCAAAGTTATTGCACAATGCAGAAAACGCAATTTCAAACTGAGATTAGGTCGATTCCGGAACGCCAAACATAAAAATGTTGATAACTTTGGAAAAACACTTAAGGCAGGTTAGATTTGATGTGCAACTACGAGAAAGACCCTTTCTGCTATAGTGGGGGGTGAAATTGTCATGTTCTGAAGCTTCCCTGCAAAGTTATGGCACAATGCAGAAAACGCGTTTTCAGTCTGAGATAAGGTCGATTCCGGAACGCCAAACATAAAAATGTTGATAACTTTGGAAAAACACTTCAGACAGCTTAGGTTTGATGTACAACGACTAGAAAGACCCTTTCTCCTGTAGTGGGAGGTGAAAATTTCATGTTCTGAAGCTTTATGCAAAGTTATGGCACAATGTGTAAAACACGTTTTCAGCCTGAGATAAGGTCGATTCCGGAACGGCAAACCTAAAAATGTAGATAACTTAGGAAAAACACTTCAGACAGCTGAGATTTGATGTGCAACTACTAGAAAGATCCATTCTGATTTAGTGGGAAGTGAAAAGTCCATGTTCTGAAGCTTCCCTGCAAAGTTATGGCACAATGCAGAAAACACGTTTTCAGCCTGAGATAAGGTGGGTTCCGGAACGCCATACATAAAAGTCTTGATAACTTTGGAAAAACACTTCAGACAGCTTAGATTTGATATGCAATTACTAGAAAGACAATTTCTGCTACAGTGGGAGGTTAAAATTTCATGTTCTGAAGCTTCCCTGCAAAGTTTTGGCACAATGCAGAAAACCCGTTTTCAGCCTGAGATAAGGTTGGTTCCGGAACGCCAAACATAAAAAGGATGATAACTTTGGAAAAACACTTCAGACAGCTTACATTTGATGTGCAACGACTAGAAAGACCCTTTCTGCTATAGTGGGAGGAGAAAATTTCATGTTCTTAAGCTTCCCTGCATAGTTATGGCACAATGCAGAAAACGCGTTTTCAGTCTGAGATAACATGGGTTCAGAAACGCCAAACATAAAAATGCTGATAACTTAGAAAAAACACTTCAGACAGCTTAGATTTGATGTGCAACTGCTAGAAAGACCATTTCTGCTCTCGTGGGAGGTGAAAATTTCATGTTCTGAAGCATCCCTGCAAAGTTATGGCACAATGCAGAAAACGCGTTTTCAGCCGGAGATAAGGTGGGTTCCGGAACGCCAACCATAAAAATGTTGATAACTTTGGAAAAACATTTCAGACAGCTTAGATTTGATCTGCAACTACTAGAAAGTCTCTTTCTGCTATTGTGGGAGGTGAAAATTTCATGTTCTGAAGCTTTATGCAAAGTTATGGCACAATGCGTAAAACGCGTTTTCAGCCTGAGATAAGGTCGATTCCGGAAGGCCAAACATAAAAATGGTGATAACTTTGGAAAAACACTTCAGACAGCTTAGATTTGATGTGCAACGACTAGAGAGTCCCATTCTCTTATAGTGGGAGGTGAAAATTTCATGTTCTGAAGCTTCCCTGCAAAGTTATGGCATAATGCAGAAAACGAGTTTTCAGCCTGAGATAAGGGCGATTCTCGAACGCCAAACATAAAAATGGTGATAACTTTGGAAAAACACTTAAGGCAGGTTAGATTTGATGTGCAACTACGAGAAAGACCCTTTCTGCTATAGTGGGGGGTGAAATTGTCATGTTCTGAAGCTTCCCTGCAAAGTTATGGCACAATGCAGAAAACGCGTTTTCAGTCTGAGATAAGGTCGATTCCGGAACGCCAAACATAAAAATGTTGATAACTTTAACAAAACACTTCAGACAGCTTAGATTTGATGTGCAACTACGAGAAAGACCGTTTCTGCTATAGTGGGTGGTGAAATTTTCACGTTCTGAAGCTTCCCTGCATAGTTATGGCACAATGCGTAAAACGCTTTTTCAGCCTAGGATAAGGTTGATTCCGGAACGCCAAACATAAAAATGTTGATAACTTTGGAAAACCAATTCAGACAGCTTAGATTTGATGTGCAACTACGAGAAATATCCTTTCTGACATAGTGGGAGGTGAAAATTTCATGTTCTGAAGCTTCCCTGCAAAGTTATGGCACAATCCAGAAAACGCGTTTTCAGCCTGAGATAAGGTCAATTACGGAACGCCAAACATAAAAATGGTGATAACTTTGGAAAAATAATTCAGACAGCTTAAATTTGATGTGCAACTACTAGAAAGACCCTTTCTGATATAGTGGGAGGTGAAAATTTCATGTTCTGAAGCTTCCCTGCAAAGTTATGGCACAAAGCAGAAAACGCGTTTTCAGCCTGAGATAAGGTGGGTTCCGGAACCGCAAAAAAAAAAATGTTGATAACTTTGGAAAAACACTGCAGACAGCTTAGATTTGATGTGCAACTACGAGAAATATCCTTTCTGACATAGTGGGAGGTGAAAATTTCATGTTCTGAAGCTTCCCTGCAAAGTTATGGCACAATCCAGAAAACGCGTTTTCAGCCTGAGATAAGGTCAATTACGGAACGCCAAACATAAAAATGGTGATAACTTTGGAAAAACAATTCAGACAGCTTAAATTTGATGTGCAACTACGAGAAAGACCCTTTCTGAAATAGTGGGAGGTAATAATTTCATGTTCTGAAGCTTCCCTGCAAAGTAATGGGACAATGCGAAAAATGCGTTTTCAGCCTGAGATAAGGTCAATTACGGAACGCCAAACATAAAAATGGTGATAACTTTGGATAAACAATTCAGACAGCTTACATTTGATGTGCAACTACGAGAAAGACCGTTTCTGCTATAGTGGGTGGTGAAATTTTCATGTTCAGAAGCTTCCTTGCAAAGTAATGGGACAATGCGAAAAACGCGTTTTCAGCCTGAGATAAGGTCGATTCCGGAACGCCAAACATAAAAAAGTTGATAACTTGTGAAAAACACTTCAGACAGCTTAGATTTGATGTGCAACTACGAGAAAGACCGTTTCTGCTATAGTGGGAGGTGAAATTTTCATGTTCTGAAGCTTCCCTGCAAAGTTATGGCACAATGCAGAAAACGCGTTTTCAGCCTGAGACAAGGTCAATTACGGAACGCCAAACATAAAAATGGTGATAACTTTGGAAAAACAATTCAGACAGCTTAAATTTGATGTGCAACTACTAGAAAGACCCTTTCTGATATAGTGGGTGGTGAAAATTTCATGTTCTGAAGTTTGCCTGCAAAGTTATGGCACAAAAGCAGAAAACGCGTTTTCAGCCTGAGATAAGGTGGGTTCCGGAACGGCAGAAAAAAAATGTTGATAACTTTGGAAAAACACTGCAGACAGCTTAGATTTGATGTGCAACTACTAGAAAGACCCTTTCTGCTATAGTCGGAGGTGAAATTTTCATGTTCTGAAGGTTCCCTGCAAAGTTAGGGCACAATGCGTAAAACGCGATTTCAGCCTGAGATAATGTGAGTTCCAGAACGCCAAACATAAAAATGTTGATAACTTTGGAAAAACAATTCAGACAGCTTAGACTTGATGTGCAACAACGAGAAATAACGTTTCTGCTATAATGGGGCGTGAAATTTACATGTTCTGAAGTTTTATGCAAAGTTATGGCACAATGCGTAAAACACGTTTTCAGCCTGAGATAAGGTCGATTCCGGAACGCCAAACATAAAAATGTTGATAACTTATGAAAAACACTTCAGAGAGCTTAGATTTGATGTGCAACTACTAGAAAGAACGTTTCTGCTATAGTGGGAGGTGAAAATTTCATGTTCTAAAGCTTCCCTGCATAGTTATGGCACAATGCGTAAAACGCGTTTTCAGCCTAGGATAAGGTTGATTCTGGAACGCCAAACATAAAAATGTTGATAACTTTGGATAAACACTTCAGACAGCTTAGGTTTGATGTGCAACTACGAGAAAGACCGTTTCTGCTATAGTGGGTGGTGAAATTTTCTTGTTCAGAAGCTTCCTTGCAAAGTAATGGGACAATGAGAAAAACGCGTTTTCAGCCTGAGATTAGGTCGATTCCGGAACGCCAAACATAAAAAAGTTGATAACTTGTGAAAAACACTTCAGACAGCTTAGATTTGATGTGCAACTACGAGAAAGACCGTTTCTGCTATAGTGGGAGGTGAAATTTTCATGTTCTGAAGCTTCCCTGCAAAGTTATGGCACAATGCAGAAAACGCGTTTTCAGCCTGAGATAAGGTCAATTACGGAACGCCAAACATAAAAATGGTGATAACTTTGGAAAAACAATTCAGACAGCTTAAATTTGATGTGCAACTACTAGAAAGACCCTTTCTGATATAGTGGGTGGTGAAAATTTCATGTTCTGAAGTTTGCCTGCAAAGTTATGGCACAAAAGCAGAAAACGCGTTTTCAGCCTGAGATAAGGTGGGTTCCGGAACGGCAGAAAAAAAATGTTGATAACTTTGGAAAAACACTGCAGACAGCTTAGATTTGATGTGCAACTACTAGAAAGACCCTTTCTGCTATAGTCGGAGGTGAAATTTTCATGTTCTGAAGGTTCCCTGCAAAGTTAGGGCACAATGCGTAAAACGCGATTTCAGCCTGAGATAATGTGAGTTCCAGAACGCCAAACATAAAAATGTTGATAACTTTGGAAAAACAATTCAGACAGCTTAGACTTGATGTGCAACAACGAGAAATAACGTTTCTGCTATAATGGGGCGTGAAATTTACATGTTCTGAAGTTTTATGCAAAGTTATGGCACAATGCGTAAAACACGTTTTCAGCCTGAGATAAGGTCGATTCCGGAACGCCAAACATAAAAATGTTGATAACTTATGAAAAACACTTCAGAGAGCTTAGATTTGATGTGCAACTACTAGAAAGAACGTTTCTGCTATAGTGGGAGGTGAAAATTTCATGTTCTAAAGCTTCCCTGCATAGTTATGGCACAATGCGTAAAACGCGTTTTCAGCCTAGGATAAGGTTGATTCTGGAACGCCAAACATAAAAATGTTGATAACTTTGGAAAAACACTTCAGACAGCTTAGGTTTGATGTACAACGACTACAAAGACCCTTTCTCCTGTAGTGGGAGGTGAAAATTTCATGTTCTGAAGCTTTATGCAAAGTTATGGCACAATGTGTAAAACACGTTTTCAGCCTGAGATAAGGTCGATTCCGGAACGGCAAACCTAAAAATGTAGATAACTTAGGAAAAACACTTCAGACAGCTGAGATTTGATGTGCAACTACTAGAAAGATCCATTCTGATATAGTGGGAAGTGAAAAGTCCATGTTCTGAAGCTTCCCTGCAAAGTTATGGCACAATGCAGAAAACACGTTTTCAGCCTGAGATAAGGTGGGTTCCGGAACGCCAAACATAAAAGTCTTGATAACTTTGGAAAAACACTTCAGACAGCTTAGATTTGATATGCAATTACTAGAAAGACCATTTCTGCTACAGTGGGAGGAGAAAATTTCATGTTCTTAAGCTTCCCTGCATAGTTATGGCACAATGCAGAAAACGCGTTTTCAGTCTGAGATAACATGGGTTCAGAAACGCCAAACATAAAAATGTTGATAACTTAGGAAAAACACTTCAGACAGCTTAGATTTGATGTGCAACTGCTAGAAAGACCATTTCTGCTCTGGTGGGAGGTGAAAATTTCATGTTCTGAAGCTTCCCTGCAAAGTTATGGCACAATGCAGAAAACGCGTTTTCAGCCTGAGATAAGGTGGGTTCCGGAACGCCAACCATAAAAATGTTGATAACTTTGGAAAAACATTTCAGACAGCTTAGATTTGATCTGCAACTACTAGAAAGTCTCTTTCTGCTATTGTGGGAGGTGAAAATGTCATGTTCTGAAGCTTTATGCAAAGTTATGGCACAATGCGTAAAACGCGTTTTCAGCCTGAGATAAGGCCGATTCTCGAACGCCAAACATAAAAATGTTGATAACTTTGACATAACACTTCAGAGAGCTTAGAATTGATGTGCAACTACGAGAAAGACCCTTTCTGATATAGTCGGAGGTAATAATTTCATGTTCTGAAGCTTCCCTGCAAAGTTATGGGACAATGCGAAAAATGCGTTTTCAGCCTGAGATAAGGTCAATTACGGAACGCCAAACATAAAAATGGTGATAACTTTGGAAAAACAATTCAGACAGCTTAGATTTGATGTGCAACTACGAGAAAGACCGTTTCTGCTATAGTGGGTGGTGAAATTTTCATGTTCTGAAGCTTCCCCGCAAAGTTATGGCAAAATGCGTAAAACGCGTTTTCATCCTGAGATAAGGTCGATTCCGGAACGCCAAACGTAAAAATGTTGATAACTTAGGAAAAACACTTCAGACAGCTTAGATTTGATGTGGAACTACTAGAAAGACCCTTTCTGCTATAGTGGGTGGTGAAATTTTCATGTTCTGAAGCTTCCCTGCAAAGTTATTGTAAAATGCGTAAAACGCGTTTTCAGCCTGAGATAAGGTCGATTCAGGAACGCCAAACATAAAAATGTTGAAAACTTTCAAAAAACACTTCATACAGCTTAGATTTTATGTGCAGCTACGAGAGAGACCCTTTCTGCTATAATGGGAATTGAAATTTTCATGTTCTGAAGCTTCCCTGCAAAGTTTTGGCACAAAGCAGAAAACGCGTTTTCAGACTGAGATAGGGTGGGTTCCGGAACCGGAAAAAAAAAAATGTTGATAACTTAGGAAAAACACTGCAGACAGCTTAGATTTGATGTGCAACTAGTAGAAAGACCCTTTCTGCTATAGTGGGACGTGAAAATTTCATGTTCTAAATCTTCCCTGCATAGTTATGGCACAATGCGTAAAACGCGTTTTCAGCCTAGGATAAGGTTGATTCCGGAACGCCAAACATAAAAATGTTGATAACTTTGGAAAATCAATTCAGACAGCTTAGATTTGATGTGCAACTACGAGAAAGACCCTTTCTGAAATAGTGGGAGGTAATAATTTCATGTTCTGAAGCTTCCCTGCAAAGTTATGGGACAATGCGAAAAATGCGTTTTCAGCCTGAGATAAGGTCAATTACGGAACGCCAAACATAAAAATGGTGATAACTTTGGAAAAACAATTCAGACAGCTTAAATTTGATGTGCAACTACTAGAAAGACCCTTTCTGATATAGTGGGAGGTGAAAATTTCATGTTCTGAAGCTTCCCTGCAAAGTTATGGCACAAAGCAGAAAACGCGTTTTCAACCTGAGAGAAGGTGGGTTCCGGAACCGCAAAAAAAAAAATGTTGATAACTTTGGAAAAACACTGCAGACAGCTTAGATTTGATGTGCAACTACGAGAAAGACCCTTTCTGAAATAGTGGGAGGTAATAATTTCATGTTCTGAAGCTGAGATAAGGTCAATTACGGAACGCCAAACATAAAAATGGTGATAACTTTGGAAAAACAATTCAGACAGCTTAAATTTGATGTGCAACTACTAGAAAGACCCTTTCTGCTATAGTGGGAGGTGAAATTTTCATGTTCTGTAGCTTCCCTGCAAAGTTATGGCAAAATGCGTAAAACGCGTTTTAAGCCTGAGATAAGGTCGATTCCGGAACGCCAACCTTATCCTAGGCTGAAAACGCGTTTTACGCATTCCGGAACGCCAAACATAAAAATGTTGATAACTTCGGAAAAACACTTCAGACAGCTTAGATTTGATGTACAAGTACGAGAAAGACCCTTTCTGCTATAGTGGGAGGTGAAAATTTAATGTTCTGAAGCTTCCCTGCAAAGTTATGGCACAATGCAGAAAACGCGTTTTCAGCCTGAGATAAGGTGGGTTCCAGAACGCCAAACATAAAAATGTTGATAACTTTGACAAAACACTTCAGAGAGCTTAAATTTGATGTCCAACTACGATAAAGACCCTTTCTGATATAGTGGGAGGTAATAATTTCATGTTCTGAAGCTTCCCTGCAAAGTTATGGGACAATGCGAAAAATGCGTTTTCAGCCTGAGATAAGGTCAATTACGGAACGCCAAACTTAAAAATGGTGATAACTTTCGAAAAACAATTCAGACAGCTTAGATTTGATGTGCAACTACGAGAAATAACGTTTCTGCTATAATGGGGGGTGAAATTTACATGTTCTGAAGTTTTATGCAAAGTTATGGCACAATGCGTAAAACACGTTTTCAGCCTGAGATAAGGTCGATTCCGGAACGCCAAACATAAAAATGTTGATAACTTATGAAAAACACTTCAGAGAGCTTAGATTTGATGTGCAACTACTAGAAAGATCCATTCTGATATAGTGGGAAGTGAAAAGTCCATGTTCTGAAGCTTCCGTGCAAAGTTATGGCACAATGCAGAAAACACGTTTTCAGCCTGAGATAAGGTGGGTTCCGGAACGCCAAACATAAAAGTCTTGATAACTTTGGAAAAACACTTCAGACAGCTTAGATTTGATATGCAATTACTGGAAAGACCATTTCTGCTACAGTGGGAGGTTAAAATTTCATGTTCTGAAGCTTCCCTGCAAAGTTTTGGCACAATGCAGAAAACCCGTTTTCAGCCTGAGACAAGGTTGGTTCCGGAACGCCAAACATAAAAATGATGATAACTTTGGAAAAACACTTCAGACGGTATAGATTTGATGTGCAACTACTAGAAAGACCCTTTCTGCTATAGTGGGAGGAGAAAATTTCATGTTCTTAAGCTTCCCTGCATAGTTATGGCACAATGCAGAAAACGCGTTTTCAGTATGAGATAACATGGGTTCAGAAACGCCAAACATAAAAATGTTGATAACTTAGGAAAAACACTTCAGACAGCTTAGATTTGATGTGCAACTGCTAGAAAGACCATTTCTGCTCTCGTGGGAGGTGAAAATTTCATGTTCTGAAGCTTCCCAGCAAAGTTATGGCACAATGCAGAAAACGCGTTTTCAGCCTGAGATAAGGTGGGTTCCGGAACGTCAAACATAAAAATGTTGATAACTTTGGAAAAACATTTCAGACAGCTTAGATTTGATGTGCAACTACGAGAAAGACCCTTTCTGATATAGTGGGAGGTGAAAATTTCATGTTCTGAAGCTTCCCTGCAAAGTTATGGAACAATGCAGAAAACGCGTTTTCAGCTTGAGATAAGGTCGATTCCGGAACGCCAAACATAAAAATTGCGATAACTTTGGAAAAACACTCCAGACAGCTTTAATTTGATGTGCAACTACGTGAAAGACCCTTTCTGATATAGTGGGAGTTAAAATTTTCATGTTCTGAAGCTTCCCTGCAAAGTTATGGGACAATGCGAAAAACGCGTTTTCAGCCTGAAATAAGGTCGATTCCGGAACGCCAAACATAAAAAAGTTGATAACTTTGGAAAAACACTTCAGACATCTTAGATTTGATGTGCAACTACGAGAAAGACCGTATCTGCTATAGTGGGTGGTGAAATTTTCATGTTCTGAAGCTTCCCTGCAAAGTTACGGCAAAATGCGTAAAACCCGTTTTCAGCCTGAGATAAGGTCGATTCCGGAACGCCAAACCTAAAAATGTTGATAACTTAGGAAAAACACTTCAGACAGCTTAGATTTGATGTGCAACTACTAGAAAGACCCTTTCTGCTTTCGTGGGACGTGAAAATTTCATGTTCTGAAGCTACTCTGCAAAGTTATGGCACAATGCAGAAAACGCATTTTCAGCCTGAGATAAGGTGGGTTCCGGAACGCCAAACATAAAAATGTTGATAACTTTGGGAAAACACTTCAAACACCTTAGATTTGATGTGCAACTACGAGAAAGACCCTTTGTGCTATAGTGGGAGGTTAAAATTTTATGTTAAGAAGCTTCCCTGCAAAGTTATTGCACAATGCAGAAAACGCGATTTCAAACTGAGATTAGGTCGATTCCGGAACGCCAAAAATAAAAATGTTGATAACTTTGGAAAAACACTTCAGGCAGCTTAGATTTGATGGGCAACTACGAGAAAGACCCTTTCTGCTATAGTGGGAGGTGAAAATTTCATGTTCTGAAGGTTCCCTGCAAAGTTATGGCACAATGCGTAAAACGCGATTTCAGCCTGAGATAAGGTCGATTCCGGAACGCCAAACATAAAAATGTTGATAACTTTGGAAAAACACTTCAGACAGCTTAGATTTGATGTGCATCTACTAGAAAGACCCTTTCTGCTATAGTGGGAGGTGAAAATTTCATGTTCTGAAGCTTCCCTGCAAAGGTATTGCACAATGCAGAAAACGCGATTTCAAACTGAGATAAGTTCGATTCCGGAACGCCAAACATAAAAATGTTGATAACTTTGGAAAAACACTTCAGACAGCTTAGATTTGTTGAGCATCTACGAGAAAGACCCTTTCTGCTATTGTGGGAGGTGAAAATTTCATGATCTGAAGCTTCCCTGCACAGTTATTGCACAATGCAGAAAACGCGTTTTCAAACTGAGATTAGGTCGATTCCGGAACGCCAAACATAAAAATGTTGGTAACTTTGGAAAATCACTTCTGACAGCTTAGATTTAATGTCCAACTACGAGAAAGACCCTTTCTGATATAGTGGGAGGTGAAAATGTCATGTTCTGAAGCTTCCCTGCAAAGTTATGGGACAATGCGAAAAATGCGTTTTCAGCCTGAGATAAGGTCGATTCCGGAACGCCAAACATAAAAATGTTGATAACTTTGGAAAAACACTTCAGACAGCTTAGATTTGAAGTGCAAGTACCATAAAGACCCTTTCTGCTATAGTGGGAGGTGAAATTTTCATGTTCTGAAGGTTCCCTCCAAAGTTATGGCACAATGCGTAAACCGCGATTTCAGCATGAGATAAGGTCGATTGCGGAACGCCAAACATAAAAATGTTGATAACTTTGACAAAACACTTCAGACAGCTTAGATTTGATGTGTGACTACGAGGAAGACCCTTTCTGCTATAGTGGGAGGTGAAAATTTCATGTTCTGAAGGTTCCCTGCAAAGTTATGGCACAAAGCGTAAAACGCGATTTCAGCCTGAGATAAGGTCGATTCCGGAACGCCAAACATAAAAATTGTGATAACTTTGACAAAACACTCATACAGCTTAGATTTGATGTGCATCGACTAGTAAGATGCTTTCTGCTATAGTGGGAGGTGAAAATTTCATGTTCTGAAGCTTCCCTGCAAAGGTATTGCGCAATGCAGAAAACGCGTTTTCAAACTGAGATTAGGTCGATTCCGGAACGACAAACATAAAAATGTTGATAACTTTGGAAAAACACTTCAGACAGCTTAGATTTGATGTGCAACTACGAGAAAGACCCTTTCTGCTATAGTGGGAGGTGAAAATTTCATTTTCCGAAGCTTCCCTGCAAAGTTATGGAACAATGCAGAAAACGCGTTTTCAGCCTGAGATAAGGTCGATTCTCTCTCTCTCTAGAGAACTAGGTAGCAGTCGGGGCCGGGGGGCCCGACGACCTGGTTCGTGTGGACATTCTCTGGCTCTTGGGACATGGAATGTCACTTCGCTCGGGGGGAAAGAGCCTGAGCTTGTGCAGGAGGTTGAGAGGTACCGGCTAGATATAGTCGGGCTCTCCTCCACGCACAGCCTGGGCTCTGGAACCCAACTCCTTGAGAAAGGCTGGACCCTCTACTTTTCTGGAGTTGTCCGCGGGGAGAGGCGGCGGGCTGGCGTAGGCTTGCTCATAGCCCCGCAGCTCTGCAGCTTCGTGTTGGGGTTTACCCCGGTGAACGAGAGGGTCGCGTCCCTACGCCTACGGGTTGGGGACAGGTGTCTCACAGCGGTTGCGGCTTACGGGCCGAACAGCAGTGTAGACTACCCGGCTTTCTTGGAGTCACTGGGAGGGGTACTCGACAGTGCCCCAACCGGGGACTCCATTGTTCTACTGGGAGACTTCAACGCCCACGTGGGCAATGACAGCAAGACCTGGAGGGGCGTGATTGGGAAGAACGGCCTACCCGATCTGAACCCGAGCGGTGTTCTATTACTGGACTTCTGTGCCACCCACAGTTTGTCCATAACGAACACCATGTTTGAGCACAAGGGTGTCCATAAGTGCTCATGGCACCAGGACACCCTTGGCCGGAGGTCTATGATAGACTTTGTGATCGTGTCATCTGACCTTCGGCCACGTGTCTCGGACACTCGGGTGAAGAGAGGGGCAGAGCTGTCAACTGATCACCACCTGGTGGTGAGTGCGATCCGCTGGCAGGGGAGGAAGCCGGTCAGACCGGGCAGGCCCAAACGTATTGTGAGGGTCTGCTGGGAACGCCTGGCGGAACCCACTGTCAGTGGGGTCTTTAACTCCCACCTTCGGGAGAGTTTCTCCCAGATCCCGAGGGAGGTAGGTGACATGGAGTCTGAGTGGTCCATGTTCTCCTCCTCCATTGTCAGTGCGGCTGCACGCAGTTGTGGTCGCAAGGTCTCCGGTGCCTGTCGCGGCGGCAATCCCCGAACCCGGTGGTGGACACCGAAAGTAAGGGATGCCGTCAGGCTGAAGAAGGAGTCCTATCGGGTCTTGATGGCCTGTGGGACTCCTGAGGCAGCTGACGTGTACCGGCAGGCCAGGCGTGCCGCTTCCCGTGCAGTCTTGGAGGCAAAAACTCGGGTCTGGGAGGAGTTCGGAGAGGCCATGGAGGAGGACTATTGGTCGGCCTCGAAGAAGTTCTGGCAAACCGTCCGTCGACTCGGAAGGGGGAAGCAGTGCCTCACCAGTGCTGTTTACAGCGAGGGTGGGGGACTGCTGACCTCGACTGGTGATGTTGTCGGGCGGTGGAAAGAATACTTCGAGGGTCTCCTCAATCCCGTCGTCACGTCTTCCACTCAGGAAGCGGGGACTGAGGACTCGGATGGCTCTCTCATCACCCGGGCCGAAGTCACCGAGGTTGTTCGTAAGCTCCTCGGTGGTAGGGCCCCGGGAGTGGATGAGATCCGTCCGGAGTATCTGAAATCCCTGGATGTTGTAGGGCTGTCGTGGCTGACACGTCTCTGCAACATCGCGTGGCAGTCGAGGACAGTGCCTCTGGATTGGCAGACCGGGGTGGTGGTCCCCCTGTTTAAGAAAGGGGACCGGAGGGTGTGTTCCAACTATAGGGGGATCACACTCCTCAGCCTCCCTGGAAAAGTCTATTCCAGGGTACTAGAGAGGAGACTTCGGCCAATAGTCGAACCTCTGATCCAGGAGGAACAGTGTGGTTTTCGTCCCGGTCGTGGAACACTGGACCAGCTCTATACCCTCCGCCGGGTGCTCGAGGGTTCATGGGAGTTCGCCCAACCAGTCCACATGTGCTTTGTGGATTTGGAGAAGGCGTTCGACCGTGTCCCTCGCGGCGTCCTGTGGGGGGTGCTCCGGGAATATGGGGTGCGGGACCCTCTGCTAGGGGCTGTCCGCTCCTTGTATGACCGGAGCAGGAGCATGGTTCGCATTGCCGGCAGGAAATCAGACCTGTTCCCGGTGCATGTTGGTCTCCGCCAGGGCTGCCCTTTGTCACCGGTTCTGTTCATCACTTTTATGGACAGAATTTCTAGGCGTAGCCAGGGGGCGGAGGGGATCCGGTTCGGGAACCACAGAATTTCATCTCTGCTATTTGCGGACGATGTTGTTCTGCTGGCCTCATCGGACCGGGACCTTCAGCATGCGCTGGGTCGGTTTGCAGCCGAGTGTGAAGCGGCCGGGATGAGGATCAGCACCTCCAAGTCTGAGGCCATGGTTCTCGACCGGAACACGGTGGTTTGCTCTCTCCAGGTTGGTGGAGAGGTCTTGCCTCAAGTGGCGGAGTTTAAGTATCTCGGGGTCTTGTTCTCGAGTGAGGGAAAAAGGGAGCGTGGGATTGATAGACGGGTTGGTGCAGCGGCGGCAGTGATGCGGTCGCTGTATCGGACCGTCGTGGTGAAGAGAGAGCTGAGTCACAAGACGAAGCTCTCGATTTACCGATCGATCTACGTTCCCACCCTCACCTATGGTCACGAGCTTTGGGTAGTGACCGAAAGGATGAGATCGCGGATACAAGCGGCTGAGATGAGTTTCCTCCGCAGGGTGGCTGGGCGCACCCTTAGAGATAGGGTGAGGAGCTCGGTCATCCGGGAGGAGCTCGGGGTGGAGCCGCTGCTCCTCCACATCGAGAGGAACCAGCTGAGGTGGCTCGGGCATCTGATCCGGATGCCCCCTGGACGCCTCCCTGGGGAGGTGTTCCGGGCATGTCCTACCGGGAGGAGACCCCGGGGAAGACCCAGGACTCGCTGGAGAGATTATGTCTCCGGTCTGGCCTGGGAACGCCTCGGGATCCCCCGGGAGGAGCTGGAGGAGGTTTGTGCGGACCGGGAAGTTTGGGCTTCCTTGCTCCGAATGCTGCCTCCGCGACCCGACCCCGGATAAGCGGCAGAAGAAGGTGAAGGTGAAGGTGAATAAGGTCGATTCCGGAACGCCAAACATAAAAATGGTGATAACTCAGGAAAAACACTTCAGACAGCTTAGATTTGATGTGCAACTACTAGAAAGACCCTTTCTGCTATAGTGTGAGGTGAAATTTTCATGTTCTGAAGCTTCCCTGCAAAGTCATGGCAAAATGCGTAAAACGCGTTTTCAGCCTGAGATAAAGTCGATTCCAGAACGCCAAACATAAAAATGTTGTTAACTTTTGAAAAACACTTCAGACAGCTTAGATTTGATGTGCAACGACTTGAAAGACCCTTTCTCCTGTTGTGGGAGGTGAAAATTTCATGTTCTGAAGCTTCCCTGCAAAGTTATGGCACAATGCAGAAAACACGTTTTCAGACTGAGATAAGGTGATTTCCGGAACGCCAAACATAAAGATGTTGATAACTTTGACAAAACACTTCAGACAGCTTAGATTTGATGTGCAACTACTAGAAAGACCCTTTCTGCTATAGTGGGATGTGAAAATTTCATGTTCTGAAGCTTTATGCAAAGTTATGGCACAATATGTAAAACACGTTTTCAGCCTGAGATAAGGTCGATTCCGGAACGGCAACCATAAAAATGTAGATAACTTAGGAAAACCACTTCAGACAGCTGAGATTTGATGTGCAACTACTAGAAAGATCCTTTCTGATATAGTGGGAGGTGAAAAGTCCATGTTCTGAAGCTTCCCTGCAAAGTTATGGCACGATGCGTAAAACGCGATTTCAGCCTGAGATAAGGTGGGTTCCGGAACGCCAAACATAAAAGTGTTGATAACTTTGGAAAAACACTTCAGACAGCTTAAATTTGATATGCAACTACTAGAAAGACCATTTCTGCTACAGTGGGAGGTTAAAATTTCATGTTCTGAAGCTTCACTGCAGAGTTTTGGCACAATGCAGAAAACGCGTTTTCAGCCTGAGATAAGGTTGGTTCCGGAACGCCAAACATAAAAATGTTGATAACTTTGGAAAAACACTTCAGACAGCATAGATTTGATGTGCAACTACTAGAAAGACCCTTTCTGCTATAGGGTGAGGAGAAAATTTCATGTTCTTAAGCTTCCCTGCAAAGTTTTGGCACAATGCAGAAAACGCGTTTTCAGCCTGAGATAAGGTTGGTTCCGGAACGCCAATCATAAAAATGTTGATAACTTTGAAAAAACACTTCAGACAGGTTGGATTTGAAGTGCAACTACTAGAAAAACCCTTTCTGCTATAGTGGGATCTGAAAAATTCATGTTCTGAAGCTTCCCAGCAAAGTTATTGCAAAATGCAGAAAACGTGTTTTCAGCCTGAGATAAGGCGGGCTCCGGAACGCCAAACATAAAAATGTTGATGACTTTGGAAAAACACTTCAGTCAGCTAAAATTTGATGTGCAACTACTAGAAAGACCCTTTCTGCTATAATGGGAAGTAAAAATGTCATGTTCTGAAGCTTCCCTGCAAAGTTATGGGACAATGCAGAAAAACGCTTTTCAGCCTGAGATAAGGTGGGTTTCAGAACGCCAAACATAAAAATGTTGATAACTTTGGAAAAACACTTCAGACAGCTTCGATTTAATGTGCAAATACTAGAAAAAACTCTGTTTGCTATAGTGGAATGTGAAAAATTCATGTTCTGAAGCTTCCAAGCAAATTATGGCACTAAGCAGAAAACGCGTTTTCAGCCTTAGATAAGGTTTGTTCCGGAACGCCAAACATAAAAATGTTGATGACTTTGGAAAAACACTTCAGTCAGCTTAAATTTCATGTGCAACTACTAGAAAGACCCTTTCTGCTATAGTGGGAGGTGAAATTTTCATTTTCTGAAGCTTCTCTGCAAAGTTATGGCACAATGCAGAAAACGCATTTTCAGCCTGAGATAAGGTGGGTTCCGGAACGCCAAACATAAAAATGTTGATAACTTTGGGAAAACACTTCAAACACCTGAGATTTGATGTGCAACTACGAGAAAGACCCTTTGTGCTATAGTGGGAGGTTAAAATTTAATGTTAAGAAGCTTCTCTGCAAAGTTATAGCACAATGCAGAAAACGCATTTTGAGCCTGAGATAAGGTCGATTTCAGAACGGTAAACATAAAAGTGTTGATAACTTTGGAAAAACACTTTAGACAGCTTAGATTTAATGTGCAACTACTAGAAAAACCCTTTCTGCTATAGTGGGAGGTTTAAATTTCATGGTCTGCAGCTTCCCTGCAAAGTTATGGCACAAAGCAGGAAACTCATTTTCAGCCTGAGATAAGGTGGGTTCCGGAACGCCAAACATAAAAATGTTGATAACTTTGAAAAAACGCTTCAGACAGTTTAGATTTGAAGTGCAACTACTAGAAAAACCCTTTCTCCGATAGTGGGATCTGAAAAATTCATCTTCTGAAGCTTCCCTGCAAAGTTATTGCACAATGCAGAAAACGCATTTTCAGCCTGAGATAAGGCGGGCTCCGGAACGCCAAACATAAAAATGTTGATAACTTTGTAGTGAAAGTGACGGATTGTCGGGTCACGGACGCCTGCGTCTGTGACGTGGATATTATGAAAAATAATATCTCCTCGAAAGTTTGGGGCACCACCTGAAATATAGTTTCCAGGAGACTATTAAGCTCTCTTGATTAACACTTAATTAATTAATTAACTGTGGTAACTTAATTAATTATTAGCGTAATCAATCTATTTATCTGAAGTCACTACTCGTGATGTAATGTCCTTTACTGATCAGAGGCTCTTAGATTGATTATAATACACTCCAAAGTAACGTGATCAAGACCAACGTAATTTTATAGATTTATTTAGGAATAAAAGAACAGAAAGAAACAGGAAAGATGCAGAAGTAGAATAATATGATCCCAACAATATCGCGATGGAAACGCAAACCAGTTATGAAGCAATGTCAATACTGCATCAGACGCGTATGTAACTGATGGGAAAGTTGAGACGTTCTAGTCTAACTGTGAACCTCAGGCAAGTAATGATATTACTAAACCCCAACACACCACTCTGTGCAGAGATGACAAGCAGCGGCTTACTTTGGCGATGAATGGAGGGATGAATGGGATGGATGGATGGATGAGAGGGTGATGAGTAGATGCAGAAGGTCGGTCAGGAGGTGAGGGAGGAGGCAGGCGGCTTTGGAAGGAGGCGTCCTGGTTCTCAGCGTGGTGGCTTGGAGGTGATGAGGACACGCAGCTTCAGGCGTCGATGGCACTCTCGGATCGTCTTCCGGACCGCCGTGGATCTTTCGTCGCAGACGGGGTGATCGTAGCTGGCAGAGAGCGGCGTAGGACCGAAGGCGTATCTTTCTCTCGTGCCAGGTGATTCACCGGTCTGAACAACCTTCTAGAGTGGTCGCCTTAATGACACACTCCAGGCAGCGGAAGGTTGTTGGAAGTTGGACTCGCGTACTCGTCACGGCCGCCGGCTGTGATCACGTGGTGTGACTGGGCCGTTCCTGAAGGAGGCTCTGGCTTGGCAGACCGCTGTAGGACGAGGGCGACGTGCAACTTTGGAGAAGTTCTCGATCACTCTCACACGTGGATGGGCAGCGAGTGGAATGCTGGCACGGCTTCAAGGGTGGAGGAGAAGCAAGAGTCTTTGCAGGAACTTGAGCAGGACCGTCGAAGAAGTTGGTTGTAGTTGGTTGTAGGAGGCGAAGGAGCCAGAGGAAGCGGCAGAAGGAGGGCAAAGAGCGCAACCGAGGGCAACAGAGGGACAGAGGGGAGAGGAGCACAGAGGGACACAGAGGGCTGAACAGAGGGGTGAACAGAGGCTGAACCTCTGTACCAGTTGGGTCTTTTAAACTCTCATGAAGAGTCTCCTTGTCCAGTCTTGATTGGTTGAAGGAGTTCCATCACCTATTGCTGATTGGACGAGGATTTCCAAGCCTGGCCTTCCTCCTCCTCCTCCAACGGGGTCGTAAATTCCAGTCTTGAGATGGGAGATTTTGATCCCCCCAGTACCAGAGTTTTATTTGACAATAAAACATTACCTGAGTTGTAAAGTTGCTCACAATCTGTCAAAACTTTCCCATCTCAATTCAAGCATTCAAACGACACCAAACATGACCATTCTAGCACATTGTCTTCTTATAACGATCAACATAACAATCAACCATTCATGTCAAGTTTAACATCACATGTTCAGGGCATCTGGTTTGCTTGAACATCCTGTGGAAACCATGGGTTAAGTGGGAAACAAAAGTCCTTTTTCAGAAATACACATTAAGACACATTCACATACAAGTCTGTCTTTGTTCATCTGGAACCAGGAGAAGGGGGAGCTGTGTGTGTCCCCCACCAAACAGGGTTCACGAGTTGGTCAGGGTTTTTCCTCTTACGGCACAGCATCCTGGACTGTTGCTCTAGTCTCTCCCCCCTTTGACCATTCCAATGATTTATGGTCCTTATCGGAGGGTTCCGAAACCTCTGAGCTGCCAAAGGCATGGTGGGAACCCAAGGAGATGTCTCCGAGTTGAAGTTGCACATTCGGGAAAAGTTCACCAGGTCCATGCTTGAATCTCTGGAGAAGGAATCACTACATATCCCCCCTCTTGGCGTCGTGTGGAATTGTCGCAGGTATTCCATCGGGGCCAAGATGAGTTGAGTCCTTCGGGTGGTCGTAGATGCCGCATGGATCCTGGTGATGAGAGTCACTCATACACTGACTGGTGTGTTCTAACATCCCCCACTCCCCTTAGTCAACTGAGAGAGAGTGAGTCAGTAGAATGACCCCCGGGGGTCGCATGCATTTAGCTAATATCACCTAGACCGAGGTTGATGGAAACTAGATTCACGAGGGAAGTGTAGTTAGGTGGGTGAAGGTGAACCCGGTTCACCTAACATTGTTTGTGGCGAAGTTTGGAGTTCGGACTTGAATAAGGGTAAGTTGAGAGGAACTGGTGAGACTACGTGAGGAAAATTGTTAGATTTATCCTTCTCAAGTTCACTTTATTTAATTTCTTGAACTAGGCATAAGACAGCTTCATAGTGAATGGAATAAGTGTGGCTTAACTGATGAGGAAAATGTTTTTTTTCAAAAAGAAGGAGAAGGAGAAGATAGAAGAAGAAGAAGAAGAAGAAACATGCAATAATCAAGATCGACACGCCTATGAACACAACTATCACAGAGACTAGATATGTTTTTTTTTTTGGTGAGAGAGATAATAGTTGACCTTTGAACTTGTATCAAGGTGGAGCCATGTTCTGCTGTTGGAGGAGCGCTTACATCATTAAGTCTTCTTGAGTGTTCTTTAGTTTTGGTTTGAACACCTGACAGCGATTAAACGAGTCCTTGAGATCTTTTATTCTTCTGAGAGAGAATGAAGCTGACGCTGACTATGGAAATTAGCAGGGTATTGGCTCCCGACCAAACACGAGTTAAAGGGGTATCATTTTTATACAGTCTGTAGTTATGCTTGATGCGGGTTTTCGTATCAGCCTATCCTAGTTATTATCCGGTGTTAGTTTTTTTTTTTGGAGATGTTGGGGTGTGGTGCCGTTTAATTTGGTTTCGGTGAGCCCAGTTGCAAGAAGATTCATTGCTTCTGGTAGATTTGACCAGGGGTCCCACCCAATCGGTTTGCAGGTCTGACTATGGGGAATGTGACTCCCCTGTTTCAGATTAGGTTGAGTCGGCTGGAACTGACAGCATGTTAAGCACCCTTTTATGTAGTCAGCTACATCTTGATGCATGCATGGCCAGTAGGCTACCTGCTGTAGTGCATCAACAGTTGCTTTGACACCCCTGTGACCTGTGCATGGTGCAACATGTGCATATGCTAGCATTACCCCCCTTAGGCTCAGTGGAACTGCAAGTCTTGGCGTGGCATGTTCATCTGAGACATAAACCAGCAAGCCATCAACCATGCGCAGTTTGTTTTTGACCGCTATTGGGATTGGGGACGTCATTGTCATGGTCAGCCGTGACGCTGCGAATGAGAGATGACAGGGTGGGATCTTGGTTCTGCCGATTTACCAGATCTGAGTTTTGAAAAACCTGGTCGCATGCCAAATGTAAAGATGTGTTACATTGTGTGGGAGTACTTCTGGATTGTTGGCGAGTTGCGGCCAACACGGCTGGCATGGACTCTGTGTGGATCCGAGCAGGTCGAACGCTCCATGGCTTCCCGTGGGGAGCACCTTCTTTGGCCAAAGTATCTGTGAGGTCATTATACTCTCTGTCTCGGCTGGGAATGTGTGATTGACCCCGTACCTTCTTCCAATGCACTCGCATGTCATGGGTGCTGACTGGGTGATCACAGACAGTGAACAAGTCTTTGTGTTTCACTGGCTTGCGTTTGGCCATGAGGAAACGGTTGCGTTTCTGGCCTGGAAGGTGGTAGAGAACGGTGTCAACATTTGAGTTTGAGGGTGTTCGTGGGTTGCTGCACGGGTCGTGTCTCGCCGAGTCACCCCCATTTGCTACTGTATAGTAAGAAGGGTGTGAGTCATGCTCTAGCGGCAGAGGTTGACGAACTTGGGCCCAGATTTTAAGACGTTGGAAATCTATAATCGGATCAAACCTGTTGAGTAAATCTTTGCCGATAAGCAGAGGGATGTTGTTATGTGGTGACACATAGACCGGGTGGACTACAGTCATGGGTCCAATGGTCCAGTGTATTAGCGTTAAGGGGTTCAACTGTGTGCCAACGGTGGAGAATGCCCAGACATCTAATTTACATTTCTGTAATTTGAGAGTTTTATCTTGGGCGTGGGCAGCTCGCTGTAATTGGTCAAACACCTGTGTCGACATGGTAGTGATGTCTGCTGCCGTGTCAACGAGGGCTTCATAGTGAAGCAGATCTTCGAGAGTCGTGGCAAGGTAAAACTTGCGAGCCACCCCCCTTTCTGTCAACTCATCCAAAAGCTGTTGTGTGGGTTGAGCTGGGTGTTTGACCCATGAGTTTTCACCCAAGGGTGGCGAGTCCTGATCATAGTTGACGACTAGGACTGCTGGGTTTGGTGGGTTTGAGGTTAGGTTCTTGTCTGCCGGTGGTGTGGCTTGACTCTCAGTTGCCTCCAGGCCTAGTCTGGAGGGAGGCTTCTTTGGATTTTGTTCCTTGTACCACTGGGCGAACAGCTTGTACATCTGTTCCTCCTCAGGACTGGGATTTTTCTGATTGTCACTTTTCTTACGACGACGGTTAGCCTGGGAATCTGCTTGAGTGGAGGGGACCGGTTTTACGTGGCCATCTCCATGGTTAGCGTGACGACGCCAAACGTTTCCAGGGTGTGGGGGTTTGTGGAAACCCGTCTGGTTGACCACGGACTGCGGTGGCGCTGTGGAGTCATCTGACCATGCCTTCTGTGAGAAGAATGCCTTACGGGCCTGACGAGGACTCGCTTTGCGCTCTGGTTGTCGGTGTGTCTGTGACAAAGGTTTTACTTCTGGCGGGGATACTGGTGCATCCCCTTCAAGTTCCATGTGGGAACTTTGGACACCCAGTGGCAGCAGTGAGTAAGGTGGTTCACCATTTTTCCAGTTGCCCAGCATCTGTTTTGAGAAGCCTTTATCTGCTAGGTCACGCAACTGAAAGCTATTCATATTCGATGTCCCTCAGATATGACCTGGTCTCTGTATTACCTCCAGGTTTGGGCTCAAACCGAGGTATGTTGCGAGCCAGTTTGTTTAGTACATTTGTGGTCAGGCCCTGTGTTGGGGCTCTGTCGGGTGGGGCTGCGGCTGCATAACCTCCCTGGTGAGGAGGGTTATTAGGCCAGTGAAGGGAAGCAGAGTCATAGTTTGGTTGTGATCTGCTGCCTTCTGGGTGAGTGGTCCACTGAGAGAAGGGATTGAGAGATTTAAAGGTGATTGGTTGTTCCTTGGAATCTCTGAGCAGAGACCCTGGCTTAGATGGGGGCTTGTGGGCCGCGTCTCTAGCTCTTTGGGTTTGCTCTACTGTGTTTTGCAGCTCATTCTTTGTCCTGCTAAGGTCTTCTTGGAGCTGACTTACATGGTCCTCTAAGGACTTTACGTGGCGGAGGAGGTGGTAGTCCTTTTCTACTTCTTCCTCCTTTTCCGCCGTAATTGAGTCAACCTGACTTTGGAGGGACTGGACCTTTTCATTGGCTTGTTGTAACAACTGCCTGGTTTTATCATGTTCGTCCAGAAGTCGAAGGTAGAGCTCTGTTTGTCGAGGTGCTTGTTTCCTTAATGCTTCTGACAAGGTCTCCACTTCTGCAAGTGCATCAGACAGTTCTTTCTGACAAAAGGATAATCTTGCCTCCACCCGCTTGAGTTCATTCTGAGAGGTCAGTGACTCAGCCAGGGCATCTAGGAGGTCTTGCGTTTGTTGATCTCTGACGGCCTCATGGTCAGTTAGATCTTGTCTCAGTTGAGACACCTCTTGAGTAAGCTCTAGGTTGTCTTGTTTCAGCTTACTAAGTTCTGTGGTGTTTGACTGAGATTCAACCATGTCGAGTCTCTCTGTTAAGAGGGACTCCCTTTGTCTCAGCAGGGCTAGGTCCTGTTGTCCACGCTCCCATTGTCGTTCCCTGTTTTCAATTTCTTTGTCTTTAATTTTTAATTGTGCCACCAAGTTCAGGGTCATGCAACTTAGGGCTTTAACCAGGGATTTATCTTTGGGGTCCGTGGACTCCAATTGGCTCATGAGCTGAGCGATATTATCATTGATAGCGTCAGGTTGATCTGCTGCCAGGGTTGTGCTATAACCTGGGCACATCTTATCAGTGATTGTGGCTAGCAGGTGCTCTAACGAATCCAGGTTTTCGTAGTCGACCGGGGATTCTCTGCTTTCAGCCATTTAATCGTTTGTTTTGTTTTATTGCTGAATTCCTTAATTTACGCTTGTAAGCTAGTTAAAATGTTAAAGGAAAACTTATCAGCGAATTGTTCTTAAGTTATTGAAAACCAACTTAAATTATTGGGATGTTAAAAGTAACGGTTTAAGTAATTGCTATTGTTATTACTCAGGTTGTTGAGATAACCAGGGGATCACTTTAGGTGCGTTACTTTTAGCGGATTTGATTTCTAAAATTTCAATGTTAATTTAAAATTTGTTTGAATCAAATCTCAAATTGTTTAATTGTTTCTACTAATAACTCTTTAAGTTATTTAAGTGAGTAACAAGTTTTTTGTTTTTTTTTTTTTTCAAATTCAATAGTTGGTTTGTCAACTTGGATGCAAGATTTAATTGTGTGGGCTATTTATGGACTGGTTGAATTATTTAATTAATAAGTAGTTATTAATTAAAAAGGCAAGGTTTGTTTCTATTGTCGATGTTTCTAATTGAGTAGTGAGACAGCTATTCAATAAAAATATTCAAGTGTATCTGTGTATAAATTTGTAATCTTAATTCTTAATTAAAATTATTTTTATACACAAGTGAGGTTGGAATTACTAGGTTTGTAATTTTAAATCCAAACTGTAGTTTGACTTTGGGTTGGTGACAACAGGTGAAGCGTGTAAGCTGGACAGGTAGAGAAAGACTGTGGAGCAAGAATCTGCAAACACTGAAAAAAAAAAAAAAAATAGACAAAGGTTTTTTTTTTTTAAAACACACTGCACAATGGACAGGCAGCACCACAAGCATCAGCAATTTGCAGGATGGCAGAAAGCAAACAGCTAATTTGTGTGCAAAGCAAAACAAACAACACAAGCTAATCGTGGCAGATTAGCATTACCAGCTATTGCAGCTGCAGACTGTAACACCGCTAGTGGTGGCCTCGCAAGTAGCACAGCACAAACAAGGCACGGAGGCCCCAACTGTCAACTTAAACAAGTTGGCACTGTAACAAAATAAGCCAAAGACTAAAGTTATCCAACCTCAGTACCTTAGCATCTGACATGGTAACTAAACAATAGCTTTCACCGCAGTTAGGCTATCAGTAGAAGTGAGCATCACACGCCTTAGCATTAGCAACAACAAATAGCCTTCAACAGTGTTAAACCTATTGTCAATGGCAGGCTAGCTGTTAGCCGGCTAGCCTAGCAACAGTTGCTACGCTGACGTCACTTCCTTTAATGAGGCGGGACTTCCTGTCCGCCCTCCAGTGGGGTACAATTACTACAGAGACGTGCGCTTCTTTCACTGGGAAGAAGAAGCTGCGACCACGCATGCGCGAAAGTCTTATGAGATCAAAATCTCTGCTCTACACACAGCAATAAATAAGTGAATGAGGCGGGACTTTCTGTCCGCCCTCCAGTGATGTGGAATGACTCCAGAGGAGCGCGCTTCTTCCACTGGGAAAAAGAAGCTGCGACCACGCATGCGCGAAAGTCTTATGAGATCAAAATCTCTGCTCTATGCACAGCAATACAAGAATAGGTCAATTACGCTCACCACACCCAACACAAGCTCACGTCAATTGATCACTATTGTTCCCGTAGGCAGAAACTCGTGCGCCGGGCAAATGTAAGACTCCCGTCGTGTTGGAACAACGTTTTAATAACTGGTTAGCTACGCCAATTATTAAAGTTGGAGTTGGACGTGAAGGTTCACTGTTGGTTAGACGCTCGTAACTCGGTCGTGAATTCCGTCCGCAGGCCTGATGAATTAATGCTCAGCGTTTGTCACTAGAGCAAACACATGTATATTCTCTCGATATTTTTTTTTTTTTTTTTTTTCGAGGCAGTAGGTACCATCAAAGTAATTTCAGTGCTTTTGAAGCACAGACAAAGTGGTTTAAACGCGTTATTAATTTTGTTCTTATTTTTATTTATTTATTTTTCTTAACAATGTCTCAGCGCAGGCTGGGCACACGCTTTGAAGAGAGTGAGACGGAAGAAACGGGGTGAAGCAAGGGGGGGGAACACTCTACCTTTATGGAATGGTTTACAATCAAAATTTAGCAATTAATCAGCCTCACACGGGGCACCAATAAGGCTGTAGTGAAAGTGAAGGATTGTCTGGTCACGGACGCCTGCGTCTGTGACGTGGATATTATGAAAAATAATATCTCCTCGAAAGTTTGGGGCACCACCTGAAATATAGTTTCCAGGAGACTATTTAGCTCTCTTGATTAACACTTAATTAATTAATTAACCGTGGTAACTTAATGAACTATTAGCGTAATCAATCTATTTATCTGAAGTCACTACTCGTGATGTAATGTCCTTTACTGATCAGAGGCTCTTAGATTGATTATAATACACTCCAAAGTAATGTGATCAAGACCAACGTAATTTTATAGATTTATTTAGGAATAAAAGAACAGAAAGAAACAGGAAAGATGCAAAGGAGAATGAGATGATCCCGACAATATCGCGATGGAAGCGTAAACCAGTTATGAATCAATGTCAATACCGTATCAGACACGTGTGTAACTGATGGGAAAGTTCAGACGTTCTAGTCTAACTGTCAACCTCAGGCAAGTAATAACATTACTAAACCCCAACACACCACTCTGTGCAGAGATGACAAGCAGCGGCTTACTTTGGCGATGAGTGGAGGGATGAATGGGATGGAGGGATGGATGAGAGGGTGATGAGTAGATGCAGAAGGTCGGTCAGGAGGTGAGGGAGGAGGCAGGCGGCTTTGGAAGGAGGCGTCCTGGTTCTCAGCGTGGTGGCTTGGAGGTGATGAGGACACGCAGCTTCAGGCGTCGATGGCACTCTCGGATCGTCTTCCAGACCGCCGTGGATCTTTCGTCGCAGACGGGGTGATCGTAGCTGGCAGAGAGCGGCGTAGGACCGAAGGCGTATCTTTCTCTCGTGCCAGGTGATTCACCGGTCTGAACAACCTTCTAGAGTGGTCGCCTTAATGACACACTCCAGGCAGCGGAAGGTTGTTGGAAGTTGGACTCGCGTGCTCGTCACGGCCGCCGGCTGTGATCACATGGTGTGACTGGGCCGTTCCTGAAGGAAGCTCTGGCTTGGCAGACCGCTGGAGGACGAGGGTGATGTGCAACTTTGAAAAAGTTCCTCAATCACTCTCACACTTGGATGGGCAGCGAGTGGAACGCTGGCACGGCTTCAAGGGTGGAGGAGAAGCAAGAGTCTTTGCAGGAAACTTGAGCAGGAACCGTCGAGGAAGTTGGTTGTAGTTGGTTGTAAGAGGTGAAGTATCCAGAGGAAGCGGCAGAAGGAGGGGAAAGAGGGCAACCGAGGGCAACAGAGGGACAGAGGGGAACAGAGCAGAGAGGGGAACAGAGGGCTGAACAGAGGGTCACAGAGGGCTGAACAGAGGGGAACAGAGCGCACAGAGGGCAGAACCTCTGTAGACTGGGTCTTTTGAACTCTCATGAAGAGTCTCCTTGTCCAGTTTTGATTGGTTGAAGGAGTTCCATCACCTATTGCTGATTGGACGAGGGTTTCCAAACCTGGCCTTCCTCCTCCTCCTCCAACGGGGTCGTAAATTCCAGTCTTGAGATGGGAGATTTTGACCCCCCCCGGTACCAGAGTTTTATTTGACAATAAAACATTACCTGAGTTGTAAAGTTGCTCGCAATCTGTCAAAACTTTCCCATCTCAATTTAAGCATTCAGACGACACCAAACATGACCATTCTAGCACATTCTCCTCTATAATGATCAATATAACAATCGACCATTCATGTCAAGTTTACCATCACATGTTCAGGGCATCTGGTTTGCTTGAACATCCTGTGGAAATCATGGGTTATTATGGGAAACAAAGTCCTTTTTAAGAAATACACATTAAGACACATTCACATACAAGTCTGTCTTTGTTCATCTGGAACCTGGAGAAGGAGGAGCTGTGTGTGTCCCCCACCAAACAGGGTTCATGAGTTGGTCAGGTTTTTTTTTCTCTTACGGCACAGCATCCTGGACTGTTGCTGTAGTCTCTCCCCCCTTTGACCATTCCAATGATTTATGGTCCTTATCGGAGGGTTCAGAAACCTCTGAGCTGCAACAGGCATGGTGGGAACCCAAGGAGATGTCTCCGAGTTGAAGTTACACATTCCAGAAAAGTCCACCAGGTCCATGCTTGAATCTCTGGAGAAGGAATCACTACAGTGATATAATAGCGATACAAACGTCCTATAACTTGTCATGTAACACAATGTAGGAGGGACTGAACATTCATTGAATGAACATTCATTTATACTTGATGCTATCCCTAGTCAGACAAGTAGTGTAGAAATATCCAAAGTATGTCAACCCTTAATTTTATTTTATTTTATTTTATTTTACTTATTTTTTGCCTTACCAGTGGCTTAAATGTGTATATTACAAGCCGTGCTTTTCACTGATTTAAATGTGTCTTTATTCTGTATTTTCAGGTGAAAACAGCCAAATGCGGGAGCAGTACGGTGCAACATGTTCGTTTTGTAGTGTGCATTTTGTGTTTAGCATTTTTTAAAAAGTAACTTGTGACTATTCAAAACCAGGCAACTAGTGTAGAAATAATTGAATGTTTTAACTCTTTAAAAGTTGCACCAAAGGATAAAAATAAATATCACAGTTGTTAGGTATTATCAGGATTAATCAACCAGTTATGCATGCATTACGCAATTACTCCAGCATCATATGTGGTATTTAGATCAGATCCAGAGACTAACCTGCTTCTAGCTGAGGTGAAACTATGAATGTACGAATTGAGAATTATAAAAAAAAAGTAACCCGAGTCGAAATCGAAATGTGTTGAAATTAAATCTTTCCATTTTAAAAAAACTGTGTTTCTATTGTTCATTTTCACAAAATTTTAATGCTGAAGTAAAGCTTGTGAACAAATTCAGATATTGTATTTTCATATTTCTTCACAAGTTACAGGTGTATTCTAAGTTTTTATTTATCAACTGTGTCTCAAATTTTAAAACTTTTTCAGTGTTTTTAAAAACAAACAACTGGCAATCATTAAACTGGTTGACATTGTAGGTTCGTGAACCTGTTTTTGTCTTGTCTGTTTTGTCTGTGTTCGCAAGTTACCATAAAAGAATAGTTTTGGTAGGCAAGCTGTTCATGCTATAAAATCTAAAAGTACATTTTTCCTTCTAATTCAAACTTTTCTCCATCCATTAGATTCTCAAATATCTGTTTCACTGTTAAAAACTCCTAATTGTCAGTACAAGAAATTCAATTGTTTGTAAAAACAACAAATTTCTTTCAGCAGTTTTCTTTCAGCACTCACTCACACACACACACACACACACACACACTCGTGCATCAAATTTAAGACTTTCCATTCTCACTATAAGACAACAAGCCATTTTAGCATGTGCGAGCAGCATGTTCCCAATCTTCTTAATCTTTTCATTCACCTGACACTGTCTGCTTACACAAATTGTACTAGTAATCCTGAACTAAAGCCTGACATTTTTGTACAACCATCTACGATATGGTAAATAAATGAATATTATTAGAAATGTTATTAGAAACTAGATATAGTTTTATATAATTTTGACAAACTTTTTTCATTTGTTCAGCCATTTTTCAAATTTGAAAAAAAATAAAAGATGTATAACTTTTGAGATGTCAAGAACTTTTTATTTTTCGCTACCGGTCACAACCCCACTTTTGCATGAAATAGTATGAAATATAATTTTTTTTTTTTTTTTACAAGTAAAGCTTTTTACTACTCACTGTCAATTCTAACTGACAAACAACAAATCACAGGGTTGACATTGTAGTTTCTGACATACTTTCAGTTTTTTCATTTTTAATCGTCCTAGACCTACATTTTCTTTACATATCTTCAAGCTAAAGAGTATATTATCTTTTATTTGTTTACATTCACAAGGTGTACGAATTGCGTGGAAGCATTTTTTTTTTTTTTTTTTTTTTTTTTTTTTTACGTTAGTAGTCTCTCAATGAGGCGCTGAATCCTGCAGAAGGCTTTTATTCCTTTTTATGAACTTGCATCTACCTATCCATCCATCAGTCAGTTAAGTTTTAAAGTGTAACTGCATAAGACGGAATATGCACACAGAAAATATTAGAACAAATAAATACGAGAATATACTTCAAAGAACAACTCTGTTCATTGAGAAGGGAGAGAATAGAAACTCCATAGAAAGAACATCTGAGAAAAACAACAACAACAACAACAACAAGAAAAACAATATAACAAAACTAACAAAGATTTTTGAAAGCAACAGTGTGATTATATCTCATTTTTCACTCAAATTAAATTTTTAACTGAGTGAATGTCTGCAAACACATGAAAGCATGTTTGTGAACATGACAACGCTTGGTGATCCAATATCCAATCCTATGGGAAGATGTCCCGGATCATACTCAGGTCTTCGTTCAACATATACAGCCAATGACTAGTTTCTCGCCCCTAAAATCAGCCTCGATGCACTTTTTAAAAACGGTGGCAAAATTCGCTGTTCTGCCCATAAGAGGGGGAAAGTGATAGAATGAGATTAAGATTTGTCTTTTTTTTCTTGAACAATTACAGTAATTGTGTGTGTCATTCTCCCTTAAATCGGTTGCTATCATTTAGCGTAAATGTCGCGAGCCGCCCAAAATGTCGAGGGTGACCACGGTGATGAATACAATCTTGAATCTTGAGCACAGAGTGCCCCTTGTTTGTCCCGCAGTGGGGAAATGTTGGACTTGTTGGATCTACGCATACGTAGGTAAATGCGGAATTGATGAACATCTCATAAACATCTCATACGAGAACTTTAAACGGAAGGAAGGAACACATATTGGATATGAAGTTCTATGAAGCTTTTCCACTGGACCTTTGGAGTCAAAGCGTAGACTGACATTCATGTTTGCATGTTACTACAGTACTTTTTGGGTTTTATTTTGTAATTATGTATGTATTGTTTCTGTTGGTTGGGGAGAAACTCTTGAAAGTGCTGCAATTTCTGGGACCACGTTGAAATTTTCAAACGTTACTGTCAACGTTTGCGTCAAAAGGATACTTCTGCAAGGAATCTCAATTAATTCCAAAAGCAAACGGATACCTACAATATCCTTGAACAAAATCTGAAATTTTGAAAGAGTTAAATGTAATGCTGTTGTAATATATTCTCACTATGATGTGGTTTAAACATAAATGATGCAATAGTTATCTCCTGCAAAAGATAATGATGATGATGATAAAAGTTGAAAATTAAAAGTTGAATGCAGGCAAATATTTATGTTGAATGTTTGTGAGTAGCTTGTAAAATCTTCGATGTATGACTTCATTTTACCCTTTCCTCACTAATAGCCATCACAAATTGGCGACCTCCATCTTGATCTGAGATGCACCCTCCTCCTATGAAAACCTGGCCATCAATTCAGACATATGTGACTCTGCTTGTCTGCCTGTGTAGCAGTCTCTCAACCATACATCATGGCAGGTCCTTTGTATTGTATTGTTTGTAAAGAACAAGTACAACAATACGTGGTATCCTCAGTTTAGACAGAACGTGGGTGATTCAACAAGTTACACATGTTCAATGGTGCTCATTCAGAGAACCAATGATTGAGACCTAACAGATATTTCTTGTTGATGCCAGTGAGGAGAGAGTGACTGTACGTCTCGCAGAAGAATATAAACGCATTAATTGATAATCTGAGGATCAAAAAACTTGAACAATGACCCATCTTTCAGGATGGCCTCAAATTTTCATCCACGATCTAACAGTCATGTGTAAAGGGTTCCCGGGTTGTTTGTGGTGACATTGGATGACTTGTTTTGACATAATTCACCTGATGGGCTGCCTGAGACCCGTCAACACAGCATTGTCAGGGATAAAAAGAACATCACTTTAAAAAACAGATCAGTTACTAAAAAAACTCTGGGTCGTGTACACTAAGAGGCGATTGTTTTCAGACGCACAACCAAACCTTTTGGGTTCTGAGTTTTGAGTGGATGAGGGGTCATTATGGAAGAAATTCATTTCGATCCTCGTTTGAAAACACCATTTTCATGTCTAGTGGTGGGACCATCAGGGTCAGGAAAGACCCATTTTGTAAAATGTATACTTGAAAATTGTGAACATGTTATGGATGATGCCAATGTAAATATTGTATGGATTTATACTTCTTTTCAACCGATGTACAGTGAATTGCAAAAGATGAATAAAAACATCAAATTCATTGAAGGTTTACCTGAATCTTTTGAAAATGAAGATGTATTTCCTTCTGATAGAAAACATTTGATTATTCTTGACGATGTTTTTTGTTGATTTTTGAAGCTTCTGAAAACCCTGAGGTTGTTCGCATTTTTACACAGTACAGACATCATAAAAATATGAGTGTTATAATGCTGACGCAAAACTCATTTCATCGTGGTAAATATAGTCGCAGTATTAGTCTGAATAGCAATTACTTTGTACTGTTTAAGAATCCTCGCGATAAAATGCAGGTAAAAGTTCTTGCTCAACAGGTTTACCCGTCTCAGAGAGCTTTCTTTCTAGAAAGCTTTGAAGATGCTACAGCTGACGCACACGGGTACTTAATTGTTGATCTAACACCCTCATGTCCAGAACGCTACAGACTAAGGACCGGGATACTTCCTCATCAACGTCACACGGTGTACATACCAAAAACGTCTGCTTAAGTTATGTCAGCGCGTACAAAAAGAAACACGGGTTTACTTAAGGAACTATACCATGCTCCGTCAAAGAAACGTAAAGACATTTTGATGCGTAGTTCTCGGGACTTTATTCAAGCTCTCGGTGAGATCGCCCTGAATGTTTTGAAGGGGAATGTACCATTGTCACAGGCTCAGTTCAAAAAACTGAAAAAACAGAAGAAAAACATCAGACTCTTGGCTAATAAAAAGGCATGCGTGAAGCGTAAACGAAGGATTCTTAAAAAGCAATCGGGAGGATTCATTTTGCCATTGCTAGCGGCTGCCGTTCCAATCATTGGAAATCTAATAGGAGGACTTGTAAAGAAGTAAAACACCATGAAGACTGTCCAGAAAATGTATCTCGTCTCTCCTCAGCAAATTAACCAGTTATCACGTCCAACCTCCGACATCCGTGAAACTGCCGAAGATGAATTAAATGACAAGATGAGGTCCATTCTAAATGATTCTCAGTTAAACCCGTATGAGAAGATTAAAAAGTACGATGCTCTATTGCAAAGATATTTAACCTTTGCAAAACAGGATCAGAGAGACCAAAGGAGAGTAACTCCGACTTTACAACGAGACGGAGTCAGCGATCATCCACACGACTCTGACAGTCGTGTCGAAAGTGTTCTAAAAACACCCTCTGTAACAGATGACTTGGGTAAGGATATTCTAAATAGCCTTCCGGCAAAAGCTCGAAGAAATGCTGAATACATTATCCAGAGGATATCCAAAAACGGTGATGGTTGGAATATGAATGGCGAATTTATGTATGAAGGAAATGCTGTAAAAGGCTCTCATGTGATTGATTTATTCAAGGTCCTTTCCCTACCGTATAAGAAAACAAGTTCTTCATTACCTGAGGGCTGGTCCGAGTTTCTCGTCACATTATTAAAGCTAAACATCCCTCTCACACTGCTGTCCAACCCTGAAGCGAGGGCTCAATATCAGAGACTTAAATCGAATTCTATGTCGCGAAAGAAAAGTATAGCTGAGAGCTGGTCTCCCGACCCAAAGGATCCTAAAGCGACACCTCGGCGACGCTTGACGCGTGTAGTGACCAAAGGGAAGAAATTGTCTCTAACACCTTGATGGGTTTCCTGAATAATTGTCTTGTACACGGTTATTGTCATTTCATCAATAAAATGTTTTATTGAATTATTATGTGATTACAGATTTTTCTTTTAAACACACGTACAAACAAAATAAGATTAGTCACACGTTACAATAGTCTTTAAAATAACACGTTACAATAGTCTTTAAAATAACAAAATAACAAATAACAAATAACAAAATTTAAAGTAACAAGCGTACACAATCAGTGTTACGGTGTTCGGTAAGGGTACTCTGAATCTCATCTCCAGTCTTAAATTCCCTTTTGAGACAGGGGAGAGAGCGTCGTTGTCGTCGGCTGGATTGAGATTAAACGCAAACAATGAATAACCGCCTTAAAACCTTCGCGGTCAATGCTTAGCGGTAGATCCTTCAAATGTCTTCCTGTAGCTAGAATCATGTTATAAAACTCTCTGACCGCCATACTGTTATTAAACTGAGGTTGAAAAGCTTTAGCGGGGATCTGTCGGCCGTCCTGACAGAGGGCGAGATATTCGGTGTTGTAATGATGAAAATTGAACGGGGAGAGATCTCTCCTACCGGTAAATGCCTCATGATGCACCATCCCTAAAACCACGTATTTAGGTATTGAACCCAGAAATAAATTCTCCTGGGTACATTTTCTTGAGTTTTCAGGAATGGAGTATGTTTTTACGTTGACTCGTGAGAGGGGGTAGAGAGCATTTCCTTTTAACAAACCCGCTGCATGACCTATTCTCACAGCTGGCGAAACAGTGACTTTCTTCACAAACAGAGAGGCGCCGAGGATTTTCAGACGAAAGGTGGAGTCGCGGGGTCCGGTCAGGCAGAAGGCATCGTTCGCCCTGGTGAGTTTAATTCTTAAATCGACCGAGTTTAATAACAGTCTCTCGCAGAAAAATATGTCGCTGTGGAGAGGACCGAGAAGGTGTACTTCTCTGGATCTGCTCGTGAACTCTGCCCCTTTATTAAGGCCTGCGTTGGGTCCGTTTACAGTGACGATCGAGTCAACTGACCCGGGTAAAAAAGACCGGCGCTAAACTGTGTTTTAAGAGTGTCGCCGGAAAAGTTGAGAAGTGTTTCAATCATAGCTCTGTACGGGTGAGTGGAACTGGACTGCGAAATCATCCGATCCCCCAGAACCACATCGCACTGATCAAAGATTGTGTTTAGAGGATAATTGATGAGACCGACTGCTGCGTCGTTAGCCAGCGGTGTGCCATCGGCGTTAGTAATTCTTGCACGCACGTGTAGAAGGGTGTCGTTTAGGTCTAGATACTTTTCGCTGTCTCCCGGTATAAAAAACTCAATCGGTCCTCCTTCGTGGATAGCGGCTACTGGAGCAATTTCAGTGTAAATTTTGTCCTCGATGGAAAGCTGCGTCACCGGCGCCGTGAATAAATCCAGTTCTGCTAACGTGCATTCAGCAGATTTCTGGTGTAGGAGCGCCATGTTACTGTATATAAGGTTTTTTAAAATATATCGGAGCGCCCTCTGGACTTCCTCTTGGCCCGTTTGCTTCTGTCAACTGGCTTCTTTCTTTTTTTGTTTGTACGTTTATTAGAGCTCTGTGTTACACGGCGACCTGGAGGGCGTCTCTTTGTCCTTCGTGATAAGACGGCTATACCGCCTGACCCTTCCTGTCTCTGTTGATCGCTCATTCCTCTCACGGTACGGGTGAACATATCCGAGGCTATGTTACCCACCGCTTATTTGAGATGGGGTTTCGCTATGGCAATACCTCTTTTCAACAGAGGTGATACAAACCGAAACATTTTTGAGAAGAGGGAACCGATGCCTCGTCCGTACATAACCGGGGCACCGTAGAACCCGGGTAGATCTCCGCCCACCTGTTTTTCATAATATTGTACAAATCTGTGCGGGTCGTCTCTTAAGCCTGCATGTACCATTGTGTTTGTTTATGACGTGGTCTACACAGGGGGTTATCTCTCTCCGGCGTTGTGATGATGAATGGATTTCCAGACGACGATACGAGGGTTATATAATATCCTCTCAAGTAACAGGTCTAAAGTGTAGAGTCACCACCACTTTTCCAAAGGTAAAATTGACTGGTTTGTTAAGATCTGATTTAATTTGTACCTGAATATTTTCAATATGGTTCTTGGCAACCGGTAAATAGTAGCAGGGTTAAAATGTTGTGTGATTATATCTGAGTAACTACCCTTGATTTCCACCGTTCTTAAAAGCGGTGCATATGCATCCCCTACAAGCTGCGGTCTTACAACGTCGCTGTAACAGTAAAGATGGTAAAACCCCGCTTTTAAATCAACTGGGTGGGGCGCTCTGAACTCGCAAAAATTGATCCAATGACCAGGCTCTACACCTAACATGTAAGCTAAAGGCGAGTTAAAAAGCACTAAGTTCTGACCGTCTCCTTGAAGATCAATTTTTTGCCGTGCACCGTCAAACAGGAAGCGTATATTGTTATTGGTTTTTTTAAAGGTTTGCTCCAACTCGGTTGTAATCTGATTAATAGAGCTGTAATATCCACCCTTGAACTTCAGTTTAGAAATATCTGTTCCTGCAGTTTTGAAATGTCGATCAACCCCTCGTGATTCGTCTTTTTTCCTCTGAGGTGAGGCGCTGGCGTCAGGATCCGGAGCCCGAAGTCTCGCCATGGCTCTATGAAATTCATCTTTATGCCGCCTCGACGTGTTAGCATCTGAATCTGATCCTCTTGGGGGAGCCGTGTTTGTGTTGGAATCAGGTCCTCTAGGGTTCGGTTTCCAGTAAAATAACGCCGCATCCTCCGGAATATTATGCCATGTGTGAGGGTATGTAATCTCCGTCAAAGCCACCTCCCATTTCCCGTTTAAATCAATATGTTGTGCTAAATCAACGCGGAAAGTACCGATCGAGTTGTCTTTAAAAACTTTTGCACTGGCGTTTGATGGTAAAGTCACATAGAAGCCAGTGTTCTTTGAGTTGTACATGATGATATGACGTCTGGTGTAAAGAAGGATCGTCTTATATATTTTTTATATCTGAAGCTTTTACCCAACTGTTGAATTTTTCAGGCCAGTTCTTCCACTAGACAAAGACCTGTCTCTCTCCTTTAACGCAGCGTTCCTTGAGAATCTTTTCTACGTGAAATACTTTATCCTTATCGAGTTGTACTTTTTGTAATTCTTGATCATAAAATGACCCCTGGATGGGTTCGCCGTCGAAATCTTTCAATTTATACACAGACGGGTTGCGGTGAATACATTCAGTTATCGTAAATATCTCGTCTGTAAAACTCTGCTCATACTTTTTGTCAAATATACCTCGTAGTTTTGATATCCTAACATGATCGCCCTCCTTAAATTTCGGCTTCTGTCGACCTTTCGACGGTCTAATGTAAAGATTGTCAAACACTTGCAGAGTATTTTCTTTAGTTACTTCCATCGGTGTCATTTTTATACTACTGTGATAGCTGTGATTATAACTCTTTACTAGATCCTGTAAAACTTCGATGTAACGTAGAGTGTTTTTAGCTGTAAAATATCTCCACATCCGATTTTTAAGAGTGCGGTTAAATCTCTCAACCACAGAGGCCTTAAAGTCACTCGCTGTTGAAAAATGAATAATTCTCTTCCTTTCCATCAAAGCCCGGAAACTCTTGCTAAAAAATGCTTTCCCATCATCCGTCTGTAGCTTTGCAGGCGTCCCGCTCTCATCCAGCACTGATTCAAACGCCTTCATTGTCTCAATCGCAGTCTTTCTTTTTAAAACGCGTACATAGGCCTTCTTTGAAAATACATCTATAACGGTCAACAAGTAATTTTGATCGTCGTTATATCTAGCCAACGCCTGCATGTCGCATAGGTCGGCCTGGAATTGTTGAAGCGGCCTGTGAACAAATACTCTGTTTCTCGGAAAGTTTACTCTGGCCGGTTTATGCAGGGTGTAAGCATCCTGTTTTGATAAAAAATCTTTAATAGATTTAGAACTGACTGGTTTTCCAGTCTCAACCTGCACCCCTTGACGAAGTCGTTCCGCGCCTCCGTAGCTCCCGGGGTGAAGAGGATTGTAATAAACTCTTTTAATGATGTGTTTCACCGACATGTTAAATGAGAAATGAATGAGCCGAGATCCGAATATCCTTCTTAATGTTTTTTTATTAAACAGGTTATGTCAGGATTCGATCGTAAAGTTATACAAAGACAGTAAAAGCAAAAAAATAAAATAAAAAATATCACATACGAGGGTATCTCGTGTTTGTGACATTGCCCAGGACCGGCGTTCTATTCCAGATTCTACTTGCTGATTCCAGACGTTCAATTAGAAGATCCTCTGGCTTGTGTTTGATGTATTCGTTCCAGACGCTTGATTTTGGAGACCTCATTTCGAGCAAGACTGTCTCAGCCGTAGCCTTGGTTCTCATTTTCTCCGGTTGTACGTCATTCAGGGTCAAGTAGTGTTGTATAGCAGGCAGAAAGTTGTTGTTACAGAGTCTCTTCATCAACGGGTAGAAGTTAAGGCTGTAGAAATCATCCTCCAACTCTTCAAGACAGCTGTGTTGTACTTGGCTCGGATGGTCTACTTGGCAGCCGTAGCAGATCTCCCTCCAATATCTGCGCATGATTTTACCTAGTAGATGAAATACAACTGTCTTTACAGCTTTCAGGAAGAAACCGCTTATCCATCCATCCGTTTCATCATTAGCTGCTGGTTCTTGGTCTTGAGAAGCTGAGGATGAAGCAGGCGGATGCACGCAGACAGTTCCGTTCTCGGGACAGGAGGTTGTTGCTCTCCCTACAGGTTCCTCTTCATCGTCCACGTCTTCCATTTCACTTGCATCAGAGTCGTCTGTGTCGTCTTTGATGGTCAATGAAGGACAGGCTCCGTCCGCCATGCCGTTGTTAGAACCCTCGTACTCATGACCATCACCTGTAACGTCTTCTACCACAGGAAGTAGACGGGTCGGCGAGGGGTTGTTCATTCCGTACCCAGCACCGCCTGTAGCAGCTCCGAGGAAGATAGTGGCAATACGTCTCGGAACACCTTCGGTCCTCATTGTTTTCCTGGATGCGTTTGTTCCGCTGGATACGTCTGCAGGGTGTCGCTCTGGAAAACACCCTCTTTATAACAACCGCCAGCCAGTAGGCGGTCCAAAGGGCGCGACTAAAAGGTCAGTGCTTTTTTCAACACAAGGGTATCAACCCATAAGCGGCTATGGTAGAAGAGGCCGTCGATTTTTGCAGAAATCTCGCGGTTTTTTTCACTCCAAGCATCCAAAGGTATGGTTAACAGAGTACGAAATACACCGCAATCAGAATTAAAATACTCCAGGACGAAATCTTCTTCTTCTTCACCCGTGACTCCTGTTGATACTTTATGGAGGGCTCTGAAGGACCATCGTCCTGATCCTGAGATTTTAGCCAGCCATATAGCCACAAAGGACGGCATCCTCTCCGTTCGATCAGGTTTGTTAGACACAGCTCCAGCCTTCTGACGTTGTTGTTGTTGTTCTTCTTCTTCAGCCCTTGGAAAATTTTCCGGCTTCACCTCTCTCAGCACACCCCAGTCGTTAGATGATAACACGGCCATCTCCGTATAGGCACTCAAGGTTTCGTTGTCATCCAGTTGATAAATGTACAATTCAGCTGTTTCATACTTAAACGCGTACCCCCATCTCCCTCAACGTCCGTAAGGCTCTAGAGACCACTCATCCTGCAAAGATTCCCCGGGCGGCGCCTGCGTACGCCGTAGGTACATTACAGATTTACGGGGAGCCCCAGCACCCATCCACGGGTCCTCAATAACAGTCACAGCTGTCTCGCTGATCACTGGTGATCCACACGCCGTTGTAGGGATAGACATTGCGAGTTGGTTGTGTTTGCCGGTTCCTTGCTCCTTGCGACGGTCTGAAGGTTACATATATATACACACAGGTCGATGTTTATTCAGCGGTCAGAACCCTCCCTTTTGTTATTTTCCTTCCTGTTATAAAACAAGGAATGATAGGGTTAATTATTACCCTTCCTGTCATAAAACAAGGGGGAGGGTTATAATTTTAATTCCCTGTTGATATAAAAAAGGGGGAGGGGTATTATTTTAATTTCTTTTTATATAAAAAGGGGAGGGGTTATTATTTTAATTTCTTTTTATATAAAAAAGGGGAGGGGTTATTATTTGAATTTCTTTTTTATATAAAAAGGGGGAGGGGGTGGTTTTATTACCTCCGGAAGGGGAGGTGTTTTATTATCTCCAGGGCCATAAATCAAACAATTTTGACATTTTGGTGTATCCTTCTTCTCTCTCATGACCCTTGATGAGGAAAAGTCACAAGATTTCATGAAGAAAAAGTCAGGATAACCACTACTTTTTTCAACACAAAAACGGATATCGGTCAAATTGACCCTAAGCATAATATGAGGGTTAAAGCTTTTCTAGGTCTGCTAAGCTTTTATAACAAATTCTTGCCAAACTTGTCTACTGTGCTCTCTCCATTACACAAGTTACTGAGGAAAGATGAGAAACGAAGGTGGGAGGTTGAGCAAGAAGAGGCTTTTAAGCAGGCAAAAAAGTTACAACAAAGCGTTTAAGTGTTGGTTCATTATGATGAACAAAAAGAACTGGCACTGTCATGTGATACCTCACCTTATGGGGTGGGGGCAGTCTTGGCACATAGGCTGGAAAAGGAGCAGAAAAGCCTATTGGATATGCCTCACGCACACTCACAGCAGCACAAAAAAACTATTCGCAGTTGGATAAAGATGGGAGTTATCAGCAGTTATTTTTTGGGTGCAGTACTTCCACAAATATTTGTGTGGATGTAAATTTGTGATTTGTACACAGACCATAAGCCCTTAATCAGTCTGTTTCATGAAGGAAAAGCTGTGCCACACATGAGTTCTCAGAGGATCATGAGATGCGCTATTCTGTTAAGAGCAAATGAATATGCCGTGGTGTACCGACGTGGACAGGACAATGCAAACGCAGATGCTCTCAGTAGACTTCCACTTCCAGAGAAAACTGGGGATCCAGACTCAGAAGACCAGGTATTGATGGTAGAGCAGGATCAGAGTTCAGTGGTCAACTCGGAAGAGCTTCGTAACCATCGTGGACCAGTGAAGACCCCGTACTCGCACCAGTCCGTGAATACATACTCAGAGGGTGGCCCTGTAACCTCGATGTTGCTTTCAGGCCATACACTATGAAGCAACAGGAGCTGAATGTACAAGATGGGTGTGTACTGTGGGGGTGCTGTGTGGTGATTCCGGAAACAGGATGTGGTCTGATGTTGAAGCAGTGGTGGTGATTGATGCACATTCAAAGTGGTTGGAGGTCTACCCTGTTTCATCAGCATCTGCAGTGGCTACTGTGAACTGCTTGAGGGCCAGTTTCAGCACTCATGGTATCCCAGAAATGATAGTGTCAGATAATGCCCAGTGTTTTGTGAGCGAACACACTAAAGAGCTTTTGGCACGCAATGGGATCACTCATGTCACATCAGCACCGTATCATCCTTCTTCTAATGGGATGGCAGAGAGAGCGATACAAACGTTCAAACAGTTGATGAAAAAAACATCCGGTGATTCTCCGGAAACCAAACTGAGTAGAGCTTTATTCAGTTATCAGATGGGGAGGAAGTTGAGGTGCATGTTGGATCTGATATACCCAAATTTGAAGACGAAAGTGGAACTGAAACTGGCAAACCAGAAAGTTCAGCATGATCAACATGCTCGGTTCAGAAGTTTTCAGACAGGTGACCGGATGTTCACAAAAAACTATGGTTATGGGTCTAAGTGGGTTCCAGGGTTAATACAGGAATGCACAGGACCAGTCTCCTACACAATGGTGCTGGGAAATGGGCAAACTGCGTAGACTCGTAGACCAGGTTTTCAGTGGGAAACTGTCCATTTTAACAGGTCAGACATCCTCCGCGCCCACTGTGGAGGATGTCAAAGTGGAGAATCCACTTGGGGATGGGATCTCACTGGAGACTGAGACAAGTGAAGGGAACAGTGAAGAAGTCAGTCTAAAAAAAAAAAAAAAAAAACAGACCGACAGTGATCTGGTATGCTCACCGTCTCAAGGAAGAGTACGACCACAAAAGAACAGGAATCCCCCAGTGTATCTGAATGACAATGTTCAAAAAGTGGAAAAGGAGATAAAAGTTTTGGACCAAGGTGCTTGCAATTTTCTTATTCTTTAGCGTAAAGAGGCATGTTTTTGTTTTGTTTTGTTTTGGGTTAGTCGTTTAAGTTGCATTCTATTTTATGACTGTTTTATTATTTTATTAAGTTTTAGGCTTACCCAAGTGTTTATGGTGGTTTTGGGGACATGGGTTTTGGGAGTGAAGTTGGAAGACGTGAACAGTTTGGCGAAGAGGTGTTATGATGTGTCATGGGATTATTTGGGGTCACAACTTGGGGGCGCTCTTGTTATGTTGCCGTGTCATCATCCGGTTTGTTGGAAGTTGGAACCGTGAATAAAACCTGCTGTGTTGATACCTCCTGTGTGTTTTCCTTTCCGCTTCGGCTATCACAGGGTGTGTCACTTCAACCCACTTGGGAGAACGAATCAAATGTCCGGACCATCATTGAGCAGTGTCACCAGGTTCGCGGACAGGACCCCAGGCGACAAGGCCCGGATTAGCGCTCGAGGCCGAGGCGCTGGAAGGAGCGAATTCAATACGAATAAAAAAATAAAAATAAAAAAAAACGCAAATACTATGCTTCAAGCAATTGTTTTATTTAAAGCAAATTTTCCACACAAACAGAAATTTCCTCCGGTCAGCTGACTGCCCGGGGAGAAGCTGCTGCCGAAGATTCCGACGTCCACGCTCGGAGCATGACAAGCGCTGAGTCACCTGCCTTTAAATCCGCTCCTGCGCTGATGCGACAAGTCTCTGCCGTGACTGCAACGAGACCTCAGTCCTACCAGAAGTTTCCGTGGTCCAGATGAGCCGCTCCGCACCTCTTCAAGTCTCAAGCTTCATCGCTTGATGTGCCAGATTCGCCGACTCCGGGTGTGCATGTGACCGGTAAGAATTTACAGGTAGACGGCGACCCTGCAGTTTACCGCATGAAGTCCGACATGCCTCGGTGCTCGACTGAAGCTAAATGGCGTTGCTCCCGTGAATAGGAGGATGTCGGCATCACTAGCTATGAAAGACCAGCGCGTCACGGCACGCGGCAATCATTCTCCCCTGACTGCGATGAGACCTCAGTCCTGCCTGAAGTTTTCATGGTCCAGACAAGGCACTCCGCTCGTCTTCAGGTCTCAAGCTTCTTCTCTTGTTGTGCCAGATGCGCCAGCTTCGGCTGCAATTTCACAATTACAGAGTCACTCACTCACGCCTCGGTAATTTCACAATCACATTTTGCGGAGTGCCCTGGCACTTCCAGTGAAGTAGAAAGGCTGGTGTAATATTCCTAGCAAAAATTATGAGCGGACCTCCGATCCTGGGGCGTCCCCTCAAAGTGTGGCTACTTCAAGCTTAGCAGGCAGTCCTCTGTCCCCCGAAATGCAGTTCACTATTCGAAATCCTAAAGCAACTGCAACACTCAAAGGATATAATGCCAAATGGGTGTGGACTGCCGTCTGTTGGGTAAACATCCACTGCTAGTCCAATTCAATCCGGACTATTCCCGGTGCAGCTCTGAAACTCCACTGGCACTAGGCCCGCACGTGGTCAGGTACGGAGCCCCCCCTGAGGAGGGACCATCCCACCCGGCGTTGACAGAGCCACTTTCGCACAGTAGAATGGCGTCTACGCTGTCGGCAACCGGCTCATAGCACTTGAGAACATCATTGCGCTCTTTATGAGCTCCATGGACAGGCTCATCCATCACAGAACCTTTCTTACTCCACCTGAGATTTTGGAGATTCAACAGTCCATCGGCGTGGTGCTCTACTCGCAGCGCTTCCTCCACACATAGCTGCTGCCCGGGAGGAACAGCCGTATAATAGCCGCGCTGATCATCGCTGCTCCTCTTGGAGAGACCAGTCGGCTGCTCTCACATCTGCTCCCTCCAAAAGCGTAGAAAGAACTTTGTATCTAAAAGTATGCATCTAAACCAAAGTCTAACTTGAATAAAAAATAAGATGCATTACTTTGGTATCGAGTCTGTTTTTTCTCTGCCCAAAATGAGAGTTTATCACCTGCCAAGTTCTCTTCCGGTTCCAGTCAGTGCGAACTCTGGCTTCATTTTTTTTTTTTTTTGTTTGACATTGTCTCAGGAGACCAAGCAGTATAGTAACAGACTCTCTGCCTCCTTATCCCTGACATCCTTTGGAAGTATCTGGAGCCAAGAAGTTATGTTTTTCCTCAGCTTCGGCACAATAAGAAGCGTAGGCGTAAAATAACTCTTTCCCGTCTCTCAACAGATTCCGTTTCCAACCAAAAGTCAGGAGAGTTTAAATTCTGCCATTAACTCTTCTGATTCCACAGACTCGGCAGTTTCCAGCAGGGGTCGCCAGAGGACCGCGAAAGCCACCGCGCTGCGTGCGAGACCTGCTCTGTTCTCAGCTCCCTCGTGCGATGTCTGATGGGATGTCCGTCTGTGACTCTGCAGCCCTCCAAACCTCTCAGAGGCAAGCAGGACGTTGTCATCTAGAGAGTCATCTCTTTCTGAGGACGATTGGGCCGGTACCTCGGGGCTCCATCTTAGGAGAATTGCAGTGTCAGATCCAGGTACACTGCAAGTTTGGGGTACTTCCTCTGACGGCTCAGCTGACAAAAGCGAATCTATTTTTGAAGAACCAGCCGGACCTGAAGTCCCCAGAGGAGTAGGCGCTGATCATCGACGACCCTTTCGTCTTGTACCCGCCCTGGAGGCCGGGTCCGCTCCTGTGCTCAGGCCGCCTATCATGACAGAGTATCTTCTGAATTGAAAGCGCCTGTGTCCTCACCTGCCCATATGGATCAAGAATATACTCGATCATTGACACGCCCTTCAGTTTCACAGTCAACCTCCAGGTTCTGCGACACCACGTGGACCTGAGTGAACTCAAAGAAACAACATGTCTGATGGAGGAGGACCACGCTCTCCTGTCAAAGGAAATAATCGAGCTAGTACCAATGCGATCCTCTTACACTGGCTATTACTCCAGGTACTTCCTGGAACCCAAGAAGACAGGAGAGTGGAGACCTGTTCTGGATCTCAGTCTCCTCAACCAATTTATGACCAGACAGCGGTTCCGGACTACCAGCAGACTCCTGGAGTGTGTCAGAGTGTGAGAGTGGATGACCTCCATAGATCTTGCAGACTCCTACTTCCACAACATGGTCTCCAGTGTCTTGTGCCTCGTAAATTCGCCAAGTGCGTGGAGGCGTTGCTCGAACCACTTAGAAGACAGCGTCTGCGGATTCTGACATACTTGGACTACTCGTTGATTCTAGCCAGGTCCAAACAGGAGTCATGAGCGCACACCAGCTTAGCAGAAGGGGTCTTTTTCGTAGCTGCAGAACAAATTCAACGTCTCTGAAGTGGTTTCAGAGAGTTATCAACAATTTTATGTATGTTGTTCTGAAAGACACAGGTCCCTCGTGCTGAAAACGCGTTTTCTGCACTGTTCACTCACTGCTCAGGGCTGTCTCAGAACATAAAAATTTCACCTGGCACTATATCAGAAGCTGTTATTCTAGTAGGTGCCGAACTAATTCAACATGTCTGAAGTGGTTTCAGAGTGATAACATTTTAATGTTTGTCGATTCCGAAAACGACCTTCGCTTGGGTGAAAACCCGTTTACTGCACTGTTCACACAGTGATCAGAATAGTCCCAGAGCATGAAAATATCAGCTGCAACTGTTGGAAAAAGACTCTTTTGAATATATTCCGCACTAAATCCACGTTACTGAACTATTTTCAGGGTGTAATCAACAATTTTATTTTTTTTTTGGTCGGATATCTCGCGCTGAAAACGCGTTTTCTACACCTTCACTCACTGCTCAGGGATGCCTCAGAACAAGAAAATTTCAACTGAATTTCCACCAGAAGTGGTATTTCTAGTAGTTGCAGAACTAATTCAACATGACAGAAGTGATTTCAGAGTGATAATAACATTTTTTTATTTGTCAATTCTGACAACTCGGGCCGAAAACGGGTTTTACATACTGTGCACTCGCTGGTCAACGATTCCTCAGAAGATGAAAATTTCACTTGCCACAATAAAAAAAGGCATTTCTATTGGGTGCAGAACTAATTCAACCTGACTAAAGTGATTTAACAGAGTTATCAACATTTTTATTTTTATCGGTCTTTAAACCACCATTCCTTTGGCTGACAACGTGTTTTATGCACTGTTCACTCACTGCTCAGGGATGCCTGAGAACATGAAAATGTCTCCTGCAACTATAGAAAAAACACTCTTTCTCGTAAAATTAACACTAAAGCTACATTTCTGAACTGTATTTCAGGGAGTTTTGAACTTTTTTTTTTCCTGGTCAGAAACCGAGCCTGGAGAGTTTTCTGCACAGTGCACTCACTTATCAGAATACACTCAGAACAAGAAAATATCACCTGCAACTGTTAGAAAAACACTCTTTCGAGTACATTCAACACTAAACATACATTTCTGAACTGTTTTTAAAGGGTCATAAACAATTTTATTTTTGACGGTCCGAAACCCACTTTCTCTTTGTCTGAAAACACTTTTTACGCACTGTTCACTCACTGCTAAGCGATTCCACAGAAGATGAAAATTGCAACTGCCTCTATAACATAAATGGAATTTCTACTGGGTGATGAACTAATTCAACATGTCTAAAGTGATTTCCGAGAGTTATCAACATTTTTATTTTTGTCGGTCTTTAAACCACCTTTTATTTGGCCGAAAACGCATTTTACGGACTGTTCACTCACTGCTCAGGGATACCTGAGAACATAAAAATTTCTCCTGCAACTATAGGAAAAACACGCTTTCTAATATAATTAACACTAAACCTACATTTCTGAAATATATTTCATGGGGTTATCAACTATTTTTTTCCTGGTCAGAATCCGAGCCTCTCTCGGACTGAAAACACGTTTTCTGCACTGTTCACTCACTGTTCAGGGATGCCTCTGAACATCAAAATTTCACCTGGCACTATAGCGGAAGCAATCTTTCTAGTAGGTGCCGAACAAATTCAACATGTCCGAAGTGTTTTGAGCGAGGTAACATTTTTATTTTTGTTGGTCTGAAAACCACTGTCATTCGGGCTGAAAATGCGTTTTCTGCACTGTTCACTCACTGATCAAAATAGCCTCAGAACATGAAAATATCACGAGCAACTATAGGAAAAAGACTCTTTCTAGTATATACAACCCTAAACTTACATTTCTGAACTGTATTTCAGGGGGTTATGAACAATTTCATTTTGCCGGTGCGAAACCACTTTCTTTCTTGCTAAAAACTCATACCTAAGATAAAGTTATCAACATTTTTATGTTGTTCTGAAAACCACAGTCCCTCGGGCTGAAAACGTGTTTTCTGCACAAGTCACTCACTGCTTAGAGGGGTTACTCGAATCATGAAAATTTCACCTGCAATTATCGGAAAAACAGTTTTTCTCGTATATTCAACACTAATCCTCTCCGAGAAGGGCACTGCGACAGGCCTACAAACAGCCGAACCGTTCCACAATTTTCTGCTTCCAAGCCATGGGATGAGTTTGACGAAAGCCAGGCGCTGCTCTGACGTGGATCCGGAGACTCTGTTCCCAGAGTTGGATGAGTTCCGTTTGGTGGAGTCAGGCAGGTTCCCGTTTGATCTGCACCTGTGCCTCATGGCATCCGCCGCCCATCGTATCGAAGTTGAGCTCTCTCTCCGATGCCTGTTCAAGAATCATCCCACTTCACTAACGGCGTGCTGGTGTTGCATGGTGAGACAACACACGGTGCACGCCCGCATGTTGTCTGCCCACAACTGGAAGAAATCCGGACTATTCCCGCCACAGTTCTGACACTCCACTGGCACTGGGATCGCACGTGGTGCGGAACAGAGCTTACTGCCAGGTGGAGGTTTTGGATTTGCGGTGCGGCGTTCCCTTTCACTCAGCCGTCATGCGCGATGTGCGATGCATGATGCCCTCGCCCCTGGAGCTCGACCTCTCTCCTGAGGTGTGACCATCCCACCTGTGGACAGGCTCATCCATCGCAGAACCTCTCTCACTCCACCAGAAATTTCGGAGACTCAACACTCCGTCGGCGCGGTGTTCCGCTCGTGGCCCCTCCTACACACAGCCACTGCCCTTGGGGAACACCGTCGCTGGTCGAAGGGGCGGGGTGAGCACAGCCGCCCGGATCATAGGTGCCCTGATCATTGCTGCTTATCTTGGAGAGACCAGTCGGCTGCTCTCACCTCTGCTCCTTCCACAAGCGTAGGAAGAAAAAGGTATCTAAAATTATGCATCTAAAGCAAAGTCTAATTTGAATAAAAAAATAATATGCTTTACTTTGGTATCGGTTCTGTTTTGTCTCTGCCCAAAATTAGGGTTTATCACCTGCCAAGTTCTCTTCCGGTTCCAGTCAGTGCAAACTCGAGTGGCAGCTCTCTGGCTTCAAAAATTTGTTTTTGTTTGACATCGTCTCAGGAGTCCGAGCAGTATAGTAATAGTATAGTCTCTCTGCCTCATTAACCCTGATGCCAGAACTGTCCGTGTGAAGTTTCTTGAGCCAAGAAGTTTTGTTTTTCCTCAGCTTCGCCACAATAAGTAGCATGGGCGTCAAATAACTCTTTCCCATCTCTCAACAGATCCTGGTTCCATCCAAAAGTCGAGAGAGTTTCAATTCTGCCATTAACTCTTCTTATTCCTTAGACTCGCCAGTTTCCAGCAGGGGTCGCCACTGGACAGCGAATGGACCTCTTCAGAGGATCACTTAGTAGGCACTGCATGCCGGCTCTGTTCACAGCTCCCTCGCGCGATGTCTAATGCTCTGTCTGTCTGTGATTCTGTTCTCTGCCGCCCTCCAAACCTCTCAGAGGCAAGCAGGACATCTTCATCTAAAGACTCATCTCTTTCTGAGGATTGCTTCGCAGAGAGAACTTCAAAAGTCCTCTCTGGTTCTCTCTCTATAGATCCAACGACCCTCCACTTGGAGTGGACGCCCTGGCTCATCCAAGGTGGACAGAAGGCCTCCTATATGCCTTTCCTCCTCCTTGCCTTCTTCTTTCTCTGATGAGGAGAATTCAGCTGGAGAGAGTGAGAATGATTCTCGTGCCTCCAGAAAGCCCCAGCTCCAGCTGGTATCCGGAGATGTATCAGATGCGGATCAAAGGCCCCTGGGAGTTTCCTCCATCCAGGTCAGGGCATCTGCAAGCATCAGGAACCCCGAGGGCTCCCCCGGCTCCCCCAATACTAGGACGACCCCTCAAGGTTCGGCTTCTCCAGGGTTAACAATTAATCACATGCCCCCTGATGTTCAATTAACTCTTCAGAACGCTAAAGCTCTGTCAACCGTCAGAGCATACAATGCTAATTGGACATTTTTTTCCCGGTGGTGTGGAACCCAGTCAGCTTCCGCAGATTCAGCACCTCTTTCTCTAATCCTCTCTTTTCTCCAGTATCTGGTTAGCGAATGTTGTAGCAGCGCTACATTACGGGTTTTTGTAGCAGCCCTTTCGATGCTACACAATGGTCTGGACAGCCACCCCGTCGGTGAGCATGGTCAAGTGAGCCGTTTCATGAGAGGAGTGAAAAGGCTTAGACCGACCTCAAGACCTTTATGCCACGACTAGGACCTGCAGCTGGTCCTCAATTCACTCTCCAAAGCCACTTGATCAGGCCTCCCTGGTGCTACCAGCTGGAACACCAGTATCTGCTTCATTACAATGCTGTGGAGTGTGCAGCGACCCAAGATTCATCGGATTCCTGCATAACTTTCTGTTCTTTTGTTAATAAACTCATTCTTTCTTGCTCAGCTCAGACTAGAACCCTGACTGCAGCTGCTCAGTAAATGTTTTCTCTCTACTTATGGAGGATTGTTAATGCCACTTTCTGTTTCAGCCGTATATTGGCTAAAAGAAGGCAACACAGTTCCTACTGATCCAGAGTGTAAGTTACACTCTATATATGAGGGGTCGTTAATGCCACCTTCTATTTCAGCTTACGGTGGCAAAGGCGAGGCAGTAGCTCCTGCCACCCAGAGTGTAAAATGTAACCCTATGTATTACCTCATAGGTGTTCCAGAGTCCCTGGAGGTGTTCCGGACTGCGTGACTCCGCCACCTGTGCTCACACACACACTCACACAAGGTTGTGCTGCAACCTGTTCAAGTCCTGCAAACAGTCCTGAAGGAGGGGGCAGAAATTATGAGGGGTCCGCCGATCCCGGGCCGTCCCCTCAAAGCATGGCTACTTCAAGGTTAGCAGGCAGTCCTCTGCCCCTCGAGGTGCAGTTCACTATTTGAAATGCTAAAGCACCCTTAACACTCAGCTCATATAATGCTATATGGGTGTGGACTGCTGTCCTTTGGGTAAACATCCACTGCTAGTCCAGTTCATGCAGGGATCTCGAAGACTCAGACACACCTCCAGACACATGTGACCCTATTGGGATTTTCAATTGGTATTAAAGTCTCTCTCTGAAGCTGCCTTCGAGCCACTTGAAGAGGCTCCTTTGGAGCTGGTGGCTTTCAACGGAGCTCTACTCCTGGTCCTGGCCTCCATCAGGAGGGTTTGGAGAAATTTGTGCCTTGTCGAATAGACTCTTTTCCCCAAATCTCTTTGTGTCTCTTCTGAGGTCAGCAATTTTTCAGTGAATGCTTTCTGTCCTACCCCCCACCCGGAATGGCCAAAAATGCATTTTACGCATTGTTCTCTCACTGCTCAGCGATTCCTCAGAAGATGAATATTTCGAAACCCTGATCTCCCTATCATGAGACTGACACTCTACCCACTGAGTAAAGCAGCTAAATCTTTCTTCATTATCCTTCAGGGATTTGAACCCCTCACCCCTGATGACTAGACGGACACTCTATCCACTGAGCTAGCCAGCCACTCAGCTAACCAGCCACTTCTCTCTCCATCGCAGTTCAGGCATTCAAACCCCCGACCTCCTGATCACTAGACGGACGCTCTACCCAATGAGCGACTGAGCTACTTCTTTCTCCATGGCACTACAGGGATTTGAACCCCTCACCTCTGATCACTATACGGACTCTCTGCCTTCTGAGATAATGAGCCACTGAATTAACTAGCCACTGCTGTCTCCATGTCAGTTCAGGGATTCGAACTCCCGACCCCCTGATTACTTGATGGATGCTCAACCTACTGAGGTAACCTGCCACTTCTCATTCCATGGGTCTTCGGTGATTCGAGCGGCTGACCCCCGGATCACTAGACCGATGCTCTACCCACTGACCAAACCAGCCACAACTCTGACCATGGCTCTTTGGGGATTCGAAACGCTGAACCCCAATCACTAGACGGCCACTCTACCGACTTAACTAACCAGCCACTTCTCTATCGATTGCTCTTCAGTAATTCGAACAACTTACCCCCATTGCTAGACGGACGCTCTACCCGCTGATCTAACAAGCCACTTCTCTCGATCACACTTCAGGGATTTAAAGCCCTGACCGTAAAAAGCCCTGAAGCGATGACTAGACGGACGCTCTACCCGCTGAGCTAACCAGGCACATCTGTCACCATGGCTCTTCAGGGATTAGCACCCATCAATCCCTGATCACTAGTCTGATACTCTACCCACTGAACTAAGCAGCCACTGAGCTAACCTGCCACTTCTCTCTGCATGGCCCTTCAGTGATTCAATCCCTTGACTCCCCCGATCACTATACTTTCGCTCTACCCACTGAGCAAAGCAGCTCACTCCATGGCACTTCAGGGATTGGAACCCCTGACAACACGATCACGAGACGGATGCACTATACCCAGATCTAACCAGCCACTGTGCTAACAAGCCACTTCTACCGCTTTGGTTCTTCAGGAATTCGAACCCCTCACGCCATGATCACTCGACAGATGCTCTACCCACTGACCTAAACTGCCACTTCTCTCTGCTTGGCTCTTCGGTGATTGGAGGGGCTGACCCCCCGATCACTAGACGGAGGCTCTACCCACTGAGCTAACCAGCCACTTCTCTCCATGGGTCTTCGGGGATTCGAACCGGTAAGCCCCCATACCCGATCACTTGACGGAAGCCCTACCCACTTCTCTCTCCTTCGCACTTCAGGGATTCGAACCCCTGACCAACCAATCACAAGATGGCCGCTCTACCCACTGAGCAGACCTGCCAGTTCTCTGGCCATGGATCTTCAGTGATTCGCACAACTTACGCACAACTTAGGGTAAGCGGTTCGAATCCCTTAAGTGCCATGCAGTGAGAACTGGCTGGTTAGCTCAGTGGGTAGAGCGTCTGTGTCGTGGTCAGGGGGTGAGGTGTTCAAATCCCTGAAGAGCCAAAGAGATTGTAGTACCTTGTTAGCTCTGTCGGTACAGCGTCCGTCTAGTGATCAGGCGGTCAGGCGTTCAAATCCCTGAAGGCCATGGTGAGAGTTGTGGCTGGTTAGCTCAGTGGGTAGAGCGCGCGATGGAGATGAGAACCGAGCAGGTCTGGCACGCAGCAGCTACTGTGTGATCCTCTGAAGAAGTGGCATTCGCAGCAAACTGGCGAGTCTGAGGAATAGGAAGAGTTAATGGCAGAATTGAAACTCTCTTGACTTTTGGCTGGAAGCGGAATCTGTTGAGAGACGGAAAAGAGTTATTTGGGGCCGATGCTTGTTATTGTGTCGAAGCTGAGTAAAAACAGAATTTCTTGCCTCCAGAATCTTCCCCAGGGACAGTTCTGGCGTCAGGGATAAGGAGGCAGAGAGGCCGTTACTATTCTGCTCGGTCCCCTTAGACGATGTCAAACGAAAACAAAATTTTGAAGCCGGAGTTCGCATTGACTGGAACGGGAAGGAGAACTTGGAGAGTGACAAAGCCTAATTTTGGGCAGAGAAGAAATGGACCCGATACCAACGTAATGCATCTTGTTTTTTATTCAAGTTAGACTTTGGTTTCGATGCTTACTTTTAAAAATAAAGTTTTCTTCCTACGCTTTTGGAGGGAGCAGAGGTGAGAGCAGCCGACAGGTCTTTCCATAAGGAACAGCAATGATCACCGCGGCTATGATCCGGACGGCTGGGCTCACTTCGCCCCTTCGACCAGCGACGGTGTTCACCCCGGGCGGTGGCAGTGAGTGGAGGAGGGGCCGCGCACCACGCCGACGAACTGTTGAATCTCCAAAATCTCTCGTCGATTGAGAGAGGTTCTGCGATTGATGAGATTGATGGGTGGCGGATGACATGAGGCACGGGTGGAGATCAAGCGGGAACCTGCCATCCACCTCATAGCAGCGCCTGGGTTTTGTCAAACTCATCCCATGGCTTCGAAGCAGGAAATGTGGAAAGGTTCGGCTGCTAGTAGGCCGGTCGCAGCGCCTTATTCGTAGAGGTTTAGTGTTCAATATACTACAAAGAGTGTTTTTCCAATCGCTGTAGGTGATGTTTTCATGTTCTGAGGCTATTCTGATGAGCGAGTGAACAGTGCACAAAACGCGTTTTCAGCCCGAGTGAGGGTGGTTTTCTGATTGACCTGAGCCTGAGATAAGTTCGGTTTCAGAAGGCCAAACATAAAAATGTGGATAACGTTCAAAAACGAGTTCAGATAGCTGAGATTTGAAGTGCAACTACTAGAAAGACAATTTCTGCTATAGTGGGAAGTGAAAATGTCATGTTCTGAAGCTTCCCTGAGAAGTTGTGGCACAATGCAGAAAACGCGTTTTCAACCTGAGATAAGGCGGGTTTCGGAACACCAAACTTAAAAATGTTGACAACGCACAAAAAACACTTCAGACAGCTTAGATTTGATGTGCAACTACTAGAAAGACAATTTCTGCTATAGTAGGAGGTGAAAATGTCATGTTCTGAAGCTTCCCTGACAAGTTATGGCACAATGCAGAAAACGCGTTTTCAGCCTGAGATAAGGTGGGTTTCGGAACGCCAAACAAAAAAATGTTGATAACTTTCAAAAAACACTTCAGACAGCTTAGATTTGATGCACAGCGACGAGAAAGACCCTTTCTTCCATAGTGGGAGGTGAAAATTTCATATTCTGAAGCTTCCCTGAGAAGTTGTTGCACAATGTAGCAAACGCGTCTTCAGCCTGAGATCAGGTGGGTTTCGGAACGCTAAATATAAAGATGTTGATAACTTTTGGAAAACACTTCAGACCGCTTAGATTTGATGTGCAACTACGAGATAGAAAGTTTCTGCTATAGCGGGATGTGAAAATTTTATGTTTTGATTCTTCGCTGAGAAGTTGTGGCACAATGCAGAAAACGCGTTTTCAGCCTGAGATAAGGTGGGTTTCGGAACGCCAAACATAAAAATGTGGATAACTTTCAAAAAACACTTCAGACAGCTTAACAACAGGTATTATGCAGGTATTATGCTTGACTCTTTCTCAGACACTGAAACAGAGTCTGTGATAATCGGTTAATTTGCAGGGGAGACGTGAGTTCTTTCCCACACGATTGAATCTTCAAAAGAGACAATTTGAAGGCAGACCTCATTGTCTTTCAGACAACGTTGTTTAGGCCGAGTTCACACCCAGGCCGCCCCACCTGTAGACCTTCCTTTTCAAATTGTGCCATTTGGTGGAGGGTCAGTTCACACCTCTTAGCTACCTAGCAGACACTGGGCTCTTCCTCCCTATTGTTTTGAAGTATTCAAATCAACAAAGGCGTCACCTAGGCCCTGCCCACACAAACGGAGTATTTAGGTGACCCTGATTCAGACCACATTTTACACCAGTTCAGGGGTAACCTTTGCTGTTGACCAGACCTTCCAGAACCTCAGCCACCTCTCCAAACGACTCCAGACTTGGCATGGACGCCTCTTCCTCTGCACATCGTAGGTGAATATTTATCTGTCTATCTATCTATCTGTCTATCTATCTATCTATATCTATACAGTATACAGTACATATATGTATATACATATATGTATATCTATGTATCTACATTTACATATATAAGTATAATAAAAACGTTACGCCATGTTTATCACGTACCATGTCTCTTTTCATTGACAGATGTCGTCACTCATCTGTGTGACGTTCATTTAACGCAGAGTGATACAGGTAAAAAGATTTCATTATTCGAGCAGCTAATGCGACCAACTTTTGAAGACGGTGGCGTACACGCGGATCCGACGGCGGTGCTCCCTTCAATAGATACCAGTCTAGCCACGGATGCTTATAGGTGAATATAAAAAGCTATTATAAAAACTTTGTCATGTTGGTTTATCATATTCATCTCTACTTTTATAGGAATTATTACCCATCTGGGTGATGTTCATTTAACGCAGAGTGATACAGGTAAATATATTTAATCAATTATAAGCTGCTCTTAATATCTCATGATATTATGTACTAGATGCATTGTCTCTTCTAATATTAGATTCGAGTCAGCCGATAACCTTCTGGTGGCGATAGAAGGACCTCTGGAGCTGGAACAAACAGAGATTTTATTATTTTAAAGTTACATGATGCTGTTTCAAGTCAGACGATAAAATATAGAAACATTCTATTTTCATCAGTCGTTGCTTGACTGAGTCATGCTTTTCGAAAAAAATCTAGTCACACTAAAGGTAAAAAAACGACTACTTTTTGTTTGTACTGTACCCTGTAATTTAGGGGTAAAACAATCAAACGTGCAAGCAGTACAAAATTACTTCATCATTAGCTGTGACATTTAGATCAGACCAGACTGAGCAACACAACGTTTGAGCCTTCGAGAAGTTACTACTCAACACTAATACATACATACTGAACACAAGCACAAAATGTACTGTAACACACAACAAAGTTAACACACACACACAGCGACACGCAAACACTGTGGCAAAAATGAGGGAAAGTGAGAATAAGTTACAAGAACTGTTCTTCACTCTGCTTCTTTTCAATCCCTGTATCATGCAAGATGAAATGACTGAATGTGTTCCTGCAATGTAACAATTGTGAAGCAATGCGATATAATAGCTATACAAACGTCCTATAACTTGTCATGTAACACATCTACAATGTAGGAGGGACAGAACATTCATTGAATGAACATTCATTTATACTTGATGCTATCGCTAGTCAGACAAGTAGTGTAGAAATATCCAAAGTATGTTAACCCTTAATTTTATTTTATTTTATTTTATTTTGCCTTACGAGTGGCTAAAATGTGTATATTACAAGCCATGCTTTTCATTGATTTAAATGTGTCTTTATTCTGTATTTTCAGGTGAAAATAGCCAAATGCGGGAGCAGTACGGTGCGACATGTTAGTTTTGTAGTGTGCATTTTGTGTTCGGGGGTCGGGTCGCGGAGGCAGCATTCGGAGCAGGGAAGCCCAAACTTTCCGGTCCGCACAAACCTCCTCCAGCTCATCCCGGGGGATCCCGAGGCGTTCCCAGGCCAGACCGGAGACATAATATCTCCAGCGAGTCCTGGGTCTTCCCCGGGGTCTCCTCCTGGTAGAACATGCCCGGAACACCTCCCCAGGGAGGCGTCCAGGGGGCATCCGGATCAGATGCCCGAGCCACCTCAACTGGTTCCTCTCCATGTGGAGGAGCAGCGGCTCCACCCCGAGTTCCTCCCGGATGACCGAACTCCTCACCCTATCTCTAAGGGTGCGCCCAGCCGGAGGAAACTCAATGACGCAATTACTCCAACATCATATGTGATATTTAGATCAGATCCAGAGACTAACATGCTTCGAGCTGAGGTGAAACTATGAATGTATGAATTGAGAATTATAAAAAAGTAACCCGAGTCGAAATCGAAATGTGTTTAAATTAAATCTTTCCATTTTAAAAAACAGTGTTTCTGTTGTTCATTTTCACAAAATTTTAATGCTGAAGTAAGGCATGTGAACAAATTCAGATATTGTATTTTCATATTTTTTCACAAGTTACAGGTGTATTCTCAGTTATTATTTATCAACTGTGTCTCAAATTTTAAAACTTTTTTTTTCAGTGTTTTAAAAACAAACAACTGGCAAATTAAACTGGTTGACATTGTAGGTTCGTGAACCTGTTTTTGTCTTGTCTGTTTTGTCTGTGTTCGCAAGTTACCATAAAAGAATAGTTTTGGTAGGCTGGTTGTTCATCTTATAAAATCTAACCGACGCACTGAAGCCTGTAAGTACATTTTTCCTTTTACTTCAAGCTTTTCTCCATCCATTAGAATCTCAAATATCTGTTTCACTGTTAAAAACTTCTAATTGTCAGTACCAGAAATTGAATTGTTTGAAAAAACAACAAATAAAGTTTTTTTCAGCACACACACACACACACACACACACACACACACACACACACACACACACACACACACACACACACGTGCATCAAATTTAAGACATACCATTCTCACTATAAGACAACAAGCCATTTTAGTATGTACGAGCATGTTGGCATGTTCCCAATCTTCTTAATCTTTTCATTTACCTGAAACTGTCTGCTTACACAAATTGTATTACTAATCCTGAACTAAACCCTGACGTTTTTGTACAACCATCTACGATAGGATAAATAGATGAATATTATTAGAAACTAGATATAGTTTATTTAAAAATTTTAACAAACTTTTTTCATTTGTTCAGCCATTTGTCAAATTTGAAAAAATAAAAGATGTATAACTTTTGAGATGTCAAGAGCTTTTTATTTTCGCTACCAGTCACAAACCCCGCTTTTTTCACGAAATAGTATGAAATATATATATAAATATATATATTTTTTTTACAAGTAAAGCTTTTTTACTAATCACTGCCAATTCTAACTGACAAACAACAAATCACAGGGTTGACATTGTAGTTTCTGACATACATTCAGTTTTTCATTTTTAATCGTCCTAGACCTACATTTTCTTTACATATCTTCAAGCTGAATAGTGTTTTATCTTCTATTTGTTTACATTCACAAGGTGTACGGATTGCGCGGAAGCATTTTTTTTTTTTTTTTTACGCTAGTAGTCTCTCAATGAGGCACTGAATCCTGCAGAAGGCTTTTATTCCTTTTTATGAACTTGCATCTACCTATCTATCCATCAGTCAGTTAAGTTTTAAAGTGTAAATGCATACGACGGAATATGCACATAGAAAATATCAGAAAAGTAAATATGAGAATCTACTTCAAAGAACAACTTTGTTCATAGTGAAGGGAAAGAATAGAAACTCCATAGAAAGAACACCTGAGAAACAACAACAACAACAAAAAAAAAACAATCTAACAAAGCTAACAAACATTTTTGAAAGCAACAGTGTGATTATGTCTCATTTTTCACTCAAATTGAATTTTAACCGAGTGAATGTCTGCAAACGCATGAAAGCATGTTTGTGAACACATCCTGATAACGCTTGGTGACCCAATATCCAATCCTATGGGAAGATGTCCCGGATCATACTCAGGCCGCCTTCGTTCGACGTATACAGCCAATGACTAGTACCTCGCTCCTAAAATATGCCTCGATGCACTTTTTTTAAAAACGGTGGCAAAATTCGCCGTTCTGCCCATAAGAGGGCGAAAGTGATAGAATGAGATTAAGATTTAAAATGAGAAGACCCAAAATGTCGAGGGTGACTACGGTGATTAATACAATCTTGAATCTTGAGCACAGAGTGTCCCTTATTTGTCCCACAGAGGGGGAATGTTGGACTTGTTGGATCTACGCATCCGTAGGTAAATGCGGAATTGATGAACATATCACTTACAACTCCAAGACAATGCTTGTTATTGGTTTGGGTGTGTTCTTCTTGGTAGAATTTGTATGAACATCTTATAAACACCTCATCAACAACTCATACGAGAACTTTAAACGGAAGGAAGGAACACATATTGGATATGAAGTTCTATGAGGCTTTTCCACTGGACCTTTGGAGTCAAAGTGTAGACTGAGGTTCATGTTTGCATGTTACTACAGTACTTTTTGGGTTTTATTTTGTAATGATGTAGTGTTTCTGTTGGTTGGGGAGAAACTCTTGAAGGTGCTGCAATTTCCAGGACCATGTTACGATTTTCAAACGTTACTGTCAACATTTGCGTCAAAAGGATACTTCTGCAAGGAATCTCAATTAATTCCAAAAGCAAATGGATACCGACAATATCCTTGAACAAAATCCGAAATTTTGAAAGAGCTAAATCTAATGCTGTTGTAATATATTCTCACTATGATGTGCTTTAAACATAAATGATGGAATAGTTATCTCCTGCAAAAGATAGAAATGATAAAAGTTGAAAATTAAAAGTTGAATGCAGGCAAATATTTATGTTGAATGTTTGTGAGTAGCTTGTAAAATCTTTGATGTATGACTTCATTTTACCCTTTCCTCACTAGTAGCCATCACAAATCGGCGACCTCCATCTTGATCTTAGATGCTCACTCCGCCTATGAAAACCAGGCCATCAATTCAGACACATGTGACTCTGCTTGTCTGCCTGTGTAGCAGTCTCTCAACCATACATCATGGCAGGTCCTTTGTATTGTATTGTTTGTAAAGAACAAGTACAACAATACGTGGTATCCTCAGTTTAGACAGAACGTGGGTGATTCAACAAGTTACACATGTTCAATGGTGCTCATTCAGAGAACCAATGATTGAGACCTAACAGATATTTCTTGTTGATGCCAGTGAGGAGAGAGTAACCGTACGTCTCGCAGAAGAATATTAACACATTAATTGATAATCTGAGGATCAAAAAACTTGAACAATGATCCCTCTTTCAGGATGGCCTCAAACTTTTCATCCACAATCTAACAGTCATGTGTAAAGGGTTCCCCCATTGTTTGTGGTGACACTGGATGACTTGTTTTTACAGTATTCTCCTGACGGCGTGCTTGAGACCCGTCAACACAACATTGTCAGGGATAAAAAAGAACATCACTTTAAAAAACAGATCAGTTACGAAAAAACTCCGGGTCGTGTACGATAAGAGGCGCTTGTTTTCGGACGGCACAACCAAACCTTTCGGGTTTTGCACTGAGTTGCAAAAGATGAATAAAAATATCAAATTCATTGAAGGTTTACCTGAATCTTTTGAAAATGAAGATGTATTTCCTACTGATAGAAAACATTTGATTATTCTTGACGATGTTATTTTTGAAGCTTCTGAAAACCCAGAGGTTGTCCGTGTTTTTACGCAGTACAGACATCATAAAAATATGAGTGTTATAATGCTGACGCAAAACTTATTTCATCGTGGTAAATATAGTCGTACTATTAGTCTGAATAGCAATTACTTTGTATTGTTTAAGAATCCTCGCGATAAAATGCAGATAAAAGTTCTTGCTCAACAGATTTACCCGTCTCAAAGAGCTTTCTTTCTAGAAAGCTTTGAAGATGCTACAGCCGACGCTCACGGGTACTTAATTGTTGATCTAACACCCTCATGTCCAGAACGCTACAGACTAAGGACTGGGATACTTCCTCACGAGCGTCACACTGTGTACATACCAAAAACGTCTGCTTAAGTTATGTCAGCGCGTATAAAAAGAAACGATGGTTTACTTAAGGAACTATACCACGCTCCGTCAAAGAAACGTAAAGACATTTTAATGCGTAGTTCTCGGGACTTTATTCAAGCTCTTTGCGAGATCGCCCTGAATGTTTTGAAGGGGAATGTACCATTGTCGCAAGCTCAGTTAAAAAAACAGAAAAATCAGAAGAAAAACATCAGACTCTTGGCTAAAAAAAAGCGTGCGTGAAGCGTAAACGAAGGATTCTTAAAAAGCAATCGGGTGGATTCCTGTTGCCGTTGCTAGCGGCTGCCGTTCCAATCATTGGAAATCTAATAGGAGGACTTGTAAAGAAGTAAAACGCCATGAAGACTGTCCAGAAAATGTATCTCGTCTCTCCTCAGCAAATTAACCAGTTATCACGCCCATCCTCTGACATCCGTGAAACAGCCGAAGATGAATTGAATGAGAAGATGAGGACCGTTCTAAATGATTCTCAGTTAAACTCGTATGAGAAGATTAAACAGTATGATGGTCTATTGCAGAGATATTTAACCTTTACAAAACAGGATCAGAGAGACCAAAGGAGAGTAACTCTGACTTTACAACGAGACGGAGATCATCCCCACGACTCTGACAGTCGCGACCAAAGCGTTCTAAAAACACCCTCTGTAACGGACGTCGTGGGTAAGGATATTCTAAACAGCCTTCCGTCAAAAGCTCGAAGAAATGCTGAATACATTATCCAGAGGATATCCAAAAACGGCGACGGTTGGAATATGAATGGTGAATTTATGTATGAAGGAAATGCTGTAAAAGGCTCTCATGTGATTGATATATTCAAGTACCTTTCCCTACCGTATAAGAAAACAAGTTCTTCATTACCTGAGGGATGGTCCGAGTTTCTCGTCACATTATTAAAGCTAAACAACCCTCTCACCCTGCTGTCCAATCCTGAAGCGCGGCCTCAATATCAGAGACTTAAATCGAATTCTACCTCACGAAAGAAAAGTATAGCCGAGGGCTGGTCTCCCGACCCAAAGGACTCTAAAGTGACACCTCGACGACGCTTGACGTGTGTCGCGACCAAAAGGAAGAAATTGTCTCTAACACCTCGATGGGTTTCATGAATAATTACCTTATACACGGTTATTGCCTTTTCATCAATAAAATGTTTTATTGAATTACTATAAGATTACAGATTTTCTTTTCAACACACGTACAAACAAAATAAGATTAGTCACACGTTACAATAGTCATTAAAATACAGAAGAGAACAGTTTTATTGTTTCCACGGACAGTGGGCGCATCTTTTTAGACATTGTTGATGACCTTTCACAAAGTTGTATACCATGAGGTCATTTGTTAAGGTATCGTCGCTTTATAGACTTAATACTTCTTCGATAGACAACCCTCTAGCGCGATGACAGAGGTAGATGACGCAGTGATGACCACATACAAACGATAGGGGGTGCTGTAGTTGACCATTGTTGTACTTGATGTCGACTGAATGTTTTTTGAGAAACTTTAAAATATTTTCAGGGTAATGTGCAAAGTAGGGTCCCATTCCAAATGAGTCAAAGAAAGTTGTTCTACCGTCTTCTTCGAGAGTTAAAACCAGTGCTCTCCTGGTTTATGTGCCGGATGTGTGTTGACGATGAAATATGCAGGCAGTCTGAGGGGTTGTGTCAATTGAGGCAACCTGTCCGACGGCCATACACCGTAAAATGTGTCGCCCAAGAGACCTCTCAGCAGCCTCTGTAACTGGAGACTATCCATAACTTTTATAATAATAGTCCACCAGCACTTGTCTTTTTGCATCAATCTCCAGAATGGAATCGTAACAAGCGTACACAATCAGTGTTACGGTGTTCGGTAAGGGTACTCTGAATCTCATCTCCAGTCTTAAATTCCCATTTGAGAGAGGAGAGAGAGCGTAGTTGTCGTCGGCTGGATTGAGATTAAATGCAAACAACGAATAACCGCTGCTAAAACCTTCGCGGTCAATGCTTAGAGGCAGATCCTTCAAATGTCTTCCTGTAGCTAGAATCATGTTATAAAACTCTCTGACCGCCATACCGTTATTAAACTGAGGTTGAAAAGCTTTAGCGGGGATCTGTTGGCCGTCCTGACAGAGGGCTAGATATTCAGTGTTGTAATGATGAAAATTGAACGGGGAGAGATCTCTCCTACCGGTAAATGCCTCGTGATGTACCAACCCTAAAACCACGTATTTAGGTATTGAACCCAGAAATAAATTCTCCTGGGTGCATATTCTTGAGTTTTCTGGAATGGAGTATGTTTTTACATTGACTCGTGAGAGCGGGAAGAGAGCATTTCCTTTTAACACACCCGCTGCATGACCTATTCTCACAGCTGGCGAAACAGTGACTTTCTTCACAAACAGAGAGGCGCCGAGGATTTTCAGACGAAAGGTGGAGTCGCGGGGTCCGGTCAGGCAGAAGGCATCATTCGCTCTGGTGAGTTTAATTCTTAAATCGACAGAGTTTAATAACAGTCTCTCGCAGAAAAATATGTCGCCGTGGAGAGGACCGAGAAGATGTACTTCTCTGGATCTGCTCGTGAACTCGGCCCTCTTATTAAGACCTGCGTTGGGACCGTTTACAGTGATGATCGAGTCAACTGACCCAGTTGTGTCTTGGTAAAAAAGACCGGCGCTAAACTGTGTTTTAAGAGTGTCGCCTGAAAAGTTGAGAAGTGTTTCAATCATAGCTCTGTACGGATTTGTGGAACTGGATTGTGAAATCATCCGATCGCCCAGAACCACATTGCACTGGTCAAAGATTGTGTTTAGAGGGTAATCGATGAGACCGACCGCTGCGTCGTTAGCCAGCGGTGTGCCATCGGCGTTAGTAATTCTTGCACGCACGTGTAGAAGGGTGTCGTTTAGGTCTAGATACTTTTCACCGTCTCCCGGTATAAAAAACTCAATAGGTCCTCCTTCGCTGATAGCAGCTACTGGTGCAATTTCAGTGTAAATTTTGTCTTTGATGGAAAGTTGCGTCATCGGGGGCGTGAATAAATCCAGTTCTGCCAATGTGCATTCAGCAGATTTCTGGTGTAGGAGTGCCATGTTACTGTATATAAGGTTTTTTAAAATATATCAGAGCTCCCTCTGGACTTCCTCTTGGACCGTTTGCTTCTGTCAACAGACTTCTTTCTTTTTTTGTTAGTACGTTTATTAGAGCTCTGTGTTACACATCGTCCTGGAGGGCGTCTCTTTGTCCTCCGCGATAAGACGGCTGTACCTCCTGACCCTTTATGTCTCTGTTGATCGCTCATTCCTCTCAAGGTACGGGTGAACATATCCGTAGCTATGTTACCCACCGCTGATTTGAGATGTTGTTTCGCGATGGCAATACCTCTTTTCAAGAGCGGTGAATCAAACCGAAACATTTTCGAGAAGAGGGAACCGATGCCACGTTCGTACATAACAGGGGCACCGTAGAAACCGGGTAGATCTCCGCCCACCTGTTTTTCATAATATTGTACAAATCTGTGAGGGTCGTCTCTTAAGCCTGCATGAACCATTGTGTTTGTTTACGACTTGGCCTGCAAAGACTGGTTATCTCTCTCCGGCGTTGTGATGGTGAATGAATTTCCACATGACGATACAAGGGTTATATAATATCCTCTCAAGTAACAGGTCTAAAGTATAGAGTCACCACGACCTTTCCAAAGGTAAAATTGACGGGTTTGTTAAGATTCGATTTAATTTGTATCTGAATATTTTCAATATGGTTCTTGGCCACCGGTAAATAGTAAGCAGGGTTAAAATGTTGTGTGATTATATCTGAGTAGCTACCCTTGATTTCCACAGTTCTTAAAAGCGGTGCATATGCATCCCCTACAAGCTGCGGTCTTACAACGTCGCTGTAACAGTAGAGATGGTAAAACCCCACTTTTAAATCAACTGGATGGGGCGCTCTGTAGTCGCAAAAATGTATCCAATTACCAGGCTCTACACCTAGCATGTAAGCCAAAGGCGAGTTAAAAAGCACTAGGTTCTGCCCGTCTCCTTGAAGATCAATTTTTTGCCGTGCACTGTTAAACAGGAAGCGTATGTCGTTATTGGTTTTTTTAAAGGTTTGCTCCAACTCGGTTGTAATCTGATTAATAGAGCTGTAATATCCTCCCTTAAACTTCAGTTTGGAAATATCTGTTCCCGCCGTTTTGAAATGTCGATCAACCCCTCGTGATTCGTCTTTTTTCCTCTGAGCAGAGGCGCTGGCATCGGGATCTGGAGCCCTAAGACGAGCCATGGCTCTATGAAATTCATCTTTATACCGTCGTGTTGTGTTAGCCTCCGAATCTGATCCTCTAGGGGGAGCCGTGTTTGTGTTGGAATCAAGTACTCTATGGTTCGGTTTCCAGGAAAACGATGCTGTATCCTCTGGAATATTATGCCACGTGTGAGGGTATGTAATCTCCGTCAAAGCGACCTCCCATTTTCCGTTTAAATCGATATGTTGTGCTAAATCAACGCGGAAAGTACCAATGGAGTTGTCTTTAAAAACATTTGCGCTGGCGTTTGATGGTAAAGTCACATAGAAGCCTGCGTTCTTTGAGTCGTACATGGTGATATGATGCCTGGTGTAAAGAAGGACCTTCTTATATATTTTTTATATCCGAAGCTTTTACCCAGCTGTTGAATTTTTCAGGCCAGTTCTTCCACTGGACAAAGACCTGCCTCTCTCCTTTAACGCAGCGTTCCATGAGAATCTTTTCAACGTGAAATACTTTATCCTTTACGAGTTGTACTTTTTGTAATTCTTGATCATAAAATGACCCCTGGATGGTCTCGCCGTCGAAATCTTTCAATTTATACACAGGCGGGGTGCGATGAATACATTCAGTTATCGTAAATATCTCATCTGTAAAACTCTGCTCATACTTTTTGTCAAATACACCTCGTAGTTTTGATATCCTAACATGATCGCCCTCCTTTAATTTTGCCTTTTGCAGATCTTTCGATGGTCTAATGTAAAAATTGCAGAGTATTTTCTTTAGTTACTTCCATCGGTGTCATTTTTATACTACTGTGATAGCTGTGATTATAACTCTTTACTAGATCCTGTAAAACCTCGATGTAACGTAATGTGTTTTTAGCCGTGAAATATCTCCACATCCGACTTTTAAGAGTGAGGTTAAATCTCTCAACCACAGAGGCCTTAACGTCACTCGCTGTTGAAAAATGATTAATACCCTTCCTTTCCATCAAAGCCCTGAAACTCTTGTTAAAAAAATCTTTCCCATCATCCGTCTGTAGCTTTGCAGGCGTCCCGCACTCCTCCAGCACTGTTTTGAACGCCTTCATTCTCTCGATCGGAGTCTTTCTTTTTAATAATACATCTATAACGGTCAACAAGTAATTTTGATCGTCGTTATATCTAGCCAACGCCTGCATGTCGCATAGGTCGGCCTGGAATTGTTGAAGAGGCCTGTGAACAAATACTCTGTATCTCGGAAAGTTTACTCTGGCTGGTTTATGCAGGGTGTAGGCATCCTGTTTTGATAAAAAAATCTTTAATAGATTTAGAACTGACTGGTTTTCCAGTCTCAACCTGCACCCCTGGACGAAGGCGACTCACACCTCCAGAGGTCCCGGGGTGAAGAGGATTGTAATAAACTCTTTTAATGATGTGTTTCACCGTCATGTTAAACGAGAAATGAATGAGCTGAGATCCAAATATACTTCTTAATGTTTTTTATTCCACAGGTTATGTAAGGGTTCAAACGTAATGTTATACAAAGACAGTAAAAGAGTAAAAAAAAATAAACATCACATACGAGGGAATCTCGTGTTTGTGACATCGCCCAGGACCGGCGTTCTATTCCAGATTCTACTTGCTGATTCCAGACGTTCAATTAGAAGATCCTCAGGCTCATGTTTGATGTATTCATTCCAGACAGTTGATTTTCGACACCTCATTTCGAGCAAGACTGTCTCAGCCGTAGCCTTCGTTCTCATTTTCCCCGGTTGTACGTCATTCAGGGTCAAGTAGTGTTGTACAGCAGGCAGAAAGTTGTTGTTACTTCATCAACGGGTGGAAATTAAGGCGGTAGAAATCATCCTCCATCTCTTCAAGACAGCTGTGTTGTAGTTGGCTGGGATGGTCTACTTGGCAACCGTAGCAGATCTCCCTCCAATACCTGCGTATGGTTTTACCTAGTAGATGAAATACAACTGTCTTTAAAGCTTTCAAGAAGAAACCGCTTATCCATCCATCCGTGTCATCATTAGCTGCTGGTTCTTGGTCTTGAGAAGCAGTGGATAAAGCAGGCGGATGCACGTCGACAGTTTCGTTCCCGGGGCAGGCGGTTGCTGCCTTCCCTACAGGTTCCTCCTCGTCATCCACATCTTGCATTTCAGTTGCAACAGAGTCGTCTGTGTCGTCTTTGACGTCCAATGAAGGACGGGCTCCGTCTGTCGTGTCGTTGTTAGAACCCTCGTACTTATGACCGTCAGCCGCAACGTGTTCTACCGCAGGATGTAGAGGTGACGGCGAGGAGTTGTTCATCCCGTACCCGGGGCCGCCTGTAGCAGCTCCGAGGAAGGTAGTGACGATACGTCTCGGAACACTTTCTGGCCTCATCGTTGTCTTGGACGGTCTTGTTCCAACAGGTACGTCTGCATGGTGTTGCTCTGGAAAAAATCCTCTTTATAACAGCCATCAACAAGTAGGCGGTCCAGGGTGGGGCGGTCCTAAAACACAAGGGCATCATTCCATAAGCGGCTATGGTAGAAGAGACCGTCGATTTTTGAAGAAATCTCCTGGATTGTCTCACTCCAAGCATCCATCGGTATGGTTAACAGAGTACGAAAAACACCACAATCGGAATTAATATACTCCAGGACGAAATCTTCTTCTTCTTCACCTGTGACTCCTGTTGATACTTTATGGATGGCCCTGAAGGACCAACGTCCTGATCCTAACATTTGAATCACATCGTCTTTTGCACCTGCACGTCACTAACATGCTGGTGCTTGACCTCGGCTTGCTTGCACCGTCACTTGAAATTACTGCATTTAATAAAAACAAGAGAAAAGAAACGCCCTTTAAACTTGACTGTAGCTTGCTGAATAAACGCATCCAACATACGCACTGGTGGATGCATTTAGACAATCATCAGCTGGTCATTTGGTCGATGCTGAGCCAGGATAATTAATAATTTAGCGATAACTTCCTTGGAGAAACATCTCACCCGTCCAGCTGGAGTTGCTGTCCTGGCAGCTGCCTCACTGTCCAGCTCATATTTGATGTCACAGCAGTGTTTCTGTGAATGGAGATGCACTGCCAGTGTCCAGCTGAATCAGGTGTAACTGGATCACACGTCACCATCTTTGTATCTGCGGCCAATTTAAGCGCAGAAAAAAGGCGTTTGACAAATTTTATTGATGGTAAAGGCATAAAGGGAAATTTTAGGCGTGTTTTCCTTCTCCCATAGCTATTAATAGTAATATTGAAATGTTTATTTTTATCTTTGCTGAAGGGGACCCCACATATGACCTTGAAATGAATAAGGATCGGGCATGCGCATGATGTAACTTACTGAAATTCAGTGACCGTTTTCTCCCACCAACTTTCATCTATTTGAAAACCTGATTCCCTGTTGTATGCTCCTCTCGTTTTTGACCTCAATCTCATTAATATATTTCAGAAACAATTCTCTTCTAGGGCTGAGTAGATTGTTGCTGAGTCAGGAGGTAGAGAAGGAAACCTGTGAAAGTTTTTATTTTTTTATTTATTTTGGACAAAATATATGATTTGATATTGTTTTGAGAGACTATTGTACGAGCGTGACAAGCATTTCTCCAAGTAAGAGGGAGGAAACACACGATTCTCTTTTTGGGCCAGAATTCTGAGTGGCTGAATTATATTTACAGCGCTTCTGAAATTGGGAGCAAACTTTAATAGCATGGAACGTAACCTTGGGATTCTTGACATTGGTAGGTCTTTTCATAGGCAGTGAGGAATATACCGGAGCATTAATAGAGGATGAGCATGAAAACATTTCCAGTTTGGACTAAGGTAAACATCAGTAAGACAGCAGATTTTATGAATATAAGAGGCTCAATAATAAAACTGTTTTGAATTTACACTTATGGAGTAACGATCTGCTGACCCGAGGAGACTTCCCACTCCAAACAAAATCACTTGCTGTAGTTTATCAATGATTTTTTTTTTTTCTTTTTAAATTTCTCCACCTCTGAAGGTCAGATTTGACTAGAGTCGTGCGTGAAGGTAAAGGTAGATTTATTGTCAATTCTGCCATATGCATTACATATCAAGGATTGAAATGTGCAGCCACATGAACGCAGAGAGATTTAAAACAAGATTCTTTAAATCAAAGTGCAGGTTCTTGAAGCCTACCCCTTTTAATTGGATGACATATGCTTTTCTCATTTTTGACCCTATATCCTGAAAACATGAATAATAATTCACTATTGTTATGCATGATGCCTTTAAACCCTAGAGATGAGCTCTGTGTGACTCTGCTAAAGACTTAATGCCCAAGTGGTTTCCATAAAACCTCTTATGAAGACCCTCCAATATTTATAACGTACAGAACATTAAGAATCACCCGTTATAATGTACTTAAATATGTAATAATAATGTATATGTAATAATGTATAATCAAAAAACATGTTTTATTAGTGCATAATTTACATTTTCCCTTTGGTTTCCTTGTTTATACATTCTGTTTATAATATGCTAATGATAATGCTAATAACAGACATATGTAGATCGTAGTTATGAGAACACAGAAGTGTAAGAGCTGTTGCCACGAAAGAGCATTACAAGGGTACTGTGCTATAAAACGGTTATTATTCATGATGCTAATGTCGAATCAGCGTAGCATTTTTGTGTGGTCATCTTTGCTAAGTATGGAAGTCAAAAGTCGTGGGACAACCTGGGAGTAAGTTCAGGTGGTCATGGAAAAGTGGACAGGAAGTTAATATACTGTAGGATTTCACAGCTTCTATTGACTGAATTGACTGATCTGCATCTTGTGACATTTATGAGACATTTATCTGAGAAACTTAAGGGAAATCAAACATATGCAGTGGCAGGAAGTAGCAATGAAAGCAATCGTGAAGCTAGTTAGTGAAATCTCGCAGAAAAGCATTTCCTCCTCCCAGAGGCTCTTTGACTGTGTGTGTGATTGCAATGGCAACGATCTTGAATCCACTTCGTGGGGACTGTCTTTCCATATTTTATACTGAACAACAAGCACGGCTCTATTTACTGTTTCGTTCAAATGAAACACAACATACCAGGGCCCATCACTGTGTTCTGAAACCTCCTTTGAGTCAATAAGCGTCATGCAATCTTGAGCTGCGTTTTTAATGTGTGCAGTTTTGGCGCGTGTTGCTCGCTCGGTGCCCAGAGAGTACAGAGAGCTGCAGATGGTAACAGGCAGGGAGGTGGGAAACCTTGTCTCTCTTGCACCTCAGACTGTGCTGAAACCTGATTTGTAAACATGCTCACAGGAACCATCTGCCGCTGAGTTCATGTTTTCCTCTGCATTTTTTGATTTGGGATTCCATAAATAGACAGAGAGATGAAGGAGACCACTATATGTCAAATCTGTATGATTGATGGTCCCCCGGGAGTAATAAAACCCTCCCCTTCCGGAAGTAATAAACCCCACCCCTTTTTATATCAAAAAGAAATTAAAATAATTACCCTCCCCATTTTTATATCAACAGGAAATTAAAATAATGAAGGTCCAAGGGGTAGCTTCACCCTTGTGTGATGCAGGGGGTGGGGGTCAGCTACATCCTCACAGACGCAAGGGTCAGGCAGGGTCAGCGGGAGGGTGGGTGTGTGATGAGACACCGGGAGGATTACCTTAGGGGTGTAGGTAAAAAAAAAAGGGGTAAAACAAAAAGAAAGAAATACTTTTAGTTTTCAGCATTAGTCAATGTTTGAACTGTTTCTGCATTGCAGGCTAAATAATCAAAACACATTAGTAGCTACAATATTATTTCGGGTTTAAACATTTTAGAAGTTATTTAACATCTTATGAAGAAGTTTTTCATTCTTGAAATATTTCTTAAAGATAAAACAGTAGAAAGAAAACACTTCTTAGTCTTCACTAATAGTTCAAACAACGCAGCTACCCAACTCATGCACCATTTTTCAAAATGCGTTTAAACAGATAATTTGTACTTGTTTGAGAAATACTTTTAGTTTTCAGAATAGAACAAAAGAAAGAAATACTTTTAGTTTTCAGAAAATAAGGTTGAGTGAACAAGGATAAAACAAAAGAAAGAAATACTTTTAGTTTTCAGAAAATAAGGTTGAGTGAACAAGGATAAAACAAAAGAAAGAAATACTTTAGTTTTCAGCATTAGTTCAAATAACACAGCTATTCAACTCATATGAGTTTCTGTTGAATCAGTCTATTTAATTTTACACCCTGTGTGAGTTTTAAACGATGCAATTTTACTTACTCAGGAAATACTTAAAAAAGGGGTAAACAGCGGTGTGACAACAGGCATTATGCCTGACTCTTTCTCAGACACCGAAACATACCACATTTTACATCAGTTCCGGGGTAACCTTCGCTGTTGACCAGACCTTCCAGAACTTCATCCTCCTTTCCAAAAGGACTCCAGACTACCCATGGATGCCTCTTCCTCTGCACGTTGTAGGTGAATATTTATCTATCTATCCATCTATCTATATCTATACAGTATACATATAAGTATATACATATATGTGTATCTATGTATTTACATTTACATATATAAGTATAATAAAAACGTTACGCCATGTTTATCACGTACCATGTCTCTTTTCATTGACAGACGTCGTCACTCATCTGTGTGACGTTCATTTAACGCAGAGTGATACTGGTAAAAATATTGAATTATTTTATAATTCGTTGTTAATATCTCTATTATGTGTTACAACAGCCGCACTTCTATTTTTCAGATATTATCGCCTCCGCGAATAACTTCCCGGAGACGCTGATCGGCGCTGAGGAGCTTGAGCGGTTAATGCGTGTAACTTTTGAAGACGGAGATGCCCGTGCGGATCTGTCGGCTGTGAATCTGAGAGCGAGTCTTCAAGTCAGCGGCACCGAGGCTCAGAACACGCCGTGTATTATAATAATCGACAGCGAGGACGAGTTCGTCCGGGGCCGAGTACAGGAAATCGAGCGAAGGGGAGTAACCAACGCTCTCTGAGCCGTAAGCGACGGTTAATTCGGCACGGAAGACAGGACCGGCGCGAGTCATTGGTGAGAAGGAGACAGCGATTCTAATCATAATTACGATAACTAGGTAAAGAATAGCGGTATTTATTAAGTGTATATACATGCGTATGTGTGTGTGTGTGTGTGTGTGTGTGTGTGTGTGTGTGTGTGTGTGTGTGTGTGCATGAAAAGGTCACCCGGAACCCGGAAATCAGACACGACCGGGAAGTCATCCGGACCCTGTGGATGCTGATCATTCATTGAACGGGTCGCTCCAACTGTTCAACGGTGAGAGCAAAACATTCAGTTCAATAAAAAAAAAGTATTTTAACCACAGTCTGTCGATGTATTTTATATTTAACTACCTATGTTTTTTGTTTTATTCAACGCCTGTGCGTATGAAAACAGACGATCAGTCAGAGGTCGAAGGAGTAGGGCACCCGCTCGTTGATTCTTTAACTCACCAGACGCCTCAGCTGATAGGAGGTGGGAAAAAACATTTTGGAGTGATAGTGTACGTTTCACTGCTGTATTTATTTATTTATTTTTTCACATGAAAACAGATACAAAGACAACGAGCACGCCACACCTTCTACCTGTCGCTTCAACACCAACACCAACACCAACGTTTGGGAAGATACGAATCTCAATTTTTTTCAACACATCTCTACCGTTCAGTATCAGTTGAATGGTTGTATGTTCGCTATTGTGTGTGTGTGTGTGTGTGTGTGTGTGTGCGCGTACGTGCGTGCGTGTGTGTGTGTTTTATCTGCAATGCGGTTTGTCTATGTTCCGGCTATGTGCTTTTAGACGGTCTCATTTTACTATTGAAGGTGTTTGAGTAACTGTTGCTGCTAAGCGTCATTGTGATTTTACTACTATGCTTTAACGACGACGGACACTAGAGGTCGCGATTACTATTTCACACTATGCTTTAACGACGGCGACCACTAGAGGTCGGGATTACTATTTTACACTATGCTTTAACGACGGCGGCCACTAGAGGTCGTGATTTTACTAACTGTAATGTGCTTTAACGACGGCGGCCGCTAGAGGTCGTGATTTTACTAACTGTAATGTGCTTTAACGACGCCGGCCGCTAGAGGTCGTGATTTTACTAACTGCAATGTGCTTTAACGACGCCGGCCGCTAGAGGTCGTGATTTTACTAATTGTAATGTGCTTTAACGACGGCGGCCACTAGAGGTCGTGATTTTACTAACTGTAATGTGCTTTAACGACGGCGGCCACTAGAGGTCGTGATTTTTACTAACTGTAATGTGCTTTAATGACGGCGGCCACTAGAGGTCGTGATTTTACTAACTGTAATGTGCTTTAACGACGGCGGCCACTAGAGGTCGTGATTTTACTAACTGTAATGTGGTTTAACGACGGCGGCCGCTAGAGGTCGTGATTTTACTAACTGTAATGTGCTTTAACGACGGCGGCCACTAGAGGTCGTGATTTTACTAATTGAAATGTGGTTTAACGACGGCGTCCACTAGAGGTCGTGATTTTACTAACTGTAATGTGGTTTAACGACGGCGGCCGCTAGAGGTCGTGATTTTACTAATTGTAATGTGCTTTAACGACGGCGGCCACTAGAGGTCGTGATTTTACTTTTTTATATTTAACTACCTATGTTTTTTGTTTTATTCAACGCCTGTGCGTATGAAAACAGACGATCAGTCAGAGGTCGAAGGAGTAGGGCACCCGCTCGTTGATTCTTTAACTCACCAGACGCCTCAGCTGATAGGAGGTGGGAAAAAACATTTTGGAGTGATAGTTTACGTTTCACTGCTGTATTTATTTATTTATTTTTTCACATGAAAACAGATACAAAGACAACGAGCACGCCACACCTTCTACCTGTCGCTTCAACACCAACACCAACACCAACGTTTGGTAAGATACGAAGGTCGTGATTTTACTAATTGTAATGTGCTTTAACGACGGCGGCCACGAGAGGTCGTGATTTTACTAATTGTAATGTGCTTTAACGGCGGTGGCCACTAGAGGTCGTGATTTTACTAACTGTAATGTGCTTTAACGACGGCGACCACTAGAGGTCGTGATTTTACTAATTGTAATGTGGTTTAACGACGGCGTCCACTAGAGGTCGTGATTTTACTAACTGTAATGTGGTTTAACGACGGCGGCCGCTAGAGGTCGTGATTTTACTAATTGTAATGTGCTTTAACGACGGCGGCCACTAGAGGTCGTGATTTTACTTATTGTAAAGTGGTTTAATGAGAGTATACACTAGTGATTTACTATTTGTTTTTACGCTTTAAATGTTGATCCTTAGTAGATCCCTACATTTACACTCTGTTTATATTAATATCATAATAACTGCTATCCGAGGTCTTGCTTCTAGATTGTATTTACATTTGTGTTGTTGTCGGTATTCTGTTTCAGCTCTCCCCTCTGGGTCTTGGCCTTTGTGGGAGACATCGACGCCGGTTTCCTCAGTACCTCTGGATCTACTATCCGGACCGTTCCCTGCTGAAGACTCGACGTCGGCATCTGGGCTATCCGCACCTCCACAGCCACCGTCGCCGACACCATCAGCACCGCCAGCAACCACAGACAAGCCGCGGACATCGCCCCGGATACCAAAACAAAGAGAAAGAAATACTTGTGTGTGTGTGTGTGTGTGTGCGCGTACGTGCGTCCGTGCGTGTGTGTGTGCGTGTGTGTGTGTTTTATCTGTAATGCGGTTTGTCTATGTTCCGGCTATGTGCTTTTAGACGGTGTCATTTTACTATTGAAGGTGTTTGAGTAACTGTTGCTGCTAAGCGTCATTGTGATTTTACTACTATGCTTTAACGACGACGGACACTAGAGGTCGCGATTACTATTTCACACTATGCTTTAACGATGGCGACCACTAGAGGTCGTGATTTTACTAACTGTAATGTGCTTTAACGACGGCGGCCATTAGAGGTCGTGATTTTACTAATTGTAATGTGCTTTAACGACGGCGGCCGCTAGAGGTCGGGATTTTACTAACTGTAATTAGCTTTAACGACGGCAGCCACTAGAGGTCGTGATTTTACTAACTGCAATGTGCTTTAACGACGGCGGCCGCTAGAGGTCGTGATTTTACTAACTGTAATGTGCTTTAACGACGGCGGCCACTAGAGGTCGTGATTTTACTAATTGTAATGTGCTTTAACGACGGCGGCCACTAGAGGTCGTGATTTTACTAATTGTAATGTGCTTTAACGACGGCGGCCACTAGAGGTCGCGATTTTACTAACTGTTATGTGCTTTAACGATGGCGGCCACTAGAGGTCGCGATTTTACTAACTGTTATGTGCTTTAACGACGGCGGCCACTAGAGGTCGTGATTTTACTAATTGTAATGTGCTTTAACGACGGCGGCCGCTAGAGGTCGGGATTTTACTAATTGTAATGTGGTTTAAAGACGGCGTCCACTAGAGGTCGTGATTTTACTAACTGTAATGTGGTTTAACGACGGCGGCCGCTAGAGGTCGTGATTTTACTAATTGTAATGTGCTTTAACGACGGCGGCTACTGGAGGTCGTGATTTTACTAACTGTAATGTGGTTTAACGACGGCGTCCACTAGAGGTCGTGATTTTACTTATTGTAAAGTGGTTTAATGAGAGTATACACTAGTGATTTACTATTTGTTTTTACGCTTTAAATGTTGATCCTTAGTAGATCCCTACATTTACACTCTGTTTATATTAATATCATATTAACTGCTATCCGAGGTCTTGCTTCTAGATTGTATTTACATTTGTGTTGTTGTCGGTATTCTGTTTCAGCTCTCCCCTCTGGGTCTTGGCCTTTGTGGGAGACATCGACGCCGGTTTCCTCAGTACCTCTGGATCTACTATCCGGACCGTTCCCTGCTGAAGACTCGACGTCGGCATCTGGGCTATCCGCACCTCCACAGCCACCGTCGCCGACACCATCAGCACCGCCAGCAACCACAGACAAGCCGCGGACATCGCCCCGGATACCAAAACAAAGAGAAAGAAATACTTGTGTGTGTGTGTGTGTGTGTGCGCGTACGTGCGTCCGTGCGTGTGTGTGTGCGTGTGTGTGTGTTTTATCTGTAATGCGGTTTGTCTATGTTCCGGCTATGTGCTTTTAGACGGTGTCATTTTACTATTGAAGGTGTTTGAGTAACTGTTGCTGCTAAGCGTCATTGTGATTTTACTACTATGCTTTAAAGACGACGGACACTAGAGGTCGCGATTACTATTTCACACTATGCTTTAACGATGGCGACCACTAGAGGTCGGGATTACTAATTTACACCATGCTTTAACGACGGCGGCCACTAGAGGTCGTGATTTTACTAACTGTAATGTGCTTTAACGACGGCGGCCACTAGAGGTCGTGATTTTACTAATTGTAATGTGCTTTAACGACGGCGGCCGCTAGAGGTCGTGATTTTACTAACTGTAATTAGCTTTAACGACGGCAGCCACTAGAGGTCGTGATTTTACTAACTGCAATGTGCTTTAACGACGGCGGCCGCTAGAGGTCGTGATTTTACTAACTGTAATGTGCTTTAACGACGGCGGCCACGAGAGGTCGTGATTTTACTAACTGTAATGTGCTTTAACGACGGCGGCCACTAGAGGTCGGGATTTTACTAATTGTAATGTGGTTTAACGACGGCGGCCGCTAGAGGTCGTGATTTTACTAATTGTAATGTGCTTTAACGACGGCGGCTACTAGAGGTCGTGATTTTACTAACTGTAATGTGGTTTAACGACGGCGTCCACTAGAGGTCGTGATTTTACTTATTGTAAAGTGGTTTAATGAGAGTATACACTAGTGATTTACTATTTGTTTTTACGCTTTAAATGTTGATCCTTAGTAGATCCCTACATTTACACTCTGTTTATATTAATATCATATTAACTGCTATCCGAGGTCTTGCTTCTAGATTGTATTTACATTTGTGTTGTTGTCGGTATTCTGTTTCAGCTCTCCCCTCTGGGTCTTGGCCTTTGTGGGAGACATTGACGCCGGTTTCCTCAGTACCTCTGGATCTACTATCCGGACCGTTCCCTGCTGAAGACTCGACGTCGGCATCTGGGCTATCCGCACCTCCACAGCCACCGTCGCCGACACCATCAGCACCGCCAGCAACCACAGACAAGCCGCGGACATCGCCCCGGATACCAAAACAAAGAGAAAGAAATACTTGTGTGTGTGTGTGTGTGTGTGTGCGCGTACGTGCGTCCGTGCGTGTGTGTGTGCGTGTGTGTGTGTTTTATCTGTAATGCGGTTTGTCTATGTTCCGGCTATGTGCTTTTAGACGGTGTCATTTTACTATTGAAGGTGTTTGAGTAACTGTTGCTGCTAAGCGTCATTGTGATTTTACTACTATGCTTTAACGACGACGGACACTAGAGGTCGCGATTACTATTTCACACTATGCTTTAACGATGGCGACCACTAGAGGTCGTGATTTTACTAACTGTAATGTGCTTTAACGACGGCGGCCGCTAGAGGTGGTGATTTTACTAACTGTAATTAGCTTTAACGACGGCAGCCACTAGAGGTCGTGATTTTACTAACTGCAATGTGCTTTAACGACGGCGGCCGCTAGAGGTCGTGATTTTACTAACTGTAATGTGCTTTAACGACGGCGGCCACGAGAGGTCGTGATTTTACTAACTGCAATGTGCTTTAACGACGGCGGCCACTAGAGGTCGGGATTTTACTAATTGTAATGTGCTTTAACGACGGCAGCCACTAGAGGTGGTGATTTTACTAACTGTAATGTGCTTTAACGACGGCGGCCACTAGAGGTAGTCATTTTACTAACTGTAATGTGCTCTAACGACGGCGGCCACTAGAGGTCGTGATTTTACTAACTGTAATGTGGTTTAACGACGGCGGCCACTAGAGGTCGTGATTTTACTAACTGTAATGTGGTTTAACGACGGCGGCCACTAGAGGTCGTGATTTTACTAATTGTAATGTGCTTTAACGACGGCGGCCACTAGAGGTCGTGATTTTACTAACTGTAATGTGGTTAAACGACGGCGTCCACTAGAGGTCGTGATTTTACTAATTGTAATGTGGTTTAATGACAGTATACACTAGTGATTTACTATTTGTTTTTACGCTTTAAATGTTGATCCTTAGTAGATCCCTACATTTACACTCTGTTTATATTAATATCATATTAACTGCTATCCGAGGTCTTGCTTCTAGATTGTATTTACATTTGTATTGTTGTCGGTATTCTGTTTCAGCTCTCCCCTCTGGGTCTTGGCCTTTGTGGGAGACATCGACGCCGGTTTCCTCAGTACCTCTGGATCTACTATCCGGACCGTTCCCTGCTGAAGACTCGACGTCGGCATCTGGGCTATCCGCACCTCCACAGCCACCGTCGCCGACACCATCAGCACAGCCAGCAACCACAGACAAGCCGCGGACATCGCCCCGGATACCAAAACAAAAAGAAAGAAATACTTGTGTGTGTGTGTGTGTGTGTGCTTGAAAAGATCACCCGGAACCCGGAAATCAGACACGACCGGGAAGTCATCCGGACCCTGTGGATGCTGATCATTCATTGAACGGGTCGCTCCAACTGTTCAACGGTGAGAGCAAAACATTCAGTTCAATAAAAAAAAGTATTTTAACCACAGTCTGTCGATGTATTTTATATTTAACTACCTATGTTTTTTGTTTTATTCAACGCCTGTGCGTATGAAAACAGACGATCAGTCAGAGGTCGAAGGAGTAGGGCACCCGCTCGTTGATTCTTTAACTCACCAGACGCCTCAGCTGATAGGAGGTGGGAAAAAACATTTTGGAGTGATAGTTTACGTTTCACTGCTGTATTTATTTATTTATTTTTTCACATGAAAACAGATACAAAGACAACGAGCACGCCACACCTTCTACCTGTCGCTTCAACACCAACACCAACACCAACGTTTGGTAAGATACGAATCTCAATTTTTTTCAACACATCTCTGCCGTTCAGTATCAGTTGAATGGTTGTATGTTCGCTATTATGTGTGTGTGTATGTGTGTGTGTGTGTGTGTGTGCGCGTACGTGCGTGCGTGCGTGTGTGTGTGCGTGTGTGTGTGTTTTATCTGTAATGCGGTTTGTCTATGTTCCGGCTATGTGCTTTTAGACGGTGTCATTTTACTATTGAAGGTGTTTGAGTAACTGTTGCTGCTAAGCGTCATTGTGATTTTAATACTATGCTTTAACGACGGCGGCCGCTAGAGGTCGTGATTTTACTAATTGTAATGTGCTTTAACGACGGCGGCCACTAGAGGTCGTGATTTTACTAACTGTAATGTGCTTTAACGACGGCGGCCACTAGAGGTCGTGATTTTACTATTTGTAATGTGCTTTAACGACGGCGGCCACTAGAGGTCGTGATTTTACTAATTGTAATGTGCTTTAACGACGGCGGCCGCTAGAGGTCGTGACTTAATTAACTGTAATTAGCTTTAACGACGGCAGCCACGAGAGGTCGTGATTTTACTAACTGCAATGTGCTTTAACGACAGCGGCCGCTAGAGGTCGTGATTTTACTAACTGTAATGTGCTTTAACGACGGCGGCCACTAGAGGTCGTGATTTTACTAACTGTAATGTGCTTTAACGACGGCGGCCACTAGAGGTCGTGATTTTACTAACTGTAATGTGCTTTAATGAGGGCGGCCACTAGAGGTCGGGATTTTACTAATTGTAATGTGCTTTAACGACGGCGGACGCTAGAGGTCGTGATTTTACTAACTGTAATGTGCTTTAACGACAGCGGCCGCTAGAGGTCGTGATTTTACTAACTGTAATGTGCTTTAACGACGGCGGCCGCTAGAGGTCGTGATTTTACTAACTGTAATGTGCTTTAACGACGGCGGCCACTAGAGGTCGTAATTTTACTAATTGTAATGTGCTTTAACGACGGCGGCCACTAGAGGTCGTGATTTTACTAATTGTAATGTGCTTTAACGACGGCGGCCACTAGAGGTCGGGATTTTACTAACTGAAATGTGCTTTAACGACGGCGTCCACTAGAGGTCGTGATTTTACTAATTGTAATGTGGTTTAATGACAGTATACACTAGTGATTTACTATTTGTTTTTACGCTTTAAATGTTGATCCTTAGTAGATCCCTGCATTTACACTCTGTTTATATTAATATCATATTAACTGCTATCCGAGGTTTTGCTTCTAGATTGTATTTACATTTGTATTGTTGTCGGTATTCTGTTTCAGCTCTCCCCTCTGGGTCGTGGCCTTTGTGGGAGACATCGACGCCGGTTTCCTCAGTACCTCTGGATCTACTATCCGGACCGTTCCCTGCTGAAGACTCGACGTCGGCATCTGGGCTATCCGCACCTCCACAGCCACCGTCGCCGACACCATCAGCACAGCCAGCAACCACAGACAAGCCGCGGACATCGCCCCGGATACCAAAACAAAAAGAAAGAAATACTTGTGTGTGTGTGTGTGTGTGTGCATGAAAAGATCACCCGGAACCCGGAAATCAGACACGACCGGGAAGTAATCCGGACCCTGTGGATGCTGATCATTCATTGAACGGGTCGCTCCAACTGTTCAACGGTGAGAGCAAAACATTCAGTTCAATAAAAAAAAAGTATTTTAACCACAGTCTGTCGATGTATTTTATATTTAACTACCTATGTTTTTTGTTTTATTCAACGCCTGTGCGTATGAAAACAGACGATCAGTCAGAGGTCGAAGGAGTAGGGCACCCGCTCGTTGATTCTTTAACTCACCAGACGCCTCAGCTGATAGGAGGTGGGAAAAAACATTTTGGAGTGATAGTTTACGTTTCACTGCTGTATTTATTTATTTATTTTTTCACATGAAAACAGATACAAAGACAACGAGCACGCCACACCTTCTACCTGTCGCTTCAACACCAACACCAACACCAACGTAAGATACGAATCTCAATTTTTTTCAACACATCTCTACCGTTCAGTATCAGTTGAATGGTTGTATGTTCGCTATTGTGTGTGTGTGTGTGTGTGTGTGTGCGCGTACGTGCGTACGTGCGTGCGTGCGTGCGTGTGTGTGTGTGTGCGTGTGTGTGTGTTTTATCTGTAATGCGGTTTGTCTATGTTCCGGCTATGTGCTTTTAGACGGTGTCATTTTACTATTGAAGGTGTTTGAGTAACTGTTGCTGCTAAGCGTCATTGTGATTTTACTACTATGCTTTAACGACGACGGACACTAGAGGTCGCGATTACTATTTCACACTGTGCCTTAACGACGGCGACCACTAGAGGTCGGGATTACTATTTTACACTATGCTTAAACGACGGCGGCCGCTAGAGGTCGTGATTTTACTAACTGCAATGTGCTTTAACGACGTCGGCCGCTAGAGGTCGTGATTTTACTAACTGTAATGTGCTTTAACGACGGCGGCCACTAGAGGTCGTGATTTTACTAACTGTAATGTGCTTTAACGACGGCGGCCACTAGAGGTCGTGATTTTACTAACTGTAATGTGCTTTAACGACGGCGGCCACTAGAGGTCGTGATTTTACTAACTGTAATGTGCTTTAACGACGGCGGCCACGAGAGGTCGTGATTTTACTAACTGTAATGTGCTTTAACGACGGCGGCCACTAGAGGTCGTGATTTTACTAATTGTAATGTGCTTTAACGACGGCAGCCACTAGAGGTCGTGATTTTACTAACTGTAATGTGCTTTAACGACGGCGGCCACTAGAGGTCGTGATTTTACTAATTGTAATGTGCTTTAACGACGGCGGCCACTAGAGGTCGTGATTTTACTAATTGTAATGTGCTTTAACGACGGCGGCCACTAGAGGTCGCGATTTTACTGTTATGTGCTTTAACGACGGCGGCCACTAGAGGTCGTGATTTTACTAATTGTAATGTGCTTTAACGACGGCGGCCGCTAGAGGTCGGGATTTTACTAATTGTAATGTGGTTTAACGACGGCGTCCACTAGAGGTCGTGATTTTACTAACTGTAATGTGGTTTAACGACGGCGGCCGCTAGAGGTCGTGATTTTACTAATTGTAATGTGCTTTAACGATGGCGGCTACTGGAGGTCGTGATTTTACTAACTGTAATGTGGTTTAACGACGGCGTCCACTAGAGGTCGTGATTTTACTTATTGTAAAGTGGTTTAATGAGAGTATACACTAGTGATTTACTATTTGTTTTTACGCTTTAAATGTTGATCCTTAGTAGATCCCTACATTTACACTCTGTTTATATTAATATCATATTAACTGCTATCCGAGGTCTTGCTTCTGGATTGTATTTACATTTGTGTTGTTGTCGGTATTCTGTTTCAGCTCTCCCCTCTGGGTCTTGGCCTTTGTGGGAGACATTGACGCCGGTTTCCTCAGTACCTCTGGATCTACTATCCGGACCGTTCCCTGCTGAAGACTCGACGTCGGCATCTGGGCTATCCGCACCTCCACAGCCACCGTCGCCGACACCATCAGCACCGCCAGCAACCACAGACAAGCCGCGGACATCGCCCCGGATACCAAAACAAAGAGAAAGAAATACTTGTGTGTGTGTGTGTGTGTGTGCGCGTACGTGCGTCCGTGCGTGTGTGTGTGTTTTATCTGTAATGCGGTTTGTCTATGTTCCGGCTATGTGCTTTTAGACGGTGTCATTTTACTATTGAAGGTGTTTGAGTAACTGTTGCTGCTAAGCGTCATTGTGATTTTACTACTATGCTTTAACGACGACGGACACTAGAGGTCGCGATTACTATTTCACACTATGCTTTAACGATGGCGACCACTAGAGGTCGGGATTACTAATTTACACCATGCTTTAACGACGGCGGCCACTAGAGGTCGTGATTTTACTAACTGTAATGTGCTTTAACGACGGCGGCCACTAGAGGTCGTGATTTTACTAATTGTAATGTGCTTTAACGACGGCGGCCGCTAGAGGTCGTGATTTTACTAACTGTAATGTGCTTTAACGACGGCGGCCGCTAGAGGTGGTGATTTTACTAACTGTAATTAGCTTTAACGACGGCAGCCACTAGAGGTCGTGATTTTACTAACTGCAATGTGCTTTAACGACGGCGGCCGCTAGAGGTCGTGATTTTACTAACTGTAATGTGCTTTAACGACGGCGGCCACGAGAGGTCGTGATTTTACTAACTGTAATGTGCTTTAACGACGGCGGCCACTAGAGGTCGTGATTTTACTAATTGTAATGTGCTTTAACGACGGCGGCCACTAGAGGTCGTGATTTTACTAACTGTAATGTGCTTTAACGACGGCGGCCGCTAGAGGTGGTGATTTTACTAACTGTAATTAGCTTTAACGACGGCAGCCACTAGAGGTCGTGATTTTACTAACTGCAATGTGCTTTAACGACGGCGGCCGCTAGAGGTCGTGATTTTACTAACTGTAATGTGCTTTAACGACGGCGGCCACGAGAGGTCGTGATTTTACTAACTGTAATGTGCTTTAACGACGGCGGCCACTAGAGGTCGTGATTTTACTAATTGTAATGTGCTTTAACGACGGCAGCCACTAGAGGTCGTGATTTTACTAACTGTAATGTGCTTTAACGACGGCGGCCGCTAGAGGTCGTCATTTTACTAACTGTAATGTGCTCTAACGACGGCGGCCACTAGAGGTCGTGATTTTACTAACTGTAATGTGGTTTAACGACGGCGGCCACTAGAGGTCGTGATTTTACTAACTGTAATGTGGTTTAACGACGGCGGCCACTAGAGGTCGTGATTTTACTAATTGTAATGTCCTTTAACGACGGCGGCCACTAGAGGTCGTGATTTTACTAACTGTAATGTGGTTAAACGACGGCGTCCACTAGAGGTGGTGATTTTACTAATTGTAATGTGGTTTAATGACAGTATACACTAGTGATTTACTATTTGTTTTTACGCTTTAAATGTTGATCCTTAGTAGATCCCTACATTTACACTCTGTTTATATTAATATCATATTAACTGCTATCCGAGGTCTTGCTTCTAGATTGTATTTACATTTGTATTGTTGTCGGTATTCTGTTTCAGCTCTCCCCTCTGGGTCTTGGCCTTTGTGGGAGACATCGACGCCGGTTTCCTCAGTACCTCTGGATCTACTATCCGGACCGTTCCCTGCTGAAGACTCGACGTCGGCATCTGGGCTATCCGCACCTCCACAGCCACCGTCGCCGACACCATCAGCACAGCCAGCAACCACAGACAAGCCGCGGACATCGCCCCGGATACCAAAACAAAAAGAAAGAAATACTTGTGTGTGTGTGTGTGTGTGTGCTTGAAAAGATCACCCGGAACCCGGAAATCAGACACGACCGGGAAGTCATCCGGACCCTGTGGATGCTGATCATTCATTGAACGGGTCGCTCCAACTGTTCAACGGTGAGAGCAAAACATTCAGTTCAATAAAAAAAAGTATTTTAACCACAGTCTGTCGATGTATTTTATATTTAACTACCTATGTTTTTTGTTTTATTCAACGCCTGTGCGTATGAAAACAGACGATCAGTCAGAGGTCGAAGGAGTAGGGCACCCGCTCGTTGATTCTTTAACTCACCAGACGCCTCAGCTGATAGGAGGTGGGAAAAAACATTTTGGAGTGATAGTTTACGTTTCACTGCTGTATTTATTTATTTATTTTTTCACATGAAAACAGATACAAAGACAACGAGCACGCCACACCTTCTACCTGTCGCTTCAACACCAACACCAACACCAACGTTTGGTAAGATACGAATCTCAATTTTTTTCAACACATCTCTGCCGTTCAGTATCAGTTGAATGGTTGTATGTTCGCTATTGTGTGTGTGTGTATGTGTGTGTGTGTGTGTGTGCGCGTACGTGCGTGCGTGCGTGTGTGTGTGCGTGTGTGTGTGTTTTATCTGTAATGCGGTTTGTCTATGTTCCGGCTATGTGCTTTTAGACGGTGTCATTTTACTATTGAAGGTGTTTGAGTAACTGTTGCTGCTAAGCGTCATTGTGATTTTAATACTATGCTTTAACGACGGCGGCCGCTAGAGGTCGTGATTTTACTAATTGTAATGTGCTTTAACGACGGCGGCCACTAGTGGTCGTGATTTTACTAACTGTAATGTGCTTTAACGACGGCGGCCACTAGAGGTCGTGATTTTACTAATTGTAATGTGCTTTAACGACGGCGGCCACTAGAGGTCGTGATTTTACTAATTGTAATGTGCTTTAACGACGGCGGCCGCTAGAGGTCGTGACTTAATTAACTGTAATTAGCTTTAACGACAGCAGCCACTAGAGGTCGTGATTTTACTAACTGCAATGTGCTTTAACGACAGCGGCCGCTAGAGGTCGTGATTTTACTAACTGTAATGTGCTTTAACGACGGCGGCCACTAGAGGTCGTGATTTTACTAACTGTAATGTGCTTTAACGACGGCGGCCACTAGAGGTCGTGATTTTACTAACTGTAATGTGCTTTAATGAGGGCGGCCACTAGAGGTCGTGATTTTACTAATTGTAATGTGCTTTAACGACGGCGGACGCTAGAGGTCGTGATTTTACTTACTGTAATGTGCTTTAACGACAGCGGCCGCTAGAGGTCGTGATTTTACTAACTGTAATGTGCTTTAACGACGGCGGCCGCTAGAGGTCGTGATTTTACTAACTGTAATGTGCTTTAACGACGGCGGCCACTAGAGGTCGTAATTTTACTAATTGTAATGTGCTTTAACGACGGCGGCCACTAGAGGTCGTGATTTTACTAATTGTAATGTGCTTTAACGACGGCGGCCACTAGAGGTCGGGATTTTACTAACTGTAATGTGCTTTAACGACGGCGTCCACTAGAGGTCGTGATTTTACTAATTGTAATGTGGTTTAATGACAGTATACACTAGTGATTTACTATTTGTTTTTACGCTTTAAATGTTGATCCTTAGTAGATCCCTGCATTTACACTCTGTTTATATTAATATCATATTAACTGCTATCCGAGGTCTTGCTTCTAGATTGTATTTACATTTGTATTGTTGTCGGTATTCTGTTTCAGCTCTCCCCTCTGGGTCGTGGCCTTTGTGGGAGACATCGACGCCGGTTTCCTCAGTACCTCTGGATCTACTATCCGGACCGTTCCCTGCTGAAGACTCGACGTCGGCATCTGGGCTATCCGCACCTCCACAGCCACCGTCGCCGACACCATCAGCACAGCCAGCAACCACAGACAAGCCGCGGACATCGCCCCGGATACCAAAACAAAAAGAAAGAAATACTTGTGTGTGTGTGTGTGTGTGTGCATGAAAAGATCACCCGGAACCCGGAAATCAGACACGACCGGGAAGTTATCCGGACCCTGTGGATGCTGATCATTCATTGAACGGGTCGCTCCAACTGTTCAACGGTGAGAGCAAAACATTCAGTTCAAGAAAAAAAAAGTATTTTAACCACAGTCTGTCGATGTATTTTATATTTAACTACCTATGTTTTTTGTTTTATTCAACGCCTGTGCGTATGAAAACAGACGATCAGTCAGAGGTCGAAGGAGTAGGGCACCCGCTCGTTGATTCTTTAACTCACCAGACGCCTCAGCTGATAGGAGGTGGGAAAAAACATTTTGGAGTGATAGTTTACGTTTCACTGCTGTATTTATTTATTTATTTTTTCACATGAAAACAGATACAAAGACAACGAGCACGCCACACCTTCTACCTGTCGCTTCAACACCAACACCAACACCAACGTAAGATACGAATCTCAATTTTTTTCAACACATCTCTACCGTTCAGTATCAGTTGAATGGTTGTATGTTCGCTATTGTGTGTGTGTGTGTGTGTGTGTGTGCGCGTACGTGCGTACGTGCGTGCGTGCGTGCGTGTGTGTGTGTGTGCGTGTGTGTGTGTTTTATCTGTAATGCGGTTTGTCTATGTTCCGGCTATGTGCTTTTAGACCGTGTCATTTTACTATTGAAGGTGTTTGAGTAACTGTTGCTGCTAAGCGTCATTGTGATTTTACTACTATGCTTTAACGACGACGGACACTAGAGGTCGCGATTACTATTTCACACTGTGCCTTAACGACGGCGACCACTAGAGGTCGGGATTACTATTTTACACTATGCTTTAACGACGGCGGCCGCTAGAGGTCGTGATTTTACTAACTGCAATGTGCTTTAACGACGGCGGCCGCTAGAGGTCGTGATTTTACTAACTGTAATGTGCTTTAACGACGGCGGCCACTAGAGGTCGTGATTTTACTAACTGTAATGTGCTTTAACGACGGCGGCCACTAGAGGTCGTGATTTTACTAACTGTAATGTGCTTTAACGACGGCGGCCACTAGAGGTCGTGATTTTACTAACTGTAATGTGCTTTAACGACGGCGGCCACGAGAGGTCGTGATTTTACTAACTGTAATGTGCTTTAACGACGGCGGCCACTAGAGGTCGTGATTTTACTAATTGTAATGTGCTTTAACGACGGCAGCCACTAGAGGTCGTGATTTTACTAACTGTAATGTGCTTTAACGACGGCGGCCACTAGAGGTCGTGATTTTACTAATTGTAATGTGCTTTAACGACGGCGGCCACTAGAGGTCGTGATTTTACTAATTGTAATGTGCTTTAACGACGGCGGCCACTAGAGGTCGCGATTTTACTAACTGTTATGTGCTTTAACGATGGCGGCCACTAGAGGTCGCGATTTTACTAACTGTAATGTGCTTTAACGACGGCGGCCGCTAGAGGTCGTGGTTTTACTAATTGTAATGTGCTTTAACGTCGGCGGCCACTAGAGGTCGTGATTTTACTAACTGTAATGTGCTTTAACGACGGCGGCCACTAGAGGTCGTGATTTTACTAATTGTAATGTGGTTTAACGACGGCGTCCACTAGAGGTCGTGATTTTACTAACTGTAATGTGGTTTAACGACGGCGGCCGCTAGAGGTCGTGATTTTACTAATTGTAATGTGCTTTAACGACGGCGGCCACTAGAGGTCGTGATTTTACTAATTGTAATGTGGTTTAATGACAGTATACACTAGTGATTTACTATTTGTTTTTACGCTTTAAATGTTGATCCTTAGTAGATCCCTACATTTACACTCTGTTTATATTAATATCATATTAACTGCTATCCGAGGTCTTGCTTCTAGATTGTATTTACATTTGTATTGTTGTCGGTATTCTGTTTCAGCTCTCCCCTCTGGGTCTTGGCCTTTGTGGGAGACATCGACGCCGGTTTCCTCAGTACCTCTGGATCTACTATCCGGACCGTTCCCTGCTGAAGACTCGACGTCGGCATCTGGGCTATCCGCACCTCCACAGCCACCGTCGCCGACACCATCAGCACCGCCAGCAACCACAGACAAGCCGCGGACATCGCCCCGGATACCAAAACAAAGAGAAAGAAATACTTGTGTGTGTGTGTGTGTGTGTGTGCGCGTACGTGCGTCCGTGCGTGTGTGTGTGCGTGTGTGTGTGTTTTATCTGTAATGCGGTTTGTCTATGTTCCGGCTATGTGCTTTTAGACGGTGTCATTTTACTATTGAAGGTGTTTGAGTAACTGTTGCTGCTAAGCGTCATTGTGATTTTACTACTATGCTTTAACGACGACGGACACTAGAGGTCGCGATTACTATTTCACACTATGCTTTAACGATGGCGACCACTAGAGGTCGGGATTACTAATTTACACCATGCTTTAACGACGGCGGCCACTAGAGGTCGTGATTTTACTAACTGTAATGTGCTTTAACGACGGCGGCCACTAGAGGTCGTGATTTTACTAATTGTAATGTGCTTTAACGACGGCGGCCGCTAGAGGTCGTGATTTTACTAACTGTAATTAGCTTTAACGACGGCAGCCACTAGAGGTCGTGATTTTACTAACTGCAATGTGCTTTAACGACGGCGGCCGCTAGAGGTCGTGATTTTACTAACTGTAATGTGCTTTAACGACGGCGGCCACGAGAGGTCGTGATTTTACTAACTGTAATGTGCTTTAACGACGGCGGCCACTAGAGGTCGTGATTTTACTAATTGTAATGTGCTTTAACGACGGCGGCCACTAGAGGTCGTGATTTTACTAACTGTAATGTGCTTTAACGACGGCGGCCACTAGAGGTCGACATTTTACTAACTGTAATGTGCTCTAACGACGGCGGCCACTAGAGGTCGTGATTTTACTAACTGTAATGTGTTTTAACGACGGCGGCCACTAGAGGTCGTGATTTTACTAATTGTAATGTGCTTTAACGACGGCGGCCACTAGAGGTCGTGATTTTACTAATTGTAATGTGCTTTAAGGACGGCGGCCACTAGAGGTCGTGATTTTACTAACTGTAATGTGCTTTAACGACGGCGGCCACTAGAGGTCGTGATTTTACTAATTGTAATGTGGTTTAACGACGGCGGCCACTAGAGGTCGTGATTTTACTAACTGTAATGTGCTTTAACGACGGCGGCCACTAGAGGTCGTGATTTTACTAATTGTAATGTGCTTTAACGACGGCGGCCACTAGAGGTCGTGATTTTACTAACTGTAATGTGCTTTAACGACGGCGGCCACTAGAGGTCGTGATTTTACTAATTGTAATGTGCTTTAACGACGGCGGCCGCTAGAGGTCGGGATTTTACTAATTGTAATGTGGTTTAACGACGGCGTCCACTAGAGGTCGTGATTTTACTAACTGTAATGTGGTTTAACGACGGCGGCCGCTAGAGGTCGTGATTTTACTAATTGTAATGTGCTTTAACGACGGCGGCTACTGGAGGTCGTGATTTTACTAACTGTAATGTGGTTTAACGACGGCGTCCACTAGAGGTCGTGATTTTACTTATTGTAAAGTGGTTTAATGAGAGTATACACTAGTGATTTACTATTTGTTTTTACGCTTTAAATGTTGATCCTTAGTAGATCCCTACATTTACACTCTGTTTATATTAATATCATATTAACTGCTATCCGAGGTCTTGCTTCTAGATTGTATTTACATTTGTGTTGTTGTCGGTATTCTGTTTCAGCTCTCCCCTCTGGGTCTTGGCCTTTGTGGGAGACATTGACGCCGGTTTCCTCAGTACCTCTGGATCTACTATCCGGACCGTTCCCTGCTGAAGACTCGACGTCGGCATCTGGGCTATCCGCACCTCCACAGCCACCGTCGCCGACACCATCAGCACCGCCAGCAACCACAGACAAGCCGCGGACATCGCCCCGGATACCAAAACAAAGAGAAAGAAATACTTGTGTGTGTGTGTGTGTGTGTGCGCGTACGTGCGTCCGTGCGTGTGTGTGTGTTTTATCTGTAATGCGGTTTGTCTATGTTCCGGCTATGTGCTTTTAGACGGTGTCATTTTACTATTGAAGGTGTTTGAGTAACTGTTGCTGCTAAGCGTCATTGTGATTTTACTACTATGCTTTAACGACGACGGACACTAGAGGTCGCGATTACTATTTCACACTATGCTTTAACGATGGCGACCACTAGATGTCGGGATTACTAATTTACACCATGCTTTAACGACGGCGGCCACTAGAGGTCGTGATTTTACTAACTGTAATGTGCTTTAACGACGGCGGCCACTAGAGGTCGTGATTTTACTAATTGTAATGTGCTTTAACGACGGCGGCCGCTAGAGGTCGTGATTTTACTAACTGTAATTAGCTTTAACGACGGCAGCCACTAGAGGTCGTGATTTTACTAACTGCAATGTGCTTTAACGACGGCGGCCGCTAGAGGTCGTGATTTTACTAATTGTAATGTGCTTTAACGACGGCGGCCGCTAGAGGTCGGGATTTTACTAATTGTAATGTGCTTTAACGACGGCGGCCACGAGAGGTCGTGATTTTACTAACTGTAATGTGCTTTAACGACGGCGGCCACTAGAGGTCGTGATTTTACTAATTGTAATGTGCTTTAACGACGGCGGCCACTAGAGGTCGTGATTTTACTAACTGTAATGTGCTTTAACGACGGCGGCCACTAGAGGTCGTCATTTTACTAACTGTAATGTGCTCTAACGACGGCGGCCACTAGAGGTCGTGATTTTACTAACTGTAATGTGTTTTAACGACGGCGGCCACTAGAGGTCGTGATTTTACTAATTGTAATGTGCTTTAACGACGGCGGCCACTAGAGGTCGTGATTTTACTAATTGTAATGTGCTTTAAGGACGGCGGCCACTAGAGGTCGTGATTTTACTAACTGTAATGTGCTTTAACGACGGCGGCCACTAGAGGTCGTGATTTTACTAATTGTAATGTGGTTTAACGACGGCGGCCACTAGAGGTCGTGATTTTACTAACTGTAATGTGCTTTAACGACGGCGGCCGCTAGAGGTCGTGGTTTTACTAATTGTAATGTGCTTTAACGTCGGCGGCCACTAGAGGTCGTGATTTTACTAACTGTAATGTGCTTTAACGACGGCGGCCACTAGAGGTCGTGATTTTACTAATTGTAATGTGGTTTAACGACGGCGTCCACTAGAGGTCGTGATTTTACTAACTGTAATGTGGTTTAACGACGGCGGCCGCTAGAGGTCGTGATTTTACTAATTGTAATGTGCTTTAACGACGGCGGCCACTAGAGGTCGTGATTTTACTAATTGTAATGTTCTTTAATGACAGTATACACTAGTGATTTACTATTTGTTTTTACGCTTTAAATGTTGATCCTTAGTAGATCCCTACATTTACACTCTGTTTATATTAATATCATATTAACTGCTATCCGAGGTCTTGCTTCTAGATTGTATTTACATTTGTATTGTTGTCGGTATTCTGTTTCAGCTCTCCCCTCTGGGTCTTGGCCTTTGTGGGAGACATCGACGCCGGTTTCCTCAGTACCTCTGGATCTACTATCCGGACCGTTCCCTGCTGAAGACTCGACGTCGGCATCTGGGCTATCCGCACCTCCACAGCCACCGTCGCCGACACCATCAGCACCGCCAGCAACCACAGACAAGCCGCGGACATCGCCCCGGATACCAAAACAAAAAGAAAGAAATACTTTTAGTTTTCAGCATTAGTCAATGTTTGAACTGTTTCTGCATTGTAGGCTAAATAATCAAAACACGTTAGTAGCTACAATATTATTTCGGGTTTAAACATTTTTGAAGTTATTTAACATCTTATGAAGAAGTTTTTCATTCTTGAAATATTTCTTAAAGATAAAACAGTAGAAAGAAAACACTTTTTAGTCTTCACTAATAGTTCAAACGACACAGCTACCCAACTCATGCACCATTTTTTCAAAATGCTTTTAAACAGATAATTTGAACTTGTTTGAGAAATACTTTTAGTTTTCAGAATAGAACAAAAGAAAGAAATACTTTTTGTTTTCAGAAAACAAGGTTGAGTGAACAATGATGAAACAAAAAAGAAAGAAATACTTTAGTTTTCAGCATTAGTTCAAATGACACAGCTATTCAACTCACATGAGTTTCTGTTGAATCAGTCTATTTAATTTTACACCCTGTGTGAGTTTGAAACGATGCATTTTTAGAGTCTGTGATAACCAGTTAATTTGCTGCGGAGGCGCGAGTTCTTTCCTGGACGGTTGAATCTTCAAAAGAGACAGTCTGAAGGCGGACCTCATTGTCTTCAGACAACATTGTTTAGGCTGTAGGAAATACACTTCTGTACCTTCCACGTGTTCGTTTTCTCGTGAGAATGACAACCAAAAACACCCCAACTTAAAATCCAAAAGAATTTACACCCTGACAGAGGCGTCTAATTACCCTAACAGAGCTCTGGGCCCGCAACTACACCTGGCTTTGCCTCAGCTCCGATGGTGTAGAGTGACAAAGACTATCTCAGGCCCTGACCCCTTTTATTACACATTTCAGTTCATTTTGGGGGTGCAGTCTCCACTGATTGATCCTGGTCTTCTTACGGTCCAGGTCGTCATGGGTCAAATTCCAGATCTTGTGCCGTCTCCACCACATCTGGAAACACCTTTAGAATATTCATACATCTGTCTTTAATTGGCGACAATGGCAGAGCGGATGACCCAAGCCATTCTTTTTTTGGCATCCTGCTTCTGTCACCATGTCCGTTCTCCATCTGATTATTTGTTTTACGTCGCCGCGGTTCATACCTCTGAGCTACCTAGCAGACATTGATCCTGGTCTTCTTATGGTCCAGGTCGTCATGGGTCAAATTCCAGATCTTGTGCTGTCTCCACCACATCTGGAAACACCTTTAGAATATTTATACATCTGTCTTTAATTGGCGACAATGGCAGAGTGGGTGACCCGATCCAAATCAACAAAGACGTCACCGAGGACCTACCCACACGGACGGAGTATTTAGGTGACCCGATTCAGACCACATTTTACATCAGTTCCGGGGTAACCTTCGCTGTTGACCAGACCTTCCAGAACTTCATCCTCCTTTCCAAAAGGACTCCAGACTACCCATGGATGCCTCTTCCTCTGCACGTCGTAGGTGAATATTTATCTGTTTATCTATCCATCTATCTATATCTATACAGTATACATATAAGTATATACATATATGTGTATCTATGTATTTACATTTACATATATAAGTATAATAAAAACGTTACGCCATGTTTATCACGTACCATGTCTCTTTTCATTGACAGACGTCGTCACTCATCTGTGTGACGTTCATTTAACGCAGAGTAATACTGGTAAAAATATTGAATTATTTTATAATTCGTTGTTAATATCTCTATTATGTGTTACAACAGCCGCACTTCTATTTTTCAGATATTATCGCCTCCGCGAATAACTTCCCGGAGACGCTGATCGGCGCTGAGGAGCTTGAGCGGTTAATGCGTGTAACTTTTGAAGACGGAGATGCCCGTGCGGATCTGTCGGCTGTGAATCCGAGAGCGAGTCTTCAAGACAGCGGCACCGAGGCTCAGAACACGCCGTGTATTATAATAATCGACAGCGAGGACGAGTTCGTCCGGGGCCGAGTACAGGAAATCGACTGAAGGGGAGTAACCAACGCTCTCTGAGCCGTAAGCGACGGTATAATTCGGCACGGAAGACAGGACCGGCGCGAGTCATTGGTGAGAAGGAGACAGCGATTCTAATCATAATTACGATGACTAGGTAAAGAACAGCGGTATTTATTAAGTGTATATACATGCGTATGTGTGTGTGTGCGTGTGTGTGTGTGTGTGTGTGTGTGTGTGTGTGTGTGTGTGTGTGTGTGTGTGTGTGTGTGTGTGTGTGTGCATGAAAAGATCACCCGGAACCCGGAAATCAGACACGACCGGGAAGTCATCCGGACCCTGTGGATGCTGATCATTCATTGGACGGGTCGCTCCAACTGTTCGACGGTGAGAGCAAAACAAAAAAAGTATTTTAAGCACATTCTGTTGATGTGTTTTATATTTAGCTACCTATGTTTTTGTTTTATTCAACGCCTGTGCGTATGAAAACAGACAGCCAGTCAGAGGTCGAAGGAGTAGGGCGCCCGCTCGTGGATTCTTTCACTCACCAGACGCCTCAGCTGATAGGAGGCGGGAAAAAACATTTGGAGTGATAGTTTACGTTTCACTGCTGTATTTATTTATTTATTTTTTCACATGAAAACAGATACAAAGGCAACGAGCACGCCACACCTTCTGCCTGTCGCTTCAACGCCACCACCACCGTTTGGTAAGATGTAAATCTCCATTTTTTTTTCAACACATCTCTACCGTTCAGTATCAGCTGAATGGCTGTATGTTCGCTATTATGTGTGTGTGTGTGTGTGTGTGTGTGTGTGAGTGTGTGTGTGTGTGTGTGTGTGTGTGTGTGTGTGTGTGTGTGTGTGTGTGTGGTTTAATGATGTGTCTGCAATTCGTTGTGTTAGAGCATCAAGGTGCCTGTTATCTGTAATGTGGTTTATCTATGTTCCGGCTTTATGCTTTTAGATAGCGTAATTTTATTATTGAAGGTGTTTGGGTAACTGTTACTGCTAAACAACATTGTGATTTTACTACTATGCTTTAACGGCGCCGGCCACTAGAGGTCGCGATTACTATTTACGCTATGCTTTAACGACGATGACCACTAGAGGTCACGATTACTATTTGCACTATGCTTTAACGTCACTGGTCGCTAGAGGTCGCAATTACTATTAACACTATGCTTTAATGACTGCGGCCACTAGAGGTCGTGATTACTATTTACACTATGCTTTAACGACGTTGACCACTAGAGGTCATGATTACTATTTGCACTATGCTTTAACGTCACCGGTCGCTAGAGGTCGCAATTACTATTAACACTATGCTTTAACGACGGCGGTCACTAGAGGTCGCGATTGCTATTTACACTGTGCTTTAACGATGATGACCACTAGAGGTAATTGTAATGTGCTTTAATACATATACACTATGTATTATACTATATACTATATATATATATATATATATATATATATATATATATATATATATATATATAGTATTCTTATACACTAATGATTCGTGATTTGCTATTTGTTTTTATGCTTTAAATGACGGTCCTGAGTAGGTCCATACATTGAGTTTTTTATTTATTTATTTTTAACGCTCTTTAGGATATGCTTCTGTTGTGATGATGGTTTTGTCCATGAGTATTGATATGTATGCTACACGTGTTGTTGTTTTATTATAGCCATCGCTAGAAAACAACACGGCTCAACACCGGTTATATGATTACGTAATTTTGTTTTTCCGCAGGTCGTATTTTTTCATATTGTACTAGGGTTATTTTCATACTACTCTGTTTATATTAATATCATATTAACTGCTATCCGAGGTCTTGCTTCTAGATTGTATTTACATTTGTATTGTTGTCAAAATTCTGTTTCAGCTCTCCCTCCTGGGTCTTGGCCTTTGTGGGAGACATCGACGCTGGTTTCCGCAGTACCTCTGGATCTACTATCCGGATCGTTCCCTACTGAAGACTCGACGTCGGCATCTGGGCAATCCGCACCTCCACAGCCACCGTCGCCGCCACCATCAGCACCGCCAGCAACCACAGACAACCCGCGGATAGCACCCCGGACACCAACGTCGACTTGCGCCGCATCACCCCCTGACCAAACCCTGCCTCTACCCCCTGCCCCCGAGCGCTCTGTCACAGCTACCCAAGACAGACCCCACGCTCCAGTGTCGCCGACCCTATTAGCGTTCCATGATGCAACGGCTGTAAAACAACAGCTTGAATTCAGAGTACGTACGCTTGAACATCGTCTTCATCAGAGTGAAATACAGAGTCGTCGTCTAGCACGTCAAGCGCGTCAAGCACGTAAATACCGCCGTTCTGCGAGAAATATACGTGAAGGTAAGATTAACAACCATTTCAACGAGTAATCAGCAGGGATGCATATGTCTTAAATATTATGATTATCGTTACAGAACTCATCTTTAAGGACGTCACGAATAAAGCGCTGGTGTCTGAAGTTCTGAGACTCCTAAAACAACAAGGACCTGGTGGTAACAGACGTCGTGGACTGATCTGACTGAAGTTCGACCCCAGTAAGGTCCATTTGGATCCTCATTATTTAAAAGCAGTGATGGGTGATTACGGTTTGAGGTTGCTGTTGCACTGCGGGTGATTGTGTTTTGAGGTCGCTGTTGCATCGCGGGTGATTGTGTTTTGAGACTGTTGTTTTGTTTATTAAATGTTTTTTAATTATTATTTTATTGTTATTGTTATTATTGTTATTACGCTATGGCCAACCATGATGGTTTTCCTTCCGGTTCTGACCCTGAATCCACACACAACCAGGACACTACACCACACCTCATTGACCAGAGTGCTTCACCAACACGTATGTTTCTGTCTCACTTGTTTGACAACGTGTCTGAGGAGGATGTAGTGCAGGTCTATGATCCGAGTATAAATGAAAACATGGAGTCAATTTTTTTCGGCGAGAGAGAGGATAACCGAATTTTAAATATGGTTCCTGCATCATCTCGTGAGGGTAGGGCTGATACCTCTTTAGACAATGGCGATCGGTTAGAAAGGTTTGTTGATAATCTGCAGACGACTGATTCAGGGACAACTGCTCTTGACCCTCTGGTAGATGTGTCTGACTCTAACTGTAGCGATGACAATGTTGATGATGACGGTGATTCGCTTCAGGAAGGATGTTGTATTAGAGGTACCGGTATTGAATCAGAAGTCATAGAGCCTTTTAACACCGATAGGATAAGAAGGGTGCTAACACGTCCTGCTGTACCGGACACTCCTGATTTAGCTACTTTCTACAGAGGTTGGATGCAACAGGTCAGGGAGTTGGCTGATGAAGCGCAGAGACTGGCAGATCGAGAGGATGTGGTTCAGCTTGAAGTGGTAGGTGAAGATGTTCAAGAACACGTTAATGTTGTGGTTGAAGGCGACGGTGGAAATATCTACCCTGCTTTTGAGGACCTCCTTAGCAACACAGTGCAATCTGACAGAGTCATCGCTATGGGTAAGAGAATTGAATTAACGGTCCAAATTGTACATATCCCTCGAGGAGGCGCGAAACGCAAGCTCGAGAAGACGCTGGATGCCAAAATTTTTGTTAAAAAAAGACGACATCTCTATGTAGTTGGTGGTGATGGAACCAAGCAGCTTTGCGTCGCAATCAGCCTTTCTTGTCTCCTTAATCCTAACCGTGCGTATCAAGATTGTGTTGAGTTGGGGAGGGAATTATTAAACAAAGCTGGTTTAGATTCTCAAACACCTATCATATTCACAGATATACCCCTGTTTGAACGGATAGTGAGGCGTAAAATTGTTGTGTTTAATAAAACGACAGCAAACCAGCCATTAGCGCATTATGCCACCGGTTTTGCTGATGGTTCGGAGCCCTTATTCTTGTTTCTACTTCAGGGACACTATTACGGGGTGAAGAACCCTAAAGGTTTGTTAGGAACACGTTACTTTTGCGTCAGCTGTCATAAGGGGTATGAAGATAAATCAAAACACATATGCAAAGCTCACTGTAGCGTTTGTCACGATCCTGTTTGCCCGACAGAGGTCCCAGACCCGGTAACTTGTGACGACTGTCGCAGGGTTTGTCACAACCCAGCAAAGAGACAGGTGGCTAAGACTTGTCTTAATAGCCTTTGGGGAAAGTTTTGTCAGAGAGTGAACATGTCTCAGGTTTCTGTAGTGTCAGACCCCAACGAGTTTTTCAGTTTCATGTTTTCAGGGAAATACGAGGTCAGCTACTTTAACGTGCTGGATGAGAAAAAAGTTGTGATCCAGTGGCGTTACAATGGTCTCTACCCTCCTGGTAAAAGCAGCAATGTTTTTATCGGAGCTTTTACCACTGCTTATGCTCGTCTGAAGTTGTACAGTTACATGGAGAAATTGCAGGAGAATGTTCTCTACGTTGACCCAGACAGCTTGATATATGTTGTGAAAGACGGCGAGACACCTTTAAAATTAGGTAACTATCTCGGTGATCTGACTGATGAACTCGATGGGGATAGCATCGAGGACATTGTTTCGGCGGGTCCTAAGACGTATGCTTATAGGACCAAAGGACAGAAGATGGTTGTGATGAAAGTTAAAGGTATCACGCAAACAAAAGAATCTTGTCAGCGGATAAACTTTGACTCCGTCAGAGATCTTGTAGAGGGCTCTCGTCACATTATTAAAGCTAAAATGCCTCTCACACTGCTGTCCAATCCTGAATCGAGGGCTCAATATCAGAGACTTAAATTGAATTCTATCTTACGAAAGAAAAGTATAGCTGAGAGCTGGTCTCCCGACCCAAAGGACCCTAAAGTGACACCTCAACGACGCTTGACGCGTGTAGTGACCAAAGGGAAGAAATTGTCTCTAACACCTCGATGGGTTTCCTGAATAATTGTCTTGTACACAGTTATTGTCTTTTCATCAAAGAAATGTTTTATTGAATTACTATGAGATTACAGATTTTTTTTAAATACACACACGCACAATAAGATTAGTCACACGTTACAATAGTCTTTAAAATACAGAAGAGAACAGTTTTGTTGTTTCCATGGACAGTGTGCACATCTTTTTAGACATTGTTGATGTCCTTTCACAAAGTTGTATAGCATGAGGTCGTTTTTTAAGTTATCGTCACTGTATAGACTTAATACTTCTCCGATAGACAGCCCTCTAGCACGATGACAGAGGTAGAAGACGCAATGATGACCACATACAAACGATAGAGGGTGCTGTAGTTGACCATTGTTGTACTTGATGACCTCTGAATGTTTCTTGAGGAACTTTAAAATATTTTCAGGGTAATGTGCAAAGTAGGGCCCCATTCCAAACGAGTCAAAGAAAGTTGTTCTCCCGTCTTCTTTGAGAGTTAAAGCCAGCCAGTGCACTTCTGGTTTATGTGCCGGATGTGTGTTGACGATGAAATATGCAGGCAGTCTGAGGGGTTGTGTCAATTGAGGCAACTTATCCGAAGGCCACACACCGTAAAATGTGTCGCCCATGAGACCTCTCAGCAGCCTCTGTAACTGGAGACTATCCATAACTTTTATAATAATAGTCCACCAGCACTTGTCTTTTTGCATCAATCTCCAGAATGGAATCATAACAAGCGTACACAATCAGTGTTAGGGTGTTTGGTGAAGCAACTCTGAATCTCATCTCCAGTCTTAAATTCCCTTTTGAGACAGCTGAGAGAGCGTCGTTGTCATCGGCTGGATTGAGATTAAATGCAAACAGCGAATATCCGCTGTTAAAACCTTCGCGGTCAATGCTTAGATACTTCAAATGTCTTCCTGTAGCTAGAATCATGTTATAAAACTCTTTGACCGCCATACCGTTGTTAAACTGAGGTTGAAAAGCTTTAGCGGGGATCTGTCGACCGTCCTGACAGAGGGCTAGATATTCATGTTGAACGGGCAGAGATCTTTCCGACCGGAAAATGCCTCATGACGCACCATCCCTAAAACCACGGATTTAGGTCTTGAACCCAGAAATAAATTATCCTGGGTACATATTCTCGAGTTCTCTGGAATGGAGTATGTTTTTACGTTGACTCGTGAGAGGGGGTAGAGAGCATTTGCTTTTAACAAACCCGCTGCATGACGTATTCTCACAGCTGGCGAAACAGTGACTTTCTTCACAAACAGAGAGGTGCCAAGGATTTTCAGACGAAAGGTGGAGTTGCGAGGTCCGGTCAGGCAGAAGGCATCATTCGCCCTGGTGAGTTTAATTCTTAAATCGACCGAGTTTAATAACAGTCTCTCACAGAAAAATATGTCGCTGTGCAGAGGACTGAGAAGATGTACTTCTCTGGTCCTGCTCGTGAACTCAGCCCGTTTATTAAGGCCTGCGTTGGGACCGTTTACAGTGATGATCGAGTCAACCGACCCAGGTGTGTCTTGGTAAAAAAGGCCGGCGCTAAACTGTGTTTTAAGAGTGTCGCCTGAAAAGTTGAGAAGTGTTTCGATCATAGCTCTGTACGGGTGAGTGGAACTGGACTGCGAAATCATCCGATCCCCCAGAACCACATCGCACTGGTCAAAGATTGTGTTTAGAGGATAATTGATGAGACCGACTGCTGCGTCGTTAGCCAGCGGTGTGCCATCGGCGTTAGTAATTCTTGCACGCACGAGTAGAAGGGTGTCGTTTAGGTCTAGATACTTTTCGCCGTCTCCTGGTATAAAAAACTCAATCGCTGATCGCGGCTACTGGAGCAATTTCAGTGTAAATTTTGTCCTCGATGGAAAGCCGTGTCATCGGCGGCGTGAATAAATCCAGTTCTGCCAATGTGCATTCAGCAGATTTCTGGTGTAGGAGTGCCATGTTACTGTATATAAGGTTTTTTAAAGTATATCAGAGCTCCCTCTGGACTTCCTCTTGGCCCGTTTGCTTCTGTCAACTGACTTCTTTCTTTTTTTGTTTGTACGTTTATTAGAGCTCTGTGTTACATGTCGTCCTGGAGGGCGTCTCTTTGTTCTTCGTGATAAGACAGCTATACCTCCTGACCCTTCCTGTCTCTGTTGATCGCTCATTCCTCTCATGGTACAGGTGAACATATCCGAGGCTATGTTACCCACTGCTGATTTGAGATGGGGTTTCGCTATGGCGATACCTCTTTTCAACAAAGGTGATATAAACCGAAACATTTTTGAGAAGAGGGAACCGATGCCTCGTCCGTACATAACCGGGGCACCGTCAAAACCGGGTAGCTCTCCGCCCACCTGTTTTTCATAATATTGTACAACTCTGTGCGGGTCGTCTCTTAAGCCTGCATGAACCATTGTGTTTGTTTTTGACTTCGTCTGCAAAGGCTGGTTATCCCTTTGGTGTTGTTGTGATCAATGAATTTCCAGACGTCGATGCAAGGGCTATATAATATCCTCTCAAGTAACAGGTCTAAAGTGTAGAGTCAACACCACCTTTCCAAATGTAAAATTGACTGGTTTGTTAAGATCTGGTTTAATTTGTGTCTGAATATTTTCAATATGGTTCTTGGCAACCGGTAAATAGTAAGCAGGGTTAAAATGCTGTGTGATTATATCTGAGTAACTACCCTTGATTTCCACCGTTCTTAAAAGCGGTGCATATGCATCCTCTACAAGCTGCGGTCTTACAACGTCAGTAGAGATGGTAAAACCCCACTTTTAAATCAACAGGATGGGGCGCTCTGAACTCGCAATAAATGATGCAATTAGCAGGATCTACACCTAACATGTAAGCCAAAGGCGAGTTAAAAAGCACTAGGTTCTGACTGTCTCCTTGAAGATCAATGTTTTGCCGTGCACGGTCAAACAGGAAGCGTATATTCTCATTGTTTTTTTTTAAAGTTTGCTCCATCTCGGTTGTAATCTGATTAAGTGAGCTGTAATATCCAACCGTCTTTTTTCCTCTGAGCTGAGGCGCTGGCGTCAGGATCCGGAGCCCAAAGTCTCGCCATGGCTCTATGAAATTCATCTTTATGAAGCCGCGACGTGTTACCATCTGAATCTGATCCTCTCGGAGCAGCCGTGTTGGTGTTGGAGTCAGCTCCTCTATGGTTTGGTTTCCAGTAAAATGACGACGTATCCTCTGGAATATTACGCCACGTGTGAGGGTATGTAATCTCCGTCAAAGCAACCTCCCATTTTCCGTTTAAATCGATATGTTGTGCTAAATGCGGAAAGTACCAATTGAGTTGTCTTTAAAAACGTTTGCACTGGCGTTTGATGGTAAAGTCACATAGAAGCCCCATTCTTTGAGCCCTACATGATGATATGATGCCTGGTGTCAAGGAGGATCGTCTTATATATATTTTACATCTGAAGCTTTTACCCAGCTGTTGAATTTTTCAGGCCAGTTCTTCCACTGGACAAAGACTTGTCTCTCTCCTTTAACGGCGCGTTCCTTGAGAACGAGTTGTACTTTTTGTAATTCTTGATCATAAAATGACCCCTGGATGGGTTTGCCATCGAAATCTTTCAATTTATACACAGGCGGGTTGCGATGAATACATTCAGTTATTGTAAATATCTCATCTGTAAAACTCTGCTCGTACTTTTTGTCAAATACACCTCGTAGTTTTGATATCCTAACATGATCGCCCTCCATAAATTTGGCTTCTGCCGACCTTTTGACGGTCTAATGTAAAGATTGTCAAACACCAATCTAAAGAAATTTCGACAGGAGGCAAAATTTATTTACTTACTTCCATCTGTGTCATTTTTATACGACTGTGATAGCTGTGATTATAACTCTTTACTAGATCCTGTAAAACCTCGATGTAACGTTTGTGTAATGTAATGTTTTTAGCTGTAAAATATCTCCACATCAGATTTTTAAGAGTGCGGTTAAATCTCTTTACCACAGGGGCCTTAACGTCACTCGCTGTTGAAAAATTTCCATCAAAGCCCGGAAACTCTTCTTAAAAAAATTATTTACCGTCATCCGTCTGTAGCTTTGCAGGCGTCTCGCTCTCCTCCAGCACTGATTCGAACGCCTTCACTGTCTCAATCGCAGTCTTTCTTTTTAAAACGCGTACATAGGCCTTTTTTGAAAATACATCGATAACGGTCAACAAGTAATTTTGATCGTCGTTATATCTAGCCAATGCCTGCATGTCTTCTGTTCATCACTTTTATGGACAGAATTTCTAGGCGTAGCCAGGGGTTGGAGGGGATCCGGTTCGGGAACCACAGAATTTCATCTCTGCTATTTGCGGACGATGTTGTTCTGCTGGCCTCATCGGACCGGGACCTTCAGCATGCACTGGGGGGGTTTGCAGCCGAGTGTGAAGCGGCCGGGATGAGGATCAGCACCTCCAAGTCTGAGGCCATGGTTCTCGACCGGAATAAGGTGGTTTGCTTTCTCCGGGTCGGTGGAGAGTTCTTGCCCCAAGTGGTGGAATTTAAGTATCTTGGGGTCTTGTTCTCGAGTGAGGCAAAAGGGGAGCGTGAGATTGATAAACGGGTCGGTGCAGCGGCAGCAGTGATGCGGTCGCTGTATCGGACCGTCGTGGTGAAGAGGGAGCTGAGTCGCAAGAGGAAGCTCTCGATTTACCGATCGATCTACGTTCCCACCCTCACCTATGGTCACGAGCTTTGGGTAATGACCGAAAGGATGAGATCGCGGATACAACCGGCTGAAATGAGTTTCCTCCGCCCGGTGGCTGGGCGCACCCTTAGAGATAGGGTGAGGAGTTCGGTCATCCGGGAGGAGCTCGGGGTGGAGCCGCTGCTCCTCTACATCGAGAGGAACCAGTTGAGGTGGCTCGGGCATCTGATCCTGGACGCTTCCCTGGGGAGGTGTTCGGGGCATGTCCTACCGGGAGGCGAAGGCGATCCACTCCTCCATAGCTCCCGGGGTGAAGAGGATTGTAATAAACTCTTTTAATGATGTGTTTCACCGACATGTTAAACGAGAAATGAATGAGCTGAGATCCGAATATGCTTCTTAATGTTTTTTATTCAACAGGTTATGTCAGCATTCGAACGTAATGCTATACGAAGATATAAGATATAAAAAGATATTAAATATATATATATACATATATACACATAAAAAAAAAAAAAATATATATATATATATATATATATATATATATATATATATTCTTGCATTTCACAAAACAGGTACTTGTTTTACTGTCAGATCTGGCATCTTTTCCGTTTCTTCACAACTGTATCCAATGCATCCATTGCAGATTGGTTGGGTGATGTGAGCTTGACCTTTTCAATGACGGCAGTTGCTGGGCATCGAGGTGGCCTGGCTCGACTCTGCAGCTTGGTAGTGACAAGTGCTTTGCCAAGTTCTTCCAGGAAAAGCCGACGTATATATATATATATATATATATATATATATATATATTTATACACACAGGGTGATATTTATACAGCTGTCCAAACCCCTCCCTTCGTTATTTTCCTTCCAGTTATAAAACAAGGTAGGATAGGGTTAATTATTCCCCTTCCTGTCATAAAACAAGCGGGGTGGTTACTATTTTAATTTCCTTTTGACATAAAAAAGGGAGAGGGGTATTATTTTAATTACTTTTTGATATAAAAAGGGGGAGGGGTTGTTATTTTAATTTCTTTTTTATATAAAAAAGGGGCGGGAGGGGTTTTATTACCTCCGGGGGACCATAAAGCAATACAGGTTTGACATTTTGGTGTATGCTTCTACTCTCTCACACCCTTATTTTACAAACCCAGGTCGGTTTCATTTGCCATTAAAAGAAAAGTGGAAATGGAACTTCAAAGTCTCCACGACCGAACAGCATCCGATTCCAAGAATGGAGGATATGATGTCAAGCCTGGCAGGGGGACAGAAGTTCACAAAACTCAATATGAGCCATGCATATCAGCAAATAGTCCTTGAAGAGGAATCAAGGAAGTTTGTGAGTGTCAGCACTCACAAAGGTCTTTTTACATATACACGTCTGCCTTTTGGAGTAAACTCCAGTCCTGCTATTTTCCAACGCACCATGGAGAATGTACTTCAAGGTATGGCAAATGTGGCAGTGTATTTAGAGGACATTATATTGAGAGGAAGAGATGACAGCATCTGCAAACACTCAACGAAGTGCTGCAGAGGTTGGAGGATAAAGGGCTGTGGTTGAAACGGAGCAAGCGTCAGTTCATGGAAAACAAAGTAACATTCTTGAGTAATCAAGTGGACAGGACAGGCCTGCATCCAATGTCAGCGAAGGTCAAAGCAGTCCAGGATGCTCTGGTACCATATCTGCCCCATTTTTCAATGTTCATCTTGTTCAATGCTCTCCACATAATGGACAGAATGTAACAGATGTTATTCTTGCATTTCACAAAACAGGTACTTGTTTTACTGTCAGATCTGGCATCTTTTCCGTTTCTTCACAATTGTATCCAATGCATCCATTGCAGATTGGTTGGGTGATGTGAGCTTGACCTTTTCAATGACGGCAGTTGCTGGGCATCGAGGTGGCCTGGCTCGACTCTGCAGCTTGGGAGTGACAAGTGCTTTGCTAAGTTCTTCCAGGAAAAGCCGACGTCGGTTCCGTTTGAGCAAATATTGAGCAATGCAGAGGTCTGCCCTGCACCTTCAGAATTTCCTTGGGAAGTTCTGGCTTATTTTTTCTGACTGTTCCCACTGTTCAGCTTTCTATTCTTCAGTTCATCTCCAAGGCGATAGGATGTAAATGTAAATGTGACGTCACGTGATTTTATGACATTGCAGCCCTTTATTCATCTCCAGCACCACACGCATCCCCTGATTCTTCTCGGCTGCTCCTCCAGGTAGCTTTCCACTGTATACGTGCATATTCCCGGCATAGCTAGATTTTGCTTCACAGGCCACCCATATTTTGATGCCATACTTGGCGGGCTTGTTAGGCATGTACTGTAAACCTTCTGGAGCTCATTTTTGGTGTGTTTGTCAAAGAGACTACATGAGAACACTGACAAGAACAAGGGAGAGAAAGTTTCCCCTCTACACACAGCTGGGTCTGAATGGCTATTCAGACAATCAAATCAATCAAAATACACATAGCTGGGCAGTCTAAATAGGTATATCAGAGAGACATGTTTATTTTGGGTCTGAACAGCCACTTACCCACATTAAAGAATCCGGGTCAAAATGACCTGCAACATCATCTTTGTGTACCAACTCTGTACAGACACTTCACTTGACATCAAATTGTCCAGATTTTACACATCTGTTCATGACCCTTAATGAGGAAAAGTCACAAAATTTCATGAAGAAAAAGTCAGGATAACCACTACTTTTATGAACACAAAAACGGATATGGGTCAAATTGACCCTAAGCATAATACGAGGGTTAAAGCTTTTCTAGGTTTGCTAAACTTTTATAACAAATTCTTGCCGAACTTGTCTACTGTGCCGGCTCCATTACACAAGTTACTGAGGAAAGATGAGAAATGGAGGTGGGCGGTTGAGCAAGAAGAGGCTTTTAAGCAGGCAAAGAAGTTACTACAAAGCAGTCAAGTGTTGGTTCATTACGATGAACAAAAACAACTGGTACTGTCATGTGATACTTCACCTTATGGGGTGGGGGCAGTCTTGGCACACAGACTGGAAGGGGGAGCAGAAAACTCATGGGAGGCACAGCTTTTCCTTCATGAAACAGACTGAATAAGGGCTTATGGTCTGTGTACAAATCACAAATTTAAGTCCACACAAATATTTGTGAAAGTACTGCACCCCAAAAATAACTGCTAAGCCCTCTTTATCCAACTGCAAATAGTTTTTTTCTGCTGCTGTGAGTGTGTGTGACGCATGAGTTCTCAGAGGATCATGAGATGGGCTATTCTGTTAAGAGCATATGAATATGCCATGGTGTACCGGCGTGGACAGGACAATGCAAACGCAGATGCTCTCAGTAGACTTCCACTTCCAGAGAAACTTGGGCATCCAGACTCAGAAGACCAGGTATTATTGGTAGAGCAGGATCAGAGTTCAGTGGTCAACTCGGAAGAGCTTTGTAGGTGGACCAGTAAAGACCCCGTACTCGCCCGAGAGAATAAATACATACTCAGAGGGTGGCCCTGTAACCTGGATGTTGCTTTCAGTCCATACACTATGAAGCAACAGGAGCTGAGTGTACAAGATGGGTGTGTACTGTGGGTGTGCCGTGTGGTGATTCGGGAAAAAGGATGTGGTCTTACGTGGAAGCAGCATCAATTGCACCCTGAAATGAGTTAAATGAAGGGTTTGGCTCGTAGCTATATGTGGTGGCCTAATATAGACAGTGATATTGAAAGTTCGGTCAAATCGTGTTCCACTTGTCAGGAACACCAGAACGCTTCGGCCTGTGCACCGCTACACCCGTGGGAGTGACCTGACCAACGGTGACGACGACTTTATGTTGATTATGCTGGGCCGTTCATGGGAAAGATGTTCTTGGTGGTGATTGATGCACATTCAAAGTGGTTGGAGGTCTACCCTGTTTCGACAGTAGAGTTTTATTCAGTTATCGGATAACTTCATAGTCAACAACAGGACTGTCTCCTGCAGAAATGTTGATGGGGAGGAAGTTGAGGTGCATGTTGGATCTGCTACACCCAAATTTGTAGAAGAAAGTGGAACTGAAACAGTCAAACCAGAAAGTTCAGCATGATCAACATGCTCGGTTCAGAAGTTTTCAGAATAGGCGACCAGGCCCGGAAGAGCGCTCGAGGCCGAGGCGCTGGAAGGAGCGAATTCAATACGAATAATAATAAAAAAAAAGTCAGCCAACTACCCCGGGAGAAGCTGCTGCCGATGATCGTCCACGCACAGAGCGGCACAAGCGCTAAGTCTCCTGCTGTTAAATCCACTCCTGCGGTGATGCGACAAGTCTCTGCCGTCACTGCGATGAGACCTCAGTCCTGCCTGAAGTTTCCGTGGTCCAGATGAGCCGCTCCACACCCCTTCAAGTCTCAAGCTTCTTCTCTTGATGTGCCAGATGCGCCGGCTCCAGCTGGAGTCACTCATTCACGCCTCTGTAATTTCACAATCACATTTTGCGGAGTGCCCTGGCACTTCCAGTGAAGTAGAAAGGCTGGTGTAATATTCCTGGAATATGTTTGTGTCCAGCTGTCCGTGGAGCCTGCCTCCCTCGCAAACAGTCCTTTAGCACGGGGCAGAAATTTTGAGCGGACCTCCAATCCTGGGGCGTCCCCCCAAAGCATGGCTACTTCAAGGCTAGCAGGCAGTCCTCTGCCCCCCTAAGTGCAGTTCACTATTCGAAATGCTAAAGCACCCGCAACACTCAAAGCAAATAATGCCAAATGGGTGTGGACTGCCGTCTGTTGGGTAAACATCCACTGCTAGTCTCATTCAATCCAGACTATTTCCCGGCGCAGTTCTGACACTCTACTGGCACGAGGACCGCACGTGGTCAGGTACGGAGCTTAATAGGTGGAGGGTTTGGATTTGTGGCGCAGCGTTCCCTCTCACTCAGCGGTCATGCGCGATGCCCTCGCACCTGGAGCTTGACCTCCCCCTTGAGGAGTGACCATCCCACCCGGCGCTGACAGAGCCGCCATCGCGCAGTAGAATGGTGTCTGCACTGTCGGCAACCGGCTCATAGCGCTTGAGAACATCATTGCGCTCTTTATGAGCTCCGTGGACTCCCACAGAGATTTTGGAGACACAATAATCCGTGGTGCTCTGCTCGTGGCGCCTCCTCCACACAAAGCCGCCGCCTGGGGGGAACAGCCGTATAATAGCCGAGCTGATCATCGCCACTCCTCTTGGAGAGACCAGTCGTCTGCTCTCACCTCTGCTCCCTCCAAAAGCGTAGGAAGAACTTTGTATCTAAAAGTATGCATCTAAACCTAGTCTAACTTGGAAAAAAAATAAGATGCATTACTTTGGTATCGGGTCTGTTTCTTCTATGCCCAAAATTAGGGTTTATCATCCGCCAAGTTCTCTTCCGGTTCCAGTCAGTCCGAACTCCGGCTTCAAAATTTTTTTTTTGTTTGACATCGTCTCTGCCTCCTTATACCTGATGCCAGAACTGTCCCTGGGGAAGTTTATGGAGCCAAGACGTTATGTTTTTCCTCAGTTTCGCCACAATAAGAAGCATAGGCGTCAAATAACTCTTTGCCGTCTCTCAACAGATCCCGGTTCCAGCCAAAAGTCAGGGGAGTTTCAATTCTGCCATTAACTCTTCTGATTACTCAGACTCGCCAGTTTTTAGCAGGGGTCGCCACAGGACCGCGAAAGCCACCACTTCAGAGGATCACTCAGTAGGAACTGCGTGCCAGACCTGCTCTGTTCTCAGCTCCCTCGTGTGATGTCTGAAGCGATGTCTGTCTGTGATTCTGTTCAGAGGCAAGCAGGACATCGTCATCTACAGAGTCATCTCTTTCTGAGGCTGATTGGGCCGGTCCCTCGGGTCTCCATCTTAGGAGAATCTTGATCAGATCTTGATCTTTGTACACTGCAAGTTTGGGGAACCGAATTCCTCTGACGGCTCAGCTGACAAAAGCAAGTGTGTTTTTGAAGAACCAGCGGGACTTGAAGTTCCCAGAGGAGTGGGCACTGTGCACCGATGACCCTTTCGTCCTAGACCCGCCCCGGAGTCCGGGTCCGCTCCTGTGCTCAAGGCTCCTATCTTGAAGGAGTATCTTCCGAATTGAAAGAGCCTGTCTCCTCACCTGCCCATATGGATCGAGAAAATACACGGTCATTGAAACGGCCTTCAGTTACACAGTCAACCCCCAGGTTCTGCGTCACCACATGGACCTGAGTGAACTCAGAGAACCAGCGGTCATGTCTGATGGAGGAGGACAGCGCTCTCCTGACAAAGCAAATAATTGAGCTACTGCCAAAGCAATCCTCCTACACTGGATTTTACTCCAGATACTTTCTGGAACCCAAGAAGACAGGAGAGTGGAGACCTGTTCTGAATCTCAGTCTCCTCAACCAATTCATGACCAGACAGCGGTTCCGGACTACCAGCAGACTCCTGGAGTGTGAGAGTGGATGACCTCCATAGATCTTGCAGAGGCCTACTTCCACAACACGGTCTCTAGTGTCTAGTGCCTCGTTTTTTCACCAAGTGCGTGGAGGAGTGGCTCGAACCACTAAGAAGACAGGGTCTGCGGATTCTGACGTACTTGGACTACTGGTTGATTGAGTCCAAACAGGATTCATGAGCGCCCACCAGCTTAGCTTAAGGGGTGTTTCTCGTAGCTGCAGAACAAATTCAATGTCTCCGAAGGGGTTTCAGAGAGTTATCAACATTTTTATGTTTGTTGGTCTGAAAGGTACAGGTCCCGCGGACTGAAAACACGTTTTCTGCTGTTTAATCTCTGCTCAGGGCTGTCTCAGAACATGAAAATTTCGCCTGGCACGATAGCTGAAGCGGTCATTCTAGTAGGTGCTGAACTAATTCAACATTTCTGAAGTGGTTGCAGAGTGATAACATTTTTATGTTTGTCAATTCTGAAAACCACCGTCACTCGGGTGAAAACCTGTTTTTCTGAACAGTTCACTCACTGCTCAGAATAGTGCCAGAACATGAAAATATCAGCTGCAACTGTTGGAAAAAGAGTCTTTCGAGTATATTCGGCACTAAATCCACTTTTTTGGACTATTTTCAGGGTGGAATCAACAATTTTTATTCTTCCTGGTCAGAAACCGAACCTCTCTCGGGCTGAAAACGCATTTTTGCACTGTTCACTCACTGCTCAACGATGCCTCAGAACATGAAAATTTCACCTGACACTGTAGCAGAAGCTGTCTTTCTAGCAGCAGCAGAACTAATTCAACCTCTCTGTGTGGTTTCAGAGAGTTATCAGGATTTTAATGCTTGTTCGTCTGAAAACCACCTTTTCGTGGCCTGAATACGTGTTTTCTGCTCGGTTCACTTACTGCTTAGGCGGGACTCAGAACATGAAAATGTCACCTCAAACTATAGCAGAAGTGGTATTTCTAGTAGTTGCAGAATTTAATCACGATGTCTGAAGTGGTTTCAGAGGTAAGTACATTTTTATGTTTGTAAAAATGTAATTACCACAGTCACTTGCGCTGAAAATGCGTTTTCTGCACTGTTCACTCACTGCTAAGGACTGACTCAGAACATAAAAATTTCACCTGCTACTAAAGCAGACCGGGGTCTTATTAGTAGGTGCCGATCTAATTCAACATGTTAAAATGTTGACTCGTTCCTGCCTCCTGTGACTTTCACCACTGCACTTGGGTCCTGCTCCACGTCTTGACCCGTGACAGTCAGAAGTGGTTTCAAAGATGTAACAAAATCTTTATCTTTTTCGGTGTGAAACGCAGCTTCTCTCGGGCAGAAAACGCATTTTTTGCGCTGTTCACTCACTGATCAGAAAAGCCTCGGAACTTGACAATATCACCTGCAACTATAGGCAAAACGTTTTTAGAGGGTTATCAACTATTGTATTTTTGACAGTCTGAAACCAAGCTTCTCTCAGGCTGAAAATGCATATTCTGCACTGTTCACTGACTGATCAGAATAATCTCAGAACATAAAAATATCACCTGCCTCTATTCCAGAAGGGGTCTTTCTCATAGCTGCAGAACGAATTCAACCTGTCAGAAGAGTTATCAACATTTTTATGTTTGTCGGACAAAAAAACACAATCCCTCGCGCTGAAAACGCGTTTTCTGCACTGTTCACTCACTGCTCAGCGATGCCTCAGAACATGAAAGTTTCGCCTGCAACTACAGAAAAAACACTCTTTCGACTATATTCAACACTAATCCCATACGAATAGGGCGCTGCGACTGGCCTACAAGCAGCCGTTCCACATTTCCTGCTTCCAAGCCATGGGATGAGTTTGACGAGAGCCAGGTGCTGCTATGAGGTGGATCTGGAGACTCTGTTCCCAGAGTTGGCTGAGTTCCGTGTGGTGGAGTCAAGTACGTTCCCGCTTGATCTTCTCCTGCGCCTCATGTCATCCGCCGCCGTCGTATCGAAGTTGAGCTCTCTCTCCGCCGCCAGCTCAAGAATCATCCCACTTCACTAACGGCCTGCTGGCGTTGGATGGCGAGACTACACCAAGGGCACGACCGCATGTTGTCTGACCACAACTGGAAGAAATCTGGACTATTCCCGGCGCGGTTCTTACACTCCACTGGCACTAGGACCGCACTTGGTCAGGTACGGAGCTTACTGCCTGGTGGAGGGTTTGGATTCCCACCGCGGCGTTCCCGCTCATTCAGCCGTCATGCACTATGCATGATGCGTTCGCCCCGGGAGGAGTGACCATCCCACCCATGTTTACACCGTCGGCAACCAGCTCATAGTGCTTGAGAACATCACGCGCTCTTTATGAGCTCCGTGGACAGGCTCATACATCGCAGATCCTCTCTCACTTTACCAGAGATTTTGGAGTTTCAACAGTCTGTCGGCGTGGTGCTACGCTCGTGGCACCTCCTCCACACACAGCCACTGCCCGGGGGGGAACACCGTCACTGGTCGAAGGGGCGGGGTGACCTCAGCCGTCCAAATCATAGCTGTGCTGATCATCGCTTCTCATCTTGGAGAGACCAGTCCGCTGCTCTCACCTCTGCTCCCTCCAAAAGCGTGAAGAAAACTTTGTATCTGAAACTATGCATCTGTAACAGGTCTGAATACTGTGACCTTGTCTTCAGTTCAAACGTGGCGTCTCAATGTGGTCAGTAGAACGCCGTCTGAAACAAAATGCGGACAGAGCCACACAAAGCTTTCACATTTGTCGATGGTGAGAAAAGTAATCCAAGGGATTCTGTTTTTTCTTTGTGGTAACCCACACCACAATTAGATGTCTTTCTGAAACATCACTCCCAAACATCTCACTTTGTCATACAACAACTGTCATACATCATGAACCACATGCATAATTTATTTTCATCTGAATGTATAAGTCTGCCATTAAACCTTTTGGCTAGTGTTGGGAAATAATAAAACTTTACTTTTCACCGTTATTCACCACAAGGAAACCGAACTCCACACAACTCAATCACCCGTGCCATGTCAGCGTAGGTTGTCAGTATGAGCTTACAAGTGCCACATCCACACAGAGCGAACTCAAAGTACGAAGGAAAAACAGTATACTTAAAAACCATGTCACCATCCACACACTCAGACCCCCAATCAATCAATCCCAAGTGGAACAAGCATTATAAACAAATGGATTTGACTAACCTGAAACTAAATGAGGACAGAGTCACACTAGGCTTCCACATTTGTCGATGGTGAGAAAAGTAATAAAAAAAAGTGTCACTTCCTATTTACCCACACATCTTCAATGCCTAACCTCTGTCCTTTCCTGCCCTCTACTGACCTAATTATATACCTGCCGGTTAATCAACTCCATTAAATTATTTAATTAAAATAATTAAATGACATCTAACACATACTCTGTGACCACACATAAATGGCCGTCACACTAGAAAGGCAGTTTTTTGTCATCAAATTGTCATGTTCTGAGGCCTTCGCTGAGCAGTGACTGAACATTGCAGAAAACGCTTTTTCAGCCCGAGGGACTGTGGTTTTGAGACAGATAGACATGAAAATGTTGTAACCTCTCTGAAACCACTTCAGACAAGTTGAATTAGTTTGGCACTTACTAAAAACACTCCTTCTGCTTATATTGGCACGTGAAATGTTTATGTTCTGAGGCATCCCTGTGCAGTGAGTGAACAGTGCATAAAACACGTTTTCAGGCTGAGAGAAGCTCGGTTTCTGACCAGGAAAAAAGAAGTTGATAACACACTGATAAACAGTTCAGAAAGGTACATTTAGTGCTGAATATACTAGAAAGAGAGTTTTTCCTATTGTTGCAGTTGAAGTTTTCATGTTCTGAGTCACGACTGAGCAGTGTTTGAACAGTGCAGTGAACGCCATTTTCAAAATATAAAATCGCTTTGAATGTGTGAGTGCTGAATATACTAGAAATAGTCTTTTTGCTATATTTACACTTGATATTTTCACTGCTCTCAGGCTATTCTGATTAGTCAGTGAAGAGTGCAGAAAATGCTTTTTCTCCCGAGGGACAGTGGTTTTCAGACCGACAATCATTAAAATGTTGATAACTCATTGAAACCACTTCAGAGAGGTTGAATTAGTTCTGCAGCTACTAGAAAGACTATAGCAGATTCTGCTATAGTATTAGTTGAAATTTTCATGTTCTGAGGCATCGCTGAGAAAAAGTCTAAAAAAAGTTCTGAAATGTACGTTTAGTGTTGAATATACTAGAAAGAGTGCCTTTCCTATAGTGGCAAGTGAAATTTTCATGTTGTGAGGCATCCCTGAGCAGTGAGTAAACAGTGCATAAAACGTGTTTTCAGCCAAAGGAATAACAGTAATAGAGATAGAAGTAAAAATGTTGATAACTCTCTTAAATCACTTTAGACAGGTTGAGTTAGTTCTGCACCTTGTCGAAATACCTTTTCTGCTATAGTGGCAGGTGAAATTTTCATCTTCTGGGGAATCGCTGAGCAGTGAGTGAACAGTGCGTAAAATGCGTTTCCGGCCAAAGAGAATGTAGGTTTCGGAACGGCAAAAATAAAATTGTTGATAACCCTCTAAAACAGTTCAAAAATGTAGGTTTAGTGTTGAATATATTAGAAAGACTGTTTTTGCAGGTAATATTTTCAGGTTCTTAAAATATTCTGATCAGTGAGTGAACAGTGCAAGAAAACACGTTTTCAGCTCGAGAGAAGCTCGGTTTCTAAAACAGGAAAAAAAATAGTTGATAACCCCCTGAAATACAGTTCAGAAATGTAGGTTCAGTGTTTATTTTACGAGAAAGAGTGTTTCTCCTATAGCTGCTCGAGAAATTTTCATGTTATCTGGCATCCCTGAGCAGTGAGTGAACAGTGCATAAAATGCGTTTTCACCCAAAGAAAACGTGGTTTACAGACCGACAAAAATAAAAATGTTAACACTCTTAAAACACTTCAGACAGGTTGAGTTAGTTCTGCACCTTGTAGTAATACCGTTTCTGCTATAGTGGCAGGTGAAAATTTCATTTTCTGGGGCATCGCTCTGCAGTGAGTGAACAGTGCGTAAAACGCGTTTTCGTCTGAAGAGAATGTGGGTTGGGGACCGGCAAAAATAAAATTGTTGATAACCCTCTAAAAACAGTTCAGACAGCGTAGATTTCTGCTGCAACTACAAAAAAGACCCTTTCTGCTGTCGTGGGAGGTGAAAATTTAATCTTCTGAAGCTTCCCTCAGAAGTTGTGGCACAATGCAGAAAACGCGTTTTCAGTCTGAGATAAGGTGGGTTTCGGAACGCCAAACCTAAAATGTTGATAACTTTCGAAAAACACTTCAAACAGCTTAGATTTGATGTGCAACTACTAGAAAGACCCATTCTGCTATACTGGGAGGTCAAAATGTCATGTTCTGAAGATTCCCTGAGACGTTATGGCACAATGCAGAAAATGCTTTTTCAGTCTGAGATAAGGTTGGTTTCGGAACGCCAAGCACCTTTATCTGCCCTTTATCTTCTCTTTATCTGCTTTCAATCGTTCCTTATTTCCATCTCTCTTTGACCGTAGTCCGAGTGTAGGAGAAATGGAAGGAATATTGAGATCAGGAGGCAAAGCCCTTGCTTCGCCTGCTGGTCTCTCCCTCTGGCCAAGAACTTGACCGTGCAGAAGAGGAGACCACATGGCGATGGATGCACCCCCACCAGGAACCTTGTGTGACCCAGCTGGATTGCTCCGTCGCTTCTCCCATCCATCAATGACTGAAGTCCGGGTGTAGCAGAGATGGGAGAACCTTTGGCTAATGTGGAGATGCGCTAGTCGGGGCTCCGCCCGTAACTCCAGGTTCGCCAGGCAGGTCAACTTGACTAGGTGGAGAGAGAATCCTCACCACATAGACTGTCCTGAGATAAACAATGCGGAGTGCAAACAGGAAAGAACTACAACGTCCAGACGCCTTAATGATTGGAGCTGGACCTTGTGTGGGGAGCAACACTGCGGATAAGTGCGCAGGAGAAGCGTCACCAAATTAGGTGAAGATTCACCGGTGGCCTGTCTCTAATCACAGAGGGGTGGCGTGCCAAGAGACCTGCTGCTATCTCCAAACGCCAGGTCTCACGCCAGTCCGGCCTACTCGATGTCTTACGGCAATGACCTCACCCCCAAGGTCGCGCAAAATGTTGTTAGTCCGAATGTAGTGAAGTTTCACGAGTAACCCTCCATACAGCGGGTATGGGTGTCCCCCTGGGGCCCTCTTGTTGCCAAACCAGGTACTTCCCTGCTCCGGCGACTACACAGGGGAACCTGACGCCATCCCATGGCCACAGCACTAGTTTGAGCCCAACGTGGAAGAACTAGGCACTAATAACCGTCCATATTTGGAGGGAGAACTCGCCAGTGGAGACACGTTTGGCCCATGACAAAGCGCTGCCAAAGAGAGCGATTCTCTCATCTATTGTCCAGAGCTGCTGGAAGCACCTGTAAACAGGACAACGTGAGGCAAAGAAGAAGGTGCTCCGTCAGACAAATAGAAATCTGCAAAAGATGAGACAGAAGTCGAGGAGGCTGCTTGGCAGGTTTCTGCCAAGGAAACTCCTCTGATGGCAGCTATGGATGTTGTCCCTTTTTACCACCTGCCAGAGCCACCCACAGCTTATCTGTTTTCCTGAAGGCTCTCACTGCAAGCGCCAGTGATTCTCATCCGGGTGGCGGGTAAGACAGAAAGCCTTCACTGAAAAATTGCTGACCTTGGCACAAAGAAATTTGTGAAAAAAGACTAATCGAGAAGGCACATAGTTCTCCAAACCCTCCTGATGGAGGCCAGGCCCAGGAGGAGAGCTGCTCCAAAGGAGCCTGATCAAGGGGCTTGAAGGGAGCTTCAGAGAGAGTATTATATACCAATTGAAGATCCCAATAGGGGCAGATGCGTCTGGAGATAGGTCTGAGTCTTCGAGATCCCTGCATGAACTGGACTAGCAACGGACAACAGTCCACACCCATTTAGCATTACATGCTTTGAGTGTTGAGGGTGATTTAGCATTTAGGACCACCTGCTAGCCTTGAAGTAGCCCCCTGCTGCAGGACTGTTTGCAGGACATGAACTGGTTGCAGCACACCCTTGTGTGAGTGTGTGTGTGAGCACAGGTGGCAGAGTTACGCAGTCCAGAACACCTCCCGGGACTCTGGAACACCTATGAGGTCATCTTGACCACAAAGCTTAAACCCCAGCCTTGCAATGTGGCCTGACCTGAGAACCATGAGCAATTACCATGGCCATCCATACCGGACGTCTGACTGGCACCGCTGGCTCCTTTGCAGACAGCCTTCAAGGAGATGCACGTTTTACTGCACTGAACCGCCTGTAATGTCACCGGCGATGTTGCTTTGGTATGACGGAAGGTGGTGTGCCCATGGTCCTGTCAATATCTCCGATGGCCAGGGCCTCACACGGGACCGGCCTATGAGACTTCTTATGCAACCGCCACGCCCAGGGTCTATCCAGCGTGAATGAATTAATGAATGGGTTGTGAAGATGTAGCATTAACAACCCCTCATACATAGAGTGTAATTTTACACTCTGGGTGGCAGGAGCTGCCGCCTCATCTTTGTCACCTTAAGCTGATATAGAAGGTGGCGTTTACAACCCCTCATATATGGTGTGTACCCTACACTGTGGATCAGCAGGAACTGCGTTGCCCTCGTTTAGCCACTCTGCGGCTGAAATAGAAAGTGGCATTAACAGTCCTCCAAACCTATAGAGAAAACATTTACTGAGCAGCTACAGTCAGGGTTCTAGTCTGAGCTGAGCAAGAAAGAGGGAGTTTATTCACAAATGAATAAACAGTCATGCAGGAATCCGGTGGATCTCGGGACGCTGCACTCTGCACAGCACTGTAATGAAGCAGATACTGGCGTCCCAGAGCCAGTGCTGTGAATGAGGGCCGAAGGTTTGCAGGGTTCGGCTGCTCCTGAAGACAGAATGACATGAGACATGAGATACTCCCTTGAAAGCAGCCACAGATGTTGCCAGGCATCTCGTCAAGTGTGCTCTCAGGGATTCCGGTGCCCGTTTTTTCGCAGTCTCATAGGCTTTCATGATGGCAATTCTAAGCCAATGTGAAAACCTGTGAGTGGACAGCGCCTGCCCCTTCTTACCACCAGGGAGAGCCACCCACAGACTGTCCGTCTTTCCGAAGGTTTGGACTCGATCCAGTTAAGCTTTTAGCGCTGCTCGTATGAATGGGGAGGAGGGCAGAAAGTCTTTACTGATAAGGTGCTGACCTGTGAAGAAGAAGAGAGACATTTAGGTGCGATGGCAGGGTTGGGTCTAAGTGATACCGCCGAGTCATCGACACCAAAAGAGATGCAATCAGGGCTGATCGAAAAAGAGCTACTAGCTCCTTGGAGGCCTGATCAAGTGGCTCAAAAGGGGCTTCGGAGAGTGAATTGAGTACCAGCTGCAGGTCCCAGTAATGACATAAAGGTCTTGAGGTTGGTCTAAGCCTTTTCACTCATCTCATGAAACGGCTCACTTGACGATGCTTGCCGAAGGGGTGGCCGTCCAGACCATTGTGTAGCATGGAAAGGGCTGCTACATAAACCCGTAATGTAGGGCTGCTCCGACCTTGGTTAACCAGATGCTGCAGAAACAAGAGGATGAGAGAAATAGTTGCCGATAATGGGCAGGCTGACTGGGTTCCACACCACCGGGGAAACATGTCCAATTAGCATTGTATACTCTGAGGGTTGGCAGAGCTTAAACGTTCTGAAAAGTCAATTGGACATCAGGGGGCAAGTGACTGATTGTTAACCCTGGAGAAGCCAAACCTTGCGGGGTGGTTCTAGACCTCAGGGTTCCTGATGTTTGCAGAAGCGCTGACCTCGATGGAGGGAACTCCCAGTGGCCTTTGATCCGCATATGACACATCTCCGGATACCAGCTGGAGCTGGGGCTGTTTGGATTAAGGGAAGGAGGGGGAAAGGCATACAGGAGGCCTTTTGGCCACCTTGGATGAGCCAGGGCGTCCACATCCAGTGGAAGGTCATCAGATCTACGGGGAGAGAACCAGAGAGGACATTTGAAGCTCTATCTGCTGGCAAAGACATCAGCCACTGGGTGGCCGAAAAACTCGCTGATCATGTTTGCCATCTCCTGAGATAAACTCCATTAATCTGGCAGAGCCCTCAATGAGGCTAAATGTACATCAGCCCAGAGAAAAAATCTTTGTGGCGAGGTTGTGTGACACAGACGACCTCACGCCACCCTGACGGTTGATGTAGGCCACTGTGGTGGCGCTGTCTGATCTCACCATAACGTCGTTCCCAATTAGATGGAGAGAAAGGGCCACCAACACTCTAAAACCGCCAACAGTTCCATCAGGTTCATGTGACGACCTTCGGAACTGCTCCAGATCCCGCTGACGCAAATCTGATCCAGGTGGCCTCCCCCGCCGGACAGAGATGCATCTGTAAAGACTTGTAGGAATTGTTGGATCCTGAAAAGCGCGCTGAGTCCCAGTCAGAGCACGACTTTCCTGGGGGTCATGCTGGACTCAGTCTCCGGTCAGGCCCGACACTCGAGATTTGTCTTCTGGTCTTTGGTCTGGAGTCGGGTGAGGGTGCAGACCGCGAAACCACTTCTGAAGACCTCGCATGTTGAGCAGACCAAGGCGTGGGCCCCTGCCTCAATCGCGCGATGTGGTCCAACACCAATCTGGTGTGTGCTCATGACTCCTGTTTGGACCTGGCTAGAATCAACCAGTAGTCGAAGTACGTCAGAATCCGCACACCCTGTCTCCTTAGTGGTTCGAGCCCCGCCTTCATGCACTTGGCGAAGGTGCGAGGCACAAGACACTAGAAACTGTGTTGTGGAAGTAGGCGTGTGCAAGATCTATGGAGGTCATCCACTCTCGCACTCTGACGCACTCCAGGAGTCTCCTGCTGGTCCGGAACCGCTATCTGGTCATGAATTGGTTGAGGAGACTGAGGTGCAGAACATGTCTCCACTGTGTCTTTTTGGGTCCTAGAAAGTACCTGGAGTAAAACCTAGCGTATCTGGATCGCTTTGCCACTCGTACAATTACTTCCTTTGACAGGAGAGCGCGGTCCTCCTCCATCAGACACGACAGCTGGTTCTCTGAGTTCACCCAGGTCCACGTGGTGTCGCAGAACCTCGGGGTTGACTGTGAATCTGAAAGACGTGTCAATGACCGAATATCTTCTCGATCCATATGGGCAGGTGAGGAGACAGGCGCTTTCAATTCAGAAGATACTCTTTCAAGACTGGCGACCTGACCACAGGAGAGGACTCCGGGTAGGGTCCAGGATGACAGGGTCGTCGGTGCACAGCGCCCACTCCTCTGGGCACTTCAAGTCCCGCTGGTTGTTCAAAAACAGACTTGCTTTTTTCAGCTGAGCCATCAGAGGAAGTAGGGCCACCAAACTTGTATTGTACCTTGATCTGACACAGCAATTCTTCTGAGATGGACACCCGAGGGACCGGCCCAATCTCAGAAAGAGATGACTAGGCAGGACGATGTCCTGCTTGCCTCTGAGAGGTTTGGAGGGCTGCAGAGAACAGAATCACAGACAGACATCGCATCAGACATCGCGTGAGGGAGCTGAGAACAGAGCAGGTCTGGCACGCAGCGCCTACTGTGAGAGCCTCTCAAGTGGTGGCTTTCACAGTCCTGTGGCGACCCCTGCTAAAAACTGGCGAGTCTGAGGAATAAGAAGAGTTAATGGCAGAATTGAAACTCCCCTGACTTTTGGCTAGAACGAAACGTGAGAGAGTGGAAAGAGTTATCTGACACCTCTGCTTCTAATTGTGGAGAAGCTAAGGAAAAACATAACTTCTTGGCTCCTGAAACCTCCCCGTCTCCTGAGACAACGTCAAACAAAAACACATTTTTGAAGCCGGAGTTCGCACTGACTGGAACCGGAGGTGAACTTGGCGGTGATAAGCCCTAATTTTGGGCAGACAGGAAACACACCCGATACCAATGTAATGCAGCTTATTTTTTATTTTACATACAATGATTTATTTGTAGGCTTTTGGAGGGATCGGAGGTGAGAGCAGCCGACTGGTCTCTCCAAGAGGAGCTGCGAGGATCAGTGCAGCTACGATCCAGATGGCTGGGCTCACCCCGCCCCTTCGACCAGCGACAGTGTTCCACCTGGGCGGCGGCTGTGTGTGGAGGAGGCGCCGCGAGCAGAGCACCACGCCAACGGGCTGTTGGATCTCCAAAATCTCTGGTGGAGTGAGAGAGGTTCTGCGATGGATGAGTCTGTCCATGGAGCTCATAAAGAGCGCGATGATCTTCTCAAGCGCTATGTGCTGGTTGCCGACTGCGTTGACACCATTCCACTGCGCGATGCTAGGATGGTCACTCCTCACGGGAGAAGTCAAGCTCAAGGGGCGGGGGTATCGCGCATCGCAAATCGCGCACGACTTCTGAGTGAGAGGGAACACAGCGCCACAATTCCAAACCCTCCACCTAAGCAGTAAACTCCTTACCTGACCACGTGTAGTGCTAGTGCCACCGGAGTGTCAGAACTGCGCCGGGAATAGTCCGGATATCTTCCAGAATCAGAATCAGAATCAGAATCAGAATCAGAATGAGATTTATTGCCATGGTCAGTGGGGAGCCCACTGACTAGGAAAGTGCCTTGGAATAAAGTGCAACAAAAAACAAATAAAATAAAATAAAATAAAATAAATAGAATAACATAACAACAAGGCTGTTCACAAATTTAACAGTCTGATGGCCGAGGGGAAGAAGCTGTTCCTGTGACGGGAGTTTCTGGTCGGGATGGACCGTAGCCTCCTGCCAGAGGGAAGAGGAACAAACAGTCCATGTCCAGGGTGAGAAGGGTCGGCTCTGATCCGACCTGCACGTCTCTGGGTCCTAGAGGCATACAGGTCCTGAAGAGGTGGCAGGCTGCAACCGATCACCTTCTCAGCAGAACGTACGATGCGCTGCAGTCGGCTCTTGTCCCTGGAGGTGGTGCTGTTGTACCAGACGGTGATAGAGGAGGTGAGGATGGACTGGATGATGGCCGTATAGAACTCCACCAGCAACTTCGTCGGCAGTCGTAGTTTCCGTACCTGCCTCAGAAAGAACATTCTCTGCTGGGCCTTCCTGATGAGGGACCTGATGGTTGGCTCCCATTTGAGGTCCTCATTGATGGTGGTTCCCAGGAAGTAGAAGGAGTCCACAATAGGAATAGGTAAACCAGCCAACATGAGAGGGGACCGAGAAACTGTGACTCTCCTGAAGTCTATGACCATCTCCACTGTCTTCTGGGCATTGAGCTCCAGGTTGTTGTGGCTGCACCAGGACACTAGCCGCTCCACCTCCCTCCTGTAAGCCGACTCATCTCCATCTTAGATGAGCCCAATGATGGTGGTGTCATCCGCAAACTTGATCAGCTTCACGGACTCGTGGCTGGAGGTGCAGCAGTTAGTGTACAGAGAGAAGAGCCATGGTGAGAGAACACAGCCCTGAGGAGACCCGATGTTGAGGGTCCGAGTGTCGGAGACAGTCGTCCCCAGCCTCACACGCTGACTTCGGCTGGTCAGGAAGTCTGTAATCCATCTGCAGAGGGAGTCAGGCACGTCCAGCTGGCCAAGCTTGTCTTCAAGCAGAGCTGGAAGAATTGTGTTAAAGGCAGAGCTGAAGTCCACAAACAGGATCCTGGCATAGGTTCCTGGGCAGTCCAGATGCTCCAGAACGAAATGAAGGGCCTGGTTCACTGCATCGTCCGCAGATCTGTTGGCTCTGTAGCCAAACTGCAATGAGTGCAGGTGAGAAGCAGTGATAGATTTCAGGTGGGACAGAACCAGGCGCTCAAAGGACTTCATGACCACAGACGTCAGTGCCACCGGTCTGTAGTCATTCAGTCCTGTGATCCTGGCCTTCTTGGGAACAGGGATGATAGTGGTGGACTTAAAGCAGGCAGGTACATGACAGGACACCAAGGAAGCATTGAAGATGTCCGTGAACACTGGAGCCAGCTCAGCAGCACAATGCCTCAGGATGGCAGGGGAAACTCTGTCCGGACCCGCCGCCTTCTGAAGGTTCAGCCTCCTGAACTGAGTGCGCACGTCCTGCTCCATGATGTCAAGAGAAAGAGGAAGAGGGGGGAGGTGAGGGGGTGGCTCATCAAAAGTGTCTGTGATCGACTTTGCTGTCTCAGTGACATCGTTCATCTTAGTTGTGTCACTAAGAGACAGCATAGTCCTTTGTTGTAAAGTGGAACATGGGGCTGGAGAGACCGCAGAGGTGTTGGTGCAAAATGGCTGCTCAAAGCGACAATAGAAGTTGTTCAAGTCCTGTGCAAGAGCGAGGTTGTTCAGAGTGTGGGGGGCACGTGGCTTGTAGTTAGTGGGCACCTTGAGCCCTCTCCACACCACAGCCGAGTCATTGGCTGAGAACTGCTGCGTTAGTTTGTCAGAGTATGCGGCCTTAGCTTTCTTCAGCTCCCTCTGAAACCGATACTTCATCTCTTTGTAGCAGTTCCTGCCCCCACTCTTGCGAGCTGCCACCTTCTCCTGTCTGATCTGGTTGAGTTTAGTTGTGAACCAAGGTTTGTCATTTGCATAACTCACCTTGGTGCGGGTTGGAACTATGCACTCTTCACAGTAGCTGATCCATGAAGTCACAGTGTCTGTATACTCATCCAGATTGTTGGTGGCAGCCCTGAACACTTCCCAGTCTGTGGTCTCCATGCAAGACTGCAGCTCCTCTTTAGCTTCACTTGTCCAGATCTTCATGCTCCTCACAACAGGCTTTGCCAGCTTCAGCTTCTGCTTGTATGTAGGAACAAGATGAACCATCAAGTGTTCAGAGAGACCCAGTGCAGCTCGAGGGAGGGCGGTATAAGAGTTGCGGAGCGATGAGTAACAGTGATCCAGCACGCTCTGCTCTCTGGTGGAACATTTTACAACCTGCCTGTACCTGGGAAGCTCCTCACTCAGAGTCGCCTTGTTGAAGTCACCAAGCACAATCACAGGAGAGTCCGGGAAAGTTCGCTCCACATGCAGAACCTGATCCGCGAGCGCACTCTGAGCCTCACGTACATTCGCGCTGGGCGGGATATATATGGGAGCCAGAATGAATGAAGCGAACTCACGTGCGGAGTAAAACGGCTTACAGTTCACGATCAGACATTCCAGAGAGGGAGAGCAGTGCTGAAAGATCACCGTCACGTCCGTACACCAGCTCCTGAACCCGGTCCGCGCGGTGAAGCTGGAAACCCTCCAGATGAAGCGCAGTGTCCGGGATGAGATCGCTCAACCACGTCTCCGTGAAACACAAAACACAAGAGGAGGAGAAGTCTCTGTTCCGTCTCAACATCAGCGCCAGTTCATCCATCTTATTGCTGAGCGACCGGACGTTGGAGAGGATTATCCCGGGAAGCGGAGTGCGCGATCCTCTTCGACGAAGGCGAACGAGTGCACCGGCACGTTTCCCTCTCCTCCTCAGTTTCTTCCGCCCAGCCAAAAGATGAACTAACTCCGTAACTGACACCACAAATACTGGTAGTAAGTCAGACGGAGTCAGAGCCCTGATGTTCATCAACTGATCTCGTGTGTAAAAACACGCAGATGCTCCATCAAAACACAAAAATAAACAAAATAACATGCACGATAATTCCAGGTCAGCCTTCGTCGGCGCCATCTTGTCAGCATTACCTCTTACCTGCCGTTATGGGCAGACAACACGCGGTCGTGCCCTGTGTGTAGTCTCGCCATTCAACGCCAGCGGGCCGTTAGTGAAGTGGGATGATTCTTGAGATGGCGGTGGAGAGAGAGCTCAACTTCGATACGACGGGCAGCGGATGTGCTTGACTCCACCACACGGAACTCAGCTAACTCTGGGAACAGAGTCTCCAGATCAACCTCATAGCAACGGCTGGCTCTCGTTAAACTCATCCCATGACTTGGAAGCAGGAAATGTGGAACGGTTCAGCTGCTTGTAGGCCAGTCGCAGCGCCCTATTCGTCGAGGTTTAGTGTTGAATATACTAGAAAGAGTGTTTCTCCTATAGCTGTAGGTGAAATTCTCATATTCTAAGTCACCCCTCTAAGCAGTGAGTGAACAGCGCAGAAAACATGTTTTCAGCCGGAGGGACTGTGGTTTTCAGATCAACAAAAATAGAAATCTTGATAACTCTCTGAAACCACTTGAATTAGTTCTGAGGTTGAATTAGTCCTGCAGCTACTAGAATGAAGGCTTCTGCTGTGAAGTCAGGATAAATTTTCATGTTCTCAGGCTTCCCTGAGCAGTGACTGAACAGTACAGAATATAATATATATAATATAATAATATAGAGTTTTCAGCAAGAAAGAAAGTGGGTTTCGGACTGGCAAAAATAAAATTGTTGATTACCCTCAAAAAACACACGTTTAGTGTTGTATATACTAGAAAGAATTTTTTTCCTATAGTTGCTGGTGATATTTTCATGTTCTGAGGCACTTTTGATCAGTGAGTGAACAGTGCAGAAAAAGTTTTCAGCCTGAGTGAAGCTGGTTTTCAGACCGACTTAAATAATAAAACAATTAATATAAATAATCTTGATAACTCTCTTAAATCACTTTAGACAGGTTGAATTAGTTCTGCAACCAGTAGAAATACCTTTTCTGCTGTAGTGGCAGGTGAAATTTTAATCTTCTGAGAAATCGCTGGGCAGTGAGTGAACAGTGTGTTCACTCACTGTCACAAATGCGTTGTCGGCCAAAGAAAAAGTGGGTTTCGGACAGTCAAAGATAAAAATGTTAATAACCCTCTAAAAACAGTTCAAAATGTAGGTTTAGTGTTGAATATACTCGAAAGAGTGAAATCAGTAACAGTTGCAGGAGACATTTTTATGTTCGGAGTCTATTCTGATAAGTGAGTGCACGGTGCAGAAAACGCGTTCTCAGCCCGAGTGATTGTGGTTTTCAGACCAACAACGATAAAAATGTTGATAACTCTCTGAAACCACTCTGAGTGGTTGAATTAGTTCTGCAGCTCCAAGAAAGACGCCTTCTGCTATAGAGTCAGGTGAAATTTTCATGTTCTTTGGCATCGATGAGAGTGAACAGAGCAGAAAAAGCCTTTTCAGGCCGAGAGAAGCTCGGTTTCTGACCAGGAAAAAAAAAAAAAAAGTTGATAACCTTCTGAAATTTTGTTCAGAAATGTAGGATTCGTGTTAATTATACTAGATAGAGAGTTTTTCCTATAGTTGCAGGAGAAATTTTCATGATCTCAGGCATCCGTGAGCAGTGAGTGAACGGTGCGTAAAACGCGTTTTCGGCCAAAAAAAGGTGGTTTAAAGACCGACACAAATAAAAATGTTGATTGCTCTCTTCAATCACTTCAGACAGGTTGAATTAGTTCTGCACCCAGGAGAAATACCTTTTCTGCTAAAGTGGCAGGTCAAATTTTCATCTTCTGAGGAATCGCTCAGCAGTGAGTGAACAGTGCGTAAAATGCGTTTTCGGACCGGCAAAAATTAAATTTTTGATAACCCTCTAAAAACATGTCAGAAATGTAGGTTTACTGTTGAATATACCAGGAAGAATGTTTTTCCTATAGTTGCAGGTGATATTTTCATGTTCTGAGACTATTCTGAGCAGTGGGTGAACAGGGCAGAAAACGCGTTTTCAGCCCGAGAGCGGCTGAGCAGGAAAAAAAAAAACTTTATAACCCCCTGAAATACAGTTCAGAAATCTTGGTGTTGGTGGTGGTGTTAATTATACTAGAAAGAGTGTTTTTCCTTTAGTTGCAGGAAAAAAATTTCATTATCTCAAGCATACATGAGCAGTGAGTGAACAGTGCATAAAACGCATTGTCAGCCAAAGAAAAGGTGGTTTACAGATCGTCGAAAATAAGTGTTCATAACTCTGTTAAATCACTTTAGACAGGTTGAATTAGTTCTGCACCCAGTACAAAGACCCTTTCTGCTATAGTGGCAGGTGAAATTTGCATCTTCTGAGGAACACTCTATGTATGAGGGGCTGTTAATGCTACATCTTCACAACCCATTCATTCATTCAGGCTGAATAGACCACGGGCGAGGTGTTCCGGACTGCGCGAATCTGCCACCTGTGCACACACTCACACGAGGGTGTGCTGCAACCTGTTCATGCGAGGGGTTTGTTGGTCGCAGTGTTATCCAGTTTCATATACTGCTGGTGCCTTCGCATATAATTGGAAGCGGATTAGGTGCAATAAAATGCGCATTACCTTGACGGCCATCCGGCAAAGAAGACAGCGCTGCCAGTCAGGACGCCGGTTAAGGATGGCCATGGTTTTGTCCCATGGATTCCTGGTCAGTCCGCAAAGCCATGTGCTCAAGATGACTTCATGGGTGATTCAGAATTCCAGATGGGTTCTTGACATACGGCGACCCTGCAGTTTACCAGATCATGACTACATGCTTTGGTGGTCGGCAGAAGCTAAACGGCGTTGCTCCCGTAACTAGAAGGATGATGGCATCACTAGCTATGAATGACTGGCGCGTCAGGGCCCACGGCAATCCTTCTCCCCTGAGTGTGATGACACCTCAGTCCTGCCTGACGTTTCCGTGGTCCAGAGGAGGCGCTCCGCTCGTCTTCAGATCTCAAGATTCTTCGCTTCATGTGCCAGATGTGCCGGCTCCAGCTGTAATTTCACAATTGTAATTTCACAATTACAGAGTCACTGACTCACTCCTCTCTAATTTCACAATCATATTTTGCAGAGTGCCCTGGCACTTCCAGTGAAGTAGAAAGGCTGGTGTAATATTCCTTGTGACGAGTGGGGTTTGTCATAGGACATGGTGGACATGATTTGGGCCAAGTTTGGGCTCCCACTGGCGGACCTCTTTGCCAACAGTGTTTGTTGCCGGAGGGCCTCCTTCACACCTTCCCTCCACCTCGCCTCCTCCTTCAGTTGATGAGGAGGATTCAGAAGGTGAGAGTGATTCTATTGGCGGCAGATAACCCCAGCTCGATCTGGTACCCAGAGATGTCGCAGATGTGAGCCTGCAGCAGGTAGTAGAAATTATGAGGGGTCCACACCCGTTTAATGCTGAACGGGTGTGGACTGCTGTCTGTTGGGTAAACATCCACTGCTAGTCCAGTTAAAGCAGGGAGACAAGACAAAGACCCACCTCGCATCTGCCCCTATTGGGATCTTCAATTGGTATTAAGTCTGACTCTGAAGCTCTCTTGGAGCCACTTGATCAGACTCCTTTGGAGCTGGTGGCTTACAAAACAGCTCTTCTCCTGGCTCTGGCCTCCATCAGGAGGGTTTGGAGAACTATGTGCCTTCTCGATTAGTCCTGACTGTATTTCATGTATTCCTGTGAGGGCACTGAGAGCTTATCTAAATGCAGTCAAGGCCTTCAGGAAAACAGAGAAGCTGTGGGTGGCACTGGCAGGTGGTAAAATGCGGCATCATCCATAGCAGCCTTCAGAGGAGTTTCTTTGGCAGAAATCTGCCACGCTGCCTCCTGGGCTTCCGTCTCAACTTTTGCAGAATTCTATTTATCTGAAGTAGCTGCTTCTTCTTTGCCTCACTTTGTCCTGTCTTCAGGTGCTTCCAGCAGCTCTGGCCAATAAATGAGAGAATTGTTAGTGTAGTCCGGCCAGCGGGGTACACTTCTCAGGGCGTCGAGTCGGGAGCAGAAGAAACCACAGAAGTAGTGGGATACAAGCTTTGTTTTATTCCACATCAGCGTAACATAATTTCATCGCTTGACATCGCTCAGTATCAAATTGTTCAAAGTACAAACACATTAGGTAGGGGCTGGATCAAGGGCGTTCCTTGTACCAGATACACATTGTCACAAACATGCATGTCCACCTTTGGCCTCCTGGCTGAATCACAAAAACAAGAGCTTCTGGCAGCTCCAGAGAAAACATACATTCCTGTTTTCACTTCAAGGGTACCATCTCTGGCGTATTTGGAATACAGAGTGGGTGGATATCTGTTCAACATTCCATTGGTACTGAAAAACAAGTTATCATTGTAACCCTAATGACACAGGTCAAATTATTCCACAACATATCTCCCCTTTGTGGGTCTCAGACCCACACACCGAATTTAGCAAACTATCCCATTTTATTTTATTGAAGATTATTTCGTACTGTAACAGAGCAGTGACAATATACTGGATATAAGTATGTAGAAAATGTTAACTAAATGATTCATATAGCTGTAGTTAGTTCAATATGTTTACTGCTGTCTGGTTAAATAAAAATCTCAACCGCGTCGCAGGAAAATGTTAGTCAGTTCGTTTCCGGAAGCATCAAAAGTTTTCCCCAATTGTTTTTTGTTGTCACTTTTCGTCATAGGTGAAATTTTCTTTTTTTTTTTTTTTTTTAGTGAAACAATAATCAAGTAATTATACTGGCAAAGAAACATAGGATCATGATTTAAACACATTTGTCATGTAATCATAACAACACCTCATTCTTCAGTCACCTCTGGAGTATGATCAGAGGCCTCCAATTAATCAGGTGATGGCTACAGATGTGGTCTCTCAGTCACCACGAGAGCCAGTTGTTCAGCAGGCATCATGTTCAGCATCTGTGCGTTCCAAAGTCCCGTCGTGACCACTAACTGCTTCTCAGTCATTCGCAGACACAGTTTCCTCATCATGGGTACGATGCAACATGCCAGAAGAAAAATGACGATGAGTATGATTGCAGTAGTCATCCCCACTTCTGCAAAAAATGCTCCACATTTTCTTCGGTGTCCATCTAACCAATCCCAGGCCCAACTTATAGCTCCTGCATGCTCTTTTATCTCATTTTTTGAATCTCTAAGTTTATCCATTGCAATGGCAAATGTTCCATCAGGCGCGGTGTTGTTGGAATGTAAGTGCAACACTGATCTGCAAACATGTGACACACACCAACCAATCTAACACCTGACGATTTCGTAACACCATTTTACCAGTTTCATGCAGTTGTTCTCCCAGTAGTTTAAATATTTCATAGGTATGGTTTGTGTAAATAGTAAATATAATTAATCGAATAATGTGGTTTTATTACAGAGAGGACTAGTGGTGGTCAAAACTGGACGGTCATCTTCGTTTCCTTTTTTTTGACTGTGGTGTGGTTCCAAGTTTGGCAGACAGTGTTTTACCTAGAGCTCCCTGACCTCTGACATGGATCCCACTTTTACTCCGCCTGTCCTGCACCAATACGCTTAACGTTTTGTGTTTCTGGGCATTTTTCACACAACGGGTGATCGCATCGTACTTAACTGAGTCCCTGTTATGCTCGAGTTTTTTAGCTGGAACTTAGGGTGTCACGGTCTGGACTTTGGTCGGCTGCTGCGGTCTCGCAAGCTGCGCGAGCTCGTCTCCTGGTGACAACCAAACCAGACAACTTATTATCACAGCAAGCCTTGTCATCAACATTTTGACTATCTAAATCATTGACTTCACTGCCTGTTTTATTACCTCTTTGGTTGTGATGGCCTTGGGCCTTTGTGCAATGGCTCAGATGGTACCAAGTGGCGCTGCCTTCGACTTGGACAGCTGTTGGTGTTGCTCGGACCACGGTGTATGGACCTTCACATCTCGGCTGGTGCCACTTCCTTCGGAAGACCTTGATATACTCCTGGTCGCCGGGAACCACCAAATGCCCGGCCTCACGATCGGCCTCAAGCTCCCGTTTTCTCTCCTGCAGATAGATAGTCTTATGGATAGAAGTTAGTTGCTTCGTATAACTTCTAAGTTCAGATTGTAGTTGCTCAAGTGGAGGCCCCTTGTAGGGTCCCCTCAAGTGTGGTGCCGGCATCGGCCATCCCGTCAACATCTTGTGTGGTGTCAAATGCGTGCTTTGATGAGTTTGCATGCGATAACTCATCAGTGCTAATGGTAACGCATCAACCCAGTTTAGCTTCGTGCTAGCACAGATCTTATTCAGTTTCGCTTTCAGGGTTCCATTTATCCCCTCAACCATTCCCTGACTCTGGGGGTGATAAACGGCACCCAATCGTTGTTTGATTCGAAGTTGCTGCAAGATGCCCTTCACAACCTTTTGTACAAATGCAGCACCGTTGTCTGAGCTTATTTCTGACGGAATGCCAACTCGAGGAATGATTTATCTGGTCAGGAATTTGATTACTGTTTCAGCACTCAAGTCTTTAGATGGTGCTGCTTCAACCCAGCAGCTTAACCGATCAATTACCACCAACATGTTGCGTCTCCCTTGAACCGTTTTTATCATGTCAACGTAATCGATCACAAGATGTTTAAATGGACCTTCTGGGACTGGAATATGACCTATTGGTATCTTGATGTTTTTTCGTTGTTTTCTTCACAAATCTCACATTGATTCAGCACTTCATCTGTTGTTGTCTGCAAAAATGGGGACCAATATCCCTGCTGTCTGATTTTCTTCACCACTTCCCCCCTTGCGTGCAGTGCAGATCACTGTGCACCTCCGAAATCAAGATGGTCAAAAGTGCAGTTGGAGCTACGAGCTTGCCTTCATGTGATCGCCAGAGACCCTGATTGTCCACAGTAGCTCCTTTTTGTTTCCACAAAACCTTTTCATTTTCATCTGCATTTTCTTGGATCAAGATTATGTCTTCAGGTGTGACTGAGGGTTCTAATGTCACCATAGGTGACAAAATGGCTATTTTGCATCTTGACACTTCTTTTGCTGCCTCGTCAGAGAGAAGAAGAATACACCAAAATGTCAAACCTGAAAACTGAATTGTACATTTATCAGCTGGATGATGACAAAACCTACGGAGATGGCTGTGTTATCAGTCTAACGACTGTGGTGTGCTAATAGAGGTGAAGCCAGAAAATTTTCCAAGGGCTGAAGAAGAAGAAGAAGAACAACAACAACAACGTCAGAAGGCTGGAGCCGTGTCTAACAAACCTGATCGAATGGAGAGGAAGCCGTCCTTCGTGGCTATATGGCTGGCTAAAATCTCAGGATCAGGACGATGGTCCTTCATGGCCATCCATAAAGTATCGACAGGAGTCACGGGTGAACAAGAACAAGATTTCGCACTGGAGTATTTTAATTCTGATTGCGGTGTATTTCGTACTCTGTTAACCATACCAATGGATGCTTGGAGTAAGAAAATTCAGGAGTTTCTCCGAAAATCGACGGCCTCTTCTAGCATAGCCTTTTAGTCCTGCCCCCTTTGGACCGCCTACTCACTGATGGCTGCTATAAAGAGGATTTTTTCCAGAGCGACACCCTGCAGACCTACCTGTCGAAACAAGAGCAACTAAGACAACGATGAGGACCGAAGGGAAGAGAGGTATTGGCACTATCTTCCTCGGAGCTGCTACAGGCGGCACTGGGTACGGAATGAACAACTCCTCGACGAGCCCTCTATTTCCTGTGGTAGAACACGTAACTGGTGATGGTCATGAGTACGATGGTTCTAACAACAACACGACAGATGGAGCCTGTCCTTCAGCGACCATCAAAGACGACACAGACGACTTTGATGCAACTGAAATGGAAGATGTGGATGATGAGGAGGAACCTGTAGGGAGAGCACCAACCTCCTACCCCAAGAACGAAACTGTCGGCGTGCATCCGCCTGCTTCATCTTCAGCTTCTCAAGACCAAGAACCAGCAGCTAATGATGACACGGATGGATGGACAAGCGGTTTCTTCTTGAAAGCTTTAAAGACAGTTGTATTTCATCTACCAGGTAAAACCATGCGCAGGTATTGGAGGGAGATCTGCTACGGTTGCCAAGTAGACCATCCCAGCCAACTACAACACAGCTGCCTTGAAGAGATGGAGGATGATTTATACAGTCTTAACTTCCACCCGTTGATGAAGAGACTCTGTAACAAGAACTTTCTGTCTGCTATACAACACTACTTGACCCTGAATGACGTACAACCGGAGAAAATGAGAACCAAGGCTACGGCTGAGACAGTCTTGCTCGAAATGAGGTCTCCAAAATCAAGTGTCTGGAATGAATACATCAAACATGAGCATGAGGATCCTCTAATTGAACGTCTGGATTCAGCAAGTAGAATCTGGAATAGAACGCCGGTCCTGGTCGATGTCACAAACACGAGATTCCCTCGTATGTGATACTTTTTTTATTTTTTTTTACTCTTTTACTCTCTTTGTATAACATTACGTTTGAATCCTTACATAACCTGTGGAATAAAAAACATTAAGAAGTATATTTGGATCTCAGCTCATTCATTTCTCGTTTAACATGACGGTGAAACACATCATTAAAAGAGTTTATTACAATCCTCTTCACCCCGGGACCTCTGGAGGTGTGAGTCGCCTTCGTCCAGGGGTGTAGGATGAGACTGGAAAACCAGTCAGTTCTAAATCTATTGAAGATTTTTCATCAAAACAGGATGCTTAGACCGTGCGTAAACCAGCCGAGAAGCAGAGTATTTGTTCACAGGCCTCTTCAACAATTCCAGGCCGACTGATGGGACATGCAGGCATTGGCTAGATATAACGACGATCAAAATTACTTATTGACCGTTATAGATGTATTTTCAAAGAAGGCCTATTTACGCATTTTAAAAAGAAAAACAGCGATTGAGACAATGAAGGCGTTTGAATCAGTGCTGGATGAGAGCGGGACGCCTGCAAAGCTACAGACGGATGATGGGAAAGCATTTTTTAGCAAGAGTTTCCGGGCTTTGATGGAAAGGAAGAGAATTATTCATTTTTCAACAGCGAGTGACTTTAAGGCCTCTGTGGTTGAGAGATTTAACTGCACTCTTAAAAATCGGATGTGGAGATATTTTACAGCTAAAAAGATTACATTACATCGAGGTTTTACAGGATCTAGTAAAGAGTTATAATCACAGCTATCACAGTAGTATAAAAATGACACCGATGGAAGTAACTAAAGAAAATAGTCTGCAAGTGTTTGACAATCTTTACATTAGACCGTCGAAAGGTCGGCAGAAGATAAAATTAAGGGGGGCGATCATGTTAGGATATCAAAACTATGAGGTGTATTTCACAAAAAGTATGAGCAGAGTTTTACAGAAGAGATATTCACGATAACTGAATGTATCCACCGCAACCCGCCTGTACATAAATTGAAAGATTTCGACGGTGAACCCATCCAGCGGTCATTTTATGATCAAGAATTACAAAGAGTGCAACTGGTTAAGGAAGTATTTCACGCTGAAAAGATTCTCAAGGAACGCGTCGTTAAAGGAGAAAGACAGGTCTTTGTCCAGTGGAAGAACTGGCCTGAAAAATTCAAAAGGTGGGTAAAAGCTTCAGGTATAAAAAATATATAAGACGATCCTCCTTTACAACAGGCATCATATCATCATGTACGGCTCAAAGAACGCACGCTTCTATGTGACTTTACCATCAAAAGCCAGTGCAAAAGTTTTTAAAGACAACTCGATTGGTACTTTCCGCGTTGATTTAGCACAACATATCGATTTAAACGGAAAATGGGAGGTTGCTTTGACGGAGATTACATACCCTCACACATGGAATAATATTCCGGAGGATGCGGCATCATTTTACTGGAAACCGAACCCTAGAGGACCTGATTCCAACACAAACACGACTCCCCCGAGGGGATCAGAATCAGATGCTAACAGGTTGCGGCGCTATAAAGATGAATTTCACAGAGCCATGAGACGCCAGCGCCTCAGCTCAGAGGACAAAAGACGAATCGCGAGTGGTTGATTGACATTTCAAAATGGCGGGAAGAGATATTTCCAAACTGAAGTTCAAGGGTGGATATTAAAACTCTATTAATCAGATTTCAACCGAGTTGGAGCAAACCTTTAAAAAAACCAATGACGATATACGCTTCCTGTTTGACGGTGCACGGCAAAAAATTGATCTTCAAGGAGACGGTCAGAACCTAATGCTTTTTAAGTGAGTTCAGAGCGCCCCATCCTGATTTAAAAGCGGGGTTTTACCATTGCTACTGTTACAGCGACGCTGTAAGACCGCAGCTTGTAGGGGATGCGTATGCACCGCTCTTAAGAATGGTGGAAATCAAGGGTAGTTACTCAGATATAATCACACAGCATTTTAACCCTGCTTACTATTTACCGGTTGCCAAGATCCATATTGAAAATATTCAGTTACAAATTAAATCAGATCTTAACAAACCAGTCAATTTTACCTTTGGAAAGGTGGTGGTGACTCTACACTTTAGACCTGTTACTTGAGAGGATATTATATAACCCTTTAATCGTCGTCTGGAAATCCATTCATCATCACAACACCAGAGAGATAACCAGCCTTTGCAGACCAAGTCATAAACAAACACAATGGTCCACACAGGCTTAAGAGACGACCCGCACAGATTTGTACAATTTTATGAAAAACAGGTGGGCGGAGATCTACCCGGTTTCTACGGTGACCCGGTTATGTACGGACGAGGCATCCGTTCCCTCTTCTCAAAAATGTTTTGGTTTGTATCATGGATCATCAGGAATTGTCAAAGCGAAACCCCATCTCAAATAAGACGTGGGTAACATAGCCTTGGATATGTTCACCCATACCGTGAGAGGAATGAGCGATCAACAGAGACAGGAAGGGTCAGGCGGTATAGTCGTCTTATCACGAAGGACAAAGAGACGCCCTCCAGGACGACGTGTAAGACAGAGCTCAAATAAACGTCCAAACAAAAAAAGAAAGAAGTCAGTTGACAGAAGCAAACGGGCCAAGAGGAAGTCCAGAGGGAGCTCTGATATATTTGAAAAAACCTTATATACAGTAACATGGCACTCCTACACCAGAAATCTGCTGAATGCACATTGGCAGAACTGGATTTATTCACGCCGCCAATTACGCAGCTTTCCAATTTACACTGAAATTGCTCCAGTAGCCGCTATCAGCGAAGGAGGACCGATTGACTTTTTTTATAGCAGGAGACGGTGAAAAGTATCTAGACCTAAACGACACCCTTCTACACGTGCGTGCAAGAATTACTAACACTGATAGCACACCGCTGGCTAACGACGCAACAGTCGGTCTCATGAATTATCCTCTAAACACCATCTTTGACCAGTGTGATGTGGTCCTGGGGGATCGGAGGATTTCGCAGTCCAGTTCCACTCACCCGTACAGAGCTATGATCAAAACACTTCTCAACTTTTCAGGCGACACTCTTAAAACACAGTTTAGCGCCGGTCTTTTTTACCAAGACACACCTGTGTTGGTTGACTGTAAACGGTCCCAACGCAGGCCTGAATAAACGGGCAGAGTTCACGAGCAGATCCAGAGAAGAACATCTTCTCGGTCCTCTCCACGGCGACATATTTTTCTGTGAGACACTGTTATTAAACTCACTAGGGCGAATGATGCCTTCTGCCTGACCGGACCCCGCGACTCCACCTTTCGTCTGAAAATCCTTGGCGCCTCTCTGTTTGTGAAGAAAGTCTGTCACAACCTCTTCCGCTGACGTCACCGCCCAACCCACCTATTCACATCCATACCTGCCTCCAATCTCCTGAAGGTATAAAGACCCGACCAACCTGCCAGTCCTCGCCTGTTCGTCAACCCTTCATGGTTTGTCTTCAAGCGAGATATTCCGCTATTTGCCACTGCCTGGATATTGCATTATCTGAGTTATTTCAGTCGGTCTTTTCTGCCTTAGAACTTCAGCCTGCCTGCACCTCTACTCCACAACCTTCACCTCCTTCATTGCCATAGCGCAGCCAGCTGGACTCCTGGACCCTCACCAGCCACTTGTCTGGGATCTCCACCACGGCATCAGAAGACTCTTCCTGTTCTGCACAATTAAATACCCATCTTCTGATTCCAATCTGCGTTTCAGTCACCTGCTTAAATCAACGTTACAAAGTCACTGTTTCGCCAGCTGTGAGAATAGGTCATGCAGAGCGTTTCTTTAAAGGAAATGCTCTCTGCCCACTCTCACGAGTCAATGTAAAAACATACTCCATTCCAGAAAACTTATTAATATGTACCCAGGATAATTTATTTCTGGGTTCAATACCTAAATACGTGGTTTTAGGGATGGTGCATCATGAGGCATTTACCGGTATGAGAGATCTCTCCCCGTTCAATTTTCATCATTACAACACTGAATATCTCGCCCTCTGTCAGGACGGCCAACAGATCCCCGCTAAAGCTTTTCAACCTCAGTTTAATCACGGTATTTCAGTCAGTGAGTTTTATACCATGATTTTAGCTACAGGAAGACATTTGAAGGATCTACCTCTAAGCATTGACTGCGAAGGTTTTAACAGGGGTTATTCACTGTTTGCATTTAATCTCAATCCAGCCGATGACAACGACGCTCTCTCCCCTGTCTCAAATGGGAATTTAAGACTGGAGATGAGATTCATAGTACCCTTACCAAACACCGTAATACTGATTGTGTACGCTTGTTCTTGATTCCAGGCGTCTTGATTCCATTCTGGAGATTGATGCGAAAAGACAAGTGCTGGTGGACTATTATTAAAAAGTTATGGACAGTCTCCAGTTACAGAGGCTGCTGAGAGGTCTCTTGAGCGACACATTTTACGGTGTATGGCCGTCGGATAAGTTGCCTCAATTTACACAACCCCCTCAGACCGCCTGAATATTTAATCGTCAACACACATCCGGCACATAAACCAGGAGAGCACTGGCAGAGTTTAACTCTCGAAGAAGACGGTAGAACAACTTTCTTTGACTCATTTGGAATGGGGCCCTACTTTGCACATTACCCTGAAAGTATTTTAAAGTTTCTCAAGAAACATTCAGGCAACATCAAGTACAACAATGGTCTACTACAGAACCCTCTATCGTTTGTATGTGGTCATTGTAAGTGCCAAAGTAAGTTTCACTTGATATTGTTTACACTGTTAGGTAGTCGTTTTGTGGTTTAGTGCTTTACATAAATATATGTGGGTTTTAATTTGAAGGCCACTTTTGTCTTTTGAAAAAAACGGCGGATGCGCAAGGTAAGCTCGTGGTTGATTTGTGTTGGGTTGTTAAGAACAACATGGACATATAGGTTTTGACCGTTAAGTTTGGATTTTTGGATGTTCCTGAGACCATTACTTTCAATAAAGGAGGATCAAGTTCCACGACACAAGCTTCAGTTAGTTTTTTATGTTTTTTTGATTCCCGTCCAGGAGAAGCTCGGGGAAAATATATTCGTACGGATGTACTGGTGAGAACGATGAAAATGGAAACATTCGGGGCAAAGGAGGAACAAGTCAGAAACTAACGTCGTTCACAACAATAGAGGTAGCAAACTATTGGAGTTTGCAATCACAGTCATCATTGCATCTTCTACCTCCATCATCGTGCTAGAGGGCTGTGTGTAAGAAGTATTAAGTCTATACAGTGACGATACCTTAAAATATGACCTCATGGTATACAACTTTGTGAAAGGACATCAACAATGTCTAAAAAGATGTGCACACTGTCCGTGGAAACAACATACTCTGTTCTCTTCTGTATTTTAAAGACTATTGTGACTAATCCTATTTTGTTTGTTCGTGTGTTAAAAAAAAATCTGTAATCAGGAGACCAGCTTTCAGCTATACTTTTCTTTCGCAAGATAGAATTCGATTTAAGTCTCTGATATTGAGCCCTCGCTTCAGGATTGGACAGCAGTGTGAGAGGGATGTTTAGCTTTAATAATGTGACGAGAAACTAGGACCATCCCGCAGGTAATGGAGAACTTCTTTTATTATGCGGTAGGGAAAGGTACTTGAATATATCAATCACATGAGAGCCTTTTACAGCATTTCCTTCATACATAAATTTGCCATTCATATTCCAACCATCACCATTTTTGGATATCCTCTGGATAATGTATTCAGCATTTCTTCGAGCTTTTGACGGAAGGATATTTAGAATATCCTGACCCAAGTCATCTGTTACAAAGGGTGTTTTTAGAACACTTTCGACACGACTGTCAGAGTCGTGGGGGTGATCGCTGACTCTGTCTCGTTGTAAAGTCAGAGTTACTCTCCTTTGGTCTCTCTGATCCTGTTTTGTAAAGGTTAAATATCTCTGCAATAGAGCATCATACTTTTTAATCTTCTCATACGAGTTTAACTGAGAATCATTCAGAATGGTCCTCATCTTCTCATTCAATTCATCTTTGGCAGTTTCACAGATGTCGGAGGTTGGACTTGATAACTGGTTAATTTGCTGAGGAGAGACCAGATACATTTTCTGGACAGTCTTCATCGTGTTTTACTTCTTTACAAGTCCTCCTATTAGATTTCCAATGATTGGAACGGCAGCCGCTAGCAACGGCAACAGGAATCCTCCCGATTGCTTTATAAGAATCCTTCATCTACGCTTCACGCACGCCTTTTTATTAGCCAAGAGTCTGATGTTCTCATGATTCCGCTTTTATTTTGTCATGCGAGTCTTGTTTTGTTTTCTTCCTCCGTTCTTCCTGTTTGTGTGGCACATGGCTGGAGCCAATCAACCCCAGATCACCTGAGTATTAGAGCACCTGGACTCCAGCACCGTGTGCCAGATCGTCCCCTATTATTCCCTGTGATCGACTCCTCTAGTTCCTGCAGATGGAGTCCTTTGTTCCCTGTGATTTCTTCTCTAGTTTCTGTGACGCTCTCCTTTGTTCCCTGTGGTAACTCCTCGTTCTCTTGGGTCTCCTTGTTCGTTCTCTTGTTCTGTGCGCTAGTTAGCTTATTTTGGATTTCTTTGTCTTAAACCCTGGTGCCTGAGTTAGTGTTCGGTTTCTTCCTGTTTCCGCCTTTCCTGGTTTCTTTTGTCTCTATCTCTGTTCATTGTACTTTCGTCTCTCCGTTCCCAAATTTAAGTTGGTTTGATTCTCCCAGTTTGGTGACGCTTTCTGTTTGGTCTCTTATTCTTGTATATGGACTTCGGCTCGTTTGGTTACTCTGTTTTGGACATTTAGACTTTATCTTGTGTCTCCCGGTTCGGTGACGCTTTCTGTCGTGATTTTGTTGTTTAATTATTAAAATATTGTTTTTGACTCGGTCCTGCCATTTGTGACTTTCACCACTGCGCTTGGGTCCCGCTCCACGTCCTTGACCCGTGACAGATGTTTTTCTTCTGTTTTTTCAGTTTTTTTTAACTGAGCCTGCGACAACAGTACATTCCCCTTCAAAACGTTCAGGGCGATCTCATCGAGAGCTTGAATAAAGTCCCGAGAGCTATGCATCAAAATGTCTTTACGTTTCATTTAAGGAGCATGGTATAGTTCCTTAAGTAAACCTGCGTTTCTTTTTATATGTGCTGACATGACTTAAGCAGACGTTTTTGGTATGGACACAGTGTGACGTTTATGAGGAAGTATCCCAGTCCTTAGTCTGTAGCGTTCTGGACATGAGGGTGTTAGATCAACAATTAAGTACCCGTGAGCGCCAGCTGTAGCATCTTCAAAGCTTTCTTGAAAGAAAACTCTTTGAGACGGGTAAACTTGTTGAGCAAGAACTTTTATCTGCGTTTTATTGCGAGGATACAACTATATTTACTACGATGAAATAAGTTTTGCGTCACCATTATAACACTCATATTTTTATGATGTCTGTCAAATGTTTTCTAACAGAAGGAAATACATCTTCATTTTCAAAAGATTTAGGTAAACCTTCAATGAATTTGATATTTTTATTCATCTTTTGCAATTCACTGTACATAGGTTCAAAAGACGTATACATACATACAATCTTTATTTACAATTGACATCATCCATCACAAGTATACATGGGTCTTTCCTAACCCTGATGGTCCCACCACTAGACATGAAAATGATGTTTTCAAGCGCGGATCAAAATGAATTTCTTCCATAATGACCCAGTCATCCACTCAAAACTCAGAACCCAAAAGGTTTGGTTGTGCCGTACAAAAAAAATCGTCTCTTATCGCACATGTCTCTTATCGAGTTTTGTAGGAACTGATCTGTTTTTTAAAGTGATGTTCTTTTTATCCCTCACAATATTGTGTTGATGGGTCTCAAGCACCCCATCAGGTGAATTCTGTAAATAGCCCTCTACACGATCTCTGACGGAGTCAAAGTTTATCTGCTGAAAAGACTCTTTTGTTTGCATGATACCTTTAACTTTCATCACAACCTTCTTCTGTCCTTTGGTCCTATAACCATATGTCTTAGGACCCGCCGAAGCGAAGTCCTCGATGCTATCCCCGTCGAGTTCATCAGTCAGATCACTGAGATAGTTACCTAATTTTAAAGGCGTCTTGCTGTCTTTCACCACATATATCAAGCTGTCTGTGTCAACATAGAGAACATCCTTCTGCAAGTAAAAGCTCCCATAAAAACATTGGTGCTTTTACCAGGAGGGTAGAGACCCTTGTAACGCCACTGGATCACAACTTTTTTCTCATCCAGCATGTTAAAGTAGCTGACCTCGTATTTCCCTGAAAGCAAGAAACTGAAAAACTCGTTGGGGTCTGACACTACAGAAACCTGAGACATGTTCTCTTTCTGACAGAACTTGCCTCAAAGGCTATTAACCAAAGCCTTAGCCACCTGTCTCTTTGCAGGGTTGTGACAAATCTGATCAGCACAAAGCAAAATCCCCCGATGTGCTTGATAATCCTAAATGTATTTGTCGTGGCTTTCCTGATCAACGGCCTCAGCAGGGTAACCAGAAGCCTCCTGCTTGCCCTTCAGGAATGTACGGATGTAACCTGTGAAAATACAATCGCTAGATCTATCAAAATGCCATACTTCGATAATCTTGGCCACCTTGTATCCCTTGTCCAGAGCCTTGTTGAACTCAACCGTGACCCAGACCCCTGTCGAAGCACGCTCATCATCATTATGCGTACAGCCACTGTCTTGGACAATACGACTTGAACAGATACTGCATAACGTGAAGTGTAATTTACCGCCTGGTCCTCTGTAGGGTAAAACGGGTAATATAAAACCCGAGGAGGATAGACAACCGCCTTGATAAGACCAAAGTACTGTCTGGGATCCCCAAAGTCCTTGTGAATTTTTCGGGGGTGACCTAGGAACACGTGCTGTTGACGTAAGGATACAGAGGTGACATCAGCGTAATCAACTTTTTCACCAGGTTGGCTGTGTAACGCAGCTTTAAAGCGCTGGTTCTACCGCCGTAGAGGGCATTACGAGGGTTGAGAGGCTCAGGGGTGTCAAAATCTAAGAGAAAATCTCTGAGATTATCACACGATTGTCGAAGTGAACGCCATTCGTGTTCCCAGATGGTAATAAGATGCACCTCATGATCAGACTTTAACGCCTGCTCTCTCTCCATCGTAGCAGAGTAGAATTCACCATATGGTCTACCTCTTAACAGACAGACTGCATGTGGGTCGACACATGAAGGACAACCGTGGGAGAAACATCCATAAAACTCCCAGACCTGCTTAACACCGTCAACTTTAGCATAACCGTCAACAAAATACTGGCCAAACACCATCTCCCCACGGTTCAAGGCATGTTGTATCAAAATGCCCTGTCTGTGTGATTCCCATAGCTACCAATGGATGGAAGCATGTGAGAACCTCTTGTTACCTTTTATTACATAATTGTTGGGACATGGTATTGCTAATGTGTCTGGTTTTAAAAAGTTGGTCCTGAAAACAGCCATACACGCAGAGGTGATTGTTATGGACGAGAGTGCAACACCTGTTTCTTTAAAAAACTCCTCTCTAAATATCATGCATCCTCTGGCCAGAATGTCAACATCATTTTTACAATAGTGAATAGCTTCACTCCTGAAATTGAAAGAATTATCACGCACAGTATCATACCAGCTTTAAAAATCTTTCTGTTCAGGGTCTGACATGCCCTCGAAGCCGTAGTCTGATGGAGGAGGATACACCCCTATGTAATGCAGACGATCTTTCAAGCTCAACTTGTGTGGAAAAAAAACCCTTGCACTGCTCGGTGAAACCTAGAGCTTTATGCATGAAGCTGAGTCGCATGGCTAGGAATGAGAGAGAGTCGATAAATTTTAGCTTGTAGTGAGGATCCTCAAGACAAATATCTTACTACCGGTCATGATTATCCTCTTACGTATTAACCCTTTGTCAAGCATACCTCTCAAGACAATGACGCTGTCAAAGCCCCTGGCATTATGTGCAACAAAAACACAACTCTAAACCAATTCTTTCTGAAATATAAAAGAAACGCTCGAACACATTCGAGACCATTAAACATCTATTCTTCACCTCTCTGCGTCTTTACACACACTAAAGAAGGGACATGTCTACCTTGGTCGTCTGTAAACGTTTCAAAATCACAACAAAACAGATCAGGATGCTCAGTCTGGTCTGTCGATGATAATTCTACATTGCAGATTTTACATTTAAGCACACCGCAACAACTGTTAGGTTTACCCTGTTTTAATGGGATATACCGGCACCTTCCGCATTTTTCACATTTTTTGTATATCTGGCAGAGACTGCTCCCATTAGCGCCAATCTCTTTGTGTCTCACAATGCAGGAAGGTGTTCTACAAACCCGGCAACCATCGCCACAAGTTACAGGCTTTGGGACCTCTGTAGGGCAAACAGGATTGTGACAAACGCTACGGTGACCTTTGCAGATGTGTTGTGATTTATCTTCATACCCCTTATGACAGCTGACGCAAAAGTGACGTCTTCCTTCAAAACCCTTTGGGTTTTTTACCCCGCAATAGTGTCCCTGAAGTAGAAACAAGTAGGAAGGATCCGAACCATCAGCAAAACCTGTGGCATAATGCGCTAATGGTTGGTTTGCTGTTGTTTTATGAAACACAACAATTTTACGCCTCACTATCCATTCAAACAGGGGTATATCTGTGAATGTGATAGGTGTTTGAGAATCTAAACCAGCTTTGTTTTGTAATTCCCTCCCCAACTCAACACAATCTTGATACGTACGGTTAGGATTAAGGAGACAAGAAAGGCTGATTGCAAAGCAAAGCTGATCAGTTCCATCACTACCAACTAGAGACTGTAGAGATGTCATCATTTTTTACCAATAATTTTGGCATGCAGTGTCTTCTTGAGTTTGCGTTTAGCGCCACCTCGAGGGTTATGCACAATTTGGACTGTTAATTCAATTATCTTACCCATAACTATGACTCTGTCAGATTGCATGGTGTTGCTCAGGAGGGCCTCAAAAGCAGGGTAGATATTTTCCCCGTCACCTTCAACCACAACATTAACATGTTCTTGAACATCTTCACCAACCACTTCAAGCTGAACCACATCCTCTCGATGTGCTAGTCTCTGCGTTTCATCTGCCAACTCTCTGACCTGTTGCATCAAACCTCTGTAGAAAGTTGCTAAATCAGGAGTGTCGGGTACAGCAGGACGTGTTAGCACCCTTCTCATCCTATCGGTGTTAAAAGGCTCTATGACTTCTGATTCAATACCGGTACCTCTTACACAGCATCCTTCCTGAACCGAATCACCGTCATCATCAACATTGTCATCGCTACAGCTGGAGCCGGACACATCTATCAGAGGGTCAAGAGCTGGTGTCCCTGAATCAGCCGTCTGTTGATTATCAACAAACCTTTCTTACCAATCGCCATTGTCTAAAGAGGTATCAGCCCTACCTTCCCGAGATGATGCAGGAACAATATTTAAAATACGATTATCCTCTCTCTCAGCGAAAAAAAAAAAAGGACTCCATGTTTTCATTTATACTCGGATCATAGACCAGCTCTACATCCTCCTCAGACATGCCGTCAAACAAGCCAGACAGAAACATGCGTGTCGGTGAAGCACTCTGGTCAATGAGGTGTGGTGTAGTGTCTTGGTTGTGTGTGGATTCAGGGTCAGAACCAGAAGGAAAACCATCATGGTTGGCCACAATTTAATAATAATAACAATAAAATAATAATTTAAAATAATTAATAAACAAAACAGCAACCTCAAAACACAATCACCCACGGTGCTTTTAAAAATTCAGGCTCCAAATGGACCTTACTGTGGTTGAACTTCAGTCAGGTCAGTCCACGACGTCTGTTACCACCAGGTCCTTGTAGTTTTAGGAGCCTCACGACTTCAGACACCAGCGCTTTATTCGTTATGTCCTTCCTGACGATTTCTGTAACGTCACCTTACCTTCACCTTCACCTTCTTCTACCGCTTATCCGGGGTCGGGTCGCGGAGGCACTATTCGGAGCACGGAAGCCCAAACTTCCCGGTCCGCACAAACCTCCTCCAGCTCATCCCTGGGGATCCCGAGGCGTTCCCAGGCCAGACCGGAGACATAATCTCTCCAGCGAGTCCTGGGTCTTCCCCGGGGTCTCCTCCCGGTAGGACATGCACGAAACACCTCCCCAGGGAGGCGTCCAGGGGGCATCCGGATCAGATGCCCGAGCCACCTCAACTGGTTCCTCTCGATGTGGAGGAGCAGCGGCTCCACCCCGAGCTCCTCCCGGATGACCGAACTCCTCACCCTATCTCGAAGGGTGCGCACAGCCACCCTGCGGAGGAAACTCATCTCAGCCGCTTGTATCCGCGATCTCATCCATTCGGTCATTACCCAAAGCTCGTGACCATAGGTGAGGGTGGGAACGTAGATGGGTAAATCGAGAGCTTCGTCTTGTGACTGAGCTCCCTCTTCACCACGACGGTCCGATACAGCGACCGCATCACTGCTGCAGCTGCACCAACCCGTCTATCAATCTCACGCTCCCCTTTTCCCTCACTCGAGAACAAGACCCTGAGATACTTAAACTCCGCCACTTGGGGCAAGAACTCTCCACCGACCTGGAGAGAGCAAACCACCTTATTCCGGTGAAGAACCATGGCCTCAGACTTGTAGGTGCTGATCAATAGATAAAAGGCCTTTAGGCCAAGTTGGTTGCTATTTTCTTATTCTTTAGCATAAATAGGCATGTTTTTGTTTTGTTTTGTTTTGGTTTCGTCGTTTAAGTTCCACACTATTTTATGACTATTTTATTATTTTATTTTAGACTTAAGTTTTAGACTTATTTGGGGACAAGAGTTTTGGGAGTGAAGTTGGAAGACGTGAACATTTTGAGGGAGACGAGATGTTATGACGTGTCATGGGATTATTTGGAGTCACAACTTGGGGGCGCTCTTGTTATGTTGCCGTGTCACCATCCGGTTTGTTGGAAGTTGGAACCGTGCATAAAACCTGCTGTGTTGATACATCCTGTGTGTATTCCTTTCAGCTTTGGCTACCACAGGGCGTGTCTCTTCAACCCACTTAGGAGAACGAATCAAATGTCCGGATCATCATTGTGCAGTGTCGCCAGGTTCACGGACAGGGCCCCAGGCTACCAGGCCCAGTGGAGCGCTCGAGGCCGAGGCACTGGAAGGAGCGAATTCAATATGAATAATAATAAAAAAAAAAATAAAAAAAAAACGCAAATACTATGCTCCAAGCAATGCTTTTATTTAAAACAAATTTCCGCACAAACAGAAATTTCCTCCGGTCAGCCGACTGCCCCGGGGGAAGCTGCCGAAGTCCCGTTGTCCACGTACGGAGCTCCACAAGCGCCGAGTCTCCTGCGGTTAAATCCACTGCTGTGGTGATGAGACAAGTCTCTCCCGTGACTGCGACGAGACCTCAGTCCTGCCTGAAGTTTCCGTGGTTCAGATGAGCCGCTCCGCACCTCTTCAAGTCTCAAGCTTCTTCTCTTGTTGTGGCAGATGCGCCGGCTCCGGCTGTAATTTCACAATGACAGAGTCAGTCACTCACGCCTCTGTAATTTCACAATCACATTTTGCGGAGTGCCCTGGCACTTCCAGTGAAGTAGAAAGGCTGGTGTAATATCCCTGGAATATGTTTGTGTCCAGCTGTCCCTGGAGCCTGCCTGCCTCCCAAACAGTCCTGTAACACGGGGCAGAAATTACTCTATTAAGAACTCTGATCCTGGGGCATGACTACTTCAAGGCTAGCAGGCAGTCCTCTGTGCAGTTCACTATTCGAAATGCTAAAGCACCCGCAACACTCAAAGCATATAATGCCAAATGGATGTGAACTGCCGTCTGTTAGGTAAACATCCGCTTCTAGTCCAATTCAATCCGGACTATTCCCGGCGCAGTTCTGACACTCCACAGAAGGACCGCACGTGTTCAGGTACGGAGCTTAATAGGTGGAGGGCTTGGATTTGCAGCGCAGCGTTCCCTCTCAATCAGCCGTAATGCGCGATGCCCTCGCCCCTGGAACTTGACCTCCCCCATGAGGAGTGACCATCCCACCCGGCGCTGACAGAGTCACCATCGCTCAGTAGAATTGTGTCTATGCTGTCGTCAAACGGCTCATAGCGCTTGAGAACATCATCGCGCTCTTTAAGAGCTCCATGGAGTCCACCAGAGATTTTGGAGACATAACAGTCCGCCGCCGTGGTGCTCTGCTCGCGGGGCCTCCTCCACACACAGCCGCCGGCTTTGGGGAACAGCCGTATAATAGCCGCGCTGATCATCGCCGCTCCTCTTGGAGAGACCAGTCGGCTGCTCTCACCTCTGCTCCCTCCAAAAGCATAGGAAGAACTTTGTATCTAAAAGTATGCATCTAAACCAAAGTCGAACTTGGAAAAAAAGATGCATTACTTTGGTATCGGGTCTGTTTCTTCTCTGCCCAAAATAAAGGTTTCTCACTCGCCAAATTCTCTTCCGGCTCCAGTCAGTCCGAACTCCGGCTTCAAAAATTAGTTTTTGTTTGACATCGTCTCAGGAGACCGAGCAGTATAGTAACAGGCTCTCTGCCTCCTTATACCTGACGCCAGAACTGTCCCTGGGGAAGTTTCTGGAGCCAAGACGTTATGTTTTTCCTCAGATTCGCCACAATATGAAGCACAGACATCAAATAACTCTTTCCCGTCTCTCAAAAGATCCTGGTACCAGCCAAAAGTCAGGGGAGTTTCAATTCTGCCATTAACTCTTCTTATTCCTCAGACTCGCCAGTTTTTAGCAGGGGTCGCCACAGGGCCGCGAAAGTCACCACTTCAGAGGAACACTGAGTAGGCGCAGCGTGCCAGACATGCTCGGTTCTCAGCTCCCTCGTGCAACGTCTGATAGGATGTGTGTCTGTGATTCTGTTCTCTGCAGCCCTGCAAACCTCTCAGAGGCAGGTAGGACATCGTCATCTACAGAGTCATCTCTTTCTGAGGATGATTGGGCCAGTCCCTCGGGTGTACATCTTAGGAGAATTGCAGTGTCAGATCAAGGTACACTGCAAGTTTGGGGAACCGAATTCCTCTGACGGCTCAGCTGACAAAAGCGAGTCTGTTTTTGAAGAATCAGCGGGACTTGAAGTCCCCAGAGGAGAGGGCGCTGTGCACCGACGACCCTTTCGTCCTAGACCCGCCCCGGAGGCCGGGTCTGTTCTTGTGCTCTGGGCACGTGTCTTGACAGAATATCTTCCGAACTGAAAGCGCCTGTCTCCTCACCTGCCCATATGGATCGAGAAAATACACGGTCATTGACACGTCCTTCAGTTTCACAGTCAACCCCCAGGTTCTGCGTCACCACATGGACCTGAATGAACTCAGAGAACCAGCTGTCATGTCTGATGGAGGAGGACCGCGCTCTCCTGACAATGGGAATAATCGAGTTAGTTCCTAAGCGATCCTCCTACACTGGGTTTTACTCCGGGTACTTTCTGGAACCCAAGAAGACAGGAGAGTGGACACCTGTTCTGGACCAGGAGACTCCTGGAGTGTGTCAGAGTGTGAGAGTGGATGACCTCCATAGATCTTGCAGAGGCCTACTTCCACAACACGGTCTCTAGTGTCGAGTGCCTCGTTTTTTTGCCAAGTGCGTGGAGGAGTGGCTCAAACCACTAAGGAGACAGGGTCTGCGGATTCTGACGTACTTGGACTCCTTTTTGATTCTAGCCAGAGTCCAAACAGGAGTCATGAGCGCACACCAGCTTAGCAGAAGGGGTCTGTCTCGTAGCTGCAGAACAAATTCAATGTCTCCGAAGTGGTTTCAGAGAGTTATCAACATTTTTATGTTTGTTGGTCTGAAAGGTACAGGTCCCACGGGCTGAAAACGCGTTTTATGCACTGTTTACTCTCTGCTCAGGGCTGTCTCAGAACATTAAAATTTCACCTGGCACTATAGCTAGAGTGGTCATACTAGCAGGTGCTGAACTAATTCAACATTTCTGAAGTGGTTGCAGAGTGATAACATTTTTATGTTTGTCGATTCTGAAAACCATCCTCACTCAGGTGAAAACCCGTTTTCTGCACTGTTCATTCACTGCTCAGAATAGTGCCAGAACATGAAAATATCAGCTGCGACTGTCGGAAAAAGGCTCTTTCGAGTATATTTGGCACTAAATCCACGTTTCTGGACTATTTTCATGGTGTAATCAACAATATTTTTTTTTCCTCGTCAGAAACCAAGCCTCTCTCGGGCTGAAAACGCGTTTTCTGCACAGTTCAGTCACTGCTCAGCGATGCCTCAGAACATGAAAATTTCACCTGACTGTATAGCAGAAGCGTTATTTCTTGTAGCAGCAGAACTAATTAAACCTCTCTGTGTGGTTTCAGAAAGTAATCAACATTTTAATCCTTGTTGGTCTGAAAACCACCTTTTCGTGGGCTGAATACGTGTTTTCTGCTCTGCTTAGGCGGGACTCAGAAGATGAAAATATCACCTGCAACTACAGGCAAAACGTTTTTTCTCCTGCAACTATAGGGAAAACACTCTCTCTAGCATATTCAACACTAAACCTACATTTCTGAACTGTTTTTAGAGGGTTATCAACTATTGTATTTTTGACAGTCCGAAACCCAGCTTCTCTCAGGCTAAAAATGCATATTCTGTACTGGTCACTCACTGATCAGAAAAGCCTCAGAACATGAAAACATCACCTGCAACTATAGCAGAAGGCGTCTTTGTCGTAGCTGAGGACGAATTCAACCTGTCTGAAGTAGTTTCACAGAGTTATCAACATTTTTATGTTTGTCGGACAAAAAAACACAATCCCTCGGGCTGAAAACGCGTTTTCTGCACTGTTCACTCACTGCTCAGCGATGCCTCAGAACATGAAAGTTTCACCTGCAACTATAGGAAAAAAAAAACGTTCTCGTATATTCAACACTAAACCTCTACGAATAGGGCGCTGCGACTGGGCTACAAGCAGCCAAACCGTTTTCATTCCATCCACATTTCCTGCTTCCAAGCCATGGGATGAGTTTGACGAGAGCCAGGCGCTTCTATGAGGTGCGTCTGGAGACTTCCCAGAGTTGGATGAGTTCCGTGTGGTGGAATCAAGCACGTTCCCGCTTGATCTTCTCCTGCGCCTCATGTCATCCGCCTCCGTCGTATCAAAGTTGAGCTCTCTCTCCACCGGCAGCTCAAGAATCATACCACTTCACTCACGGCCAGCTGGCGTTGGATGGCGAGACTACACCAAGGGCTGGAAGAAATCCGGACTATTCCCGGCACGGTCCTTACACTCCACTCCCACTAGGACCGCACTTGGTCAGGTACGGAGCTTACTGCCTGGTGGAGGGTTTGGATTGGCGGCTCACCGTTCCCGCTCACTCAGCCGTCATGCGCCATGCCTGATGCGTTCGCCCCGGGAGCTCGACCTCCCCCCTGAGGGGTGACCATCCCACCCACCGCTGACAGAGTCTCCATTGCGCAGTGGAATGGTGTTTACGCCGTCGGCAACCAGCTCACAGCGCTTGAGAACATCATTGCGCTCTTTTTGTGCTCCGTGGACCGGCTCATCCATCACAGATCCTTTCTCACTCTACAGAGATTTTGAGTTTCAACAGTCCGTCGGCGTGGTTCTCCGCTCGTGGCGCCTCCTCCTCACACAGCCGCTGCCCCGGGGGGGGGGAACACCGTCGCTTGTCGAAGGGGCGGGGTTATCCCAGCTGTCCAAATCATAGCCGTGCTGATCATTGCTGCTCATCTTGGAGAGACCAGTCGACTGCTCTCACCTCTGCTCCATCTAAAAGCGTAGGAAGAAAACTTCTATCTAAAACTATGCATCTGTAACAGGTCTGAATACTGTGACCTTGTCCACAGTTAAAAAGTGGTGTCTTAATGTGGTCAGTAGAATGCCGTCTGAAACAAAATGCGGACAGTCACACACGGCTTCCACATTTGTCGATGGTGAGAAAAGTAATCCAAGGGATTATGTTTTTTTATTGTGGTAACCCACACCACAATTAAATGTCTTTCTGAAACATCACTCACAAACATCTCACTTTGTCATACAACAACTGTCAGACATCATGAACCACATGCATAATTGCTTTTCATCTGAATGTATAATTCTGCCATTAAACCTTTTGGCTAGTGTTGAGAAATAATAAAACCTTACTTTTTACCAAACACCGTTATTCACCACAAGCAAACTGAACTCCACACAACTCAATCACCCGTGCCATGTCAACGTCGGTTGTCAGTATTAGCTTACAAGCGCCACATCTACACAGAGCGAACTCAACGTACGAAGGAAAAACAGTATACTTAAAAACTGAATCACCATCCTCACACTCAGACTCAGAATCAGTCAATCCCAAGTGGAACAAACATTATAAAAAATGGATTTGACTAACCTGAAACAGAATGTGGACAGAGTCATACGAGGCTTTTGTCGATGGTGAGAAAAGCAATGAAAAAAAGTGTCACCTCCTATTTACCCACACATCTTCAATGCCCAACCTCTGTCCTACCCTTCCCTCTACTGACCGAATTATATACCTGCCGGTTAATCAACTCTTCAAAAACCACCCATGAAACACATCATTTACCGGCTGCTGCATATTGGCCCTTTTAAGCGTCTCTAGTCTGATGACTTGGGAGGCAGCATGGAGATAAACTGCGTTTTTGGGCCCCCGGTGATGAGGCCCCTGACGCAGCCGACCAAGCTTGCATCACAGTGACGTTTGCATATTGGCAATGGAAAACATGAAGCAGTAGTTTGTGGGAGCAGTTTTCATCTGCACTTTTTTCCCTCCGGCGTTTCTACATGTTGATGGATGGAGCTTCATTTGTGTTGGGCGTGGGGTCTGCTGACAGGAAATCCACAGTCCTATAGGCAGGAAATGCTGCTGTAGACCGAGTGAGAAGTAAACAAGACGTGCTAATGACCCTGCTGCTGCAGATCACATCTGCTTAACAAGCTGTCGTTCTGAATCATGTCAATGACGTTTGCACTTCACATTTCCATCTGTTTTTATCAAACAATTCAAATAAAAGTAGAACATGACATGTATTTCGCTCTGATTTTACATTTAAATGATAAAGTTTTTGTACAATGTAAACACTTGATTCTTATGATTGTAAATTACTCTTTTAAACATTTTGCAAAATAATCATTTTACTGCCTTACATCCAGTAAAATCATATTTATCTTGTTTGAAACTCAGTGTCACAGATGTGATGAGTATTTATATAGATGATACATTCGATTTTCTCGTTTGAACGGTTGAACCAGGACCTCAGTGCAATGTAATTATTCGCTTTCATGGAACAAAACACGGTCCTTGCACTCTCCTGAAGCCACTTTGGTCGACAAAACTACTGTACAATGCAATCATAAAAAACTATATTCTGATATGACAACCATATAATCAACTAACCTGAAACAAAATGTGGACAGATTCACGTGAGGCTTCCACATTTTTCGATGGTGAGAAAAGTAATGAAAAAATGTCACTTCCGATTTACCCACGCATCTTCAATGCCCAACCTCTGTCCTATCCTGCCCTCTACTGACCTAATCATATACCTGCCGGTTAATCAACTCCATGCTGAACAATTAAATGACATCTAACACACACTCTGTGACCACACATAAGTGGGCGTCACACTGGAAAGGCTGTTTTTCCTATAGTTGTATGTGATATTTTCATGTTCAGAAGCTTTTCCATTCAGTCAGTGAACAGTGCAGAAAACGCCTTTTCAGCCCGTCAAAAGCTGGTATTCAGACCAGAATAAAAAAGTTAACCACCTGAAATACCGTTCAGAAATGTAGGTTTAATGTTGAATATATGAGAAAGAGTGTTTATCCTATCGTTGCAGGTGAAATTTTCATGTTGTGAGTAATGCCTGAGCAGTGAGTGAAGAGAGCAGAAAACGCGTATTCAGCTCAAGAAAAGGTGGTTTTCAGACCGACAAAAATAAAAATCTTGATAACTCTCTGAAACCACCTTAGACAGGTTGAATTAGTTCTGCACCCTCTAAAAACACCTTTTCTGCTGATATTGGCAGGTAAAATTGTCATGTTCTGTGGCCTTCGCTTAGCAGTGAGTGAACACTGCAGAAAACGCGTTTTCAGCCCGAGGGACTGTGGTTTTGAGACAGATAGACATGAAAATGTTGTTACCTCTCTGAAACCACTTCAAACAAGTTGAATTAGTTCGGCACTTACTAAAAACACTCCTGCTTCTATATTGGCAGGTGAAATGTTCATGTTCTGAGGCATCCCTGAGCAGTGAGTGAACAGTGCATAAAACACGTTTTCAGGCTGAGAGACGCTCGGTTTTTGACCAGGAAAAAAGAAGATGATAACCCCCTGATAAACAGTTCAGAAAGGTACATTTAGTGCTGAATATACGAGAAAGAGTGTTTTTCCTATTGTTGCAGTTGAAATTTTCATGTTCTCAGTCACGCCTTAAGCACTGTGTGAACAGCAGTGAACGCATAAAATAAAATATAAAATTGTCGCTTTGAAAACAGTTCAGAAAGTTTTATTTAGTGCTGAATATACTAGAAATAGTCTTTTTGCTATATTTACACTTGATATTTTCATTGTTCTGAGGCTGTTCTGATCAGTCAGTGAACAGTGCAGAAAACGCGTTTTCTACCGAAGGACTGTGGTTTTCAGACCAACAAACATTAAAATGTTGATGACACATTGAAACCACTTCAGAGAGGTTGAATTAGTTCTGCAGCTACTAGAAAGACTTTAGCAGATTCTGCTATAGTATAGGTGAAATTTTCATGTTCTGAGGCATCGCTGAGAAAAAGTCAAAAAAAAAAAAATCTGAAATGTATGTTTAGTGTTGAATATACTAGAAAGAGTGCTTTTCCTATAGTTGCTGGTGAAATTTTCATCTTGTGAGGCATCACTGAGCAGTGAGTGAACAGTGCAGAAAACGCGTTTTCAGCCTGAGTGATTGTGGTTTTCATACCAGAAAAAAAAAAAAAAATAATAATAATAATTAATCAAATCGTCGCTAACGCGCTGGAATACAGTTCAGAAAGGTAGATTGAGTGCTGTATATACTAGAGAGTGTTTTCCTATAATTGTAGATGATAATTTAATGTTCAGAGGGTATTCTGTCCATAATAAAACGCGTATTCAGCCCGAGGCACTGTGGTTTTCAGCCCAACATAAAAATGTTAACTCTCTGAAGCCACTTCAGAGACGTTGAATTATTTCTGCACCTACGAGAAAGACCTTTTCTGCTATTGTGGCAGGTGAAATTTTCATCTTCTGTGGAATCTCTGAGCAGTGAGTGAGCAGTGTATAAAAAGTGTGTTTGGCCTAAGACAAAGTGGGTTTTGGACAGACGAAAAAAAAATTGTTGATAACCCTGCAAAAACAGTTCAGAAATGTAGGTTTGGTCTTGAATATATTAGAAAGACTATTTTTCCTATAGTTGCAGGTAATATTTTCAGGATCTGAAACTATTCTGATCAGTGAGTGAACAGTGCAGAAAACTAGTTTTCAGCCGAAGAGAAACTCGGTTTCTAAACAGGAAAAAAAGAAGCAGCTGATAACCTCCTGAAATACATTTCCTAAAGGTAGGCCTAATGTTTATTATACTACAAAGAGTGTTCTTCCTTTACTTGCAGGAGAAATTTTCATGTTCTAAGGCATCGATGAGCAGTGAGTGAACAGTGCAGAAATCGCGTTTTCAGCCCGAGTGACAGTGGTTTTCAGAATCGACAAACATAAAAATGTTGTTATCACTCTGAAATCACGTCAGACATGTTGAATTAGTTCTGCAGCTGCTAGAAAGACCGCTTCTGCTGTAAATTCAGGAGAAACTTTTATGTTCTGAGGCATCACTAAGCAGTGAGTGAACAGTGCAGAAAACACGTTTTCAGCCCGAGATAAGCTGAGTTTCTGTCCTGGAAAAAAAAAAAAAAAGTTGATAACCCCCTGAAATACAGTTCACGAATGTAGGTTTAGTGTTTATTATCCTAGAAAGAGTGTTTCTCCTATAGTTGCACGAGAAATTTTCTTGTTCTCAGGAATCGCTGAGCAGTGAGTAAACTGCATAAAACGCGTTTTCAGCCAAAGCAAAGATAGTTTACAGACCGACACAAATAAAAATGTTGATAACTCTCTTAAATCACTTTAGACAAGTTGAGTTAGTTCTGCACCTTGTAGAAATACCTTGTCTGCTATAGTGGCAGGTGAAAACTTCATCTTCTGGGGCATCGCTGAGCAGTGAGTGAACTGTCCGTAAAACTTGTTTTCGTCCAAAGAGAAAGTGGGTTTTGGACCGACAAAAATAAAATTGTTGATAACCCTCTAAAAACGGTTCAGACAGCTTAGATTTGTTCTGCAACTACTAGAAAGACCCTTTCTGCTTAAGTGGGAGGTGAAAATTTCATGTTCTGAAGCTTCCCTGAGAAGTTATGGCACAATGCAGAAAACACTTTTTCAGCCTGAGATAAGGTGGGTTTTGGAACGGCAAACATTAAAATGTTGATAACCTTTGAAAAACAAGTCAGACAGCTTAGATTTGTGCTTTGACTACTAGAAAGATCCTTTATGCTATAGTGAGAGGTGAAAATTTCATGTTCTGAAGCTTCGCGGAGAAGTTGTGGCCGAATGCAGAAAACGCGTTTTCAGCCTGAGATAAGGTGGGTTTCGAAACGCCAAACATAAAAATGTTGTTAACTTTAAAACACTTTGATGTTTGAATGATGGAAATTCTAAGCCAATTTTACAACCTGTGAGGGGACAGTGCCTGCCGCTTCTTTCCACCAGGGAGAGCCATCCACAGAGTGTCCGACTTTCTGAAGGGTGGGACTCGATCCAATTAAGCTTTTAGCTTTCTAACCGGACACATTTTGTGTAAACTGTCATGCTCCTCGTCTGAATGTGGAGGAGGTCAGAAAGCCTTTACTGATAAGGTGCTGACCTGTGTAGAAGAAGAGAGACATTTAGGTGCGAAGTCAGTCATAGAACCAGCGTACTATGAGTTCACCCAGGTCCACGTGGTGTCGCAGAATCTCGGGTTTGACTGTGAAACTGAAGGACGTGTCAATGACGGAGTATCTTCTTGATCTATATGGGCAGGTGAGGAGACAGGCACTTTCAATTCGGAAGATACTCTGTCAAGACAGGCGACCTGAGCACAGGAGAGCACCAGGCCTCCGGAGCGGATCTAGGATAGAAGGGTCATCGTTCTCAGCGCCCACTCCTCAGGGCACTTCAACTCCGGTGGTTCTTCAAAAACAGACTTGCTTTTGTCAGTTGAGCTGTGAGTGGAAGCAGGGCCCCCAAACTTGCAGTGTACTTTGATCTGACAAAAACAAATTTTTGAAGCCAGAGTTCGCACTGACTGGAACCGGAAGAGAACTTGTCCAGTGAGAAACTGTAATTTTGGGCAGAGAGGAAACAGACCCGATACCAAAGTAATCCATCTTATATTTTATTCAACTTAGACTTTGGTTTAGATGCATACTTTTAGATACAAAGTTTTCTTCGTACACTTTTGGAGGGAGCAGAGGTGAGAGCAGCCGACTGGTCTCTCCAAGAGGAGCAGCGATGATCTGTGCGGCTATGATCCAGACAGCTGGGCTCTCCGCGCCCCTTCAACCAGCGATGGTGTTCGACCCGGGCGGCGGCTGTCTGTGGAGGAGGCGCCGCGAGCAGAGCACCACACCGACGGACTGTTGAATCTCCAAAATCTCTGGTGGAGTGACAGAGGTTCTGGAATGGATGAGCCTGTCCACGGAGCTCATAAAGACCACAATGATGTCTGCAAGCGCTATGAGCTGGTTGCCGATAGTGTAGACACCATTCCACTGCGTGATGGTGGGATGGTCACTCCTCAGGGGAGAAGTCGAGCTCCAGGGGCGAGGGCATCGCGCATCGCAAATCGGGCATGACTTCTGAGTGAGAGGGAACACAGCGCTGCAAATCCAAACCCTCCACCTGGCAGTAAGCTCCGTACCTGATCACGTGCGGTGCGAGTGCCAGTGGAGTGTCAGAACTGCGACGGGAATAGTCCAGATTTCTTCCAGATGTGGGCAGACAACATGTGGTAGCGCCACGTGTGTAGTCTCGCCAACCACCGCCAGTGGGCCGTCAGTGAAGTGGGATGATTCTTGAGCAGGAGGTGGAGAGAGAGCTCAACTTCGATACGACGGCCGGCGGATGCCATGAGGCACAGGTGAAGATCAAGCGGGAACTTGCCTGACTCCACCACACGGAACTCAGCCAAGTCTGGGAACACAGTCTACAGATCCACCTCATAGCAGTGCCTGGCTCTCGTCAAACTCATCCCATGGCTTGGAAGCAAGCGCCCTATTCGTAGAGGTTTAGTGTTGATCACACTAGAAAGAGTGTTATTCCTATTGCTGTAAGTGAAAATTTCATGTTCTCAGTCACCCCTCTAACTGCGGTCCTCCTCCATCAGACATGACCGCTGGAACTCTGAGTTCACTCAGGTCCACATGGTGTCGCAGAACCTGGGGGTTGACTGTGAAACTGAAGGGCGTGTCAAAGACCGTGTATTTTTTCGATCCATATGGGCTGGTGAGGAGACAGGCGCTTTCAATTCGGAAGATACTCTGTCAAGACAGGCGCCCTGAGCACAGGAGCGGACCCGGCCTCCCGGGAGGGCCTAGAATGAAAGGCTCGTCGGTGCTCAGCGCCCACTCCTCTGGGGACTTCAAGTCCCGCTGGTTCTTCAAAAACAGACTCGCTTTTGTCAGTTGAGCCGTCAGAGGAATTCGGTTCCCCAATCTTGCAGTGTACCTTGATCTGACGCTGCAATTCTCCTAAGATGAAGACCCGAGGGACCGGCCCAATCATCCTCAGAAAGAGATGACTCTGTTGATGACGATGTCGTGCTTGCCTCTGAGAGGTTTGGAGGGGTGCAAAGAACAGAATCGCAGACAGACATCGCAGACAGACATCGCAGACAGACATCGCATCAGACATCGCGTGAAGGAGCTGAGAACAGAGCAGGTCTGGCACGCAGCGCCTACTGTGAGATCCTCTGAAGAGGTGGCTTTCGTGGTCCTGTGGCGACCCCTGCTGGAAACTGGCGAGTCTGAGGAATAAGAAAAGTTAATGGCAGAATTGAAACTCTCCTGACTTTTGGCTGCAACCGGGATCTGTAGAGAGACGGGAAAGTGATATTTGATGCCTATGCTTCCTATTGTGGCTAATCTGAGGAAAACCACCAAGCTCCAGAAACTTCCCCAGGTACAGTTCTGACGTCAGGGATAACGTGGCAGATAGACCATTACTTTACTGCTCTGTCTCATGAGACGATGTCAAACAAAAACACATTTTTTAAGCCGGAGTTCGGACTGACTGGAACCGGAAGAGATCTTGGCGGGTGATGATCCTTAATTTTAGGCAGAGAAGAAGCGGACCCGATACCAAAGTAATGAATCTTATTTTTTTACAAGTTAGACTTTGGTTTAGATGTATGCTTTTAGATACAAAGCATACAGCAGAGGTGAGAGCAGCCGACTGGTCTCTCCAAGAGAAGCAGCGATGATCAGCGCGGCTATTATACGGTGTTCCCCCCGGGCGGCTGTGTGTGGAGGAGGCGCCGCGAGCAGAGCACCATGCCGACGGACTGTTGAATCTCTGGTGGACTGAGAGAGGTTCTGCGATGGATGAGCCTGTCCACGGAGCTCATAAGGAGTGCGATGATGTTCTCAAGCGCTATGAGCCGGTTGCCGACGGCTGAGACACCATTCTACTGCGCGATGGTGGCTCTGTCACGCTGGGTGTGATGGTCACTCCTCATGTGGGATGTCAAGCTCCAGGGGCGAGGGAATCGCACATTACGGCTGAGTGAGAGCGAGCGTCGTGCCGCAAAATCCAAACCCTCCACCTGGCAGAAAGCTCCGTACCTGACCAAGTGCGGTCCTAGTGGGAGTGGAGTGTAAGGACCGTGCCGGGAATAGTCCGGATTTCTTCCAGCCCTTGGTGTAGTCTCGCCATCCAACGCCAGCTGGCCGTTAGTGAAGTGGTATGATTCTTGAGCTGCCGGTGGAGAGAGAGCTCAACTTTGATACGACGGAGGCGGATGACATGAGGCGCAGGAGAAGATCAAGCGGGAACGTGCTTGATTCCACCACACGGAACTCATCCAACTCTGGGAAGTCTCCAGACGCACCTCATAGAAGCGCCTGGCTCTCGTCAAACTCATCCCATGGCTTGGAAGCAGGAAATGTGGATGGAATGAAAACGGTTTGGCTGCTTGTAGCCCAGTCGCAGCGCCCTATTCGTAGAGGTTTAGTGTTGAATATACGAGAACGTTTTTTTTTTCCTATAGTTGCAGGTGAAACTTTCATGTTCTGAGGCATCGCTGAGCAGTGAGTGAACAGTGCAGAAAACGCGTTTTCAGCCCGAGGGATTGTGTTTTTTTGTCCGACAAACATAAAAATGTTGATAACTCTGTGAAACTACTTCAGACAGGTTGAATTCGTCCTCAGCTACGACAAAGACGCCTTCTGCTATAGTTGCAGGTGATGTTTTCATGTTCTGAGGCTTTTCTGATCAGTGAGTGACCAGTACAGAATATGCATTTTTAGCCTGAGAGAAGCTGGGTTTCGGACTGTCAAAAATACAATAGTTGATAACCCTCTAAAAACAGTTCAGAAATGTAGGTTTAGTGTTGAATATGCTAGAGAGAGTGTTTTCCCTATAGTTGCAGGAGAAAAAACGTTTTGCCTGTAGTTGCAGGTGATATTTTCATCTTCTGAGTCCCGCCTAAGCAGAGCAGAAAACACGTATTCAGCCCACGAAAAGGTGGTTTTCAGACCAACAAGGATTAAAATGTTGATTACTTTCTGAAACCACACAGAGAGGTTTAATTAGTTCTGCTGCTACAAGAAATAACGCTTCTGCTATACAGTCAGGTGAAATTTTCATGTTCTGAGGCATCGCTGAGCAGTGACTGAACTGTGCAGAAAACGCGTTTTCAGCCCGAGAGAGGCTTGGTTTCTGACGAGGAAAAAAAAATATTGTTGATTACACCATGAAAATAGTCCAGAAACGTGGATTTAGTGCCAAATATACTCGAAAGAGCCTTTTTCCGACAGTCGCAGCTGATATTTTCATGTTCTGGCACTATTCTGAGCAGTGAATGAACAGTGCAGAAAACGGGTTTTCACCTGAGTGAGGATGGTTTTCAGAATCGACAAACATAAAAATGTTATCACTCTGCAACCACTTCAGAAATGTTGAATTAGTTCAGCACCTGCTAGTATGACCACTCTAGCTATAGTGCCAGGTGAAATTTTAATGTTCTGAGACAGCCCTGAGCAGAGAGTAAACAGTGCATAAAACGCGTTTTCAGCCCGTGGGACCTGTACCTTTCAGACCAACAAACATAAAAATGTTGATAACTCTCTGAAACCACTTCGGAGACATTGAATTTGTTCTGCAGCTACGAGACAGACCCCTTCTGCTAAGCTGGTGTGCGCTCATGACTCCTGTTTGGACTCTGGCTAGAATCAAAAAGGAGTCCAAGTACGTCAGAATCCGCAGACCCTGTCTCCTTAGTGGTTTGAGCCACTCCTCCACGCACTTGGCAAAAAAACGAGGCACTCGACACTAGAGACCGTGTTGTGGAAGTAGGCCTCTGCAAGATCTATGGAGGTCATCCACTCTCACACTCTGACACACTCCAGGAGTCTCCTGGTCCAGAACAGGTGTCCACTCTCCTGTCTTCTTGGGTTCCAGAAAGTACCCGGAGTAAAACCCAGTGTAGGAGGATCGCTTAGGAACTAACTCGATTATTCCCATTGTCAGGAGAGCGCGGTCCTCCTCCATCAGACATGACAGCTGGTTCTCTGAGTTCATTCAGGTCCATGTGGTGACGCAGAACCTGGGGGTTGACTGTGAAACTGAAGGACGTGTCAATGACCGTGTATTTTCTCGATCCATATGGGCAGGTGAGGAGACAGGCGCTTTCAGTTCGGAAGATATTCTGTCAAGACACGTGCCCAGAGCACAAGAACAGACCCGGCCTCCGGGGCGGGTCTAGGACGAAAGGGTCGTCGGTGCACAGCGCCCTCTCCTCTGGGGACTTCAAGTCCCGCTGATTCTTCAAAAACAGACTCGCTTTTGTCAGCTGAGCCGTCAGAGGAATTCGGTTCCCCAAACTTGCAGTGTACCTTGATCTGACACTGCAATTCTCCTAAGATGTACACCCGAGGGACTGGCCCAATCATCCTCAGAAAGAGATGACTCTGTAGATGACGATGTCCTACCTGCCTCTGAGAGGTTTGCAGGGCTGCAGAGAACAGAATCACAGACACACATCCTATCAGACGTTGCACGAGGGAGCTGAGAACCGAGCATGTCTGGCACGCTGCGCCTACTCAGTGTTCCTCTGAAGTGGTGACTTTCGCGGCCCTGTGGCGACCCCTGCTAAAAACTGGCGAGTCTGAGGAATAAGAAGAGTTAATGGCAGAATTGAAACTCCCCTGACTTTTGGCTGGTACCAGGATCTTTTGAGAGACGGGAAAGAGTTATTTGATGTCTGTGCTTCATATTGTGGCGAATCTGAGGAAAAACATAACGTCTTGGCTCCAGAAACTTCCCCAGGGACAGTTCTGGCGTCAGGTATAAGGAGGCAGAGAGCCTGTTACTATACTGCTCGGTCTCCTGAGACGATGTCAAACAAAAACTAATTTTTGAAGCCGGAGTTCGGACTGACTGGAGCCGGAAGAGAATTTGGCGAGTGAGAAACCTTTATTTTGGGCAGAGAAGAAACAGACCCGATACCAAAGTAATGCATCTTTTTTTCCAAGTTCGACTTTGGTTTAGATGCATACTTTTAGATACAAAGTTCTTCCTATGCTTTTGGAGGGAGCAGAGGTGAGAGCAGCCGACTGGTCTCTCCAAGAGGAGCGGCGATGATCAGCGCGGCTATTATACGGCTGTTCCCCAAAGCCGGCGGCTGTGTGTGGAGGAGGCCCCGCGAGCAGAGCACCACGGCGGCGGACTGTTATGTCTCCAAAATCTCTGGTGGACTCCATGGAGCTCTTAAAGAGCGCGATGATGTTCTCAAGCGCTATGAGCCGTTTGACGACAGCATAGACACAATTCTACTGAGCGATGGTGACTCTGTCAGCGCCGGGTGGGATGGTCACTCCTCATGGGGGAGGTCAAGTTCCAGGGGCGAGGGCATCGCGCATTACGGCTGATTGAGAGGGAACGCTGCGCTGCAAATCCAAGCCCTCCACCTATTAAGCTCCGTACCTGAACACGTGCGGTCCTTCTGTGGAGTGTCAGAACTGCGCCGGGAATAGTCCGGATTGAATTGGACTAGAAGCGGATGTTTACCTAACAGACGGCAGTTCACATCCATTTGGCATTATATGCTTTGAGTGTTGCGGGTGCTTTAGCATTTCGAATAGTGAACTGCACAGAGGACTGCCTGCTAGCCTTGAAGTAGTCATGCCCCAGGATCAGAGTTCTTAATAGAGTAATTTCTGCCCCGTGTTACAGGACTGTTTGGGAGGCAGGCAGGCTCCAGGGACAGCTGGACACAAACATATTCCAGGGATATTACACCAGCCTTTCTACTTCACTGGAAGTGCCAGGGCACTCCGCAAAATGTGATTGTGAAATTACAGAGGCGTGAGTGACTGACTCTGTCATTGTGAAATTACAGCCGGAGCCGGCGCATCTGCCACAACAAGAGAAGAAGCTTGAGACTTGAAGAGGTGCGGAGCGGCTCATCTGAACCACGGAAACTTCAGGCAGGACTGAGGTCTCGTCGCAGTCACGGGAGAGACTTGTCTCATCACCACAGCAGTGGATTTAACCGCAGGAGACTCGGCGCTTGTGGAGCTCCGTACGTGGACAACGGGACTTCGGCAGCTTCCCCCGGGGCAGTCGGCTGACCGGAGGAAATTTCTGTTTGTGCGGAAATTTGTTTTAAATAAAAGCATTGCTTGGAGCATAGTATTTGCGTTTTTTTTTTATTTTTTTTTTTATTATTATTCATATTGAATTCGCTCCTTCCAGTGCCTCGGCCTCGAGCGCTCCACTGGGCCTGGTAGCCTGGGGCCCTGTCCGTGAACCTGGCGACACTGCACAATGATGATCCGGACATTTGATTCGTTCTCCTAAGTGGGTTGAAGAGACATGCCCTGTGGTAGCCAAAGCTGAAAGGAATACACACAGGATGTATCAACACAGCAGGTTTTATGCACGGTTCCAACTTCCAACAAACCGGATGGTGACACGGCAACATAACAAGAGCGCCCCCAAGTTGTGACTCCAAATAATCCCATGACACGTCATAACATCTCGTCTCCCTCAAAATGTTCACGTCTTCCAACTTCACTCCCAAAACTCTTGTCCCCAAATAAGTCTAAAACTTAAGTCTAAAATAAAATAATAAAATAGTCATAAAATAGTGTGGAACTTAAACGACGAAACCAAAACAAAACAAAACAAAAACATGCCTATTTATGCTAAAGAATAAGAAAATAGCAACCAACTTGGCCTAAAGGCCTTTTATCTATTGATCAGCACCTACAAGTCTGAGGCCATGGTTCTTCACCGGAATAAGGTGGTTTGCTCTCTCCAGGTTCGGTGGAGAGTTCTTGCCCCAAGTGGCGGAGTTTAAGTATCTCAGGGTCTTGTTCTCGAGTGAGGGAAAAGGGGAGCGTGAGATTGATAGACGGGTTGGTGCAGCTGCAGCAGTGATGCGGTCGCTGTATCGGACCGTCGTGGTGAAGAGGGAGCTCAGTCACAAGACGAAGCTCTCGATTTACCCATCTACGTTCCCACCCTCACCTATGGTCACGAGCTTTGGGTAATGACCGAATGGATGAGATCGCGGATACAAGCGGCTGAGATGAGTTTCCTCCGCAGGGTGGCTGTGCGCACCCTTCGAGATAGGGTGAGGAGTTCGGTCATCCGGGAGGAGCTCGGGGTGGAGCCGCTGCTCCTCCACATCGAGAGGAACCAGTTGAGGTGGCTCGGGCATCTGATCCGGATGCCCCCTGGACGCCTCCCTGGGGAGGTGTTTCGTGCATGTCCTACCGGGAGGAGACCCCGGGGAAGACCCAGGACTCGCTGGAGAGATTATGTCTCCGGTCTGGCCTGGGAACGCCTCGGGATCCCCAGGGATGAGCTGGAGGAGGTTTGTGCGGACCGGGAAGTTTGGGCTTCCGTGCTCCGAATAGTGCCTCTGCGACCCGACCCCGGATAAGCGGTAGAAGAAGGTGAAGGTGAAGGTAAGGTGACGTTACAGAAATCGTCAGGAAGGACATAACGAATAAAGCGCTGGTGTCTGAAGTCGTGAGGCTCCTAAAACTACAAGGACCTGGTGGTAACAGACGTCGTGGACTGACCTGACTGAAGTTCAACCACAGTAAGGTCCATTTGGAGCCTGAATTTTTAAAAGCACCGTGGGTGATTGTGTTTTGAGGTTGCTGTTTTGTTTATTAATTATTTTAAATTATTATTTTATTGTTATTATTATTAAATTGTGGCCAACCATGATGGTTTTCCTTCTGGTTCTGACCCTGAATCCACACACAACCAAGACACTACACCACACCTCATTGACCAGAGTGCTTCACCGACACGCATGTTTCTGTCTGGCTTGTTTGACGGCATGTCTGAGGAGGATGTAGAGCTGGTCTATGATCCGAGTATAAATGAAAACATGGAGTCCTTTTTTTTTTTTCGCTGAGAGAGAGGATAATCGTATTTTAAATATTGTTCCTGCATCATCTCGGGAAGGTAGGGCTGATACCTCTTTAGACAATGGCGATTGGTAAGAAAGGTTTGTTGATAATCAACAGACGGCTGATTCAGGGACACCAGCTCTTGACCCTCTGATAGATGTGTCCGGCTCCAGCTGTAGCGATGACAATGTTGATGATGACGGTGATTCGGTTCAGGAAGGATGCTGTGTAAGAGGTACCGGTATTGAATCAGAAGTCATAGAGCCTTTTAACACCGATAGGATGAGAAGGGTGCTAACACGTCCTGCTGTACCCGACACTCCTGATTTAGCAACTTTCTACAGAGGTTTGATGCAACAGGTCAGAGAGTTGGCAGATGAAACGCAGAGACTAGCACATCGAGAGGATGTGGTTCAGCTTGAAGTGGTTGGTGAAGATGTTCAAGAACATGTTAATGTTGTGGTTGAAGGTGACGGGGAAAATATCTACCCTGCTTTTGAGGCCCTCCTGAGCAACACCATGCAATCTGACAGAGTCATAGTTATGGGTAAGATAATTGAATTAACAGTCCAAATTGTGCATAACCCTCGAGGTGGCGCTAAACGCAAACTCAAGAAGACACTGCATGCCAAAATTATTGGTAAAAAATGATGACATCTCTACAGTCTCTAGTTGGTAGTGATGGAACTGATCAGCTTTGCTTTGCAATCAGCCTTTCTTGTCTCCTTAATCCTAACCGTACGTATCAAGATTGTGTTGAGTTGGGGAGGGAATTACAAAACAAAGCTGGTTTAGATTCTCAAACACCTATCACATTCACAGATATACCCCTGTTTGAATGGATAGTGAGGCGTAAAATTGTTGTGTTTCATAAAACAACAGCAAACCAACCATTAGCGCATTATGCCACAGGTTTTGCTGATGGTTCGGATCCTTCCTACTTGTTTCTACTTCAGGGACACTATTGCGGGGTAAAAAACCCAAAGGGTTTTGAAGGAAGACGTCACTTTTGCGTCAGCTGTCATAAGGGGTATGAAGATAAATCACAACACATCTGCAAAGGTCACCGTAGCGTTTGTCACAATCCTGTTTGCCCTACAGAGGTCCCAAAGCCTGTAACTTGTGGCGATGGTTGCCGGGTTTGTAGAACACCTTCCTGCATTGTGAGACACAAAGAGATTGGCGCTAATGGGAGCAGTCTCTGCCAGATATACAAAAAATGTGAAAAATGCGGAAGGTGCCGGTATATCCCATTAAAACAGGGTAAACCTAACAGTTGTTGCGGTGTGCTTAAATGTAAAATCTGCAATGTAGAATTATCATCGACAGACCAGACTGAGCATCCTGATCTGTTTTGTTGTGATTTTGAAACGTTTACAGACGACCAAGGTAGACATGTCCCTTCTTTAGTGTGTGTAAAGACGCAGAGAGGTGAAGAATAGATGTTTAATGGTCTCGAATGTGTTCGAGCGTTTCTTTTATATTTCAGAAAGAATTGGTTTAGAGTTGTGTTTTTGTTGCACATAATGCCAGGGGCTTTGACAGCGTCATTGTCTTGAGAGGTATGCTTGACAAAGGGTTAATACGTAAGAGGATAATCATGACCGGTAGTAAGATATTTGTCTTGAGGATCCTCACTACAAGCTAAAATTTATCGACTCTCTCTCATTCCTAGCCATGCGACTCAGCTTCATGCATAAAGCTCTAGGTTTCACCGAGCAGTGCAAGGGTTTTTTTTCCACACAAGTTGAGCTTGAAAGATCGTCTGCATTACATAGGGGTGTATCCTCCTCCATCAGACTACGGCTTCGAGGGCATGTCAGACCCTGAACAGAAAGATTTTTAAAGCTGGTATGATACTGTGCGTGATAATTCTTTCAATTTCAGGAGTGAAGCTATTCACTATTGTAAAAATGATGTTGACATTCTGGCCAGAGGATGCATGATATTTAGAGAGGAGTTTTTTAAAGAAACAGGTGTTGCACTCTCGTCCATAACACTCACCTCTGCGTGTATGGCTGTTTTCAGGACCAACTTTTTAAAACCAGACACATTAGCAATACCATGTCCCAACAATTATGTAATAAAAGGTAACAAGAGGTTCTCACATGCTTCCATCCATTGGTAGCTATGGGAATCACACAGACAGGGCATTTTGATACAACATGCCTTGAACCGTGGGGAGATGGTGTTTGGCCAGTATTTTGTTGACGGTTATGCTAAAGTTGACGGTGTTAAGCAGGTCTGGGAGTTTTATGGATGTTTCTCCCACGGTTGTCCTTCATGTGTCGACCCACATGCAGTCTGTCTGTTAAGAGGTAGACCATATGGTGAATTCTACTCTGCTACGATGGAGAGAGAGCAGGCGTTAAAGTCTGATCATGAGGTGCATCTTATTACCATCTGGGAACACGAATGGCGTTCACTTCGACAATCGTGTGATAATCTCAGAGATTTTCTCTTAGATTTTGACACCCCTGAGCCTCTCAACCCTCGTAATGCCCTCTACGGCGGTAGAACCAGCGCTTTAAAGCTGCGTTACACAGCCAACCTGGTGAAAAAGTTGATTACGCTGATGTCACCTCTGTATCCTTACGTCAACAGCACGTGTTCCTAGGTCACCCCCGAAAAATTCACAAGGACTTTGGGGATCCCAGACAGTACTTTGGTCTTATCAAGGCGGTTGTCTATCCTCCTCGGGTTTTATATTACCCGTTTTACCCTACAGAGGACCAGGCGGTAAATTACACTTCACGTTATGCAGTATCTGTTCAAGTCGTATTGTCCAAGACAGTGGCTGTACGCATAATGATGATGAGCGTGCTTCGACAGGGGTCTGGGTCACGGTTGAGTTCAACAAGGCTCTGGACAAGGGATACAAGGTGGCCAAGATTATCGAAGTATGGCATTTTGATAGATCTAGCGATTGTATTTTCACAGGTTACATCCGTACATTCCTGAAGGGCAAGCAGGAGGCTTCTGGTTACCCTGCTGAGGCCGTTGATCAGGAAAGCCACGACAAATACATTTAGGATTATCAAGCACATCGGGGGATTTTGCTTTGTGCTGATCAGATTTGTCACAACCCTGCAAAGAGACAGGTGGCTAAGGCTTTGGTTAATAGCCTTTGAGGCAAGTTCTGTCAGAAAGAGAACATGTCTCAGGTTTCTGTAGTGTCAGACCCCAACGAGTTTTTCAGTTTCTTGCTTTCAGGGAAATACGAGGTCAGCTACTTTAACATGCTGGATGAGAAAAAAGTTGTGATCCAGTGGCGTTACAAGGGTCTCTACCCTCCTGGTAAAAGCACCAATGTTTTTATGGGAGCTTTTACTTGCAGAAGGATGTTCTCTATGTTGACACAGACAGCTTGATATATGTGGTGAAAGACAGCAAGACGCCTTTAAAATTAGGTAACTATCTCAGTGATCTGACTGATGAACTCGACGGGGATAGCATCGAGGACTTCGCTTCGGCGGGTCCTAAGACATATGGTTATAGGACCAAAGGACAGAAGAAGGTTGTGATGAAAGTTAAAGGTATCATGCAAACAAAAGAGTCTTTTCAGCAGATAAACTTTGACTCCGTCAGAGATCGTGTAGAGGGCTATTTACAGAATTCACCTGATGGGGTGCTTGAGACCCATCAACACAATATTGTGAGGGATAAAAAGAACATCACTTTAAAAAACAGATCAGTTCCTACAAAACTCGATAAGAGACATGTGCGATAAGAGACGATTTTTTTTGTACGGCACAACCAAACCTTTTGGGTTCTGAGTTTTGAGTGGATGACTGGGTCATTATGGAAGAAATTCATTTTGATCCGCGCTTGAAAACATCATTTTCATGTCTAGTGGTGGGACCATCAGGGTTAGGAAAGACCCATGTATACTTGTGATGGATGATGTCAATTGTAAATAAAGATTGTATGTATGTATACGTCTTTTGAACCTATGTACAGTGAATTGCAAAAGATGAATAAAAATATCAAATTCATTGAAGGTTTACCTAAATCTTTTGAAAATGAAGATGTATTTCCTTCTGTTAGAAAACATTTGACAGACATCATAAAAATATGAGTGTTATAATGGTGACGCAAAACTTATTTCATCGTAGTAAATATAGTTGTATCCTCGCAATAAAACGCAGATAAAAGTTCTTGCTCAACAAGTTTACCCGTCTCAAAGAGTTTTCTTTCAAGAAAGCTTTGAAGATGCTACAGCTGGCGCTCACGGGTACTTAATTGTTGATCTAACACCCTCATGTCCAGAACGCTACAGACTAAGGACTGGGATACTTCCTCATCAACGTCACACTGTGTCCATACCAAAAACGTCTGCTTAAGTCATGTCAGCACATATAAAAAGAAACGCAGGTTTACTTAAGGAACTATACCATGCTCCTTAAATGAAACGTAAAGACATTTTGATGCATAGCTCTTGGGACTTTATTCAAGCTCTCGATGAGATCGCCCTGAACGTTTTGAAGGGGAATGTACTGTTGTCGCAGGCTCAGTTAAAAAAAACTGAAAAAACAGAAGAAAAACATCTGTCACGGGTCAAGGACGTGGAGCGGGACCCAAGCGCAGTGGTGAAAGTCACAAATGGCAGGACCGAGTCAAAAACAATATTTTAATAATTAAACAACAAAATCACGACAGAAAGCGTCACCGAACCGGGAGACACAAGATAAAGTCTAAATGTCCAAAACAGAGTAACCAAACGAGCCGAAGTCCATATACAAGAATAAGAGACCAAACAGAAAGCGTCACCAAACTGGGAGAATCAAACCAACTTAAATTTGGGAACGGAGAGACGAAAGTACAATGAACAGAGATAGAGACAAAAGAAACCAGGAAAGGCGGAAACAGGAAGAAACCGAACACTAACTCAGGCACCAGGGTTTAAGACAAAGAAATCCAAAATAAGCTAACTAGCGCACAGAACAAGAGAACGAACAAGGAGAGCCAAGAGAACGAGGAGTTACCACAGGGAACAAAGGAGAGCGTCACAGAAACTAGAGAAGAAATCACAGGGAACAAAGGACTCCATCTGCAGGAACTAGAGGAGTCGATCACAGGGAATAATAGGGGACGATCTGGCACACGGTGCTGGAGTCCAGGTGCTCTAATACTCAGGTGATCTGGGGTTGATTGGCTCCAGCCATGTGCCACACAAACAGGAAGAACGGAGGAAGAAAACAAAACAAGACTCGCATGACAAAATAAAAGCGGAATCATGAGAACATCAGACTCTTGGCTAATAAAAAGGCGTGCGTGAAGCGTAGATGAAGGATTCTTATAAAGCAATCGGGAGGATTCCTGTTGCCGTTGCTAGCGGCTGCCGTTCCAATCATTGGAAATCTAATAGGAGGACTTGTAAAGAAGTAAAACACGATGAAGACTGTCCAGAAAATGTATCTGGTCTCTCCTCAGCAAATTAACCAGTTATCAAGTCCAACCTCCGACATCTGTGAAACTGCCAAAGATGAATTGAATGAGAAGATGAGGACCATTCTGAATGATTCTCAGTTAAACTCGTATGAGAAGATTAAAAAGTATGATGCTCTATTGCAGAGATATTTAACCTTTACAAAACAGGATCAGAGAGACCAAAGGAGAGTAACTCTGACTTTACAACGAGACAGAGTCAGCGATCACCCCCACGACTCTGACAGTCGTGTCGAAAGTGTTCTAAAAACACCCTTTGTAACAGATGACTTGGGTCAGGATATTCTAAATATCCTTCCGTCAAAAGCTCGAAGAAATGCTGAATACATTATCCAGAGGATATCCAAAAATGGTGATGGTTGGAATATGAATGGCAAATTTATGTATGAAGGAAATGCTGTAAAAGGCTCTCATGTGATTGATATATTCAAGTACCTTTCCCTACCGCATAATAAAAGAAGTTCTCCATTACCTGCGGGATGGTCCTAGTTTCTCGTCACATTATTAAAGCTAAACATCCCTCTCACACTGCTGTCCAATCCTGAAGCGAGGGCTCAATATCAGAGACTTAAATCGAATTCTATCTTGCGAAAGAAAAGTATAGCTGAAAGCTGGTCTCCTGATTACAGATTTTTTTTTAACACACGAACAAACAAAATAGGATTAGTCACAATAGTCTTTAAAATACAGAAGAGAACAGAGTATGTTGTTTCCACGGACAGTGTGCACATCTTTTTAGACATTGTTGATGTCCTTTCACAAAGTTGTATACCATGAGGTCATATTTTAAGGTATCGTCACTGTATAGACTTAATACTTCTTGGATACACAGCCCTCTAGCACGATGATGGAGGTAGAAGATGCAATGATGACTGTGATTGCAAACTCCAATAGTTTGCTACCTCTATTGTTGTGAACGACGTTAGTTTCTGACTTGTTCCTCCTTTGCCCCGAATGTTTCCATTTTCATCGTTCTCACCAGTACATCCGTACGAATATATTTTCCCCGAGCTTCTCCTGGACGGGAATCAAAAAAACATAAAAAACTAACTGAAGCTTGTGCCGTGGAACTTGATCCTCCTTTATTGAAAGTAATGGTCTCAGGAACATCCAAAAATCCAAACTTAACGGTCAAAACCTATATGTCCATGTTGTTCTTAACAACCCAACACAAATCAACCACGAGCTTACCTTGCGCATCCGCCGTTTTTTTCAAAAGACAAAGTGGCCTTCAAATTAAAACCCACATATATTTATGTAAAGCACTAAACCACAAAACGACTACCTAACAGTGTAAACAATATCAAGTGAAACTTACTTTGGCACTTACAATGACCACATACAAACGATAGAGGGTTCTGTAGTAGACCATTGTTGTACTTGATGTTGCCTGAATGTTTCTTGAGAAACTTTAAAATACTTTCAGGGTAATGTGCAAAGTAGGGCCCCATTCCAAATGAGTCAAAGAAAGTTGTTCTACCGTCTTCTTCGAGAGTTAAACTCTGCCAGTGCCCTCCTGGTTTATGTGCCGGATGTGTGTTGACGATTAAATATTCAGGCGGTCTGAGGGGGTTGTGTAAATTGAGGCAACTTATCCGACGGCCATACACCGTAAAATGTGTCGCTCAAGAGACCTCTCAGCAGCCTCTGTAACTGGAGACTGTCCATAACTTTTTAATAATAGTCCACCAGCACTTGTCTTTTCGCATCAATCTCCAGAATGGAATCATAACAAACGTACACAATCAGTATTACGGTGTTTGGTAAGGGTACTATGAATCTCATCTCCAGTCTTAAATTCCCATTTGAGACAGGGGAGAGAGCGTCGTTGTCGTCGGCTGGATTGAGATTAAATGCAAACAGTGAATAACCGCTGTTAAAACCTTCGCAGTCAATGCTTAGAGGTAGATCCTTCAAATGTCTTCCTGTAGCTAAAATCATGGTATAAAACTCACTGACTGAAATACCGTGATTAAACTGAGGTTGAAAAGCTTTAGCGGGGATCTGTTGGCCGTCCTGACAGAGGGCGAGATATTCAGTGTTGTAATGATGAAAATTGAATGGGGAGAGATCTCTCATACCGGTAAATGCCTCATGATGCACCATCCCTAAAACCACGTATTTAGGTATTGAACCCAGAAATAAATTATCCTGGGTACATATTAATGAGTTTTCTGGAATGGAGTATGTTTTTACATTGACTCGTGAGAGCGGGCAGAGAGCATTTCCTTTAAAGAAACGCTCTGCATGACCTATTCTCACAGCTGGCGAAACAGTGACTTTGTAACGTTGATTTAAGCAGGTGACTCAAACGCAGATTGGAATCAGAAGATGGGTATTTAATTGTGCAGAACAGGAAGAGTCTTCTGATGCCGTGGTGGAGATCCCAGACAAGTGGCTGGTGAGGGTCCAGGAGTCCAGCTGGCTGCGCTATGGCAATGAAGGAGGTGAAGGTTGTGGAGTAGAGGTGCAGGCAGGCTGAAGTTCTAAGGCAGAAAAGACCGACTGAAATAACTCAGATAATGCAATATCCAGGCAGTGGCAAATAGCGGAATATCTCGCTTGAAGACAAACCATGAAGGGTTGACGAACAGGCGAGGACTGGCAGGTTGGTCGGGTCTTTATACCTTCAGGAGATTGGAGGCAGGTATGGATGTGACTAGGTGGGTTGGGCGGTGACGTCAGCGGAAGAGGTTGTGACAGACTTTCTTCACAAACAGAGAGGCGCCAAGGATTTTCAGACGAAAGGTGGAGTCGCGGGGTCCGGTCAGGCAGAAGGCATCATTCGCCCTAGTGAGTTTAATAACAGTGTCTCACAGAAAAATATGTCGCCGTGGAGAGGACCGAGAAGATGTTCTTCTCTGGATCTGCTCGTGAACTCTGCCCGTTTATTCAGGCCTGCGTTGGGACCGTTTACAGTCAACCAACACAGGTGTGTCTTGGTAAAAAAGACCGGCGCTAAACTGTGTTTTAAGAGTGTCGCCTGAAAAGTTGAGAAGTGTTTTGATCATAGCTCTGTACGGGTGAGTGGAACTGGACTGCGAAATCCTCCGATCCCCCAGGACCACATCACACTGGTCAAAGATGGTGTTTAGAGGATAATTCATGAGACCGACTGTTGCGTCGTTAGCCAGCGGTGTGCTATCAGTGTTAGTAATTCTTGCACGCACGTGTAGAAGGGTGTCGTTTAGGTCTAGATACTTTTCACCGTCTCCTGCTATAAAAAAACTCAATCGGTCCTCCTTCGCTGATAGCGGCTACTGGAGCAATTTCAGTGTAAATTGGAAAGCTGCGTAATTGGCGGCGTGAATAAATCCAGTTCTGCCAATGTGCATTCAGCAGATTTCTGGTGTAGGAGTGCCATGTTACTGTATATAAGGTTTTTTAAAATATATCAGAGCTCCCTCTGGACTTCCTCTTGGCCCGTTTGCTTCTGTCAACTGACTTCTTTCTTTTTTTGTTTGGACGTTTATTTGAGCTCCGTCTTACACGTCGTCCTGGAGGGCGTCTCTTTGTCCTTGGTGATAAGACGGCTATACCGCCTGACCCTTCCTGTCTCTGTTGATCGCTCATTCCTCTCACGGTATGGGTGAACATATCCAAGGCTATGTTACCCACGTCTTATTTGAGATGGGGTTTCGCTTTGACAATTCCTGATGATCCATGATACAAACCAAAACATTTTTGAGAAGAGGGAACGGATGCCTCGTCCGTACATAACCGGGGCACCGTAGAAACCGGGTAGATCTCCGCCCACCTGTTTTTCATAATATTGTACAAATCTGTGCGGGTCGTCTCTTAAGCCTGTGTGGACCATTGTGTTTGTTTATGACTTGGTCTGCAAAGGCTGGTTATCTCTCTGGTGTTGTGATGATGAATGGATTTCCAGACGACGATTAAAGGGTTATATAATATCCTCTCAAGTAACAGGTCTAAAGTGTAGAGTCACCACCACCTTTCCAAAGGTAAAATTGACTGGTTTGTTAAGATCTGATTTAATTTGTAACTGAATATTTTCAATATGGCTCTTGGCAACCGGTAAATAGTAAGCAGGGTTAAAATGCTGTGTGATTATATCTGAGTAACTACCCTTGATTTCCACCATTCTTAAGAGCGGTGCATACGCATCCCCTACAAGCTGCGGTCTTACAGCGTCACTGTAACAGTAGCGATGGTAAAACCCCGCTTTTAAATCAGGATGGGGCGCTCTGAACTCACTTAAAAAGCATTAGGTTCTGACCGTCTCCTTGAAGATCAATTTTTTGCCGTGCACCGTCAAACAGGAAGCGTATATCGTCATTGGTTTTTTTAAAGGTTTGCTCCAACTCGGTTGAAATCTGATTAATAGAGTTTTAATATCCACCCTTGAACTTCAGTTTGGAAATATCTCTTCCCGCCATTTTGAAATGTCAATCAACCACTCGCGATTCGTCTTTTGTCCTCTGAGCTGAGGCGCTGGCGTCTCATGGCTCTGTGAAATTCATCTTTATAGCGCCGCAACCTGTTAGCATCTGATTCTGATCCCCTCAGGGGAGTCGTGTTTGTGTTGGAATCAGGTCCTCTAGGGTTCGGTTTCCAGTAAAATGATGCCGCATCCTCCGGAATATTATTCCATGTGTGAGGGTATGTAATCTCCGTCAAAGCAACCTCCCATTTTCCGTTTAAATCAATATGTTGTGCTAAATCAACGCGGAAAGTACCAATCGAGTTGTCTTTAAAAACTTTTGCACTGGCCTTTGATGGTAAAGTCACATAGAAGCGTGCGTTCTTTGAGCCGTACATGATGATATGATGCCTGTTGTAAAGGAGGATCGTCTTATATATTTTTTATACCTGAAGCTTTTACCCACCTTTTGAATTTTTCAGGCCAGTTCTTCCACTGGACAAAGACCTGTCTTTCTCCTTTAACGACGCGTTCCTTGAGAATCTTTTCAGCGTGAAATACTTCCTTAACCAGTTGCACTCTTTGTAATTCTTGATCATAAAATGACCGCTGGATGGGTTCACCGTCGAAATCTTTCAATTTATGTACAGGCGGGTTGCGGTGGATACATTCAGTTATCGTGAATATCTCTTCTGTAAAACTCTGCTCATACTTTTTGTGAAATACACCTCATAGTTTTGATATCCTAACATGATCGCCCTCCTTAAATTTTGGCTTCTGCCGACCTTTCGACGGTCTAATGTAAAGATTGTCAAACACTTGCAGACTATTTTCTTTAGTTACTTCCATCGGTGTCATTTTTATACTACTGTGATAGCTGTGATTATAACTCTTTACTAGATCCTGTAAAACCTCGATGTAATGTAATCTTTTTAGCTGTAAAATATCTCCACATCCGATTTTTAAGAGTGCAGTTAAATCTCTCAACCACAGAGGCCTTAAAGTCACTCGCTGTTGAAAAATGAATAATTCTCTTCCTTTCCATCAAAGCCCGGAAAATCTTGCTAAAAAATGCTTTCCCATCATCCGTCTGTAGCTTTGCAGGCGTCCCGCTCTCATCCAGCACTGATTCAAACGCCTTCATTGTCTCAATCGCAGTTTTTCTTTTTAAAATGCGTAAATAGGCCTTCTTTGAAAATACATCTATAACGGTCAATAAGTAATTTTGATCGTCGTTATATCTAGCCAATGCCTGCATGTCCCATCAGTCGGCCTGGAATTGTTGAAGAGGCCTGTGAACAAATACTCTGCTTCTCGGCTGGTTTACGCACGGTGTAAGCATCCTGTTTTGATGAAAAATCTTCAATAGATTTAGAACTGACTGGTTTTCCAGTCTCATCCTGCACCCCTGGACGAAGGCGACTCACACCTCCAGAGGTCCCGGGGTGAAGAGGATTGTAATAAACTCTTTTAATGATGTGTTTCACCGTCATGTTAAACGAGAAATGAATGAGCTGAGATCCAAATATACTTCTTAATGTTTTTTATTCCACAGGTTATGTAAGGATTCAAACGTAATGTTATACAAAGAGAGTAAAAGAGTAAAAAAAAATAAAAAAAGTATCACATACGAGGGAATCTCGTGTTTGTGACATCGACCAGGACCGGCGTTCTATTCCAGATTCTACTTGCTGAATCCAGACGTTCAATTAGAGGATCCTCATGCTCATGTTTGATGTATTCATTCCAGACACTTGATTTTGGAGACCTCATTTCGAGCAAGACTGTCTCAGCCGTAGCCTTGGTTCTCATTTTCTCCGGTTGTACGTCATTCAGGGTCAAGTAGTGTTGTATAGCAGACAGAAAGTTCTTGTTACAGAGTCTCTTCATCAACGGGTGGAAGTTAAGACTGTATAAATCATCCTCCATCTCTTCAAGGCAGCTGTGTTGTAGTTGGCTGGGATGGTCTACTTGGCAACCGTAGCAGATCTCCCTCCAATACCTGCGCATGGTTTTACCTGGTAGATGAAATACAACTGTCTTTAAAGCTTTCAAGAAGAAACCGCTTATCCATCCATCCGTGTCATCATTAGCTGCTGGTTCTTGGTCTTGAGAAGCTGAAGATGAAGCAGGCGGATGCACGCCGACAGTTTCGTTCTTGGGGTAGGAGGTTGGTGCTCTCCCTACAGGTTCCTCCTCATCATCCACATCTTCCATTTCAGTTGCATCAAAGTCGTCTGTGTCGTCTTTGATGGTCGCTGAAGGACAGGCTCCATCTGTCGTGTTGTTGTTAGAACCATCGTACTCATGACCATCACCAGTTACGTGTTCTACCACAGGAAATAGAGGGCTCGTCGAGGAGTTGTTCATTCCGTACCCAGTGCCGCCTGTAGCAGCTCCGAGGAAGATAGTGCCAATACCTCTCTTCCCTTCGGTCCTCATCGTTGTCTTAGTTGCTCTTGTTTCGACAGGTACGTCTGCAGGGTGTCGCTCTGGAAAAAATCCTCTTTATAGCAGCCATCAGTGAGTAGGCGGTCCAAAGGGGGCAGGACTAAAAGGTCAGTGCCTCTTTCGGCACAAGGGCATCATTCCATCAGCGGCTATGCTAGAAGAGGCCGTCGATTTTCGGAGAAACTCCTGAATTTTCTTACTCCAAGCATCCATTGGTATGGTTAACAGAGTACGAAATACACCGCAATCAGAATTAAAATACTCCAGTACGAAATCTTGTTCTTGTTCACCCGTGACTCCTGTCGATACTTTATGGATGGCCATGAAGGACCATCGTCCTGATCCTGAGATTTTAGCCAGCCATATAGCCACGAAGGACGGCTTCCTCTCCATTCGATCAGGTTTGTTAGACACGGCTCCAGCCTTCTGACGTTGTTGTTGTTCTTCTTCTTCTTCTTCTTCAGCCCTTGGAAAATTTTCTAGCTTCACCTCTATTAGCACACCACAGTCGTTAGACTGATAACACAGCCATCTCCGTAGGTTTTGTCATCATCCAGCTGATAAATGTACAATTCAGTTTTCAGGTTTGACATTTTGGTGTATTCTTCTTCTCTCTGACGAGGCAGCAAAAGAAGTGTCAAGATGCAAAATAGCCATTTTGTCACCTATGGTGACATTAGAACCCTCAGTCACACCTGAAGACATAATCTTGATCCAAGAAAATGCAGATGAAAATGAAAAGGTTTTGTGGAAACAAAAAGGAGCTACTGTGGACAATCAGGGTCTCTGGCGATCACATGAAGGCAAGCTCGTAGCTCCAACTGCACTTTTGACCATCTTGATTTCGGAGGTGCACAGTGATCTGCGCTGCACGCAAGGGGGGAAGTGGTGAAGAAAATCAGACAGCAGGGATATTGGTCCCCATTTTTGCAGACAACAACAGATGAAGTGCTGAATCAATGTGAGATTTGTGAAGAAAACAACGAAAAAACATCAAGATACCAATAGGTCATATTCCAGTCCCAGAAGGTCCATTTAAAAATCTTGTGATCGATTACGTTGACATGATAAAAACGGTTCAAGGGAGACGCAACATTGTAGTGAAAGTGACGGATTGTCGGGTCACGGACGCCTGCGTCTGTGACGTGGATATTATGAAAAATAATATCTCCTCGAAAGTTTGGGGCACCACCTGAAATATAGTTTCCAGGAGACTATTAAGCTCTCTTGATTAACACTTAATTAATTAATTAACTGTGGTAATTAATTATTAGCATAATCAATCTATTTATCTGAAGTCACTACTCGTGATGTAATGTCCTTTACTGATCAGAGGCTCTTAGATTGATTATAATACACTCCAAAGCAACGTGATCAAGACCAACGTAATTTTATAGATTTATTTAGGAATAAAAGAACAGAAAGAAACAGGAAAGATGCAGAAGTAGAATAATATGATCCCAACAATATCGCGATGGAAACGCAAACCAGTTATGAAGCAATGTCAATACTGCATCAGACGCGTATGTAACTGATGGGAAAGTTGAGACGTTCTAGTCTAACTGTCAACCTCAGGCAAGTAATGATATTACTAAACCCCAACACACCAATCTGTGCAGAGATGACAAGCAGCGGCTTACTTTGGCGATGAATGGAGGGATGAATGGGATGGATGGATGGATGAGAGGGTGATGAGTAGATGCAGAAGGTCGGTCAGGAGGTGAGGGAGGAGGCAGGCGGCTTTGGAGGGAGGCGTCCTGGTTCTCAGCGAGGTGACTTGGAGGTGATGAGGACACGCAGCTTCAGGCGTCGATGGCACTCTCGGATCGTCTTCCGGACCGCCGTGGATCTTTCGTCGCAGACGGGGTGATCGTAGCTGGCAGAGAGCGGCGTAAGACCGAAGGCGTATCTTTCTCTCGTGCCAGGTGATTCACCGGTCTGAACAACCTTCTAGAGTGGTCGCCTTAATGACACACTCCAGGCAGCGGAAGGTTGTTGGAAGTTGGACTCGCGTGCTCGTCACGGCCGCTGGCTGTGATCACGTGGTGTGACTAGGCCGTTCCTGAAGGAGGCTCTGGCTTGGCAGACCGCTGTAGGACGAGGGCAACGTGCAGCTTTGGAGAAGTTCTCAATCACTCTCACACTTGGATGGGCAGCGAGTGGAACGCTGGCACGGCTTCAAGGGTGGAGGAGAAGCAAGAGTCTTTGCAGGAACTTGAGCAGGAACCGTCGAAGAAGTTGGTTGCAGTTGGTTGTAGGAGGCGAAGGAGCCAGAAGGAGCGGCAGAAGAAGGGGGAAGAGGGCAACTGAGAGGAGCACAGAGGGGCACAGAGGGCTGAACAGAGGGCTGAACAGAGGGGTGAACAGAGCGCACAGAGGGGAGAACCTCTGTAGACTGGGTCTTTTAAACTCTCATGAAGAGTCTCCTTGTCCAGTTTTGATTGGTTGAAGGAGTTCCATCACCTATTGCTGATTGGACGAGGATTTCCAAGCCTGGCCTTCCTCCTCCTCCTCCAACGGGGTCGTAAATTCCAGTCTTGAGATGGGAGATTTTGATCCCCCCAGTACCGGAGTTTTATTTGACAATAAAACATTACCTGAGTTGTAAAATTGCTCACAATCTGTCAAAACTTTCCCATCTCAATTTAAGCATTCAAACGACACCAAACATGACCACTCTAGCACATTGTCTTATTATAATGATCAACATAACAATCAACCATTCATGTCAAGTTTAACATCACATGTTCAGGACATCTGGTTTGCTTGAACATCCTGTGGAAACCATGGGTTAAGTGAGAAACGAAGTCCTTTTTAAGAAATACACATTAAGACACATTCACATACAAGTCTGTCTTTGTTCATCTGGAACCTGGAGAAGGGGGAGCTGTGTGTGTCCCCCACCAAACAGGGTTCATGAGTTGGTCAGGGTTTTTCCTCCTACGCCACAGCATCCTGGACTGTTGCTCAAGTCTCTCCCCCCTTTGACCATTCCAATGATTTATGGTCCTTATCGGAGGGTTCAGAAACCTCTGAGCTGCAACAGGCATAGTGGAAACCCAAGGAGATGTCTCCGAGTTGAAGTTACACATTCCAGAAAAGTCCACCAGGTCCATGCTTGAATCTCTGGAGAAGGAATCACTACATATCCCCCCTCTTGGCGTCGTGTGGAATTGTCGCAGGTATTCCATCGGGGCCAAGATGAGTTGAGTCCTTCGGGTGGTCGTAGATGGCGCATGGCTCCTGGTGATGAGAGTCACTCATACACTGACTGGTGTGTTCTAACATCCCCCACCCCCCTTAGTCACCTGAGAGAGAGTGAGTCAGTAGAATGACCCCCGGGGGTCGCATGCATTTAGCTAATATCACCTAGACCGAGGTTGATGGAAACTAGATTCGCGAGGGAAGTGTAGTTAGGTGGGTGAAGGTGAACCCGGTTCACCTAACATTGTTTGTGGTGAAGTTTGGAGTTCGGACTTGAATAAGGGTAAGTTGAGAGGAACTGATGAGACTACGTGAGGAAAATTGTTAGATTTATCCTTCTCAAGTTCACTTTATTTAATTTCTTGAACTAGGCATAAGACAGCTTCATAGTGAATGGAATAAGTGTGGCTTAACTGATGAGGAAAATGGTTTTTTTTAAAAAAGAAGGAGAAGGAGAAGAAAGAAGAAGAAGAAGAAGAAACATGCAATAATCAAGATCGACACGCCTATGAACACAACTATCACAGAGACTAGATATGTTCTTTTGGTGAGAGAGATAATAGTTGACCTTTGAACTTGTATCAAGGTGGAGCCATATTCTGCTTTTGGAGGAGCGCTTACATCATGAGTGTTGGAATTTGTATGGGGTCCTCCTCTAGGTTGAAGAGAACTTCTTCTACATTAAGTCTTCTTGAGTGTTCTTTAGTTTTGGTTTGAACACCTAACAGCGATTAAACGACTCCTTGAGATCTTTTATTGTTCGGGAAGTTAGAATGAAGCTGACGCTTACTATGGAAATTAGCAGGGTATTGGCTCCCGACCAAACACGAGTTAAAGGGGTAACCAGGTTTCTTATGGTGGTGTCGAGGTCTTGAAAGGCAGAATTGATAGGGGCCAGGTAAATGGTTTGTTCATGTTGTGTGTGTTGAACGAAATGAAACATTAGAATATTTCCGTCTTAACTCCCTAGACAGTGATTTGACGTTAATTTTAACCGTAAAGCTTATTCTCATGCATTCATCACACATTGGCCACTTTATCTTAACAGTAACAGCAACCAAACAGCAACCAAACAACACGGATATGACACAGGTGTAAATTCAATAACTTATCATTTTTATACAGTCTGTAGTTAGGCTCGATGCAGGTTTTCGTATCAGCCTATCCTAGTTATCATCCGGTGTTTGTTTTTTGTTTTTTTTTTTTTTTGGAGATGTTGGGGTGTGGTGCCGTTTAATTTGGTTTCGGTGAGCCCAGTTGCAAGAAGATTCATTGCTTCTGGTAGATTTGACCAGGGGTCCCACCCAATCGGTTTGCAGGTCTGACCATGGGGATGTGACTCCCCTGTATCTGATTAGGTTGAGTCGGCTGGAACTGACAGCATGTTAAGCACCCTTTTATGTAGTCAGCTACATCTTGATGCATGCATGGCCAGTAGGCTACCTGCTGTAGTGCATCAACGGTTGCTTTGACACCCCTGTGACCTGTGCATGGTGCAACATGTGCATATGCTAGCATTACCCCCCTTAGGCTCAGTGGAACTGCAAGTCTTGGCATGGCATGTTCATCTGAGACATAAACCAGCAAGCCATCAACCATGCGCAGTTTGTTTTTGACCGTGAGCCAGTGGGACAGTTCCCTGTCCGGCGGGCCGCTATTGGGTTTGGGGACGTCATTGTCATGGTCAGCCGTGACGCAGCGAATGAGAGATGACAGGGTGGGATCTTGGTTCTGCCGATTTACCAGATCTGAGTTTTGAAAAACCTGGTCGCATGCCAAATGTAAAGATGTGTTACATTGTGTGGGAGTACTTCTGGATTGTTGGCGAGTTGCGGCCAACATGGCTGACATGGACTCTGTGTGGATCCGAGCAGGTCGAACGCTCCATGGCTTCCCGTGGAGAGCACCTTCTTTGGCCAAAGTATCTGTGAGGTGATTATACTTTCTGTCTCGGCCGGGAATGCGTGAGTGACCCCGTACATTCTTCCAATGCACTCGCATGTCATGGGTGTTGACTGGGTGATCACAGACAGTGAACAAGTCTTTGTGTTTCACTGGCTTGTGGTTGGCCGTGAGGAAACGGTTGCGTTTCTGGCCTGGAAGGTGGTAGAGAACGGTGTCAACATTTGAGTTTGAGGGTGTTCGTGGGTTGCTGCACGGGTCGTGTCTCGCCGAGTCACCCCCCTTTGCTACTGTATAGTAAGAAGGGTGTGAGTCATGCTCTAGCGGCAGAGGTTGACGAACTTGGGCCCAGATTTTAAGACGTTGGAAATCTATAATCGGATCAAACCTGTTGAGTAAATCTTTGCCGATAAGCAGAGGGATGTTGTTATGTGGTGACACATAGACCGGGTGGACTACAGTCATGGGTCCAATGGTCCAGTGTATTAGCGTTAAGGTGTTCAACTGTGTGCCAACGGTGGAGAACGCCCAGACATCTAATTTACATTTCTGTAATTTGAGAGTTTTATCTTGGGCGTGGGCAGCTCGCTGTAATTGGTCAAACACCTGTGTCGACATGGTAGTGATGTCTGCTGCCGTGTCAACGAGGGCTTCATAGTGAAGCAGATCTTCGAGAGTCGTGGCAAGGTAAAACTTGCGAGCCACCCCCCTTTCTGTCAACTCACCCAAAAGCTGTTGTGTGGGTTGAGCTGGGTGTTCGACCCACAAGTTTTCACCCAAGGGTGGCGAGTCCTGATCATAGTTGACGACTAGGACTGCTGGGTTTGGTGGGTTTGAGGTTAGGTTCTTGTCTGCCGGTGGTGTGGCTTGACTCTCAGTTGCCTCCAGGCCTAGTCTGGAGGGAGGCTTCTTTGGATTTTGTTCCTTGTACCACTGGGCGAACAGCTTGTACATCTGTTCCTCCTCAGGACTGGGATTTTTCTGATTGTCATTTTTCTTATGACAACAGTTAGCCTGGGAGTATGCTTGAGTGGAGGGGACCGGTTTTACGTGGCCATCTCCCTGGTTAGCGTGACGACGCCAAGCGTTTCCAGGGTGTGGGGGTTTGTGGAAACCAGCTTGGTCCTTCATGGTACACGGTGGCGCTGTGGAGTCGTCTGACCGTGCATTCCGTGAGAAGAATGTCTTACGGGCCTGACGAGGACTCGCTTTGCGCTCTGGTTGTCGCTGCGTCTGTGACAAAGGTTTTACTTCTGGCGGGGATACTGGTGCATCCCCTTCAAGTTCCATGTGGGAACTTTGGACACCCAGTGGCAGCAGTGAAGGTGGTTCACCATTTTTCCAGTTGCCCAGCATCTGTTTTGCGAAGCCTTTATCGGCTAGGTCACGCAACTGAAAGCTATTCATAGTGCGGGGGCAGGCTGTCACTCCAAGGTGGTGGCTTGTGCCAGGATGAAGATTTCGGAGGAACAGGGCTTTGAAGTTGAGGTCTTCTTCCATATTTTGCTCATTTTTGTCACCGAAGAATGCTTGTCGGAGTCGGTGATAGTATTGAGCTGGTGGCTCATTTCTGCCTTGTTTGACAGCGATAGCTGACAACAGACCTAGTGAGGTTTCGGGGCTGGAGTATTCTCTCAGCATCATTTTGGTGAGGGTATCAAAATCATTTTGGACAGCTGGTGGCTGCCTGTCAATGAAGTTGCCTACCTCCCTGCTGGATGTGATTTTGAGGAGGTAGATTTTGTCTGGGGTGGTTGCCTCTGGGAACCGCTGAAGGTGATATTCGATGTCCCTCAGATATGACCTGGTCTCTGTATTACCTCCAGGTTTGGGCTCAAACCGAGGTATGTTGCGAGCCAGTTTGTTTAGTACATTTGTGGTCAGGCCCTGTGCTGGGGCTCTGTCAGGTGGGGCTGCGGCTGCATAACCTCCCTGGTGAGGAGGGTTATTAGGCCAGTGAAGGGAAGCAGAGTCATAGTTTGGTTGTGATCTGCTGCCTTCTGGGTGAGCGGTCCACTGAGAGAAGGGATTGAGAGATTTAAAGGTGCTTGGTTGTTCCTTAGAATCTCTGAGCAGAGACCCTGGCTTAGATGGGGGCTTGTGGGCCGCGTCTCTAGCTCTTTGGGTTTGCTCTACTGTGTTTTGCAGCTCGTTCTTTGTCCTGCTAAGGTCTTCTTGGAGCTGACTTACATGGTCCTCTAAGGACTTTACGTGGCGGAGGAGGTGGTAGTCCTTTTCTACTTCTTCCTCCTTTTCCGCTGTAATTGAGTCGACCTGACTTTGGAGGTACTGGACCTTTTCATTGGCTTGTTGTAACAATTGCCTGGTTTTATCACGTTCGTCCAGAAGTCGAAGGTAGAGCTCTGTTTGTCGAGGTGCTTGTTTCCTTAATGCTTCTGACAAGGTCTCAACTTCTGCAAGTGCATCAGACAGTTCTTTCTGACAAAAGGATAATCTTGCCTCCACCCGCTTGAGTTCATTCTGAGAGGTCAGTGACTCAGCCAGGGCATCTAGGAGGTCTTGCGTTTGTTGATCTCTGACGGCCTCATGGTCAGTTAGATCTTGTCTCAGTTGAGACACCTCTTGAGTAAGCTCTAGGTTGTCTTGTTTCAGCTTACGAAGTTCTGTGGTGTTTGACTGAGATTCAACCATGTCGAGTCTCTCTGTTAAGAGGGACTCCCTTTGTCTCAGGTGGGCTAGGTCCTGTTGTCCACGCTCCCATTGTCTTTCCCTGTTTTCAATTTCTTTGTCTTTAATTTTTAATTGTGCCACCAAGTTCAGGGTCATGCAACTTAGGGCTTTAACCAGGGATTTATCTTTGGGGTCCGTGGACTCCAATTGGCTCATGAGCTGGGCGATATTATCATTGATAGCGTCAGGTTGATCCACTGCCAGGGTTGTGCTATAACCTGGGCATATCTTATCAGTGATTGTGGCTAGCAGGTGCTCTAACGAATCCAGGTTTTCGTAGTCGACCGGGGATTCTCTGCTTTCAGCCATTTAATCGTTTGTTTTGTTTTATTGCTGAATTCCTTAATTTACGCTTGTAAGCTAGTTAAAATGTTAAAGGAAAACTTATCAGCGAATTGTTCTTAAGTTATTGAAAACCAACTTAAATTATTAGGATGTTAAAAGTAACGGTTTAAGTAATTGCTATTGTTATTACTCAGGTTGTCGAGCTAACCAGGGGATCACTTTAGGTGCGTTACTTTTAGCGGATTTGATTTCTAAAATTTCAATGTTAATTTAAAATTTGTTTGAATCAAATCTCAAATTGTTTAATTGTTTCTACTAATAACTCTTTAAGTTATTTAAGTGAGGAACACGTATTTTTTTTCAAATTCAATAGTTGGTTTGTCAACTTGGATGCAAGATTTAATTGTGTGTGCTGTTTATGGACTTGGTTGAATTATTTAATTAATAAGTAATTATTAATTAAAAAGGCAAGGTTTGTTTGTATTGTCGATGTTTTCTAATCGATTAGTGAGACAGCTATTCAATAAAAATATTCAAGTGTATCTGTGTATAAACTTCTAATCTTAATTCTTTATTAAAATTATTTTTTTTTTATACACGAGTGGGGTTGGAATTACTAGGTTTGTAATTTTAAATCCAGACTGTAGTTTGACTTTGGGTTGGTGACAACAGGTGAAGCGTGTAAGCTGGACAGGTAGAGAAAGACTGTGGAGCAAGATCCTGCAAACACTAAAACACAAATAGACAAAGTTTTTTTTCTTAAAAAAAAAACACACTGCACAATGAACAAGCAGCACCACAAGCATCAGCAATTTGCAGGATGGAAGAAAGCAAACAGCTAATTTGTGTGCAAAGCAAAACAGACAAACACAAGCTAATCGTGGCAGATTAGCATTACCAGCTATTGCAGCTGCAGACTGTAACACCGCTAGTGGTGGCCTAGCAAGTAGCACAGCACAAACAAGGCACGGAGGCCCCAACTGTCAACTTAAACAAGTTGGCACTGTAACATAATAAGCCAAAGGCTAAAGTTATCCAACCTCAGTACCTTAGCATCTGACGTGGTAACTAAACAATAGCTTTCACCGCAGTTAGGCTATCAGTAGAAGTGAGCATCACACGCCTTAGCATTAGCAACAACAAATAGCATTCAACAGTGTTAAACCTATTGTCAATGGCAGGCTAGCTGTTAGCCAGCTAGCCTAGCAACAGTTGCTACGCTGACGTCACTTCCTTTAATGAGGCGGGACTTCCTGTCCGCCCTCCAGTGGGGTACAATTACTACAGAGACGTGCGCTTCTTTCACTGGGAAAAAGAAGCTGCAACCACGCATGTGCGAAAGCCTTATGAGATAAAAATCTCTGCTCTGCACACAGCAATAAATAAGTTCATGAGGCGGGACTTTCTGTCCGCCCTCCAGTGAGGTGGAATGACTCCAGAGGAGCGCGCTTCTTTCACTGGGAAGAAGAAGCTGCGACCACGCATGCGCGAAAGTCTTATGAGATCAAAATCTCGGCTCTACACACAGCAATAAATAAGTGAATGAGGCGGGACTTTCTGTCCGCCCTCCAGTGATGTGGAATGACTCCAGAGGAGCGCGCTTCTTCCACTGGGAAAAAGAAGCTGCGACCACGCATGCGCGAAAGTCTTATGAGATCAAACTCTCTGCTCTACACACAGCAATAAAAGAATAGGTCAATTACGCTCACCACACCCAACACAAGCTCACGTCAATTGATCACTATTGTTCCCGTAGGCAGAAACTCGTGCGCCGGGCAAATGTAAGACTCCCGTCGTGTTGGAACAACGTTTTAATAACTGGTTAGCTACGCCAATTATTAAAGTTGGAGTTGGACGCGAAGGTTCACTGTTGGTTAGACGCTCGTAACTCGGTCGTGATTTCCGTCCGCAGGCCTGATGAATTAATGCTCAGCGTTTTGTCACTAGAGCAAACACATGTATATTCTCTCGATAAGACTTGTAGTCTTTTTTTTTTTCGAGGCAGTAGGTACCATCAAAGTAATTTCAGTGCTTTTGAAGCAAGAAATGGTTTAAACGCGTTATTAACTTTTGTTCTTATTTTTATTTTTAAGGTTTTTTTTGTTAGTAAAGTCTCAGCGCAGGCTGGGCACACGCTTTGGAGCGAGTGAGAGGAAAAAAGACGAGGGGAAGCGAGGGGGGGGGTTTGTGACGCTCCTGTCTGCAAGTTTAAGTTACGTTTGGTCAGGAGGGAACACTCTACCTTTATGGAATGGTTTACAATCAAAATTTAGCAATTAATCAGCCTCACACGGGGCACCAATAAGTCTGTAGTGAAAGTGACGGATTGTCGGGTCACGGACGCCTGCGTCTGTGACGTGGATATTATGAAAAATAATATCTCCTCGAAAGTTTGGGGCACCACCTGAAATAGAGTTTCCAGGAGACTATTAAGCTCTCTTGATTAACACTTAATTAATTAATTAACTGTGGTAACTTAATTAATTATTAGCGTAATCAATCTATTTATCTGAAGTCACTACTCGTGATGTAATGTCCTTTACTGATCAGAGGCTTTTAGATTGATTATAATACACTCCAAAGTAATGTGATCAAGACCAACGTAATTTTATAGATTTATTTAGGAATAAAAGAACAGAAAGAAACAGGAAAGATGCAGAAGTAGAATAATATGATCCCAACAATATCGCGATGGAAACGCAAACCAGTTATGAAGCAATGTCAATACTGCATCAGACGCGTATGTAACTGATGGGAAAGTTGAGACATTCTAGTCTAACTGTCAACCTCAGGCAAGTAATGATATTACTAAACCCCAACACACCAATCTGTGCAGAGATGACAAGCAGCGGCTTACTTTGGCGATGAATGGAGGGATGAATGGGATGGATGGATGGATGAGAGGGTGATGAGTAGATGCAGAAGGTCGGTCAGGAGGTGAGGGAGGAGGCAGGCGGCTTTGGAGGGAGGCGTCCTGGTTCTCAGCGAGGTGACTTGGAGGTGATGAGGACACGCAGCTTCAGGCGTCGATGGCACTCTCGGATCGTCTTCCGGACCGCCGTGGATCTTTCGTCGCAGACGGGGTGATCGTAGCTGGCAGAGAGCGGCGTAGGACCGAAGGCGTATCTTTCTCTCATGCCAGGTGATTCACCGGTCTGAACAACCTTCTAGAGTGGTCGCCTTAATGACACACTCCAGGTAGCGGAAGGTTGTTGGAAGTTGGACTCGCGCACTCGTCACGGCTGCCGGCTGTGATCACGTGGTGTGACTGGGCCGTTCCTGAAGGAAGCTCTGGCTTGGCAGACCGCTGGAGGACGAGGGCGATGTGCAACTTTGGAGAAGTTCTCGATCACTCTCACACTTGGATGGGCAGCGAGTGGAACGCTGGCACGGCTTCAAGGGTGGAGGAGAAGCAAGAGTCTTTGCAGGAAACTTGAGCAGGAACCGTCGAGGAAGTTGGTTTTAGTTGGTTGTAAGAGGTGAAGTATCCAGAGGAAGCGGTAGAAGGAGGGGAAAGAGCGCAACCGAGGGCAACAGAGGGACAGAGGGGAAAAAGCAACGGGGTAAGACAGGAGCACAGAGGGCTGAACCTCTGTAAACTGGGTCTTTTAAACTCTCATGAAGAGTCTCATTGTCCAGTTTTGATTGGTTGAAGGAGTTCCATCACCTATTGCAGATTGGACGAGGATTTCCAAGCCTGGCCTTCCTCCTCCTCCTCCAACGGGGTCGTAAATTCCAGTCTTGAGATGGGAGATTTTGATCCCCCCAGTACCGGAGTTTTATTTGACAATAAAACATTACCTGAGTTGTAAAATTGCTCACAATCTGTCAAAACTTTCCCATCTCAATTTAAGCATTCAAACGACACCAAACATGACCACTCTAGCACATTGTCTTATTATAATGATCAACATAACAATCAACCATTCATGTCAAGTTTAACATCACATGTTCAGGACATCTGGTTTGCTTGAACATCCTGTGGAAACCATGGGTTAAGTGGGAAACGAAGTCCTTTTTAAGAAATACACATTAAGACACTTTCACATACAAGTCTGTCTTTGTTCATCTGGAACCTGGAGAAGGAGGAGCTGTGTGTGTCTCCCACCAAACAGGGTTCACAAGTTGGTCAGGGTTTTTTCTCTTACGGCACAGCATCCTGGACTGTTGCTCTAGTCTCTCCCCCCTTTGACCATTCCAATGATTTATGGTCCTTATCGGAGGGTTCAGAAACCTCAGAGCTGCAACAGGCATAGTGGAAACCCAAGGAGATGTCTCCGAGTTGAAGTTACACATTCCAGAAAAGTCCACCAGGTCCATGCTTGAATCTCTGGAGAAGGAATCACTACATATCCCCCCTCTTGGCGTCGTGTGGAATTGTCGCAGGTATTCCATCGGGGCCAAGATGAGTTGAGTCCTTCGGGTGGTCGTAGATGGCGCATGGCTCCTGGTGATGAGAGTCACTCATACACTGACTGGTGTGTTCTAACATCCCCCACCCCGCTTAGTCACCTGAGAGAGAGTGAGTCAGTAGAATGACCCCCAGGGGTCGCATGCATTTAGCTAATATCACCTAGACCGAGGTTGATGGAAACTAGATTCGCGAGGGAAGTGTAGTTAGGTGGGTGAAGGTGAACCCGGTTCACCTAACATTGTTTGTGGCGAAGTTTGGAGTTCGGACTTGAATAAGGGTAAGTTGAGAGGAACTGATGAGACTATGTGAGGAAAATTGTTAGATTTATCCTTCTCAAGTTCACTTTATTTAATTTCTTGAACTAGACATAAGACAGCTTCATAGTGAATGGAATAAGTGTGGCTTAACTGATGAGGAAAATGTTTTTTTCAAAAAGAAGGAGAAGGAGAAGAAAGAAGAAGAAGAAGAAGAAACATGCAATAATCAAGATCGACACGCCTATGAACACAACTATCACAGAGACTAGATATGTTCTTTTGGTGAGAGAGATAACAGTTGACCTTTGAACTTGTATCAAGGTGGAGCCATATTCTGCTTTTGGAAAAGCGCTTACATCATGAGTGTTGGAATTTGTATGGGGTCCTCCTCTAGGTTGAAGAGAACTCCTTCTACATTAAGTCTTCTTGAGTGTTCTTTAGTTTTGGTTTGAACACCTAACAGCGATTAAACGACTCCTTGAGATCTTTTATTCTTCTGAGAGAGAATGAAGCTGACGCTGACTATGGAAATTAGCAGGGTATTGGCTCCCGACCAAACACGAGTTAAAGGGGTAACCAGGTTTCTTATGGTGGTGTCGAGGTCTTGAAAGGCAGAATTGATAGGGGCCAGGTAAATGGTTTGTTCATGTTGTGTGTGTTGAACGAAACGAAACATTAGAATATTTCAGTCTTGACTCCCTAGACAGTGATTTGACGTTAATTCTAACCGTAAAGCTTATTCTCATGCATTCATCACACATTGGCCACTTTATCTTAACAGAAACAGCAACCAAACAGCAACCAAACAACACGGATATGACACAGGTGTAAATTCAACAACTTATCATTTTTATACAGTCTGTAGTTAGGCTCGATGCAGGTTTTTGTATCAGTCTATCCTAGTTATCATCCGGTGTTTGTTTTTTGTTTTGTTTTTTTGGAGATGTTGGGGTGTGGTGCCGTTTAATTTGGTTTCGGTGAGCCCAGTTGCAAGAAGATTCATTGCTTCTGGTAGATTTGACCAGGGGTCCCACCCAATCGGTTTGCAGGTCTGACCATGGGGATGTGACTCCCCTGTTTCAGATTAGGTTGAGTTGGCTGGAACTGACAGCATGTTAAGCACCCTTTTATGTAGTCAGCTACATCTTGATGCATGCATGGCCAGTAGGCTACCTGCTGTAGTGCATCAACAGTTGCTTTGACACTCCTGTGACTTGTGCATGGTGCAACATGTGCATATGCTAGCATTACCCCCCTTAGGCTCAGTGGAACTGCAAGTCTTGGCGTGGCATGCTCATCTGAGACATAAACCAGCAAGCCATCAACCATGCGCAGTTTGTTTTTGACCGTGAGCCAGTGGGACAGTTCCCTGTCCGGCGGGCCGCTATTGGGATTGGGGACGTCATTGTCATGGTCAGCCGTGACGCTGCGAATGAGAGATGACAGGGTGGGATCTTGGTTCTGCCGATTTACCAGATCTGAGTCTTGAAAAACCTGGTCGCAAGATGTGCTACATTGTGTGGGAGTACTTCTGGATTGTTGGCGAGTTGCGGCCAACACGGCTGGCATGGACTTTGTGTGGATCCGAGCAGGTCGAACGCTCCATGGCTTCCTGTGGGGAGCACCTTTTTTTGCCAAAGTATCTGTGAGGTCATTATACTTTCTGTCTCGGCCGGGAATGTGTGATTGACCCCGTACCTTCTTCCAATGCACTCGCACGTCATGGGTGCTGACTGGGTGATCACAGACAGTGAACAAGTCTTTGTGTTTCACTGGCTTGCGTTTGGCCGTGAGGAAACGGTTGCGTTTCTGGCCTGGAAGGTGGTAGAGAACTGTGTCAACATTTGAGTTTGAGGGTGTTCGTGGGTTGCTGCACGGGTCGTGTCTCGCTGAGTCACCCCCCTTTGCTACTGTATAGCAAGAAGGGTGTGAGTCATGCTCTAGCGGCAGAGGTTGACGAACTTGGGCCCAGATTTTAAGACGTTGGAAATCTATAATCGGATCAAACCTGTTGAGTAAATCTTTGCCGATAAGCAGAGGGATGTTGTTATGTGGTGACACATAGACCGGGTGGACTACAGTCATGGGTCCAATGGTCCAGTGTATTAGCGTTAAGGTGTTCAACTGTGTGCCAACGGTGGAGAATGCCCAGGCATCTAATTTACATTTCTGTAATTTGAGAGTTTTATCTTGGGCGTGGGCAGCTTGCTGTAATTGGTCAAACACCTGTGTCGACATGGTAGTGATGTCTGCTGCCGTGTCAACAAGGGCTTCATAGTGAAGCAGATCTTCGAGAGTCGTGGCAAGGTAAAACTTGCGGGCCACCCCCCTTTCTGTCAACTCACCCAAAAGCTGTTGTGTGGGTTGAGCTGGGTGTTCGACCCACGAGTTTTCACCCAAGGGTGGCGAGTCCTGATCATAGTTGACAACTAGGACTGCTGGGTTTGGTGGGTTTGAGGTTAGGTTCTTGTCTGCCGGTGGTGTGGCTTGACTCTCAGTTGTCTCCAGGCCTAGTCTGGAGGGAGGCTTCTTTGAATTTTGTTCCTTGTACCACTGGACGAACAACTTGTACATCTGCTCCTCCTCAGGACTGGGATTTTTCTGATTGTCACTTTTCTTATGACGACGGTTAGCCTGGGAATCTGCTTGAGTGGAGGGGACCGGTTTTACGTGGCCATCTCCATGGTTAGCGTGACGACGCCAAGCGTTTCCAGGGTGTGGGGGTTTGTGGAAACCAGCTTGGTTGACCACGGACTGCAGTGGCGCTGTGGAGTCATCTGCCCATGCCTTCTGTGAGAAGAATGCCTTACGGGCCTGACGAGGACTCGCTTTGCGCTGTGGTTGTCGGTGTGTCTGTGACAAAGGTTTTACTTCTGGCGGGGATACTGATGCATCCCCTTCAAGTTCCATGTGGGAACTTTGGACACCCAGTGGCATCAGTGAAGGTGGTTCACCATTTTTCCAGTTGCCCAGCATCTGTTTTGCGAAGCCTTTATCTGCTAGGTCACGCAACTGAAAGCTATTCATAGTGCGGGGGCAGGCCGTCACACCAAGGTGGTGGCTTGTGCCAGGGTGAAGATTTCGGAGGAACAGGGCTTTGAAGTTGAGGTCTTCTTCCATATTTTGCTCATTTTTGTCACCGAAGAATGCTTGTCGGAGTCGGTGATAGTATTGAGCTGGTGGCTCATTTCTGCCTTGTTTGACAGCGATAGCTGACAACAGACCTAGTGAGGTTTCGGGGTTGGAGTATTCTCTCAGCATCATTTTGGTGAGGGTGTCAAAATCATTTTGGACAGCTGGTGGCTGCCTGTCAATGAAGTTGCCTACCTCCCTGCTGGATGTGATTTTGAGGAGGTAGATTTTGTCTGGGGTGGTTGCCTCTGGGAACCGCTGAAGGTGGTATTCGATGTCCCTCAGATATGACCTGGTCTCTGTATTACCTCCAGGTTTGGGCTCAAACCGAGGTATGTTGCGGGCCAGTTTGTTTAGTACATTTGTGGTCAGGCCCTGTGTTGGGGCTCTGTCAGGTGGGGCTGCGGCTGCATCACCTCCCTGGTGAGGAGGGTTATTAGGCCAGTGAAGGGAAGCAGAGTCATAGTTTGGTTGTGATCTGCTGCCTTCTGGGTGAGCGGTCCACTGAGAGAAGGGATTGAGAGATTTAAAGGTGCTTGGTTGTTCCTTGGAATCTCTGAGCAGAGACCCTGGCTTAGATGGGGGCTTGTGGGCCGCGTCTCTAGCTCTTTGGGTTTGCTCTACTGTGTTTTGCAGCTCGTTCTTTGTCCTGCTAAGGTCTTCTTGGAGCTGACTTACATGGTCCTCTAAGGACTTTACGTGGCGCAGGAGGTGGTAGTCCTTTTCTACTTCTTCCTCCTTTTCCGCCGTAATTGAGTCGACCTGACTTTGGAGGGACTGGACCTTTTCATTGGCTTGTTGTAACAACTGCCTGGTTTTATCACGTTCGTCCAGAAGTCGAAGGTAGAGCTCTGTTTGTCGAGGTGCTTGTTTCCTTAATGCTTCTGACAAGGTCTCAACTTCTGCAAGTGCATCAGACAGTTCTTTCTGACAAAAGGATAATCTTGCCTCCACCCGCTTGAGTTCATTCTGAGAGGTCAATGACTCAGCCAGGGCGTCTAGGAGGTCTTGCGTTTGTTGATCTCTGACGGCCTCATGGTCAGTTAGATCTTGTCTCAGTTGAGACACCTCTTGCGTAAGCTCTAGGTTGTCTTGTTTCAGCTTACGAAGTTCTGTGGCGTTTGACTGAGAGTCAGCCTTGTCGAGTCTCTCTGTTAAGAGGGACTCCCTTTGTCTCAGCAGGGCTAGGTCCTGTTGTCCACGCTCCCATTGTCTTTCCCTGTTTTCAATTTCTTTGTCTTTAATTTTTAATTGTGCCACCAAGTTCAGGGTCATGCAGCTTAGGGCTTTAACCAGGGATTTATCTTTGGGGTCCGTGGACTCCAATTGGCTCATGAGCTGGGCGATATTATCATTGATAGCGTCAGGTTGATCCGCTGCCAGGGTTGTGCTATAACCTGGGCATATCTTATCAGTGATTGTGGCTAGCAGGTGCTCTAACGAATCCAGGTTTTCGTAGTCGACTGGGGATTCTCTGCTTTCAGCCATTTAATCGTTTGTTTTGTTTTATTGCTGAATTCCTTAACTTTACGCTTGTAAGCTAGTTGAAATGTTTAAGGAAAACTTATCAACAAGTTGTTCTTAGGTTATTGAAAACCAACCTAAATTATTGGGATGTTAAAAGTAACGGTTTAAGTAATTGCTATTGTTATTACTCAGGTTGTTGAGATAACCAGGGGATCACTTCAGGGGCGTTACTTTTAGCGGATTTGATTTCTAAAATTTCAATGTTAATTTAAAATTTGTTTGAATCAAATCTCAAATTGTTTAATTGTTTCTACTAATAACTCTTTAAGTTATTTAAGTGAGTAACAAGTATTTTTTTTTTCAAATTCAATAGTTGGTTTGTCAACTTGGATGCAAGATTTAATTGTGTGTGCTGTTTATGGACTTGGTTGAATTATTTAATTAATAAGTAATTATTAATTAAAAAGGCAAGGTTTGTTTGTATTGTCGATGTTTTCTAATTGAGTAGTGAGACAGCTATTCAATAAAAATATTCAAGTGTATCTGTGTATAAACTTCTAATCTTAATTCTTAGTTAAAATTATTTATTTTTTTTATACACAAGTGGGGTTGGAATTACTAGGTTTGTAATTTTAAATCCAAACTGTAGTTTGACTTTGGGTTGGTGACAACAGGTGAAGCGTGTAAGCTGGACAGGTAGAGAAAGACTGTGGAGCAAGAATCTGCAAACTCTGAAAAATAAAAATAAAAAAAAAATAGACAAAGCTTTTTTTTTTTTTAAACACACTGCACAATGGACAGGCAGCACCACATGCATCAGCAATTTGCAGGATGGCAGAAGGCAAACAGCTAATTTGTGTGCAAAGCAAAACAAACAACACAAGCTAATCGTGGCAGATTAGCATTACCAGCTATTGCAGCTGCAGACTGTAACACCGCTAGTGGTGGCCTAGCAAGTAGCACAGCACAAACAAGGCACGGAGGCCCCAACTGTCAACTTAAACAAGTTGGCACTGTAACATAATAAGCCAAAGGCTAAAGTTATCCAACCTCAGTACCTTAGCATCTGACGTGGTAACTAAACAATAGCTTTCCCCGCAGTTAGGCTATCAGTAGAAGTGAGCATCACACGCCTTAGCATTAGCAACAACAAATAGCATTCAACAGTGTTAAACCTATTGTCAATGGCAGGCTAGCTGTTAGCCAGCTAGCTTAGCAACAGTTGCTACACTGACGTCACTTCCTTTAATGAGGCGGGACTTCCTGTCCGCCCTCCAGTGGGGTACAATTACTACAGAGACGTGCGCTTCTTTCCCTGGGAAAAAGAAGTTGCGACCACGCATGTGCGAAAGCCTTATGAGATCAAAATCTCTGCTCTACACACAGCAATAAATAAGTTCATGAGGCGGGACTTTCTGTCCGCCCTCCAGTGAGGTGGAATGACTCCAGAGGAGCGCGCTTCTTTCACTGGGAAGAAGAAGCTGCGACCACGCATGCATGAAAGTCTTATGAGATCAAAATCTCTGCTCTACACACAGCAATAAATAAGTGAATGAGGCGGGACTTTCTGTGCGCCCTCCAGTGATGTGGAATGACTCCAGAGGAGCGCACTTCTTTCACTGGGAAGAAGAAGCTGCGACCACACGTGCGCGAAAGTCTTATGAGATCAAAATCTCTGCTCTACACACAGCAATAAATAAGCGAATGAGGCGGGACTTTCTGTCCGCCCTCCAGTGAGGTGGAATGACTCCAGAGGAGCACACTTCTTTCACTGGGAAAAAGAAGCTGCGACCACGCATGCGCGAAAGTCTTATGAGATCAAAATCTCTGCTCTACACACAGCAATACAAGAATAGGTCAATTACGCTCACCACACCCAACACAAGCTCACGTCAATTGATCACTATTGTTCCCGTAGGCAGAAACTCGTGCGCCGGGCAAATGTAAGACTCCCGTCGTGTTGGAACAACGTTTTAATAACTGGTTAGCTACGCCAATTATTAAAGTTGGAGTTGGACGTGAAGGTTCACTGTTGGTTAGACGCTCGTAACTCGGTCGTGAATTCCGTCCGCAGGCCTGATGAATTAATGCTCAGCGTTTTGTCACTAGAGCAAACACATGTATATTCTCTCGATAAGACTTGTAGTCTTTTTTTTTTTTTTCGAGGCAGTAGGTACCATCAAAGTAATTTCAGTGCTTTTGAAGCACAGACAAAGTGGTTTAGAACGCGTTATTAATTTTTGTTCTTATTTTTATTTTTAAGGTTTTTTTTGTTAGTAAAGTCTCAGCGCAGGCTGGGCACACGCTTTGGAGCGAGTGAGAGGAAAAGAGACGAGGGGAAGCGAGAGGGGGGGGGTTTGTGACGCTCCTGTCTGCAAGTTTAAGTTACGTTTGGTCAGGAGGGAACACTCTACCTTTATGGAATGGTTTACAATCAAAATTTAGCAATTAATCAGCCTCACACGGGGCACCAATAAGTCTGTAGTGAAAGTGACGGATTGTCGGGTCACGGACGCCTGCGTCTGTGACGTGGATATTATGAAAAATAATATCTCCTCGAAAGTTTGGGGCACCACCTGAAATATAGTTTCCAGGAGACTATTAAGCTCTCTTGATTAACACTTAATTAATTAATTAACTGTGGTAATTAATTATTAGCATAATCAATCTATTTATCTGAAGTCACTACTCGTGATGTAATGTCCTTTACTGATCAGAGGCTCTTAGATTGATTATAATACACTCCAAAGTAACGTGATCAAGACCAACGTAATTTTATAGATTTATTTAGGAATAAAAGAACAGAAAGAAACAGGAAAGATGCAGAAGTAGAATAATATGATCCCAACAATATCGCGATGGAAACGCAAACCAGTTATGAAGCAATGTCAATACTGCATCAGACGCGTATGTAACTGATGGGAAAGTTGAGACGTTCTAGTCTAACTGTCAACCTCAGGCAAGTAATGATATTACTAAACCCCAACACACCAATCTGTGCAGAGATGACAAGCAGCGGCTTACTTTGGCGATGAATGGAGGGATGAATGGGATGGATGGATGGATGAGAGGGTGATGAGTAGATGCAGAAGGTCGGTCAGGAGGTGAGGGAGGAGGCAGGTGGCTTTGGAGGGAGGCGTCCTGGTTCTCAGCGAGGTGACTTGGAGGTGATGAGGACACGCAGCTTCAGGCGTCGATGGCACTCTCGGATCGTCTTCCGGACCGCCGTGGATCTTTCGTCGCAGACGGGGTGATCGTAGCTGGCAGAGAGCGGCGTAAGACCGAAGGCGTATCTTTCTCTCGTGCCAGGTGATTCACCGGTCTGAACAACCTTCTAGAGTGGTCGCCTTAATGACACACTCCAGGCAGCGGAAGGTTGTTGGAAGTTGGACTCGCGTGCTCGTCACGGCCGCTGGCTGTGATCACGTGGTGTGACTAGGCCGTTCCTGAAGGAGGCTCTGGCTTGGCAGACCGCTGTAGGACGAGGGCGGCGTGCAGCTTTGGAGAAGTTCTCAATCACTCTCACACTTGGATGGGCAGCGAGTGGAACGCTGGCACGGCTTCAAGGGTGGAGGAGAAGCAAGAGTCTTTGCAGGAACTTGAGCAGGAACCGTCGAAGAAGTTGGTTGCAGTTGGTTGTAGGAGGCGAAGGAGCCAGAAGGAGCGGCAGAAGAAGGGGGAAGAGGGCAACTGAGAGGAGCACAGAGGGGCACAGAGGGCTGAACAGAGGGCTGAACAGAGCGCACAGAGGGGAGAACCTCTGTAGACTGGGTCTTTTAAACTCTCATGAAGAGTCTCCTTGTCCAGTTTTGATTGGTTGAAGGAGTTCCATCACCTATTGCTGATTGGACGAGGATTTCCAAGCCTGGCCTTCCTCCTCCTCCTCCAACGGGGTCGTAAATTCCAGTCTTGAGATGGGAGATTTTGATCCCCCCAGTACCGGAGTTTTATTTGACAATAAAACATTACCTGAGTTGTAAAATTGCTCACAATCTGTCAAAACTTTCCCATCTCAATTTAAGCATTCAAACGACACCAAACATGACCACTCTAGCACATTGTCTTATTATAATGATCAACATAACAATCAACCATTCATGTCAAGTTTGACATCACATGTTCAGGACATCTGGTTTGCTTGAACATCCTGTGGAAACCATGGGTTAAGTGGGAAACGAAGTCCTTTTTAAGAAATACACATTAAGACACTTTCACATACAAGTCTGTCTTTGTTCATCTGGAACCTGGAGAAGGAGGAGCTGTGTGTGTCTCCCACCAAACAGGGTTCACAAGTTGGTCAGGGTTTTTTCTCTTACGGCACAGCATCCTGGACTGTTGCTCTAGTCTCTCCCCCCTTTGACCATTCCAATGATTTATGGTCCTTATCGGAGGGTTCAGAAACCGTAGGCAGAAACTCGTGCGCCGGGCAAATGTAAGACTCCCGTCGTGTTGGAACAACGTTTTAATAACTGGTTAGCTACGCCAATTATTAAAGTTGGAGTTGGACGTGAAGGTTCACTGTTGGTTAGACGCTCGTAACTCGGTCGTGAATTCCGTCCGCAGGCCTGATGAATTAATGCTCAGCGTTTTGTCACTAGAGCAAACACATGTATATTCTCTCGATAAGACTTGTAGTCTTTTTTTTTTTTTTCGAGGCAGTAGGTACCATCAAAGTAATTTCAGTGCTTTTGAAGCACAGACAAAGTGGTTTAGAACGCGTTATTAATTTTTGTTCTTATTTTTATTTTTAAGGTTTTTTTTGTTAGTAAAGTCTCAGCGCAGGCTGGGCACACGCTTTGGAGCGAGTGAGAGGAAAAGAGACGAGGGGAAGCGAGAGGGGGGGGGTTTGTGACGCTCCTGTCTGCAAGTTTAAGTTACGTTTGGTCAGGAGGGAACACTCTACCTTTATGGAATGGTTTACAATCAAAATTTAGCAATTAATCAGCCTCACACGGGGCACCAATAAGTCTGTAGTGAAAGTGACGGATTGTCGGGTCACGGACGCCTGCGTCTGTGACGTGGATATTATGAAAAATAATATCTCCTCGAAAGTTTGGGGCACCACCTGAAATATAGTTTCCAGGAGACTATTAAGCTCTCTTGATTAACACTTAATTAATTAATTAACTGTGGTAATTAATTATTAGCATAATCAATCTATTTATCTGAAGTCACTACTCGTGATGTAATGTCCTTTACTGATCAGAGGCTCTTAGATTGATTATAATACACTCCAAAGTAACGTGATCAAGACCAACGTAATTTTATAGATTTATTTAGGAATAAAAGAACAGAAAGAAACAGGAAAGATGCAGAAGTAGAATAATATGATCCCAACAATATCGCGATGGAAACGCAAACCAGTTATGAAGCAATGTCAATACTGCATCAGACGCGTATGTAACTGATGGGAAAGTTGAGACGTTCTAGTCTAACTGTCAACCTCAGGCAAGTAATGATATTACTAAACCCCAACACACCAATCTGTGCAGAGATGACAAGCAGCGGCTTACTTTGGCGATGAATGGAGGGATGAATGGGATGGATGGATGGATGAGAGGGTGATGAGTAGATGCAGAAGGTCGGTCAGGAGGTGAGGGAGGAGGCAGGTGGCTTTGGAGGGAGGCGTCCTGGTTCTCAGCGAGGTGACTTGGAGGTGATGAGGACACGCAGCTTCAGGCGTCGATGGCACTCTCGGATCGTCTTCCGGACCGCCGTGGATCTTTCGTCGCAGACGGGGTGATCGTAGCTGGCAGAGAGCGGCGTAAGACCGAAGGCGTATCTTTCTCTCGTGCCAGGTGATTCACCGGTCTGAACAACCTTCTAGAGTGGTCGCCTTAATGACACACTCCAGGCAGCGGAAGGTTGTTGGAAGTTGGACTCGCGTGCTCGTCACGGCCGCTGGCTGTGATCACGTGGTGTGACTAGGCCGTTCCTGAAGGAGGCTCTGGCTTGGCAGACCGCTGTAGGACGAGGGCGACGTGCAGCTTTGGAGAAGTTCTCAATCACTCTCACACTTGGATGGGCAGCGAGTGGAACGCTGGCACGGCTTCAAGGGTGGAGGAGAAGCAAGAGTCTTTGCAGGAACTTGAGCAGGAACCGTCGAAGAAGTTGGTTGCAGTTGGTTGTAGGAGGCGAAGGAGCCAGAAGGAGCGGCAGAAGAAGGGGGAAGAGGGCAACTGAGAGGAGCACAGAGGGGCACAGAGGGCTGAACAGAGGGCTGAACAGAGCGCACAGAGGGGAGAACCTCTGTAGACTGGGTCTTTTAAACTCTCATGAAGAGTCTCCTTGTCCAGTTTTGATTGGTTGAAGGAGTTCCATCACCTATTGCTGATTGGACGAGGATTTCCAAGCCTGGCCTTCCTCCTCCTCCTCCAACGGGGTCGTAAATTCCAGTCTTGAGATGGGAGATTTTGATCCCCCCAGTACCGGAGTTTTATTTGACAATAAAACATTACCTGAGTTGTAAAATTGCTCACAATCTGTCAAAACTTTCCCATCTCAATTTAAGCATTCAAACGACACCAAACATGACCACTCTAGCACATTGTCTTATTATAATGATCAACATAACAATCAACCATTCATGTCAAGTTTAACATCACATGTTCAGGACATCTGGTTTGCTTGAACATCCTGTGGAAACCATGGGTTAAGTGGGAAACGAAGTCCTTTTTAAGAAATACACATTAAGACACTTTCACATACAAGTCTGTCTTTGTTCATCTGGAACCTGGAGAAGGAGGAGCTGTGTGTGTCTCCCACCAAACAGGGTTCACAAGTTGGTCAGGGTTTTTTCTCTTACGGCACAGCATCCTGGACTGTTGCTCTAGTCTCTCCCCCCTTTGACCATTCCAATGATTTATGGTCCTTATCGGAGGGTTCAGAAACCTCTGAGCTGCAACAGGCATAGTGGAAACCCAAGGAGATGTCTCCGAGTTGAAGTTACACATTCCAGAAAAGTCCACCAGGTCCATGCTTGAATCTCTGGAGAAGGAATCACTACAACATGTTGGTGGTAATTGATCGGTTAAGCTGCTGGGTTGAAGCAGCACCATCTAAAGACTTGAGTGCTGAAACAGTAATCAAATTCCTGACCAGATAAATCATTCCTCGAGTTGGCATTCCGTCAGAAATAAGCTCAGACAACGGTGCTGCATTTGTACAAAAGGTTGTGAAGGGCATCTTGCAGCAACTTCGAATCAAACAACGATTGGGTGCCGTTTATCACCCCCAGAGTCAGGGAATGGTTGAGGGGATAAATGGAACCCTGAAAGCGAAACTGAATAAGATCTGTGCTAGCACGAAGCTAAACTGGGTTGATGCGTTACCATTGGCACTGATGAGTTATCGCATGCAAACTCATCAAAGCACGCATTTGACACCACACAAGATGTTGACGGGATGGCCGATGCCGGCACCACACTTGAGGGGACCCTACAAGGGGCCTCCACTTGAGCAACTACAATCTGAACTTAGAAGTTATACGAAGCAACTAACTTCTATCCATAAGACTATCTATCTGCAGGAGAGAAAACGGGAGCTTGAGGCCGATCGTGAGGCCGGGCATTTGGTGGTTCCCGGCGACCAGGAGTATATCAAGGTCTTCCGAAGGAAGTGGCACCAGCCGAGATGTGAAGGTCCATACACCGTGGTCCGAGCAACACCAACAGCTGTCCAAGTCGAAGGCAGCGCCACTTGGTACCATCTGAGCCATTGCACAAAGGCCCAAGGCCATCACAACCAAAGAGGTAATAAAACAGGCAGTGAAGTCAATGATTTAGATAGTCAAAATGTTGATGACAAGGCTTGCTGTGATAATAAGTTGTCTGGTTTGGTTGTCACCAGGAGACGAGCTCGCGCAGCTTGCGAGACCGCAGCAGCCGACCAAAGTCCAGACCGTGACACCCTAAGTTCCAGCTAAAAAACTCGAGCATAACAGGGACTCAGTTAAGTACGATGCGATCACCCGTTGTGTGAAAAATGCCCAGAAACACAAAACGTTAAGCGTATTGGTGCAGGACAGGCGGAGTAAAAGTGGGATCCATGTCAGAGGTCAGGGAGCTCTAGGTAAAACACTGTCTGCCAAACTTGGAACCACACCACAGTCAAAAAAAAGGAAACGAAGATGACCGTCCAGTTTTGACCACCACTAGTCCTCTCTGTAATAAAACCACATTATTCGATTAATTATATTTACTATTTACACAAACCATACCTATGAAATATTTAAACTACTGGGAGAACAACTGCATGAAACTGGTAAAATGGTGTTACGAAATCGTCAGGTGTTAGATTGGTTGGTGTGTGTCACATGTTTGCAGATCAGTGTTGCACTTACATTCCAACAACACCGCGCCTGATGGAACATTTGCCATTGCAATGGATAAACTTAGAGATTCAAAAAATGAGATAAAAGAGCATGCAGGAGCTATAAGTTGGGCCTGGGATTGGTTAGATGGACACCGAAGAAAATGTGGAGCATTTTTTGCAGAAGTGGGGATGACTACTGCAATCATACTCATCGTCATTTTTCTTCTGGCATGTTGCATCGTACCCATGATGAGGAAACTGTGTCTGCGAATGACTGAGAAGCAGTTAGCGGTCACGACGGGACTTTGGAACGCACAGATGCTGAACATGATGCCTGCTGAACAACTGGCTCTCGTGGTGACTGAGAGACCACATCTGTAGCCATCACCTGATTAATTGGAGGCCTCTGATCATACTCCAGAGGTGACTGAAGAATGAGGTGTTGTTATGATTACATGACAAATGTGTTTAAATCATGATACTATGTTTCTTTGCCAGTATAATTACTTGATTATTGTTTCACTAAAAAAAAAAAAAAAAAAAGAAAATTTCACCTATGACGAAAAGTGACAACAAAAAACAATTGGGGAAAACTTTTGATGCTTCCGGAAACGAACTGACTAACATTTTCCTGCGACGCGGTTGAGATTTTTATTTAACCAGACAGCAGTAAACATATTGAACTAACTACAGCTATATGAATCATTTAGTTAACATTTTCTACATACTTATATCCAGTATATTGTCACTGCTCTGTTACAGTACGAAATAATCTTCAATAAAATAAAATGGGATAGTTTGCTAAATTCGGTGTGTGGGTCTGAGACCCACAAAGGGGAGATATGTTGTGGAATAATTTGACCTGTGTCATTAGGGTTACAATGATAACTTGTTTTTCAGTACCAATGGAATGTTGAACAGATATCCACCCACTCTGTATTCCAAATACGCCAGAGATGGTACCCTTGAAGTGAAAACAGGAATGTATGTTTTCTCTGGAGCTGCCAGAAGCTCTTGTTTTTGTGATTCAGCCAGGAGGCCAAAGGTGGACATGCATGTTTGTGACAATGTGTATCTGGTACAAGGAACGCCCTTGATCCAGCCCCTACCTAATGTGTTTGTACTTTGAACAATTTGATACTGAGCGATGTCAAGCGATGAAATTATGTTACGCTGATGTGGAATAAAACAAAGCTTGTATCCCACTACTTCTGTGGTTTCTTCTGCTCCCGACTCGACGCCCTGAGAAGTGTACCCCGCTGGCCGGACTACACTAACAATTCTCTCATTTATTGGCCAGAGCTGCTGGAAGCACCTGAAGACAGGACAAAGTGAGGCAAAGAAGAAGCAGCTACTTCAGATAAATAGAATTCTGCAAAAGTTGAGACGGAAGCCCAGGAGGCAGCGTGGCAGATTTCTGCCAAAGAAACTCCTCTGAAGGCTGCTATGGATGATGCCGCATTTTACCACCTGCCAGTGCCACCCACAGCTTCTCTGTTTTCCTGAAGGCCTTGACTGCATTTAGATAAGCTCTCAGTGCCCTCACAGGAATACATGAAATACAGTCAGGACTAATCGAGAAGGCACATAGTTCTCCAAACCCTCCTGATGGAGGCCAGAGCCAGGAGAAGAGCTGTTTTGTAAGCCACCAGCTCCAAAGGAGTCTGATCAAGTGGCTCCAAGAGAGCTTCAGAGTCAGACTTAATACCAATTGAAGATCCCAATAGGGGCAGATGCGAGGTGGGTCTTTGTCTTGTCTCCCTGCTTTAACTGGACTAGCAGTGGATGTTTACCCAACAGACAGCAGTCCACACCCGTTCAGCATTAAACGGGTGTGGACCCCTCATAATTTCTACTACCTGCTGCAGGCTCACATCTGCGACATCTCTGGGTACCAGATCGAGCTGGGGTTATCTGCCGCCAATAGAATCACTCTCACCTTCTGAATCCTCCTCATCAACTGAAGGAGGAGGCGAGGTGGAGGGAAGGTGTGAAGGAGGCCCTCCGGCAACAAACACTGTTGGCAAAGAGGTCCGCCAGTGGGAGCCCAAACTTGGCCCAAATCATGTCCACCATGTCCTATGACAAACCCCACTCGTCACAAGGAATATTACACCAGCCTTTCTACTTCACTGGAAGTGCCAGGGCACTCTGCAAAATATGATTGTGAAATTAGAGAGGAGTGAGTCAGTGACTCTGTAATTGTGAAATTACAATTGTGAAATTACAGCTGGAGCCGGCACATCTGGCACATGAAGCGAAGAATCTTGAGATCTGAAGACGAGCGGAGCGCCTCCTCTGGACCACGGAAACGTCAGGCAGGACTGAGGTGTCATCACACTCAGGGGAGAAGGATTGCCGTGGGCCCTGACGCGCCAGTCATTCATAGCTAGTGATGCCATCATCCTTCTAGTTACGGGAGCAACGCCGTTTAGCTTCTGCCGACCACCAAAGCATGTAGTCATGATCTGGTAAACTGCAGGGTCGCCGTATGTCAAGAACCCATCTGGAATTCTGAATCACCCATGAAGTCATCTTGAGCACATGGCTTTGCGGACTGACCAGGAATCCATGGGACAAAACCATGGCCATCCTTAACCGGCGTCCTGACTGGCAGCGCTGTCTTCTTTGCCGGATGGCCGTCAAGGTAATGCGCATTTTATTGCACCTAATCCGCTTCCAATTATATGCGAAGGCACCAGCAGTATATGAAACTGGATAACACTGCGACCAACAAACCCCTCGCATGAACAGGTTGCAGCACACCCTCGTGTGAGTGTGTGCACAGGTGGCAGATTCGCGCAGTCCGGAACACCTCGCCCGTGGTCTATTCAGCCTGAATGAATGAATGGGTTGTGAAGATGTAGCATTAACAGCCCCTCATACATAGAGTGTTCCTCAGAAGATGCAAATTTCACCTGCCACTATAGCAGAAAGGGTCTTTGTACTGGGTGCAGAACTAATTCAACCTGTCTAAAGTGATTTAACAGAGTTATGAACACTTATTTTCGACGATCTGTAAACCACCTTTTCTTTGGCTGACAATGCGTTTTATGCACTGTTCACTCACTGCTCATGTATGCTTGAGATAATGAAATTTTTTTCCTGCAACTAAAGGAAAAACACTCTTTCTAGTATAATTAACACCACCACCAACACCAAGATTTCTGAACTGTATTTCAGGGGGTTATAAAGTTTTTTTTTTTCCTGCTCAGCCGCTCTCGGGCTGAAAACGCGTTTTCTGCCCTGTTCACCCACTGCTCAGAATAGTCTCAGAACATGAAAATATCACCTGCAACTATAGGAAAAACATTCTTCCTGGTATATTCAACAGTAAACCTACATTTCTGACATGTTTTTAGAGGGTTATCAAAAATTTAATTTTTGCCGGTCCGAAAACGCATTTTACGCACTGTTCACTCACTGCTGAGCGATTCCTCAGAAGATGAAAATTTGACCTGCCACTTTAGCAGAAAAGGTATTTCTCCTGGGTGCAGAACTAATTCAACCTGTCTGAAGTGATTGAAGAGAGCAATCAACATTTTTATTTGTGTCGGTCTTTAAACCACCTTTTTTTGGCCGAAAACGCGTTTTACGCACCGTTCACTCACTGCTCACGGATGCCTGAGATCATGAAAATTTCTCCTGCAACTATAGGAAAAACTCTCTATCTAGTATAATTAACACGAATCCTACATTTCTGAACAAAATTTCAGGGAGTTATCAACTTTTTTTTTTTTTTTCCTGGTCAGAAACCGAGCTTCTCTCGGCCTGAAAAGGCTTTTTCTGCTCTGTTCACTCTCATCGATGCCAAAGAACATGAAAATTTCACCTGACTCTATAGCAGAAGGCGTCTTTCTTGGAGCTGCAGAACTAATTCAACCACTCAGAGTGGTTTCAGAGAATTATCAACATTTTTATCGTTGTTGGTCTGAAAACCACAATCACTCGGGCTGAGAACGCGTTTTCTGCACCGTGCACTCACTTATCAGAATAGACTCCGAACATAAAAATGTCTCCTGCAACTGTTACTGATTTCACTCTTTCGAGTATATTCAACACTAAACCTACATTTTGAACTGTTTTTAGAGGGTTATTAACATTTTTATCTTTGACTGTCCGAAACCCACTTTTTCTTTGGCCGACAACGCATTTGTGACAGTGAGTGAACACACTGTTCACTCACTGCCCAGCGATTTCTCAGAAGATTAAAATTTCGCCTGCCACTACAGCAGAAAAAGTATTTCTACTGGTTGCAGAACTAATTCAACCTGTCTAAAGTGATTTAAGAGAGTTATCCAGATTATTTATATTAATTGTTTTATTATTTAAGTCGGTCTGAAAACCAGCTTCACTCAGGCTGAAAACGTTTTCTGCACTGTTCACTCACTGATCAAAAGTGCCTCAGAACATGAAAATATCACCAGCAACTATAGGAAAAAAATTCTTTCTAGTATATACAACACTAAACGTGTGTTTTTTGAGGGTAATCAACAATTTTATTTTTGCCAGTCCGAAACCCACTTTCTTTCTTGCTGAAAACTCTATATTATTATATTATATATATTATATTCTGTACTGTTCAGTCACTGCTCAGGGAAGCCTGAGAACATGAAAATTTATCCTGACTTCACAGCAGAAGCCTTCATTCTAGTAGCTGCAGGACTAATTCAACCTCAGAACTAATTCAAGTGGTTTCAGAGAGTTATCAAGATTTCTATTTTTGTTGGTCTGAAAACCACAGTCCCTCCGGCTGAAAACATGTTTTCTGCGCTGTTCACTCACTGCTTAGAGGGGTGACTTAGAATATGAGAATTTCACCTACAGCTATAGGAGAAACACTCTTTCTAGTATATTCAACACTAAACCTCGACGAATAGGGCGCTGCGACTGGCCTACAAGCAGCTGAACCGTTCCACATTTCCTGCTTCCAAGCCATGGGATGAGTTTGACGAGAGCCAGCCGCTGCTATGAGGTTGATCTGGAGACTCTGTTCCCAGAGTTAGCTGAGTTCCGTGTGGTGGAGTCAAGCACATCCGCTGCCCGTCGTATCGAAGTTGAGCTCTCTCTCCACCGCCATCTCAAGAATCATCCCACTTCACTAACGGCCCGCTGGCGTTGAATGGCGAGACTACACACAGGGCACGACCGCGTGTTGTCTGCCCATAACTGCAGGTAAGAGGTAATGCTGACAAGATGGCGCCGACGAAGGCTGACCTGGAATTATCGTGCATGTTATTTTGTTTATTTTTGTGTTTTGATGGAGCATCTGCGTGTTTTTACACACGAGATCAGTTGATGAACATCAGGGCTCTGACTCCGTCTGACTTACTACCAGTATTTGTGGTGTCAGTTACGGAGTTAGTTCATCTTTTGGCTGGGCGGAAGAAACTGAGGAGGAGAGGGAAACGTGCCGGTGCACTCGTTCGCCTTCGTCGAAGAGGATCGCGCACTCCGCTTCCCGGGATAATCCTCTCCAACGTCCGGTCGCTCAGCAATAAGATGGATGAACTGGCGCTGATGTTGAGACGGAACAGAGACTTCTCCTCCTCTTGTGTTTTGTGTTTCACGGAGACGTGGTTGAGCGATCTCATCCCGGACACTGCGCTTCATCTGGAGGGTTTCCAGCTTCACCGCGCGGACCGGGTTCAGGAGCTGGTGTACGGACGTGACGGTGATCTTTCAGCACTGCTCTCCCTCTCTGGAATGTCTGATCGTGAACTGTAAGCCGTTTTACTCCCCACGTGAGTTCGCTTCATTCATTCTGGCTCCCATATATATCCCGCCCAGCGCGAATGTACGTGAGGCTCAGAGTGCGCTCGCGGATCAGGTTCTGCATGTGGAGCGAACTTTCCCGGACTCTCCTGTGATTGTGCTTGGTGACTTCAACAAGCGACTCTGAGTGAGGAGCTTCCCAGGTACAGGCAGGTTGTAAAATGTTCCACCAGAGAGCAGAGCGTGCTGGATCACTGTTACTCATCGCTCCGCAACTCTTATACCGCCCTCCCTCGAGCTGCACTGGGTCTCTCTGAACACTTGATGGTTCATCTTGTTCCTACATACAAGCAGAAGCTGAAGCTGGCAAAGCCTGTTGTGAGGAGCATGAAGATCTGGACAAGTGAAGCTAAAGAGGAGCTGCAGTCTTGCATGGAGACCACAGACTGGGAAGTGTTCAGGGCTGCCACCAACAATCTGGATGAGTATACAGACACTGTGACTTCATGGATCAGCTACTGTGAAGAGTGCATAGTTCCAACCCGCACCAAGGTGAGTTATGCAAATGACAAACCTTGGTTCACAACTAAACTCAACCAGATCAGACAGGAGAAGGTGGCAGCTCGCAAGAGTGGGGGCAGGAACTGCTACAAAGAGATGAAGTATCGGTTTCAGAGGGAGCTGAAGAAAGCTAAGGCCGCATACTCTGACAAACTAACGCAGCAGTTCTCAGCCAATGACTCGGCTGTGGTGTGGAGAGGGCTCAAGGTGCCCACTAACTACAAGCCACGTGCCCCCCACACTCTGAACAACCTCGCTCTTGCACAGGACTTGAACAACTTCTATTGTCGCTTTGAGCAGCCCTTTTGCACCAACACCTCTGCGGTCTCTCCAGCCCCATGTTCCACTTTACAACAAAGGACTATGCTGTCTCTTAGTGACACAACTAAGATGAACGATGTCACTGAGACAGCAAAGTCGATCACAGACACTTTTGATGAGCCACCCCCTCACCTCCCCCCTCTTCCTCTTTCTCTTGACATCATGGAGCAGGACGTGCGCACTCAGTTCAGGAGGCTGAACCTTCAGAAGGCGGTGGGTCCGGACAGAGTTTCCCCTGCCATCCTGAGGCATTGTGCTGCTGAGCTGGCTCCAGTGTTCACGGACATCTTCAATGCTTCCTTGGTGTCCTGTCATGTACCTGCCTGCTTTAAGTCCACCACTATCATCCCTGTTCCCAAGAAGGCCAGGATCACAGGACTGAATGACTACAGACCGGTGGCACTGACGTCTGTGGTCATGAAGTCCTTTGAGCGCCTGGTTCTGTCCCACCTGAAATCTATCACTGCTTCTCACCTGCACTCATTGCAGTTTGGCTACAGAGCCAACAGATCTGCGGACGATGCAGTGAACCAGGCCCTTCATTTCGTTCTGGAGCATCTGGACTGCCCAGGAACCTATGCCAGGATCCTGTTTGTGGACTTCAGCTCTGCCTTTAACACAATTCTTCCAGCTCTGCTTGAAGACAAGCTTGGCCAGCTGGACGTGCCTGACTCCCTCTGCAGATGGATTACAGACTTCCTGACCAGCCGAAGTCAGCGTGTGAGGCTGGGGACGACTGTCTCCGACACTCGGACCCTCAACATCGGGTCTCCTCAGGGCTGTGTTCTCTCACCATGGCTCTTCTCTCTGTACACTAACTGCTGCACCTCCAGCCACGAGTCCGTGAAGCTGATCAAGTTTGCGGATGACACCACCATCATTGGGCTCATCTAAGATGGAGATGAGTCGGCTTACAGGAGGGAGGTGGAGCGGCTAGTGTCCTGGTGCAGCCACAACAACCTGGAGCTCAATGCCCAGAAGACAGTGGAGATGGTCATAGACTTCAGGAGAGTCACAGTTTCTCGGTCCCCTCTCATGTTGGCTGGTTTACCTATTCCTATTGTGGACTCCTTCTACTTCCTGGGAACCACCATCAATGAGGACCTCAAATGGGAGCCAACCATCAGGTCCCTCATCAGGAAGGCCCAGCAGAGAATGTTCTTTCTGAGGCAGGTACGGAAACTACGACTGCCGACGAAGTTGCTGGTGGAGTTCTATACGGCCATCATCCAGTCCATCCTCACCTCCTCTATCACCGTCTGGTACAACAGCACCACCTCCAGGGACAAGAGCCGACTGCAGCGCATCGTACGTTCTGCTGAGAAGGTGATCGGTTGCAGCCTGCCACCTCTTCAGGACCTGTATGCCTCTAGGACCCAGAGACGTGCAGGTCGGATCAGAGCCGACCCTTCTCACCCTGGACATGGACTGTTTGTTCCTCTTCCCTCTGGCAGGAGGCTACGGTCCATCCCGACCAGAACCTCCCGTCACAGGAACAGCTTCTTCCCCTCGGCCATCAGACTGTTAAATTTGTGAACAGCCTTGTTGTTATGTTATTCTATTTATTTTATTTTATTTTATTTTATTTGTTTTTTGTTGCACTTTATTCCAAGGCACTTTCCTAGTCAGTGGGCTCCCCACTGACCATGGCAATAAATCTCATTCTGATTCTGATTCTGATTCTGATTCTGATTCTGGAAGATATCCGGACTATTCCCGGCGCAGTTCTGACACTCCGGTGGCACTAGCACTACACGTGGTCAGGTAAGGAGTTTACTGCTTAGGTGGAGGGTTTGGAATTGTGGCGCTGTGTTCCCTCTCACTCAGAAGTCGTGCGCGATTTGTGATGCGCGATACCCCCGCCCCTTGAGCTCGACTTCTCCCCTGAGGAGTGACCATCCTAGCATCGCGCAGTGGAATGGTGTCAACGCAGTCGGCAACCAGCACATAGCGCTTGAGAAGATCATCGCGCTCTTTATGAGCTCCATGGACAGACTCATCCATCGCAGAACCTCTCTCACTCCACCAGAGATTTTGGAGATCCAACAGCCCGTTGGCGTGGTGCTCTGCTCGCGGCGCCTCCTCCACACACAGCCGCCGCCCAGGTGGAACACTGTCGCTGGTCGAAGGGGCGGGGTGAGCCCAGCCATCTGGATCGTAGCTGCACTGATCCTCGCAGCTCCTCTTGGAGAGACCAGTCGGCTGCTCTCACCTCCGCTCCCTCCAAAAGCCTACAAATAAATCATTGTATGTAAAATAAAAAATAAGCTGCATTACATTGGTATCGGGTCTGTTTCCTGTCTGCCCAAAATTAGGGCTTATCACCGCCAAGTTCACCTCCGGTTCCAGTCAGTGCGAACTCCGGCTTCAAAAATGTGTTTTTGTTTGACGTTGTCTCAGGAGACGGGGAGGTTTCAGGAGCCAAGAAGTTATGTTTTTCCTTAGCTTCTCCACAATTAGAAGCAGAGGTGTCAGATAACTCTTTCCACTCTCTCACGTTTCGTTCTAGCCAAAAGTCAGGGGAGTTTCAATTCTGCCATTAACTCTTCTTATTCCTCAGACTCGCCAGTTTTTAGCAGGGGTCGCCACAGGACTGTGAAAGCCACCACTTGAGAGGCTCTCACAGTAGGCGCTGCGTGCCAGACCTGCTCTGTTCTCAGCTCCCTCACGCGATGTCTGATGCGATGTCTGTCTGTGATTCTGTTCTCTGCAGCCCTCCAAACCTCTCAGAGGCAAGCAGGACATCGTCCTGCCTAGTCATCTCTTTCTGAGATTGGGCCGGTCCCTCGGGTGTCCATCTCAGAAGAATTGCTGTGTCAGATCAAGGTACAATACAAGTTTGGTGGCCCTACTTCCTCTGATGGCTCAGCTGAAAAAAGCAAGTCTGTTTTTGAACAACCAGCGGGACTTGAAGTGCCCAGAGGAGTGGGCGCTGTGCACCGACGACCCTGTCATCCTGGACCCTACCCGGAGTCCTCTCCTGTGGTCAGGTCGCCAGTCTTGAAAGAGTATCTTCTGAATTGATAGCGCCTGTCTCCTCACCTGCCCATATGGATCGAGAAGATATTCGGTCATTGACACGTCTTTCAGATTCACAGTCAACCCCGAGGTTCTGCGACACCACGTGGACCTGGGTGAACTCAGAGAACCAGCTGTCGTGTCTGATGGAGGAGGACCGCGCTCTCCTGTCAAAGGAAGTAATTGTACGAGTGGCAAAGCGATCCAGATACGCTGGGTTTTACTCCAGGTACTTTCTAGGACCCAAAAAGACACAGTGGAGACATGCTCTGCACCTCAGTCTCCTCAACCAATTCATGACCAGATAGCGGTTCCGGACCAGCAGGAGACTCCTGGAGTGCGTCAGAGTGTGAGAGTGGATGACCTCCATAGATCTTGCACACGCCTACTTCCACAACACAGTTTCTAGTGTCTTGTGCCTCGCACCTTCACCAAGTGCATGAAGGCGGGGCTCGAACCACTAAGGAGACAGGGTGTGCGGATTCTGACGTACTTGGACTACTGGTTGATTCTAGCCAGGTCCAAACAGGAGTCATGAGCACACACCAGATTGGTGTTGGACCACATCGCGCGATTGAGGCAGGGGCCCACGCCTTGGTCTGCTCAACATGCGAGGTCTTCAGAAGTGGTTTCGCGGTCTGCACCCTCACCCGACTCCAGACCAAAGACCAGAAGACAAATCTCGAGTGTCGGGCCTGACCGGAGACTGAGTCCAGCATGACCCCCAGGAAAGTCGTGCTCTGACTGGGACTCAGCACGCTTTTCAGGATCCAACAATTCCTACAAGTCTTTACAGATGCATCTCTGTCCGGCGGGGGAGGCCACCTGGATCAGATCTGCGTCAGCGGGATCTGGAGCAGTTCCGAAGGTCGTCACATGAACCCGATGGAACTGTTGGCGGTTTTAGAGTGTTGGTGGCCCTTTCTCTCCATCTAATTGGGAACGACGTTATGGTGAGATCAGACAGCGCCACCACAGTGGCCTACATCAACCGTCAGGGTGGCGTGAGGTCGTCTGTGTCACACAACCTCGCCACAAAGATTTTTTCTCTGGGCTGATGTACATTTAGCCTCATTGAGGGCTCTGCCAGATTAATGGAGTTTATCTCAGGAGATGGCAAACATGATCAGCGAGTTTTTCGGCCACCCAGTGGCTGATGTCTTTGCCAGCAGATAGAGCTTCAAATGTCCTCTCTGGTTCTCTCCCCGTAGATCTGATGACCTTCCACTGGATGTGGACGCCCTGGCTCATCCAAGGTGGCCAAAAGGCCTCCTGTATGCCTTTCCCCCTCCTTCCCTTAATCCAAACAGCCCCAGCTCCAGCTGGTATCCGGAGATGTGTCATATGCGGATCAAAGGCCACTGGGAGTTCCCTCCATCGAGGTCAGCGCTTCTGCAAACATCAGGAACCCTGAGGTCTAGAACCACCCCTCAAGGTTTGGCTTCTCCAGGGTTAACAATCAGTCACTTGCCCCCTGATGTCCAATTGACTTTTCAGAACGTTTAAGCTCTGCCAACCCTCAGAGTATACAATGCTAATTGGACATGTTTCCCCGGTGGTGTGGAACCCAGTCAGCTATTTCTCTCATCCTCTTGTTTCTGCAGCATCTGGTTAACCAAGGTCGGAGCAGCCCTACATTACGGGTTTATGTAGCAGCCCTTTCCATGCTACACAATGGTCTGGACGGCCACCCCTTCGGCAAGCATCGTCAAGTGAGCCGTTTCATGAGATGAGTGAAAAGGCTTAGACCAACCTCAAGACCTTTATGTCATTACTGGGACCTGCAGCTGGTACTCAATTCACTCTCCGAAGCCCCTTTTGACCCACTTGATCAGGCCTCCAAGGAGCTAGTAGCTCTTTTTCGATCAGCCCTGATTGCATCTCTTTTGGTGTCGATGACTCGGCGGTATCACTTAGACCCAACCCTGCCATCGCACCTAAATGTCTCTCTTCTTCTTCACTGGTCAGCACCTTATCAGTAAAGACTTTCTGCCCTCCTCCCCATTCATACGAGCAGCGCTAAAAGCTTAACTGGATCGAGTCCAACCCTTCGGAAAGACGGACAGTCTGTGGGTGGCTCTCCCTGGTGGTAAGAAGGGGCAGGCGCTGTCCACTCACAGGTTTTCACATTGGCTTAGAATTGCCATCATGAAAGCCTATGAGACTGCGAAAAAACGGGCACCGGAATCCCTGAGAGCACACTTGACGAGATGCCTGGCAACATCTGTGGCTGCTTTCAAGGGAGTATCTCATGTCTCATGTCATTCTGTCTTCAGGAGCAGCCGAACCCTGCAAACCTTCGGCCCTCATTCACAGCACTGGCTCTGGGACACCAGTATCTGCTTCATTACAGTGCTGTGCAGAGTGCAGCGTCCCGAGATCCACCGGATTCCTGCATGACTGTTTATTCATTTGTGAATAAACTCCCTCTTTCTTGCTCAGCTCAGACTAGAACCCTGACTGTAGCTGCTCAGTAAATGTTTTCCCTATAGGTTTGGAGGACTGTTAATGCCACTTTCTATTTCAGCCGCAGAGTGGCTAAACGAGGGCAACGCAGTTCCTGCTGATCCACAGTGTAGGGTACACACCATATATGAGGGGTTGTAAACGCCACCTTCTATATCAGCTTAAGGTGACAAAGATGAGGCGGCAGCTCCTGCCACCCAGAGTGTAAAATTACACTCTATGTATGAGGGGTTGTTAATGCTACATCTTCACAACCCATTCATTAATTCATTCACGCTGGATAGACCCTGGGCGTGGCGGTTGCATAAGAAGTCTCATAGGCCGGTCCCGTGTGAGGCCCTGGCCATCGGAGATATTGACAGGACCATGGGCACACCACCTTCCGTCATACCAAAGCAACATCGCCGGTGACATTACAGGCGGTTCAGTGCAGTAAAACGTGCATCTCCTTGAAGGCTGTCTGCAAAGGAGCCAGCGGTGCCAGTCAGACGTCTGGTATGGATGGCCATGGTAATTGCTCATGGTTCTCAGGTCAGGCCACATTGCAAGGCTGGGGTTTAAGCTTTGTGGTCAAGATGACCTCATAGGTGTTCCAGAGTCCCGGGAGGTGTTCTGGACTGCGTAACTCTGCCACCTGTGCTCACACACACACTCACACAAGGGTGTGCTGCAACCAGTTCATGTCCTGCAAACAGTCCTGCAGCAGGGGGCTACTTCAAGGCTAGCAGGTGGTCCTAAATGCTTAATCACCCTCAACACTCAAAGCATGTAATGCTAAATGGGTGTGGACTGTTGTCCGTTGCTAGTCCAGTTCATGCAGGGATCTCGAAGACTCAGACCTATCTCCAGACGCATCTGCCCCTATTGGGATCTTCAATTGGTATATAATACTCTCTCTGAAGCTCCCTTCAAGGAGAACTATGTGCCTTCTCGATTAGTCTTTTTTCACAAATTTCTTTGTGCCAAGGTCAGCAATTTTTCAGTGAAGGCTCTCTGTCTTACCCGCCACCCGGATGAGAATCACTGGCGCTTGCAGTGAGAGCCTTCAGGAAAACAGATAAGCTGTGGGTGGCTCTGGCAGGTGGTAAAAAGGGACAACATCCATAGCTGCCATCAGAGTTTCCTTGGCAGAAGCCTGCCAAGCAGCCTCCTCGGCTTCTGCCTCATCTTTTGCAGATTTCTATTTGTCTGACGGAGCACCTTCTTCTTTGCCTCACGTTGTCCTGTTTACAGGTGCTTCCAGCAGCTCTGGACAATAGATGAGAGAATCGCTCTCTTTGGCAGCGCTTTGTCATGGGCCAAACGTGTCTCCACTGGCGAGTTCTCCCTCCAAATATGGACGGTTATTAGTGCCTAGTTCTTCCACGTTGGGCTCAAACTAGTGCTGTGGCCATGGGATGGCGTCAGGTTCCCCTGTGTAGTCGCCGGAGCAGGGAAGTACCTGGTTTGGCAACAAGAGGGCCCCAGGGGGACACCCATACCCGCTGTATGGAGGGTTACTCGTGAAACTTCACTACATTCGGACTAACAACATTTTGCGCGACCTTGGGGGTGAGGTCATTGCCGTAAGACATCGAGTAGGCCGGACTGGCGTGAGACCTGGCGTTTGGAGATAGCAGCAGGTCTCTTGGCACGCCACCCCTCTGTGATTAGAGACAGGCCACCGGTGAATCTTCACCTAATTTGGTGACGCTTCTCCTGCGCACTTATCCGCAGTGTTGCTCCCCACACAAGGTCCAGCTCCAATCATTAAGGCGTCTGGACGTTGTAGTTCTTTCCTGTTTGCACTCCGCATTGTTTATCTCAGGACAGTCTATGTGGTGAGGATTCTCTCTCCACCTAGTCAAGTTGACCTGCCTGGCGAACCTGGAGTTACGGGCGGAGCCCCGACTAGCGCATCTCCACATTAGCCAAAGGTTCTCCCATCTCTGCTACACCCGGACTTCGGTCATTGATGGATGGGAGAAGCGACGGAGCAATCCAGCTGGGTCACACAAGGTTCCTGGTGGGGGTGCATCCATCGCCATGTGGTCTCCTCTTCTGCACGGTCAAGTTCTTGGCCAGAGGGAGAGACCAGCAGGCGAAGCAAGGGCTTTGCCTCCTGATCTCAATATTCCTTCCATTTCTCCTACACTCGGACTACGGTCAAAGAGAGATGGAAATAAGGAACGATTGAAAGCAGATAAAGAGAAGATAAAGGGCAGATAAAGGTGCTTGGCGTTCCGAAACCAACCTTATCTCAGACTGAAAAAGCATTTTCTGCATTGTGCCACAACGTCTCAGGGAATCTTCAGAACATGACATTTTGACCTCCCAGTATAGCAGAATGGGTCTTTCTAGTAGTTGCACATCAAATCTAAGCTGTTTGAAGTGTTTTTCGAAAGTTATCAACATTTTAGGTTTGGCGTTCCGAAACCCACCTTATCTCAGACTGAAAACGCATTTTCTGCATTGTGCCACAACTTCTGAGGGAAGCTTCAGAAGATTAAATTTTCACCTCCCACGACAGCAGAAAGGGTCTTTTTTGTAGTTGCAGCAGAAATCTACGCTGTCTGAACTGTTTTTAGAGGGTTATCAACAATTTAATTTTTGCCGGTCCCAAACCCACATTCTCTTCAGACGAAAACGCGTTTTACGCACTGTTCACTCACTGCAGAGCGATGCCCCAGAAAATGAAATTTTCACCTGCCACTATAGCAGAAACGGTATTACTACAAGGTGCAGAACTAACTCAACCTGTCTGAAGTGTTTTAAGAGTGTTAACATTTTTATTTTTGTCGGTCTGTAAACCACGTTTTCTTTGGGTGAAAACGCATTTTATGCACTGTTCACTCACTGCTCAGGGATGCCAGATAACATGAAAATTTCTCGAGCAGCTATAGGAGAAACACTCTTTCTCGTAAAATAAACACTGAACCTACATTTCTGAACTGTATTTCAGGGGGTTATCAACTATTTTTTTTCCTGTTTTAGAAACCGAGCTTCTCTCGAGCTGAAAACGTGTTTTCTTGCACTGTTCACTCACTGATCAGAATATTTTAAGAACCTGAAAATATTACCTGCAAAAACAGTCTTTCTAATATATTCAACACTAAACCTACATTTTTGAACTGTTTTTAGAGGGTTATCAACAATTTTATTTTTGCCGTTCCGAAACCTACATTCTCTTTGGCCGGAAACGCATTTTACGCACTGTTCACTCACTGCTCAGCGATTCCCCAGAAGATGAAAATTTCACCTGCCACTATAGCAGAAAAGGTATTTCGACAAGGTGCAGAACTAACTCAACCTGTCTAAAGTGATTTAAGAGAGTTATCAACATTTTTACTTCTATCTCTATTACTATTATTCCTTTGGCTGAAAACACGTTTTATGCACTGTTTACTCACTGCTCAGGGATGCCTCACAACATGAAAATTTCACTTGCCACTATAGGAAAGGCACTCTTACTAGTATATTCAACACTAAACGTACATTTCAGAACTTTTTTTAGACTTTTTCTCAGCGATGCCTCAGAACATGAAAATTTCAACTAATACTATAGCAGAATCTGCTATAGTCTTTCTAGTAGCTGCAGAACTAATTCAACCTCTCTGAAGTGGTTTCAATGAGTTATCAACATTTTAATGATTGTCGGTCTGAAAACCACTGTCCCTCGGGAGAAAAAGCATTTTCTGCACTCTTCACTGACTAATCAGAATAGCCTGAGAGCAGTGAAAATATCAAGTGTAAATATAGCAAAAAGACTATTTCTAGTATATTCAGCACTCACACATTCAAAGCGATTTTATATTTTGAAAATGGCGTTCACTGCACTGTTCAAACACTGCTCAGTCGTGACTCAGAACATGAAAACTTCAACTGCAACAATAGGAAAAACTCTCTTTCTAGTATATTCAGCACTAAATGTACCTTTCTGAACTGTTTATCAGTGTGTTATCAACTTCTTTTTTCCTGGTCAGAAACCGAGCTTCTCTCAGCCTGAAAACATGTTTTATGCACTGTTCACTCACTGCACAGGGATGCCTCAGAACATAAACATTTCACGTGCCAATATAAACAGAAGGAGTGTTTTTAGTAAGTGCCAAACTAATTCAACTTGTCTGAAGTGGTTTCAGAGAGGTTACAACATTTTCATGTCTATCTGTCTCAAAACCACAGTCCCTCGGGCTGAAAAAGCGTTTTCTGCAATGTTCAGTCACTGCTCAGCGAAGGCCTCAGAACATGACAATTTGATGACAAAAAACTGCCTTTCTAGTGTGACGGCCATTTATGTGTGGTCACAGAGTATGTGTTAGATGTCATTTAATTATTTTAATTAAATAATTTAATGGAGTTGATTAACCGGCAGGTATATAATTAGGTCAGTAGAGGGCAGGAAAGGACAGAGGTTAGGCATTGAAGATGTGTGGGTAAATAGGAAGTGACACTTCGACCATCGAAAAATGTGGAAACCTAGTGTGACTCTGTCCTCATTTAGTTTCAGGTTAGTCAAATCCATTTGTTTATAATGTTTGTTCCACTTGGGATTGATTGATTGGGGGTCTGAGTGTGTGGATGGTGACATGGTTTTTAAGTATACTGTTTTTCCTTCGTACTTTGAGTTCGCTCTGTGTGGATGTGGCACTTGTAAGCTCATACTGACAACCTACGCTGACATGGCACGGGTGATTGAGTTGTGTGGAGTTCGGTTTCCTTGTGGTGAATAACGGTGAAAAGTAAAGTTTTATTATTTCCCAACACTAGCCAAAAGGTTTAATGGCAGACTTATACATTCAGATGAAAATAAATTATGCATGTGGTTCATGATGTATGACAGTTGTTGTATGACAAAGTGAGATGTTTGGGAGTGATGTTTCAGAAAGACATCTAATTGTGGTGTGGGTTACCACAAAGAAAAAACAGAATCCCTTGGATTACTTTTCTCACCATCGACAAATGTGAAAGCTTTGTGTGGCTCTGTCCGCATTTTGTTTCAGACGGCGTTCTACTGACCACATTGAGACGCCACGTTTGAACTGAAGACAAGGTCACAGTATTCAGACCTGTTACAGATGCATAGTTTCAGATACAAAGTTTTCTTCACGCTTTTGGAGGGAGCAGAGGTGAGAGCAGCGGACTGGTCTCTCCAAGATGAGAAGCGATGATCAGCACAGCTATGATTTGGACGGCTGAGGTCACCCCGCCCCTTCGACCAGTGACGGTGTTCCCCCCCGGGCAGTGGCTGTGTGTGGAGGAGGCGCCACGAGCGTAGCACCACGCCGACAGACTGTTGAAACTCCAAAATCTCTGGTAAAGTGAGAGAGGATCTGCGATGTATGAGCCTGTCCACGGAGCTCATAAAGAGCGCGTGATGTTCTCAAGCACTATGAGCTGGTTGCCGACGGTGTAAACATGGGTGGGATGGTCACTCCTCCCGGGGCGAACGCATCATGCATAGTGCATGACGGCTGAATGAGCGGGAACGCCGCGGTGGGAATCCAAACCCTCCACCAGGCAGTAAGCTCCGTACCTGACCAAGTGCGGTCCTAGTGCCAGTGGAGTGTAAGAACCGCGCCGGGAATAGTCCAGATTTCTTCCAGTTGTGGTCAGACAACATGCGGTCGTGCCCTTGGTGTAGTCTCGCCATCCAACGCCAGCAGGCCGTTAGTGAAGGTGGATGATTCTTGAGCTGGCGGCGGAGAGAGAGCTCAACTTCGATACGACGGCGGCGGATGACATGAGGCGCAGGAGAAGATCAAGCGGGAACGTACTTGACTCCACCACACGGAACTCAGCCAACTCTGGGAACAGAGTCTCCAGATCCACCTCATAGCAGCACCTGGCTCTCGTCAAACTCATCCCATGGCTTGGAAGCAGGAAATGTGGAACGGCTGCTTGTAGGCCAGTCGCAGCGCCCTATTCGTATGGGATTAGTGTTGAATATAGTCGAAAGAGTGTTTTTTCTGTAGTTGCAGGCGAAACTTTCATGTTCTGAGGCATCGCTGAGCAGTGAGTGAACAGTGCAGAAAACGCGTTTTCAGCCCGAGGGATTGTGTTTTTTTGTCCGACAAACATAAAAATGTTGATAACTCTTCTGACAGGTTGAATTCGTTCTGCAGCTATGAGAAAGACCCCTTCTGGAATAGAGGCAGGTGATATTTTTATGTTCTGAGATTATTCTGATCAGTCAGTGAACAGTGCAGAATATGCATTTTCAGCCTGAGAGAAGCTTGGTTTCAGACTGTCAAAAATACAATAGTTGATAACCCTCTAAAAACGTTTTGCCTATAGTTGCAGGTGATATTGTCAAGTTCCGAGGCTTTTCTGATCAGTGAGTGAACAGCGCAAAAAATGCGTTTTCTGCCCGAGAGAAGCTGCGTTTCACACCGAAAAAGATAAAGATTTTGTTACATCTTTGAAACCACATCTGACTGTCACGGGTCAAGACGTGGAGCAGGACCCAAGTGCAGTGGTGAAAGTCACAGGAGGCAGGAACGAGTCAACATTTTAACATGTTGAATTAGATCGGCACCTACTAATAAGACCCCGGTCTGCTTTAGTAGCAGGTGAAATTTTTATGTTCTGAGTCAGTCCTTAGCAGTGAGTGAACAGTGCAGAAAACGCATTTTCAGCGCAAATGACTGTGGTAATTACATTTTTACAAACATAAAAATGTACTTACCTCTGAAACCACTTCAGACATCGTGATTAAATTCTGCAACTACTAGAAATACCACTTCTGCTATAGTTTGAGGTGACATTTTCATGTTCTGAGTCCCGCCTAAGCAGTAAGTGAACCGAGCAGAAAACACGTATTCAGGCCACGAAAAGGTGGTTTTCAGACGAACAAGCATTAAAATCCTGATAACTCTCTGAAACCACACAGAGAGGTTGAATTAGTTCTGCTGCTGCTAGAAAGACAGCTTCTGCTACAGTGTCAGGTGAAATTTTCATGTTCTGAGGCATCGCTGAGCAGTGAGTGAACAGTGCAAAAATGCGTTTTCAGCCCGAGAGAGGTTCGGTTTCTGACCAGGAAGAATAAAAATTGTTGATTCCACCCTGAAAATAGTCCAAAAACGTGGATTTAGTGCCGAATATACTCGAAAGACTCTTTTTCCAACAGTTGCAGCTGATATTTTCATGTTCTGGCACTATTCTGAGCAGTGAGTGAACTGTTCAGAAAAACAGGTTTTCACCCGAGTGATGGTGGTTTTCAGAATTGACAAACATAAAAATGTTATCACTCTGCAACCACTTCAGAAATGTTGAATTAGTTCAGCACCTACTAGAATGACCGCTTCAGCTATCGTGCCAGGCGAAATTTTCATGTTCTGAGACAGCCCTGAGCAGAGATTAAACAGTGCAGAAAACGTGTTTTCAGTCCGCGGGACCTGTACCTTTCAGACCAACAAACATAAAAATGTTGATAACTCTCTGAAACCCCTTCGGAGACATTGAATTTGTTCTGCAGCTACGAGAAACACCCCTTAAGCTAAGCTGGTGGGCGCTCATGAATCCTGTTTGGACTCAATCAACCAGTAGTCCAAGTACGTCAGAATCCGCAGACCCTGTCTTCTTAGAGCCACTCCTCCACGCACTTGGTGAAAAAACGAGGCACTAGACACTAGAGACCGTGTTGTGGAAGTAGGCCTCTGCAAGATCTATGGAGGTCATCCACTCTCACACTCCAGGAGTCTGCTGGTAGTCCGGAACCGCTGTCTGGTCATGAATTGGTTGAGGAGACTGAGATTCAGAACAGGTCTCCACTTTCCTGTCTTCTTGGGTTCCAGAAAGTATCTGGAGTAAAATCTAGTGTAGGAGGATTGCTTTGGCAGTAGCTCAATTATTTGCTTTGTCAGGAGAGCGCTGTCCTCCTCCATCAGACATGACCGCTGGTTCTCTGAGTTCACTCAGGTCCATGTGGTGACGCAGAACCTGGGGGTTGACTGTGTAACTGAAGGCCGTTTCAATGACCGTGTATTTTCTCGATCCATATGGGCAGGTGAGGAGACAGGCTCTTTCAATTCGGAAGATACTCTTTCAAGATAGGAGCCTTGAGCACAGGAGCGGACCCGGACTCCGGGGCGGGTCTAGGACGAAAGGGTCATCGGTGCACAGTGCCCTCTCCTCTGGGAACTTCAAGTCCCGCTGGTTCTTCAAAAACACACTCGCTTTTGTCAGCTGAGCCGTCAGAGGAATTCGGTTCCCCAAACTTGCAGTGTACAAAGATCAAGATCTGATCAAGATTCTCCTAAGATGGAGACCCGAGGGACCGGCCCAATCAGCCTCAGAAAGAGATGACTCTGTAGATGACGATGTCCTGCTTGCCTCTGAACAGAATCACAGACAGACATCGCTTCAGACATCACACGAGGGAGCTGAGAACAGAGCAGGTCTGGCACGCAGTTCCTACTGAGTGATCCTCTGAAGTGGTGGCTTTCGCGGTCCTGTGGCGACCCCTGCTAAAAACTGGCGAGTCAGAGTAATCAGAAGAGTTAATGGCAGAATTGAAACTCCCCTGACTTTTGGCTGCAACCGGGATCTGTTGAGAGACGGCAAAGAGTTATTTGACGCATATGCTTCTTATTGTGGCGAAACTGAGGAAAAACATAACGTCTTGGCTCCATAAACTTCCCCAGGGACAGTTCTGGCATCAGGTATAAGGAGGCAGAGACCGTTACTATACTGCTCGGTCTCCTGAGACGATGTCAAACAAAAAAAAAAATTTGAAGCCGGAGTTCGGACTGACTGGAACCGGAAGAGAACTTGGCGGATGATAAACCCTAATTTTGGGCATAGAAGAAACAGACCCGATACCAAAGTAATGCATCTTATTTTTTTTCCAAGTTAGACTAGGTTTAGATGCATACTTTTAGATACAAAGTTCTTCCTACGCCTTTGGAGGGAGCAGAGGTGAGAGCAGACGACTGGTCTCTCCAAGAGGAGTGGCGATGATCAGCTCGGCTATTATACGGCTGTTCCCCCCAGGCGGCGGCTGTGTGTGGAGGAGGCGCCGCGAGCAGAGCACCACGGATTATTGTGTCTCCAAAATCTCTGTGGGAGTCCACGGAGCTCATAAAGAGCGCAATGACGTTCTCAAGCGCTATGAGCCGGTTGCCGACAGTGCAGACACCATTCTACTGCGCGATGGCGGCTCTGTCAGCGCCGGGTGGGATGGTCACTCCTCAAGGGGGAGGTCAAGCTCCAGGTGCGAGGGCATCGCGCATGACCGCTGAGTGAGAGGGAACGCTGCGCCACAAATCCAAACCCTCCACCTATTAAGCTCCGTACCTGACCACGTGCGGTCCTCGTGCCAGTAGAGTCTCAGAACTGCGCCGGGAAATAGTCCGGATTGAATGAGACTAGCAGTGGATGTTTACCCAACAGACGGCAGTCCACACCCATTTGGCATTATTTGCTTTGAGTGTTGCGCGTGCTTTAGCATTTCGAATAGTGAACTGCACTTAGGGGGGCAGAGGACTGCCTGCTAGCCTTGAAGTAGCCATGCTTTGGGGGGACGCCCCAGGATTGGAGGTCCGCTCAAAATTTCTGCCCCGTGCTAAAGGACTGTTTGCGAGGGAGGCAGGCTCCACGGACAGCTGGACACAAACATATTCCAGGAATATTACACCAGCCTTTCTACTTCACTGGAAGTGCCAGGGCACTCCGCAAAATGTGATTGTGAAATTACAGAGGCGTGAATGAGTGACTCTGTAATTGTGAAATTACAGCTGGAGCCGGCGCATCTGGCACATCAAGAGAAGAAGCTTGAGACTTGAAGGGGTGTGGAGCGGCTCATCTGGACCACGGAAACTTCAGGCAGGACTGAGGTCTCATCGCAGTGACGGCAGAGACTTGTCGCATCACCGCAGGAGTGGATTTAACAGCAGGAGACTCAGCGCTTGTGCCGCTCTGTGCGTGGACGATCATCGGCAGCAGCTTCTCCCGGGGTAGTTGGCTGACTTTTTTTTTTATTATTATTCGTATTGAATTCGCTCCTTCAAGCGCCTCGGCCTCGAGCGCTCTTCCGGGCCTGGTCGCCTATTCTGAAAACTTCTGAACCGAGCATGTTGATCATGCTGAACTTTCTGGTTTGACTGTTTCAGTTCCACTTTCTTCTTCAAATTTGGGTGTAGCAGATCCAACATGCACCTCAACTTCCTCCCCATCAACATTTCTGCAGGAGACAGTCCTGTTGTTGACTATGAAGTTATCCGATAACTGAATAAAACTCTACTGTCGAAACAGGGTAGACCTCCAACCACTTTGAATGTGCATCAATCACCACCAAGAACATCTTTCCCATGAACGGCCCAGCATAATCAACATAAAGTCGTCGTCACCGTTGGTCAGGTCACTCCCACGGGTGTAGCGGTGCACAGGCCGAAGCGTTCTGGTGTTCCTGACAAGTGGAACACGATTTGACCGAACTTTCAATATCACTGTCTATATTAGGCCACCACATATAGCTAAGAGCCAAACCCTTCATTTAACTCATTTCAGGGTGCAATTGATGCTGCTTCCACGTAAGACCACATCCTTTTTCCCGAATCACCACACGGCACACCCACAGTACACACCCATCTTGTACACTCAGCTCCTGTTGCTTCATAGTGTATGGACTGAAAGCAACATCCAGGTTACAGGGCCACCCTCTGAGTATGTATTTATTCTCTCGGGCGAGTACGGGGTCTTTACTGGTCCACCTACAAAGCTCTTCCGAGTTGACCACTGAACTCTGATCCTGCTCTACCAATAATACCTGGTCTTCTGAGTCTGGATGCCCAAGTTTCTCTGGAAGTGGAAGTCTACTGAGAGCATCTGCGTTTGCATTGTCCTGTCCACGTCGGTACACCATGGCATATTCATATGCTCTTAACAGAATAGCCCATCTCATGACCCTCTGAGAACTCATGCGTCACACACACTCACAGCAGCAGAAAAAAACTATTCGCAGTTGGATAAAGAGGGCTTAGCAGTTATTTTTGGGGTGCAGTACTTTCACAAATATTTGTGTGGACTTAAATTTGTGATTTGTACACAGACCATAAGCCCTTATTCAGTCTGTTTCATGAAGGAAAAGCTGTGCCTCCCATGAGTTTTCTGCTCCCCCTTCCAGTCTGTGTGCCAAGACTGCCCCCACCCCATAAGGTGAGGTATCACATGACAGTACCAGTTGTTTTTGTTCATCGTAATGAACCAACACTTGACTGCTTTGTAGTAACTTCTTTGCCTGCTTAAAAGCCTCTTCTTGCTCAACCGCCCACCTCCATTTCTCATCTTTCCTCAGTAACTTCTGTAATGGAGCCGGCACAGAAGACAAGTTCGGCAAGAATTCGTTATAAAAGTTTAGCAAACCTAGAAAAGCTTTAACCCTCGTATTATGCTTCGGGTCAATTTGACCCATATCCGTTTTTGTGTTCATAAAAGTAGTGGTTATCCTGACTTTTTCTTCATGAAATTTTGTGACTTTTCCTCATTAAGGGTCATGAACAGATGTGTAAAATCTGGACAATTTGATGTCAAGTGAAGTGTCTGTACAGAGTTGGTACACAAAGATGATGTTGCAGGTCATTTTGACCCGGATTCTTTAATGTGGGTAAGTGGCTGTTCAGACCCAAAATAAACATGTCTCTCTGATATACCTATTTAGACTGCCCAGCTATGTGTATTTTGATTGATTTGATTGTCTGAATAGCCATTCAGACCCAGCTGTGTGTAGAGGGGAAACTTTCTCTCCCTTGTTCTTGTCAGTGTTCTCATGTAGTCTCTTTGACAAACACACCAAAAATGAGCTCCAGAAGGTTTACAGTACATGCCTAACAAGCCCGCCAAGTATGGCATCAAAATATGGGTGGCCTGTGAATCAAAATCTAGCGATGCCGGGAATATGCAGGTATACAGTGGAAAGCTACCTGGAGGAGCAGCCGAGAAGAATCAGGGGATGCGTGTGGTGCTGGAGATGAATAAAGGGCTGCAATGTCATAAAATCACGTGACGTCACATTTACATTTACATCCTATCGCCTTGGACATGAACTGCAGAATAGAAAGCTGAACAGCGGGAACAGTCAGAAAAAATAAGCCAGAACTTCCCAAGGAAATTCTGAAGGTGCAGGGCAGACCTCTGCATTGCTCAATATTTGCTCAAACGGAACCGACGTCGGCTTTTCCTGGAAGAACTTGGCAAAGCACTTGTCACTCCCAAGCTGCAGAGTCGAGCCAGGCCACCTCGATGCCCAGCAACTGCCGTCATTGAAAAGGTCAAGCTCACATCACCCAACCAATCTGCAATGGATGCATTGGATACAATTGTGAAGAAACGGAAAAGATGCCAGATCTGACAGTAAAACAAGTACCTGTTTTGTGAAATGCAAGAATAACATCTGTTACATTCTGTCGATTATGTGGAGAGCATTGAACAAGATGAACATTGAAAAATGGGGCAGATATGGTACCAGAGCATCCTGGACTGCTTTGACCTTCGCTGACATTGGATGCAGGCCTGTCCTGTCCACTTGATTACTCAAGAATGTTACTTTGTTTTCCATGAACTGACGCTTGCTCCGTTTCAACCACAGCCCTTTATCCTCCAACTTCTGCAGCACTTCGTTGAGTGTTTGCAGATGCTGTCATCTCTTCCTCTCAATATAATGTCCTCTAAATACACTGCCACATTTGCCATACCTTGAAGTACATTCTCCATGGTGCGTTGGAAAATAGCAGGACTGGAGTTTACTCCAAAAGGCAGACGTGTATATGTAAAAAGACCTTTGTGAGTGCTGACACTCACAAACTTCCTTGATTCCTCTTCAAGGACTATTTGCTGATATGCATGGCTCATATTGAGTTTTGTGAACTTCTGTCCCCCTGCCAGGCTTGACATCATATCCTCCATTCTTGGAATTGGATACTGTTCGGTCGTGGAGACTTTGAAGTTCCATTTCCACTTTTCTTTTAATGGCAAATGAAACCGACCTGGGTTTGTAAAATAAGGGTGTGAGAGAGTAGAAGCATACACCAAAATGTCAAACCTGTATTGCTTTATGGTCCCCCGGAGGTAATAAAACCCCTCCCGCCCCTTTTTTATATAAAAAAGAAATTAAAATAACAACCCCTCCCCCTTTTTATATCAAAAAGTAATTAAAATAATACCCCTCTCCCTTTTTTATATCAAAAGGAAATTAAAATAGTAACCACCCCGCTTGTTTTATGACAGGAAGGGGAATAATTAACCCTATCCTACCTTGTTTTATAACTGGAAGGAAAATAACGAAGGGAGGGGTTTGGACAGCTGTATAAATATCACCCTGTGTGTATAAATATATATATATATATATATATATATATATATACGTCGGCTTTTCCTGGAAGAACTTGGCAAAGCACTTGTCACTACCAAGCTGCAGAGTCGAGCCAGGCCACCTCGATGCCCAGCAACTGCTGTCATTGAAAAGGTCAAGCTCACATCACCCAACCAATCTGCAATGGATGCATTGGATACAGTTGTGAAGAAACGGAAAAGATGCCAGATCTGACAGTAAAACAAGTACCTGTTTTGTGAAATGCAAGAATATATATATATATATATATATATATATATATATATATATATATATATATATATATATATATATATATATATATATATATATATATATATTATTATTTTTTATTTTTATTTTTTTTTTGTGTGTGTATATATGTATATATATTTAATATCTTTTTATATCTTATATCTTCGTATAGCATTACGTTCGAATGCTGACATAACCTGTTGAATAAAAAACATTAAGAAGCATATTCGGATCTCAGCTCATTCATTTCTCGTTTAACATGTCGGTGAAACACATCATTAAAAGAGTTTATTACAATCCTCTTCACCCCGGGAGCTATGGAGGGGTGGATCGCCTTCGCCTCCCGGTAGGACATGCCCCGAACACCTCCCCAGGGAAGCGTCCAGGATCAGATGCCCGAGCCACCTCAACTGGTTCCTCTCGATGTGGAGGAGCAGCTGCTCCACCCCGAGCTCCTCCCGGATGACCGAACTCCTCACCCTATCTCTAAGGGTGCGCCCAGCCACCGGGCGGAGGAAACTCATTTCAGCCGGTTGTATCCGCGATCTCATCCTTTCGGTCATTACCCAAAGCTCGTGACCATAGGTGAGGGTGGGAACGTAGATCGATCGGTAAATCGAGAGCTTCCTCTTGCGACTCAGCTCCCTCTTCACCACGACGGTCCGATACAGCGACCGCATCACTGCTGCCGCTGCACCGACCCGTTTATCAATCTCACGCTCCCCTTTTGCCTCACTCGAGAACAAGACCCCGAGATACTTAAATTCCACCACTTGGGGCAAGAACTCTCCACCGACCCGGAGAAAGCAAACCACCTTATTCCGGTCGAGAACCATGGCCTAAGACTTGGAGGTGCTGATCCTCATCCCGGCCGCTTCACACTCGGCTGCAAACCCCCCCAGTGCATGCTGAAGGTCCCGGTCCGATGAGGCCAGCAGAACAACATCGTCCGCAAATAGCAGAGATGAAATTCTGTGGTTCCCGAACCGGATCCCCTCCAACCCCTGGCTACGCCTAGAAATTCTGTCCATAAAAGTGATGAACAGAAGACATGCAGGCATTGGCTAGATATAACGACGATCAAAATTACTTGTTGACCGTTTTCGATGTATTTTCAAAAAAGGCCTATGTACGCGTTTTAAAAAGAAAGACTGCGATTGAGACAGTGAAGGCGTTCGAATCAGTGCTGGAGGAGAGCGAGACGCCTGCAAAGCTACAGACGGATGACGGTAAATAATTTTTTTAAGAAGAGTTTCCGGGCTTTGATGGAAATTTTTCAACAGCGAGTGACGTTAAGGCCCCTGTGGTAAAGAGATTTAACCGCACTCTTAAAAATCTGATGTGGAGATATTTTACAGCTAAAAACATTACATTACACAAACGTTACATCGAGGTTTTACAGGATCTAGTAAAGAGTTATAATCACAGCTATCACAGTCGTATAAAAATGACACCGATGGAAGTAAGTAAATAAATTTTGCCTCCTGTCGAAATTTCTTTAGATTGGTGTTTGACAATCTTTACATTAGACCGTCAAAAGGTCGGCAGAAGCCAAATTTATGGAGGGCGATCATGTTAGGATATCAAAACTACGAGGTGTATTTGACAAAAAGTACGAGCAGATTTTTACAGATGAGATATTTACAATAACTGAATGTATTCATCGCAACCCGCCTGTGTATAAATTGAAAGATTTCGATGGCAAACCCATCCAGGGGTCATTTTATGATCAAGAATTACAAAAAGTACAACTCGTAAAGGATAACGTATTTCACGTTGAAAAGATTCTCAAGGAACGCGCCGTTAAAGGAGAGAGACAAGTCTTTGTCCAGTGGAAGAACTGGCCTGAAAAATTCAACAGCTGGGTAAAAGCTTCAGATGTAAAATATATATAAGACGATCCTCCTTGACACCAGGCATCATATCATCATGTAGGGCTCAAAGAATGGGGCTTCTATGTGACTTTACCATCAAACGCCAGTGCAAAAGTTTTTAAAGACAACTCAATTGGTACTTTCCGCATTTAGCACAACATATCGATTTAAACGGAAAATGGGAGGTTGCTTTGACGGAGATTACATACCCTCACACGTGGCATAATATTCCAGAGGATACGTCGTCATTTTACTGGAAACCAAACCATAGAGGAGCTGACTCCAACACCAACACGGCTGCTCCGAGAGGATCAGATTCAGATGGTAACACGTCGCGGCTTCATAAAGATCAATTTCATAGAGCCATGGCGAGACTTTGGGCTCCGGATCCTGACGCCAGCGCCTCAGCTCAGAGGAAAAAAGACGGTTGGATATTACAGCTCACTTAATCAGATTACAACCGAGATGGAGCAAACTTTAAAAAAAAAACAATGAGAATATACGCTTCCTGTTTGACCGTGCATGGCAAAACATTGATCTTCAAGGAGACAGTCAGAACCTAGTGCTTTTTAACTCGCCTTTGGCTTACATGTTAGGTGTAGATCCTGCTAATTGCATCATTTATTGCGAGTTCAGAGCGCCCCATCCTGTTGATTTAAAAGTGGGGTTTTACCATCTCTACTGACGTTGTAAGACCGCAGCTTGTAGAGGATGCATATGCACCGCTTTTAAGAACGGTGGAAATCAAGGGTAGTTACTCAGATATAATCACACAGCATTTTAACCCTGCTTACTATTTACCGGTTGCCAAGAACCATATTGAAAATATTCAGACACAAATTAAACCAGATCTTAACAAACCAGTCAATTTTACATTTGGAAAGGTGGTGTTGACTCTACACTTTAGACCTGTTACTTGAGAGGATATTATATAGCCCTTGCATCGACGTCTGGAAATTCATTGATCACCACAACACCAAAGGGATAACCAGCCTTTGCAGACCAAGTCAAAAACAAACACAATGGTTCATGCAGGCTTAAGAGACGACCCGCACAGAGTTGTACAATATTATGAAAAACAGGTGGGCGGAGAGCTACCCGGTTTTGACGGTGCCCCGGTTATGTACGGACGAGGCATCAGTTCCCTCTTCTCAAAAATGTTTCGGTTTATATCACCTTTGTTGAAAAGAGGTATCGCCATAGCGAAACCCCATCTCAAATCAGCAGTGGGTAACATAGCCACAGATATGTTCACCTGTACCATGAGAGGAATGAGCGATCAACAGAGACAGGAAGGGTCAGGAGGTATAGCTGTCTTATCACGAAGAACAAAGAGACGCCCTCCAGGACGACATGTAACACAGAGCTCTAATAAACGTACAAACAAAAAAAGAAAGAAGTCAGTTGACAGAAGCAAACGGGCCAAGAGGAAGTCCAGAGGGAGCTCTGATATACTTTAAAAAACCTTATATACAGTAACATGGCACTCCTACACCAGAAATCTGCTGAATGCACATTGGCAGAACTGGATTTATTCACGCCGCCGATGACACGGCTTTCCATCGAGGACAAAATTTACACTGAAATTGCTCCAGTAGCCACGATCAGCGATTGAGTTTTTTATACCAGGAGACGGCGAAAAGTATCTAGACCTAAACGACACCCTTCTACTCGTGCGTGCAAGAATTACTAACGCCGATGGCACACCGCTGGCTAACGACGCAGCAGTCGGTCTCATCAATTATCCTCTAAACACAATCTTTGACCAGTGCGATGTGGTTCTGGGGGATCGGATGATTTCGCAGTCCAGTTCCACTCACCCGTACAGAGCTATGATCGAAACACTTCTCAACTTTTCAGGCGACACTCTTAAAACACAGTTTAGCGCCGGCCTTTTTTACCAAGACACACCTGGGTCGGTTGACTCGATCATCACTGTAAACGGTCCCAACGCAGGCCTTAATAAACGGGCTGAGTTCACGAGCAGGTCCAGAGAAGTACATCTTCTCAGTCCTCTGCACAGCGACATATTTTTCTGTGAGAGACTGTTATTAAACTCGGTCGATTTAAGAATTAAACTCACCAGGGCGAATGATGCCTTCTGCCTGACCGGACCTCGCAACTCCACCTTTCGTCTGAAAATCCTTGGCACCTCTCTGTTTGTGAAGAAAGTCACTGTTTCGCCAGCTGTGAGAATACGTCATGCAGCGGGTTTGTTAAAAGGAAATGCTCTCTACCCCCTCTCACGAGTCAACGTAAAAACATACTCCATTCCAGAGAACTCGAGAATATGTACCCAGGAGAGTTTATTTCTGGGTTCAAGACCTAAATCCGTGGTTTTAGGGATGGTGCGTCATGAGGCATTTTCCGGTAGGAAAGATCTCTGCCCGTTCAACATGAATATCTAGCCCTCTGTCAGGACGGTCGACAGATCCCCGCTAAAGCTTTTCAACCTCAGTTTAACAACGGTATGGCGGTCAAAGAGTTTTATAACATGATTCTAGCTACAGGAAGACATTTGAAGTATCTAAGCATTGACCGCGAAGGTTTTAACAGCGGATATTCGCTGTTTGCATTTAATCTCAATCCAGCCGATGACAACGACGCTCTCTCAGCTGTCTCAAAAGGGAATTTAAGACTGGAGATGAGATTCAGAGTTGCTTCACCAAACACCCTAACACTGATTGTGTACGCTTGTTATGATTCCATTCTGGAGATTGATGCAAAAAGACAAGTGCTGGTGGACTATTATTATAAAAGTTATGGATAGTCTCCAGTTACAGAGGCTGCTGAGAGGTCTCATGGGCGACACATTTTACGGTGTGTGGCCGTCGGATAAGTTGCCTCAATTGACACAACCCCTCAGACTGCCTGCATATTTCATCGTCAACACACATCCGGCACATAAACCAGAAGTGCACTGGCTGGCTTTAACTCTCAAAGAAGACGGGAGAACAACTTTCTTTGACTCGTTTGGAATGGGGCCCTACTTTGCACATTACCCTGAAAATATTTTAAAGTTCCTCAAGAAACATTCAGAGGTCATCAAGTACAACAATGGTCAACTACAGCACCCTCTATCGTTTGTATGTGGTCATCATTGCGTCTTCTACCTCTGTCATCGTGCTAGAGGGCTGTCTATCGGAGAAGTATTAAGTCTATACAGTGACGATAACTTAAAAAACGACCTCATGCTATACAACTTTGTGAAAGGACATCAATAATGTCTAAAAAGATGTGCACACTGTCCATGGAAACAACAAAACTGTTCTCTTCTGTATTTTAAAGACTATTGTAACGTGTGACTAATCTTATTGTGCGTGTGTGTATTTAAAAAAAATCTGTAATCTCATAGTAATTCAATAAAACATTTCTTTGATGAAAAGACAATAACTGTGTACAAGACAATTATTCAGGAAACCCATCGAGGTGTTAGAGACAATTTCTTCCCTTTGGTCACTACACGCGTCAAGCGTCGTTGAGGTGTCACTTTAGGGTCCTTTGGGTCGGGAGACCAGCTCTCAGCTATACTTTTCTTTCGTAAGATAGAATTCGATTTAAGTCTCTGATATTGAGCCCTCGATTCAGGATTGGACAGCAGTGTGAGAGGCATTTTAGCTTTAATAATGTGACGAGAAACTCGGACCATCCCTCAGGTAACGAAGAACTTGTTTTCTTATACGGTAGGGAAAGGTACTTGAATATATCGATCACATGAGAGCCTTTTACAGCATTTCCTTCATACATAAATTCACCATTCATATTCCAACCACCACCGTCTTTGGATATCCTCTGGATAATGTATTCAGCATTTCTTCGAGCTTTTGACGGAAGGCTATTTAGAATATCCTTACCCAAGTCATCTGTTACAGTGGGTGTTTTTAGAACACTTTCGACACGACTGTCAGAGTCGTGGGGATGATCGCTGACTCCATCTCATTGTAAAGTCAGAGTTACTCTCCTTTGGTCTCTCTGATCCTCTATAGTAAAGGTTAAATATCTCTGCAATCGAGCATTATACTTTTTTATCTTCTCATACGAGTTAGACTGAGAATCATTTAGAATGGTCCTCATCTTCTCATTCAATTCATCTTTGGCAGTTTCACGGATGTCGGTGGTTGGACGTCATAACTGGATAATTTGCTGAGGAAAGACGAGATACATTTTCTGGACAGTCTTCATCGTGTTTTACTTCTTTACAAGTCGTCCTATTAGATTTCCAATGATTGGAACAGCTGCCGATAGCAACGGCAACAGCTTTTTAAGAATCCTTCACGCTTCACGCACACTTTTTTATTAGCCAAGAGTCTGATGTTTTTCTTCTGTTTTTTCAGTTTTTTGAACTGAGCCTGCGACAATGGTACAGTCCCCTTCAAAACATTCAGGGCAATCTCACCGAGAGCTTGAATAAAGTCCCGAGAACTATGCATCAAAATGTCTTTACGTTTCTTTGAAGGAGCATGCTATAGTTCCTTAAGTAAACCCGCGTTTCTTTTTATACGCACTGACATAACTTAAGCAGACGTTTTTGGTATGGACACAGTGTGACGTTGATGAGGAAGTATCCCAGTCCTTAGTCTGTAGCGTTCTGGACATGAGGGTGTTAGATCAACAATTAAGTACCCGTGAGCGCCAGCTGTAACATCTTCAAAGATTTCTAGAAAGAAAGCTCTTTGAGACGGGTAAACCTGTTGAGCAACAACTTTTATCTACATTTTATCGCGAGGATTCTTAAACAATACAAAGTAATTGATATTCAGACTAATAGTACGACTATATTTACCACGATGAAATAAGTTTTGCGTAAGCATTATAACACTCATATTTTTATGATGTCTCTACTGTGTAAAAATGCCTCAGGGTTTTCAGAAGTTTCAAAAATAACATTGTCAAGAATAATCAAATGTTTTCTATCAGAAGGAAATAGATCTTCATTTTCAAAAGATTCAGGTAAACCTTCAATGAATTTGATATTTTTATTCATCTTTTGCAATTCACTGTACAAAGGTTGAAAAGAAGTATAAATCCGTACAATATTTACATTGACATCATCCATTACATTTTTTTCAAGTCCACACAATTTTCAAGTATACATTTTACAAAATGGGTTTTTTCTTGACCCTGATGGTCCCACCACTAGACATGAAAATGGTGTTTTCAAATGTGGATCGAAATTAATTTCTTCGATAATGACCCCTCATCCACCCAAAACTCAGAACCCGAAAGGTTTGGTTGTCCCATCCGAAAATAATCGCCTCTTATCGTACACGACCCGGAGTTTTTTAATAACTGATCTGTTTTTTACTGCGATGTTCTTTTTATCCCTCTCAATGTTGTGTTGGCAGGTCTCAAGCACCCCATCAGGTGAATTCTGCAAATAGCCCTCTACAGACGGAGTCAAAGTTTATCCGCTCACAAGATTCTTTTGTTTGCGTGATACCTTTAATTTTAATCACAACCTTCTTCTGTCCTTTGTTCCTATAAGCTTACGACCTAGGACCCGCCGAAACAAAGTCCTTGATGCTATCCCCGTCGAGTTCATCAGTCAGATCACCGAGATAGTTACCTAATTTTAAAGGCGTCTTACCGTCTTTCACCACATATATCAAGCTGTCTGTGTCAACATAGAGAACATTCTCCTGCGATTTCTCCATGTAACTGTACAACGTCAGACGAGCATAAGTAGTGGTAAAAGCTCTGATAAAAACATTGCTGCATTTACCGGGAGGGTAGAGACCCTTGAAACGCCACTGGATCACAACTTTTTTTGTCATCCAGCACGTTAAAGTAGCTGACCTCGTATTTCCCTGAAAACAAGAAACTGAAAAACTCGTTGGGGTCTGACACTACAGAAACCTGAGACATGTTCTCTTTCTGATAAAACTTGCCCCACAGGCTATTAATTCAAGCCTTAGCCACCTGTCTCTTTGCTGGGTTGTGACAAATCTTATCAGCGCAAAGCAAAATCCCCTGATGGGCTTGATAATCCTCAATGTATTTGTCACGGCTTTCCTGATCAACGGCCTCAGCAGGGTAACCAGAAGCCTCCTGCTTGTCCTTCAGGAATGTACGGATGTAACCTGCGAAAACACAATTGCTAGATCTATCAAAATGCCATACTTCGATAATCTTGGCCACCTTGTATCCCTTGTCCAGAGCCTTGTTGAACTCAACCGTGACCCAGACCCCTGTCAAAACAAGTTCGTCATCATTATGCGTACAGTCACTGCCTTGAACATTACGACTTGAACAGATACTGCATAACGTGAAGTGTAATTTACCCCCGGTCCTCTGTAGGGTAAAACAGGTACATATAAACCCCGAGGAGGATAGACAACCGCCTTGATAAGACCGAAGTACTGTCTGGAATCCCCGAAGTCTTCGTGAATTATTCGGGGGTGACCTAGGAGGTAGGAGCACGTGCTGTTGACATAAGGATACAGAGAGGTGACATCAGCGTAATAAACTTTTTCATCAGGCTTGGCCGTGTAACGCAGCTTTAAAGCGCTGGTTCTATCGCCGTAGAGGGTATTACGAGGGTTGAGAGGCTCAGGGGTGTCAAAATCTAAGAGAAAATCTCTGAGATCATCAAACGACTGTCGAAGCGAATGCCATTCGTGTTCCCAGATGGTAAAAAGACGCACCCCATGATCAGACTTTAACGCCTGCTCTCTCTCCATCGTAGCAGAGTAGTATTCACCGTATGGTCTACCTCTTAACGGAAAAACTGCATGAGGGTCAACACATGAAGGACAACCGTGGAATAAACATCCGTTAAACTCCCAGACCTGCGTAACACCGTCAACTTCAGGATAACCGTCAACAAAATACTGGCCAAACACCATCTCCCCACGGTTCAAGGCATGTTGTATGAAAATGCCCTGTCTGTGTGATTGTGCAGCCACTGGATGGAAGCATCTGAGAACCTCTTGTTACCGCTCGTTACATAATTGTTGGGACATGGCTAATGTGTCTGGTTTTAAAAAGTTGGTCCTGACAACAGCCATACACGCAGAGGCGATTGTTATGGACGAGAGTGCATCAACACCTGTTTCTTTAAAAAACTCGTCTCTAAATATCATGCATCCTCTGGCCAGAATGTCAACATCGTTTTTACAATAGTGAATAGCTTCACTCCTGAAATTGAAAGAATCCTCTATCACGAGATAGAATTCGATTCGCTTAAGGATTGGACAGCAGGGTGAGAGGGATGTTTAGCTTTAATAATGTGACGAGAAACTCGGACCATCCCTCAGGTAATGAAGAACTTGTTTTCTCATACGGTAGGGAAAGGTACTTGAATATATCGATCACATGAGAGCCTTTTACAGCATTTCCTTCATACATAAATTCACCATTCATATTCCAACCGTCGCCGTTTTTGGATATCCTCCGGATAATGTGTTCAGCATTTCTTCGAGCTTTTGACGGAAGGATATTTAGAATATCCTGACCCAAGTCATCTGTTACAGAGGGTGATTTTAGAAAGCTTTCGACACGTCTGTCAGAGTCGAGGGGATGATCGCTGACTCCGTCTCGTTGTAAAGTCAGAGTTACTCTCCTTTGGTCTCTCTGATCCTGTTTAGTAAAGGTTAAATATCTCTGCAATAGAGCATCGTAGTTTTTAATCTTCTCATACGAGTTTAACTGAGAATCATTTAGAATGGTCCTCATCTTCTCATTCAATTCATCTTTGGCAGTTTCACGGATGTCAGAGGTTGGACGTGATAACTGGTTAATTTGTCGAGGAGAGACGAGATACACTTTCTGGACAGTCTTCACAGCGTTTTACTTCTTTACAAGTCCTCATATTAGATTTCCAATTATTGGAACGGCAGCCGCTAGCAACGGCAACAGGAATCCACCCGATTGCTTTTTAAGAATCCTTTGTTTACGCTTCAAGCATGCTTTTTTATTAGCCAAGAGTCTGATGTTTTTCTTCTGTTTTTTCAGTTTTTTTAACTGAGCCTGCGACAATGGTACATTCCCCTTCAAAACATTCAGTGCGATCTCACCGAGAGCTTGAATGAAGTCCCGGGAACTACGTGTCAAAATGTCTTTACTCGTTTCTTGGTACGGAGCGTGGTATAGTTCCTTAAGTAAACGAGCGTTTCTTTTTATACGCGCTGACATAACTCAAGCAGACGTTTTTGGTGTGTACACAGTGTGACGCTGATGAGGTAGTATCCCAGTCCTTAGTCTGCAGCGTTCTGGACAGGAGGGTGTTAGATCAACGATTAAGTACCCGTGAACGTCAGCTGTAGCATCTTCAAAGCTTTCTAGAAAGAAAGCTCTTTGAGACGGGTAAACAATACAGAGTAATTGCTATTCAGACTAATAGCACGACTATATTTACCGCGATGAAATAAGTTTTACGTCAGCAATATAACACTCATATTTTTATGATGTCTATACTGCGTAAAAATGCGAACAACCTCTGGGCTTTCAGACGCTTCAAAAATCGTCGTCAAGAATAATCAAATGTTTTCTATCAGAAGGAAATACATCTTCATTTTCAAAAGATTCAGGTAAACCTCCAATGAATTTGATATTTTTATTCATCTTTTGCAATTCACTGTACATAGGTTGAAAAGAAGTATAAATCCATACAATATTTATATTGACATCATCCATAACATGTTCACAATTTTCAAGTATACATTTTACAAAATGGGTCTTTCCCGACCCCGACGGTCCCACCACTAGACATGAAAATGGTGTTTTCAAACGCGGATCAAAATTAATTCCTTCCATAATGACCCCTCATCCACTCAAAAATCAGAGCCCGAAAGGTTTGGTTGTGCCGTCCGAAAACAATCGCCTCTTATCGTACACGACCCGGAGTTTTTTAATAACTGATCTGTTTTTTACTGCGATGTTCTTTTTATCCCTCACAATGTTGCATTGCCGGGTCTCAAGCACCCCATCAGGTGAATTCTGCAAATAGCCCTCTACAAGATCTCTGACGGAGTCAAAGTTTATCCGCTTACAAGATTCTTTTGTTTGCGTGATACCTTTAACTTTCATCACAACCATCTTCTGTCCTTTGGTCCTATAAGCATACGTCTTAGGACCCGCCGAAACAATGTCCTCGATGCTATCCCCATCGAGTTCATCAGTCAGATCACCGAGATAGTTACCTAATTTTAAAGGTGTCTCGCCGTCTTTCACAACATATATCAAGCTGTCTGGGTCAACGTAGAGAACATTCTCCTGCAATTTCTCCATGTAACTGTACAACTTCAGACGAGCATAAGCAGTGGTAAAAGCTCCGATAAAAACATTGCTGCTTTTACCAGGAGGGTAGAGACCATTGTAACGCCACTGGATCACAACTTTTTTCTCATCCAGCACGTTAAAGTAGCTGACCTCGTATTTCCCTGAAAACATGAAACTGAAAAACTCGTTGGGGTCTGACACTACAGAAACCTGAGACATGTTCACTCTCTGACAAAACTTTCCCCAAAGGCTATTAAGACAAGCCTTAGCCACCTGTCTCTTTGCTGGGTTGTGACAAACCCTGCGACACTCGTCACAAGTTACCGGGTCTGGGACCTCTGTAGGGCAAACAGGATCGTGACAAACGCTACAGTGAGCTTTGCATATGTGTTTTGATTTATCTTCATACCCCTTATGACAGCTGACGCAAAAGTAACGTGTTCCTAACAAACCTTTAGGGTTCTTCACCCCGTAATAGTGTCCCTGAAGTAGAAACAAGAATAAGGGCTCCGAACCATCAGCAAAACCGGTGGCATAATGCGCTAATGGCTGGTTTGCTTATTAAACACAACAATTTTACGCCTCACTATCCGTTCAAACAGGGGTATATCTGTGAATATGATAGGTGTTTGAGAATCTAAACCAGCTTTGTTTAATAATTCCCTCCCCAACTCAACACAATCTTGATACGCACGGTTAGGATTAAGGAGACAAGAAAGGCTGATTGCGACGCAAAGCTGCTTGGTTCCATCACCACCAACTACATAGAGATGTCGTCTTTTTTTAACAAAAATTTTGGCATCCAGCGTCTTCTCGAGCTTGCGTTTCGCGCCTCCTCGAGGGATATGTACAATTTGGACCGTTAATTCAATTCTCTTACCCATAGCGATGACTCTGTCAGATTGCACTGTGTTGCTAAGGAGGTCCTCAAAAGCAGGGTAGATATTTCCACCGTCGCCTTCAACCACAACATTAACGTGTTCTTGAACATCTTCACCTACCACTTCAAGCTGAACCACATCCTCTCGATCTGCCAGTCTCTGCGCTTCATCAGCCAACTCCCTGACCTGTTGCATCCAACCTCTGTAGAAAGTAGCTAAATCAGGAGTGTCCGGTACAGCAGGACGTGTTAGCACCCTTCTTATCCTATCGGTGTTAAAAGGCTCTATGACTTCTGATTCAATACCGGTACCTCTAATACAACATCCTTCCTGAAGCGAATCACCGTCATCATCAACATTGTCATCGCTACAGTTAGAGTCAGACACATCTACCAGAGGGTCAAGAGCAGTTGTCCCTGAATCAGTCGTCTGCAGATTATCAACAAACCTTTCTAACCAATCGCCATTGTCTAAAGAGGTATCAGCCCTACCCTCACGAGATGATGCAGGAACCATATTTAAAATTCGGTTATCCTCTCTCTCGCCGAAAAAAATTGACTCCATGTTTTCATTTATACTCGGATCATAGACCTGCACTACATCCTCCTCAGACACGTTGTCAAACAAGTGAGACAGAAACATACGTGTTGGTGAAGCACTCTGGTCAATGAGGTGTGGTGTAGTGTCCTGGTTGTGTGTGGATTCAGGGTCAGAACCGGAAGGAAAACCATCATGGTTGGCCATAGCGTAATAACAATAATAACAATAACAATAAAATAATAATTAAAAAACATTTAATAAACAAAACAACAGTCTCAAAACACAATCACCCGCGATGCAACAGCGACCTCAAAACACAATCACCCGCAGTGCAACAGCAACCTCAAACCGTAATCACCCAGCACTGCTTTTAAATAATGAGGATCCAAATGGACCTTACTGGGGTCGAACTTCAGTCAGATCAGTCCACGACGTCTGTTACCACCAGGTCCTTGTTGTTTTAGGAGTCTCAGAACTTCAGACACCAGCGCTTTATTCGTGACGTCCTTAAAGATGAGTTCTGTAACGATTATCATAATATTTAAGACATATGCATCCCTGCTGATTACTCGTTGAAATGGTTGTTAATCTTACCTTCACGTATATTTCTCGCCGAACGGCGGTATTTACGTGCTTGACGCGCTTGACGTGCTAGACGACGACTCTGTATTTCACTCTGATGAAGACGACGTTCAAGCGTACGTACTCTGAATTCAAGCTGTTGTTTTACAGCCGTTGCATCATGGAACGCTAATAGGGTCGGCGACACTGGAGCGTGGGGTCTGTCTTGGGTAGCTGTGACAGAGCGCTCGGGGGCAGGGGGTAGAGGCAGGGTTTGGTCAGGGGGTGATGCGGCGCAAGTCGACGTTGGTGTCCGGGGTGCTATCCGCGGGTTGTCTGTGGTTGCTGGCGGTGCTGATGGTGGCGGCGACGGTGGCTGTGGAGGTGCGGATTGCCCAGATGCCGACGTCGAGTCTTCAGTAGGGAACGATCCGGATAGTAGATCCAGAGGTACTGCGGAAACCAGCGTCGATGTCTCCCACAAAGGCCAAGACCCAGGAGGGAGAGCTGAAACAGAATTTTGACAACAATACAAATGTAAATACAATCTAGAAGCAAGACCTCGGATAGCAGTTAATATGATATTAATATAAACAGAGTAGTATGAAAATAACCCTAGTACAATATGAAAAAATACGACCTGCGGAAAAACAAAATTACGTAATCATATAACCGGTGTTGAGCCGTGTTGTTTTCTAGCGATGGCTATAATAAAACAACAACACGTGTAGCATACATATCAATACTCATGGACAAAACCATCATCACAACAGAAGCATATCCTAAAGAGCGTAAAAAAATAAATAAATAAAAAACTCAATGTATGGGCCTACTCAGGACCGTCATTTAAAGCATAAAAACAAATAGCAAATCACGAATCATTAGTGTATAAGAATACTATATATATATATATATATATATATATATATATATATATATATATATATATATATATATATAGTATATAGTATAATACATAGTGTATATGTATTAAAGCACATTACAATTACCTCTAGTGGTCATCATCGTTAAAGCACAGTGTAAATAGCAATCGCGACCTCTAGTGACCGCCGTCGTTAAAGCATAGTGTTAATAGTAATTGCGACCTCTAGCGACCAGTGACGTTAAAGCATAGTGCAAATAGTAATCGTGACCTCTAGTGGTCATCGTCGTTAAAGCATAGTGTAAATAGTAATCGCGACCTCTAGTGGCCGGCGCCGTTAAAGCATAGTAGTAAAATCACAATGTTGTTTAGCAGTAACAGTTACCCAAACACCTTCAATAATAAAATTACGCTATCTAAAAGCATAAAGCCGGAACATAGATAAACCACATTACAGATAACAGGCACCTTGATGCTCTAACACAACGAATTGCAGACACATCATTAAACCACACACACACACACACACACACACACACACACATAATAGCGAACATACAGCCATTCAGCTGATACTGAACGGTAGAGATGTGTTGAAAAAAAATTGGAGATTTACATCTTACCAAACGGTGGTGGTGGCGTTGAAGCGACAGGCAGAAGGTGTGGCGTGCTCGTTGCCTTTGTATCTGTTTTCATGTGAAAAAATAAATAAATAAATACAGCAGTGAAACGTAAACTATCACTCCAAATGTTTTTTCCCGCCTCCTATCAGCTGAGGCGTCTGGTGAGTGAAAGAATCCACGAGCGGGTGCCCTACTCCTTCGACCTCTGACTGGCTGTCTGTTTTCATACGCACAGGTGTTGAATAAAACAAAAACATAGGTAGTTAAATATAAAACACATCAACAGAATGTGGTTAAAATACTTTTTTTGTTTTGCTCTCACCGTCGAACAGTTGGAGCGACCCGTCCAATGAATGATCAGCATCCACAGGGTCCGGATGACTTCCCGGTCGTGTCTGATTTCCGGGTTCCGGGTGATCTTTTCATGCACACACACACACACACACACACACACACACACACACACGCACACACACACATACGCATGTATATACACTTAATAAATACCGCTGTTCTTTACCTAGTTATCGTAATTATGATTAGAATCGCTGTCTCCTTCTCACCAATGACTCGCGCCGGTCCTGTCTTCCATGCCGAATTATACCGTCGCTTACGGCTCAGAGAGCGTTGGTTACTCCCCTTCAGTCGATTTCCTGTACTCGGCCCCGGACGAACTCGTCCTCGCTGTCGATTATTATAATACACGGCGTGTTCTGAGCCTCGGTGCCGCTGTCTTGAAGACTCGCTCTCGGATTCACAGCCGACAGATCCGCACGGGCATCTCTGTCTTCAAAAGTTACACGCATTAACCGCTCAAGCTCCTCAGCGCCGATCAGCGTCTCCGGGAAGTTATTCGCGGAGGCGATAATATCTGAAAAATAGAAGTGCGGCTGTTGTAACACATAATAGAGATATTAACAACGAATCATAAAATAATTCAATATTTTTACCAGTATCACTCTGCGTTAAATGAACGTCACACAGATGAGTGACGACATCTGTCAATGAAAAGAGACATGGTACGTGATAAACATGGCGTAACGTTTTTATTATACTTATATATGTAAATGTAAATACATAGATACACATATATGTATATACTTATATGTATACTGTATAGATATAGATAGATGGATAGATAAACAGATAAATATTCACCTACGACGTGCAGAGGAAGAGGCATCCATGGGTAGTCTGGAGTCCTTTTGGAAAGGAGGATGAAGTTCTGGAAGGTCTGGTCAACAGCGAAGGTTACCCCGGAACTGATGTAAAATGTGGTCTGAATCGGGTCACCTAAATACTCCGTCCGTGTGGGTAGGTCCTCGGTGACGTCTTTGTTGATTTGGATCGGGTCACCCACTCTGCCATTGTCGCCAATTAAAGACAGATGTATAAATATTCTAAAGGTGTTTCCAGATGTGGTGGAGACAGCACAAGATCTGGAATTTGACCCATGACGACCTGGACCATAAGAAGACCAGGATCAATGTCTGCTAGGTAGCTCAGAGGTATGAACCGCGGCGATGTAAAACAAATAATCAGATGGAGAACGGACATGGTGACAGAAGCAGGATGCCAAAAAAAGAATGGCTTGGGTCATCCGCTCTGCCATTGTCGCCAATTAAAGACAGATGTATGAATATTCTAAAGGTGTTTCCAGATGTGGTGGAGACGGCACAAGATCTGGAATTTGACCCATGACGACCTGGACCGTAAGAAGACCAGGATCAATCAGTGGAGACTGCACCCCCAAAATGAACTGAAATGTGTAATAAAAGGGGTCAGGGCCTGAGATAGTCTTTGTCACTCTACACCATCGGAGCTGAGGCAAAGCCAGGTGTAGTTGCGGGCCCAGAGCTCTGTTAGGGTAATTAGACGCCTCTGTCAGGGTGTAAATTCTTTTGGATTTTAAGTTGGGGTGTTTTTGGTTGTCATTCTCACGAGAAAACGAACACGTGGAAGGTACAGAAGTGTATTTCCTACAGCCTAAACAATGTTGTCTGAAGACAATGAGGTCCGCCTTCAGACTGTCTCTTTTGAAGATTCAACCGTCCAGGAAAGAACTCGCGCCTCCGCAGCAAATTAACTGGTTATCACAGACTCTAAAAATGCATCGTTTCAAACTCACACAGGGTGTAAAATTAAATAGACTGATTCAACAGAAACTCATGTGAGTTGAATAGCTGTGTCATTTGAACTAATGCTGAAAACTAAAGTATTTCTTTCTTTTTTGTTTCATCATTGTTCACTCAACCTTGTTTTCTGAAAACAAAAAGTATTTCTTTCTTTTGTTCTATTCTGAAAACTAAAAGTATTTCTCAAACAAGTTCAAATTATCTGTTTAAAAGCATTTTGAAAAAATGGTGCATGAGTTGGGTAGCTGTGTCGTTTGAACTATTAGTGAAGACTAAAAAGTGTTTTCTTTCTACTGTTTTATCTTTAAGAAATATTTCAAGAATGAAAAACTTCTTCATAAGATGTTAAATAACTTCAAAAATGTTTAAACCCGAAATAATATTGTAGCTACTAACGTGTTTTGATTATTTAGCCTACAATGCAGAAACAGTTCAAACATTGACTAATGCTGAAAACTAAAAGTATTTCTTTCTTTTTGTTTTGGTATCCGGGGCGATGTCCGCGGCTTGTCTGTGGTTGCTGGCGGTGCTGATGGTGTCGGCGACGGTGGCTGTGGAGGTGCGGATAGCCCAGATGCCGACGTCGAGTCTTCAGCAGGGAACGGTCCGGATAGTAGATCCAGAGGTACTGAGGAAACCGGCGTCGATGTCTCCCACAAAGGCCAAGACCCAGAGGGGAGAGCTGAAACAGAATACCGACAACAATACAAATGTAAATACAATCTAGAAGCAAGACCTCGGATAGCAGTTAATATGATATTAATATAAACAGAGTGTAAATGTAGGGATCTACTAAGGATCAACATTTAAAGCGTAAAAACAAATAGTAAATCACTAGTGTATACTGTCATTAAAGAACATTACAATTAGTAAAATCACGACCTCTAGTGGCCGCCGTCGTTAAAGCACATTACAATTAGTAAAATCACGACCTCTAGCGGCCGCCGTCGTTAAACCACATTACAGTTAGTAAAATCACGACCTCTAGTGGCCGCCGTCGTTAAAGCACATTACAGTTAGTAAAATCACGACCTCTAGTGGCCGCCGTCGTTAAAGCTCATTACAATTAGTAAAATCACGACCTCTAGCGGCCGCCGTCGTTAAAGCACATTACAATTAGTAAAATCACGACCTCTAGTGGCCGCCGTCGTTAAAGCACATTACAGTTAGTAAAATCACGACCTCTAGTGGCCGCCGTCATTAAAGCACATTACAGTTAGTAAAATCACGACCTCTAGTGGCCGCCGTCGTTAAAGCACATTACAGTTAGTAAAATCACGACCTCTAGTGGCCGCCGACGTTAAAGCACATTACAATTAGTAAAATCACGACCTCTAGTGGCCGCCGTCGTTAAAGCACATTACAGTTAGTAAAATCACGACCTCTAGTGGCCGCCGTCGTTAAAGCACATTACAGTTAGTAAAATCACGACCTCTAGTGGCCGCCGTCGTTAAAGCACATTACAATTAGTAAAATCACGACCTCTAGCGGCCGCCGTCGTTAAAGCACATTACAGTTAGTAAAATCACGACCTCTAGTGGCCGCCGTCATTAAAGCACATTACGTTAGTAAAATCACGACCTCTAGTGGCCGCCGTCGTTAAAGCACATTACAATTAGTAAAATCACGACCTCTAGCGGCCGCCGTCGTTAAAGCACATTGCAGTTAGTAAAATCACGACCTCTAGTGGCTGCCGTCGTTAAAGCTAATTACAGTTAGTAAAATCACGACCTCTAGCGGCCGCCGTCGTTAAAGCACATTACAATTAGTAAAATCACGACCTCTAGCGGCCGCCGTCGTTAAAGCATAGTATTAAAATCACAATGACGCTTAGCAGCAACAGTTACTCAAACACCTTCAATAGTAAAATGACACCGTCTAAAAGCACATAGCCGGAACATAGACAAACCGCATTACAGATAAAACACACACACACTCTCACACACACGCACACACGCACGTACGCGCACACACACACACACACACAATAGCGAACATACAACCATTCAACTGATACTGAACGGTAGAGATGTGTTGAAAAAAATTGAGATTCGTATCTTCCCAAACGTTGGTGTTGGTGTTGGTGTTGAAGCGACAGGTAGAAGGTGTGGCGTGCTCGTTGTCTTTGTATCTGTTTTCATGTGAAAAAATAAATAAATAAATACAGCAGTGAAACGTAAACTATCACTCCAAAATGTTTTTTCCCACCTCCTATCAGCTGAGGCGTCTGGTGAGTTAAAGAATCAACGAGCGGGTGCCCTACTCCTTCGACCTCTGACTGATCGTCTGTTTTCATACGCACAGGCGTTGAATAAAACAAAAAACATAGGTAGTTAAATATAAAATACATCGACAGACTGTGGTTAAAATACTTTTTTTTTATTGAACTGAATGTTTTGCTCTCACCGTTGAACAGTTGGAGCGACCCGTTCAATGAATGATCAGCATCCACAGGGTCCGGATAACTTCCCGGTCGCGTCTGATTTCCGGGTTCCGGGTGATCTTTTCATGCACACACACACACACACACACAAGTATTTCTTTCTTTTTGTTTTGGTATCCGGGGCGATGTCCGCGGCTTGTCTGTGGTTGCTGGCTGTGCTGATGGTGTCGGCGACGGTGGCTGTGGAGGTGCGGATAGCCCAGATGCCGACGTCGAGTCTTCAGCAGGGAACGGTCCGGATAGTAGATCCAGAGGTACTGAGGAAACCGGCGTCGATGTCTCCCACAAAGGCCAAGACCCAGAGGGGAGAGCTGAAACAGAATACCGACAACAATACAAATGTAAATACAATCTAGAAGCAAGACCTCGGATAGCAGTTAATATGATATTAATATAAACAGAGTGTAAATGTAGGGATCTACTAAGGATCAACATTTAAAGCGTAAAAACAAATAGTAAATCACTAGTGTATACTGTCATTAAACCACATTACAATTAGTAAAATCACGACCTCTAGTGGACGCCGTCGTTTAACCACATTACAGTTAGTAAAATCACGACCTCTAGTGGACGCCGTCGTTAAAGCACATTACAGTTAGTAAAATCCCGACCTCTAGTGGCCGCCGTCGTTAAAGCACATTACAATTAGTAAAATCACGACCTCTAGCGGCCGCCGTCGTTAAACCACATAACAGTTAGTAAAATCACGACCTCTAGTGGCCGCCGTCGTTAAAGCACATTACAATTAGTAAAATTACGACCTCTAGTGGCCGCCGTCGTTAAAGCACATTACAGTTAGTAAAATCACGACCTCTAGCGGCCGCCGTCGTTAAAGCACATTACAGTTAGTAAAATCACGACCTCTAGCGGCCGCTGTCGTTAAAGCACATTACAGTTAGTAAAATCACGACCTCTAGCGTCCGCCGTCGTTAAAGCACATTACAATTAGTAAAATCACGACCTCTAGTGGCCGCCCTCATTAAAGCACATTACAGTTAGTAAAATCACGACCTCTAGTGGCCGCCGTCGTTAAAGCACATTACAGTTAGTAAATTCACGCCCTCTAGTGGCCGCCGTCGATAAAGCACATTACAATTAGTAAAATCACGCCCTCTAGCGGCCGCCGTCGTTAAAGCACATTACAATTAGTAAAATCACGACCTCTAGTGGCCGCCGTCGTTAAAGCACATTACAGTTAGTAAAATCACGACCTCTAGTGGCCGCCGTCGTTAAAGCACATTACAATTAGTAAAATCACGACCTCTAGTGGCCGCCGTCGTTAAAGCACATTACAGTTAGTAAAATCTCGCCCTCTAGTGGCCGCCGTCGTTAAAGCACATTACAATTAGTTAAATCACGACCTCTAGCGGCCGCCGTCGTTAAAGCACAGTATTAAAATCACAATGACGCTTAGCAGCAACAGTTACTCAAACACCTTCAATAGTAAAATGACACCGTCTAAAAGCACATAGCCGGAACATAGACAAACCGCATTACAGATAAAACACACACACACGCACACACACACGCACGCACGCACGTACGCGCACACACACACACACACACACACACACACACACACAATAGCGAACATACAACCATTCAACTGATACTGAACGGCAGAGATGTGTTGAAAAAAATTGAGATTCGTATCTTACCAAACGTTGGTGTTGGTGTTGAAGCGACAGGTAGAAGGTGTGGCGTGCTCGTTGTCTTTGTATCTGTTTTCATGTGAAAAAATAAATAAATAAATACAGCAGTGAAACGTAAACTATCACTCCAAAATATTTTTTCCCACCTCCTATCAGCTGAGGCATCTGGTGAGTTAAAGAATCAACGAGCGGGTGCCCTACTCCGTCGACCTCTGACTGATCGTCTGTTTTCATACGCACAGGCGTTGAATAAAACAAAAAACATAGGTAGTTAAATATAAAATACATCGACAGACTGTTGTTAAAATACTTTTTTTTTATTGAACTGAATGTTTTGCTCTCACCGTTGAACAGTTGGAGCGACCCGTTCAATGAATGATCAGCATCCACAGGGTCCGGATGACTTCCCGGTCGTGTCTGATTTCCGGGTTCCGGGTGATCTTTTCATGGACACACACACACACACACACACACAAGTATTTCTTTCTTTTTGTTTTGGTATCCGGGGCGATGTCCGCGGCTTGTCTGTGGTTGCTGGCTGTGCTGATGGAGTCGGCGACGGTGGCTGTGGAGGTGCGGATAGCCCAGATGCCGACGTCGAGTCTTCAGCAGGGAACGGTCCGGATAGTAGATCCAGAGGTACTGAGGAAACCGGCGTCGATGTCTCCCCCAAAGGCCAAGACCCAGAGGGGAGAGCTGAAACAGAATACCGACAACAACACAAATGTAAATACAATCTAGAAGCAAGACCTCGGATAGCAGTTAATATGATATTAATATAAACAGAGTGTAAATGTAGGGATCTACTAAGGATCAACATTTAAAGCGTAAAAACAAATAGTAAATCACTAGTGTATACTCTCATTAAACCACTTTACAATAAGTAAAATCCCTCCCTCTAGTGGACGCCGTCGTTAAACCACATTACAGTTAGTAAAATCGCGACCTCTAGTGGCCGCCGTCGTTAAAGCACATTACAATTAGTAAAATCACGACCTCTATTGGCCGCCGTCGTTAAAGCACATTACAATTACTAAAATCACGACCTCTAGTGGCCTCCGTCGTTAAAGCACATTACAATTAGTAAAATCACGACCTCTAGTGGCCGCCGTCGTTAAAGCACATTACAGTTAGTAAAATCACGACCTCTAGTGGCCGCCGTCGTTAAAGCACATTACAGTTAGTAAAATCACGCCCTCTAGTGGCCGCCGTCGTTAAAGCACATTACAGTTAGTAAAATCACGACCTCTAGTGGCCGCCGTCGTTAAAGCACATTACAGTTAGTAAAATCACGACCTCCAGTAGCCGCCGTCGTTAAAGCACATTACAATCAGTAAAATCACGACCTCTAGCGGCCGCCGTCGTTAAACCACATTACAGTTAGTAAAATCACGACCTCTAGTGGACGCCGTCGTTAAACCACATTACAATTAGTAAAATCACGACCTCTAGTGGCCGCCGTCGTTAAAGCACATTACAGTTAGTAAAATCACGACCTCTAGTGGCCGCCGACGTTAAAGCACATTACAATTAGTAAAACCACGACCTCTAGCGGCCGCCGTCGTTAAAGCACATTACAGTTAGTAAAATCGCGACCTCTAGTGGCCGCCATCGTTAAAGCACATAACAGTTAGTAAAATCGCGACCTCTAGTGGCCGCCGTCGTTAAAGCACATTACAATTAGTAAAATCACGACCTCTAGTGGCCGCCGTCGTTAAAGCACATTACAATTAGTAAAATCACGACCTCTAGTGGCCGCCGTCGTTAAAGCACATTACAGTTAGTAAAATCACGACCTCTAGTGGCTGCCGTCGTTAAAGCACATTACAATTAGTAAAATCACGACCTCTAGTGGCCGCCGTCGTTAAAGCACATTACAGTTAGTAAAATCACGACCTCTCGTGGCCGCCGTCGTTAAAGCACATTACAGTTAGTAAAATCACGACCTCTAGTGGCCGCCGTCGTTAAAGCACATTACAGTTAGTAAAATCACGACCTCTAGTGGCCGCCGTCGTTAAAGCACATTACAGTTAGTAAAATCACGACCTCTAGTGGCCGCCGTCGTTAAAGCACATTACAGTTAGTAAAATCACGACCTCTAGCGGCCGCCGTCGTTAAAGCACATTGCAGTTAGTAAAATCACGACCTCTAGCGGCCGCCGTCGTTAAAGCATAGTGTAAAATAGTAATCCCGACCTCTAGTGGTCGCCGTCGTTAAGGCACAGTGTGAAATAGTAATCGCGACCTCTAGTGTCCGTCGTCGTTAAAGCATAGTAGTAAAATCACAATGACGCTTAGCAGCAACAGTTACTCAAACACCTTCAATAGTAAAATGACACGGTCTAAAAGCACATAGCCGGAACATAGACAAACCGCATTACAGATAAAACACACACACACGCACACACACACACACGCACGCACGCACGCACGTACGCACGTACGCGCACACACACACACACACACACACACAATAGCGAACATACAACCATTCAACTGATACTGAACGGTAGAGATGTGTTGAAAAAAATTGAGATTCGTATCTTCCCAAACGTTGGTGTTGGTGTTGGTGTTGAAGCGACAGGTAGAAGGTGTGGCGTGCTCGTTGTCTTTGTATCTGTTTTCATGTGAAAAAATAAATAAATAAATACAGCAGTGAAACGTAAACTATCACTCCAAAATGTTTTTTCCCACCTCCTATCAGCTGAGGCGTCTGGTGAGTTAAAGAATCAACGAGCGGGTGCCCTACTCCTTCGACCTCTGACTGATCGTCTGTTTTCATACGCACAGGCGTTGAATAAAACAAAAAACATAGGTAGTTAAATATAAAATACATCGACAGACTGTGGTTAAAATACTTTTTTTTTATTGAACTGAATGTTTTGCTCTCACCGTTGAACAGTTGGAGCGACCCGTTCAATGAATGATCAGCATCCACAGGGTCCGGATGACTTCCCGGTCGTGTCTGATTTCCGGGTTCCGGGTGACCTTTTCATGCACACACACACACACACACACACACACACACACACACACACACACACACACACACACACACACACACACACACACACACACACACACACACACACACACATATGCAGGTATATACACTTAATAAATACCGCTATTCTTTACCTAGTTATCGTAATTATGATTAGAATCGCTGTCTCCTTCTCACCAATGACTCGCGCCGGTCCTGTCTTCCGTGCCGAATTAACCGTCGCTTACGGCTCAGAGAGCGTTGGTTACTCCCCTTCGATCGATTTCCTGTACTCGGCCCCGGACGAACTCGTCCTCGCTGTCGATTATTATAATACACGGCGTGTTCTGAGCCTCGGTGCCGCTGACTTGAAGACTCGCTCTCAGATTCACAGCCGACAGATCCGCACGGGCATCTCCGTCTTCAAAAGTTACACGCATTAACCGCTCAAGCTCCTCAGCGCCGATCAGCGTCTCCGGGAAGTTATTCGCGGAGGCGATAATATCTGAAAAATAGAAGTGCGGCTGTTGTAACACATAATAGAGATATTAACAACGAATTATAAAATAATTCAATATTTTTACCAGTATCACTCTGCGTTAAATGAACGTCACACAGATGAGTGACGACGTCTGTCAATGAAAAGAGACATGGTACGTGATAAACATGGCGTAACGTTTTTATTATACTTATATATGTAAATGTAAATACATAGATACACATATATGTATATACTTATATGTATACTGTATAGATATAGATAGATGGATAGATAGATAAATATTCACCTACGACGTGCAGAGGAAGAGGCATCCATGGGTAGTCTGGAGTCCTTTTGGAAAGGAGGATGAAGTTCTGGAAGGTCTGGTCAACAGCGAAGGTTACCCCGGAACTGATGTAAAATGTGGTATGTTTCGGTGTCTGAGAAAGAGTCAGGCATAATGCCTGTTGTCACACCGCTGTTTACCCCTTTTTTAAGTATTTCCTGAGTAAGTAAAATTGCATCGTTTAAAACTCACACAGGGTGTAAAATTAAATAGACTGATTCAACAGAAACTCATATGAGTTGAATAGCTGTGTTATTTGAACTAATGCTGAAAACTAAAGTATTTCTTTCTTTTGTTTTATCCTTGTTCACTCAACCTTATTTTCTGAAAACTAAAAGTATTTCTTTCTTTTGTTTTATCCTTGTTCACTCAACCTTATTTTCTGAAAACTAAAAGTATTTCTTTCTTTTGTTCTATTCTGAAAACTAAAAGTATTTCTCAAACAAGTACAAATTATCTGTTTAAACGCATTTTGAAAAATGGTGCATGAGTTGGGTAGCTGCGTTGTTTGAACTATTAGTGAAGACTAAGAAGTGTTTTCTTTCTACTGTTTTATCTTTAAGAAATATTTCAAGAATGAAAAACTTCTTCATAAGATGTTAAATAACTTCTAAAATGTTTAAACCCGAAATAATATTGTAGCTACTAATGTGTTTTGATTATTTAGCCTGCAATGCAGAAACAGTTCAAACATTGACTAATGCTGAAAACTAAAAGTATTTCTTTCTTTTTGTTTTACCCCTTTTTTTTTTACCTACACCCCTAAGGTAATCCTCCCGGTGTCTCATCACACACCCACCCTCCCGCTGACCCTGCCTGACCCTTGCGTCTGTGAGGATGTAGCTGACCCCCACCCCCTGCATCACACAAGGGTGAAGCTACCCCTTGGACCTTCATTATTTTAATTTCCTGTTGATATAAAAATGGGGAGGGTAATTATTTTAATTTCTTTTTGATATAAAAAGGGGTGGGGTTTATTACTTCCGGAAGGGGAGGGTTTTATTACTCCCGGGGGACCATCAATCATACAGATTTGACATATAGTGGTCTCCTTCATCTCTCTGTCTATTTATGGAATCCCAAATCAAAAAATGCAGAGGAAAACATGAACTCAGCGGCAGATGGTTCCTGTGAGCATGTTTACAAATCAGGTTTCAGCACAGTCTGAGGTGCAAGAGAGACAAGGTTTCCCACCTCCCTGCCTGTTACCATCTGCAGCTCTCTGTACTCTCTGGGCACCGAGCGAGCAACACGCGCCAAAACTGCACACATTAAAAACGCAGCTCAAGATTGCATGACGCTTATTGACTCAAAGGAGGTTTCAGAACACAGTGATGGGCCCTGGTATGTTGTGTTTCATTTGAACGAAACAGTAAATAGAGCCGTGCTTGTTGTTCAGTATAAAATAAGGAAAGACAGTCCCCACGAAGTGGATTCAAGATCATTGCCATTGCAATCACACACACAGTCAAAGAGCCTCTGGGAGGAGGAAATGCTTTTCTGCGAGATTTCACTAAATAGCTTCACGATTGCTTTCATTGCTACTTCCTGCCACTGCATATGTTTGATTTCCCTTAAGTTTCTCAGATAAATGTCTCATAAATGTCACAAGATGCAGATCAGTCAATTCAGTCAATAGAAGCTGTGAAATCCTACAGTATATTAACTTCCTGTCCACTTTTCCATGACCACCTGAACTTAGTCCCAGGTTGTCCCACGACTTTTGACTTCCATACTGAGCAAAGATGACCACACAAAAATGCTACGCTGATTCGACATTAGCATCATGAATAATAACCGTTTTATAGCACAGTACCCTTGTAATGCTCTTTCGTGGCAACAGCTCTTACACTTCTGTGTTCTCATAACTACGATCTACATATGTCTGTTATTAGCATTATCATTAGCATATTATAAACAGAATGTATAAACAAGGAAACCAAAGGGAAAATGTAAATTATGCACTAATAAAACATGTTTTTTGATTATACATTATTACATATACATTATTATTACATATTTAAGTACATTATAACGGGTGATTCTTAATGTTCTGTACGTTATAAATATTGGAGGGTCTTCATAAGAGGTATTATGGAAACCACTTGGGCATTAAGTCTTTAGCAGAGTCACACAGAGCTCATCTCTAGGGTTTAAAGACATCATGCATAACAATAGTGAATTATTATTCATGTTTTCAGGATATAGGGTCAAAAATGAGAAAAGCATATGTCATCCAATTAAAAGGGGTAGGCTTCAAGAACCTGCACTTTGATTTAAAGAATCTTGTTTTAAATCTCTCTGCGTTCATGTGGCTGCACATTTCAATCCTTGATATGTAATGCATATGGCAGAATTGACAATAAATCCTCTACCTTTACCTTCACGCACGACTCTAGTCAAATCTGACCTTCAGAGGTGGAGAAATTTAAAAAGAAAAAAAAAAAAATCATTGATAAACTACAGCAAGTGATTTTGTTTGGAGTGGGAAGTCTCCTCGGGTCAGCAGATCGTTACTCCATAAGTGTAAATTCAAAACAGTTTTATTATTGAGCCTCTTATATTCATAAAATCTGCTGTCTTACTGATGTTTACCTTAGTCCAAACTGGAAATGTTTTCATGCTCATCCTCTATTAATGCTCCAGTATATTCCTCACTGCCTATGAAAAGACCTACCAATGTCAAGAATCCCAAGGTTACGTTCCATGCTATTAAAGTTTGCTCCCAATTTCAGAAGCGCTGTAAATATAATTCAGCCACTCAGAATTCTGGCCCAAAAAGAGAATCGTGTGTTTCCTCCCTCTTACTTGGAGAAATGCTTGTCACGCTCGTACAATAGTCTCTCAAAACAATATCAAATCATATATTTTGTCTAAAATAAATAAAAAAATAAAAACTTTCACAGGTTTCCTTCTCTACCTCCTGACTCAGCAACAATCTACTCAGCCCTAGAAGAGAATTGTTTCTGAAATATATTCATGAGATTGAGGTCAAAAACGAGAGGAGCATACAACAGGGAATCAGGTTTTCAAATAGATGAAAGTTGGTGGGAGAAAACGGTCACTGAATTTCAGTAAGTTACATCATGCGCATGCCCGATCCTTATTCATTTCAAGGTCATATGTGGGGTCCCCTTCAGCAAAGATAAAAATAAACATTTCAATATTACTATTAATAGCTATGGGAGAAGGAAAACACGCCTAAAATTTCCCTTTATGCCTTTACCATCAATAAAATTTGTCAAACGCCTTGTTTTTCTGCGCTTAAATTGGCCGCAGATACAAAGATGGTGACGTGTGATCCAGTTACACCTGATTCAGCTGGACACTGGCAGTGCATCTCCATTCACAGAAACACTGCTGTGACATCAAATATGAGCTGGACAGTGAGGCAGCTGCCAGGACAGCAACTCCAGCTGGACGGGTGAGATGTTTCTCCAAGGAAGTTATCGCTAAATTATTAATTATCCTGGCTCAGCATCGACCAAATGACCAGCTGATGATTGTCTAAATGCATCCACCAGTGCGTATGTTGGATGCGTTTATTCAGCAAGCTACAGTCAAGTTTAAAGGGCGTTTCTTTTCTCTTGTTTTTATTAAATGCAGTAATTTCAAGTGACGGTGCAAGCAAGCCGAGGTCAAGCACCAGCATGTTAGTGACGTGCAGGTGCAAAAGACGATGTGATTCAAATGTTAGGATCAGGACGTTGGTCCTTCAGGGCCATCCATAAAGTATCAACAGGAGTCACAGGTGAAGAAGAAGAAGATTTCGTCCTGGAGTATATTAATTCCGATTGTGGTGTTTTTCGTACTCTGTTAACCATACCGATGGATGCTTGGAGTGAGACAATCCAGGAGATTTCTTCAAAAATCGACGGTCTCTTCTACCATAGCCGCTTATGGAATGATGCCCTTGTGTTTTAGGACCGCCCCACCCTGGACCGCCTACTTGTTGATGGCTGTTATAAAGAGGATTTTTTCCAGAGCAACACCATGCAGACGTACCTGTTGGAACAAGACCGTCCAAGACAACGATGAGGCCAGAAGGTGTTCCGAGACGTATCGTCACTACCTTCCTCGGAGCTGCTACAGGCGGCCCCGGGTACGGGATGAACAACTCCTCGCCGTCACCTCTACATCCTGCGGTAGAACACGTTGCGGCTGACGGTCATAAGTACGAGGGTTCTAACAACGACACGACAGACGGAGCCCGTCCTTCATTGGACGTCAAAGACGACACAGACGACTCTGTTGCAACTGAAATGCAAGATGTGGATGACGAGGAGGAACCTGTAGGGAAGGCAGCAACCGCCTGCCCCGGGAACGAAACTGTCGACGTGCATCCGCCTGCTTTATCCACTGCTTCTCAAGACCAAGAACCAGCAGCTAATGATGACACGGATGGATGGATAAGCGGTTTCTTCTTGAAAGCTTTAAAGACAGTTGTATTTCATCTACTAGGTAAAACCATACGCAGGTATTGGAGGGAGATCTGCTACGGTTGCCAAGTAGACCATCCCAGCCAACTACAACACAGCTGTCTTGAAGAGATGGAGGATGATTTCTACCGCCTTAATTTCCACCCGTTGATGAAGTAACAACAACTTTCTGCCTGCTGTACAACACTACTTGACCCTGAATGACGTACAACCGGGGAAAATGAGAACGAAGGCTACGGCTGAGACAGTCTTGCTCGAAATGAGGTGTCGAAAATCAACTGTCTGGAATGAATACATCAAACATGAGCCTGAGGATCTTCTAATTGAACGTCTGGAATCAGCAAGTAGAATCTGGAATAGAACGCCGGTCCTGGGCGATGTCACAAACACGAGATTCCCTCGTATGTGATGTTTATTTTTTTTTACTCTTTTACTGTCTTTGTATAACATTACGTTTGAATCCTTACATAACCTGTGGAATAAAAAACATTAAGAAGTATATTTGGATCTCAGCTCATTCATTTCTCGTTTAACATGACGGTGAAACACATCATTAAAAGAGTTTATTACAATCCTCTTCACCCCGGGACCTCTGGAGGTGTGAGTCGCCTTCGTCCAGGGGTGCAGGTTGAGACTGGAAAACCAGTCAGTTCTAAATCTATTAAAGATTTTTTTATCAAAACAGGATGCTTACACCCTGCATAAACCAGCCAGAGTAAACTTTCCGAGATACAGAGTATTTGTTCACAGGCCTCTTCAACAATTCCAGGCCGACCTATGCGACATGCAGGCGTTGGCTAGATATAACGACGATCAAAATTACTTGTTGACCGTTATAGATGTATTTTCAAAGAGGGCCTATGTACGCGTTTTAAAAAGAAAGACTCCGATCGAGAGAATGAAGGCGTTCAAAACAGTGCTGGAGGAGTGCGGGACACCTGCAAAGCTACAGACGGATGATGGGAAAGATTTTTTTAACAAGAGTTTCAGGGCTTTGATGGAAAGGAAGGGTATTAATCATTTTTCAACAGCGAGTGACGTTAAGGCCTCTGTGGTTGAGAGATTTAACCTCACTCTTAAAAGTCGGATGTGGAGATATTTCACGGCTAAAAACACATTACGTTACATCGAGGTTTTACAGGATCTAGTAAAGAGTTATAATCACAGCTATCACAGTAGTATAAAAATGCAACCCAGTCTCACAGAAAAACGTACAATGACGACGTTTGTCCACTTAGAGAAAACGTAATGGTTTGACGGATTTGCCTCAAAAAACGTATCCCAGGTACATTTAATTTCTCAATGGCTTCGTGAAGGGCGTTCTTTTGGACACGTGACTGACAGCTTTCTCCCCTGTCTGAACATAAAACATGGCGGACATCCGTTGTATTTTTGCTCTAAATTGCGAAATTTTAAAACAATTAAATGCTTTTGTTGAGTTTTGATCACATTTCTAGTGACAAATGTACACTTTATTTTCATATTTTCTGCTCGATGTATGTTTATGGCGCTTCGTTTTATAGTTTTGACCCAGATTTTTTAGTGGTGCTCACTGAAATCGTAGTATTGTGACGTTTGCCCTGCCGCCCATAAATCCACTCCAAATTGTGGGTTTTTTTAAATGACTTTATTGGCTTTTGATCACATTTCTAGCGACAAATATATCCCACATTGTAATATTATGTGCTTGTTTTATGTAAATAACGCTTATTTTCTTTCGTTTGGACCGAGATAGTTTTGTGATTCCCTGTTAAATCGTAGTATTGTGACGTTTATCCTGCTGGCCATAAATCCACTCCAAATTGCGGATTTTTAAAATAACTTTATTGGCTTTTGATCACATTTCTAGCGACAAATATATCCTACATTATAATATTATGTGCTTGTTTTATGTAAATAAAGCTTATTTTCTTTCGTTTGGGCCGAGATTGTTTTGTGATTCCTAATAAAACGTAGTATTGTGACGTTTGCCCTGCTGGCCATAAATACGCTCCAAATTGTGGATTTTTTTAAATAACTTTATTGGCTTTTGATTACATTTCTAGCGACAAATATATCCTACATTATAATATTATGTGCTTGTTTTATGTAAATAAAGCTTATTTTCTTTCGTTTGGGCCGAGATTGATTTGTGATTCCTAATAAAACGTAGTATTGTGACGTTTGCCCTGCTGGCCATAAATCCGCTCCAAATTGTGGGTTTTTTAAATAACTTTATTGGCTTTTGATCACATTTCTAGCGACAAATATATCCCACGTTGTAATTTTATGTGCTTGTTTTATGCAAATAACGCTTATTTTCTTTCGTTTGGACCGAAACATGGTCGACATGCGTTCTATTTCGCTCACTGAACGTGCAATAACTACGTTTGTCCACTTGGCATACCGTAATCCTTTGAATACTTTGCCTCAAAAATCGTTTCTCTCGTACGAGTCATTTCTCAATGGATTTGTGAATGGCGTGCCTCCGGTCACGTGACTGATAGAGCCCAAAACATGGCGGACACCCGTTCTAGTTTTGATTTAAATTGTGAGATTTTAAAACAATTATAAGCTATTGTTGCTTTTTGATCACATTTCTAGCGACAAATGTACGCCTTACTTTCATTTTTTTCGCTCGTTTCATGTATATGACGCTTCGTTTTTTTTCGTTTTGACCCAGATTCTCTCGTAGGTGTCAATTCAATGGTATTATTGTACAGCTGGCCAGTAATTCCGCAGCCAATTGTTGTAATCACATGTAACAATTTTTAAATATTATGTCATGAAAATGATAACATTTATTATCCGACTGGGGAAGGAAGTGGATGGCAGGAACTGACGTCACGGACCGAATACGTTATTTATTTATCATTTGTATCGAATACATTTCTACGCCAAATAGTATTATCGGATATTTAAAATCGTATCAACTGCATATAAAGTCTTTTGGCAAGAAAGGAAGTTCCGTCATTTATTCGTTTTGCTGACTCACGTTTCGTTCTCCGTCACAGACGTCAGCTGAAACGCAAGCGGACCATTTCAAACCTCCCAAGCCGTAGTTTCTATTTTTCATTCTGTTTAAATATGTACACGTGTTGTGGACGCCGACGTTTCTTTGGAGACGTGAATTTATGCTTTGGATGAATAATTAAATTATACAAACACGTCGGACTTTGACGTCATCAGTGGTCGACCAAAACAAAAACATGGCGGAAAGTCATTCGGCTGGACTTCGGTAGAAATTTCTCTTCTTTTTTGTTTATCATCCTTTCGTCTGTTTAGAGTCTGTCAGTGATTTTGTAGAATTGCAATACTGCGTTCGCTGTTGGTACTGTAGAAGCTTATTTTGTTCTCCGGGAGTTGCCAGGGTTAGTTAGTTGGCAGGGGGGGTTATGTTGGACTGCGCGGGGTTTTGGGTCGTGTCTAAAGACTGAAGGCACGAATAATGTTGTTATCTTGCTGCACCAACGAACTTGGACCTTATTGACTGCTGTCCGGGCGGATTTACCAAATATAACCCTCTGCTACAATACTACGGACACCAAAGACACAAAGCTGAATGATTTTGACGTGAGTTATGTATTTATTCTATTTCTTAATATTTGGTTTTTTTTGTTTTTTTTGATAACCTTTCTCCATGTCGATGGTTGTTAATATGGGGGTAACTTATCCGGTTTCCATTTCTTTTCTTTTCTTCTTGCTGATTTGCATAGTCACGTCCACTGTGTTTAAAATCAAGTGGCCACTGATAAATTGGTATTCAGGCTGAACTCACTCAACTGAGGAGCATCATGGATGACGATGATGCCTTATTTCTTGCTGATTTGCTGTTGGAGGAATGCAAGGTAGGCATTTAATGCTCTCATGATCTGTCCTGAGACTTTATAACAATATGTAATATTGTGTATTTGGTGACGCTAACATTTTCCATTATCTTTATTTTAAGAATACTCAACCTAAAGAATCCTCAGAAGTGTCTGGACCGGACAAATTTACATTTGTTTGGGTTGAGGAGGACGAGGAAGGGAATCCTCTCCCAAAGGGGAGGAGAACAGGGAAGAAGCGGGTAAAGAGTTCATCCTCAGGTGATTTTTGTTCACTATCTTTATGATCTCTATTGCCTGTCTTTGGCTGACTACATTGGTTATGTATTATTATAGAACTAATGTCAGTCAACTGCTTCAGTATTTGATTGATTTGTCACGGTTGTGGGGCTAACTATTTGACACGACACTGTCCTAGTGAGGACATTTCGCTGAATACAGGACATAATGTCACATCACAATGTTTACATGGTTGAGTAGTCAGTATAAGTGGTTTACTGTAATGTGGTTAAGTGGTTAAATTAATTTCAGAGTCCTGCTTAATGTTAGTAATTTGTTTTGGATGTTTGTTGTTGTTTAAGGTGAGAGACAATGGTCAATTGTCAATTGGGTCAATGAGTCCTCACAAAGTCCTCACAAAACATAATTATGTGTGTGAGTTACAAAACTCTACTGAAAACAATGATGTCAAAATATTGGCTAAAGGGAGACGTCTTGAAATAGTTAAAGAAGCCACTTTGACCAGAGGGGAAATCCTTCTTTCAACATGAGGTCTTGACTTGGACCCTATCTTTCAGCGTTTCCATCCACAATTCCATGGTTTTACATAATAGATCATCCATGATAGAGGGATTCTACAGGCCACTGCCACCAACCACTCACATCAGTGAAGAGAAGGGAGGAAAATTCTCCTTCCATGGAAGAGGTCTGTACTGAGATAATATATGCCATATATATTGTTATTGTTGCAATAATATATATATATATATATATATATATATATATATATATATATATATATATATATATATATATATATATATATATATATATATATATATATATATATATATATTTTAAAACCTCTTTTTAATTATGTTTGTCTCCTTTCTTCCCAGAGTGCATTTTGCTAGTAATGCATCCATGCTGTGACTGCTGCTCTGGGCGTACAACCTTTTCTGCAGGAAAGCAAGTAATTCTGATTGGAATGAATGGTGAGTTCCTTGTGTATGAATTATATTTTCTATTTTCTGTTCTAAAATTTTGTTATGTACATATTTTAGGTCGATACAATGTGTCCCTCCCAACTGTCAGCTGCTCCTGCGGGAAAGCTTTGGATGTCGGTATTAGTGAGCTGATTGAAAGTGGCTACTGGCCAGCTACAGTCCATTTTGAGACGCTGTACACAGTGGATTTGTTCGCTACATACGAAGATCTCAAGATTACTGCACCAGGAATGTCAAGCTTTCGTTGGTATGCTTGAGCAGCGCACAAAACTCTTTGGTCGGGTTAGTACATCATTGGACTAATTGCCTGCAGAATTGAAAGAGTTTTAGATGTATTTATATGCTTGATTTTCCTTTTACAGTGTGGTAAAATATGTGGCGACACCATGCAAAAATCATTCCTGGAATGGTCGTACGCAAAATTTGAAGTTGAGAGGCTGTCTGAAGTCGCTCAGTTTCGGTGCCCAGCCTGCACACCCTCAATGTTAGCTGTCTCAGTGGATGGGAAACTGAACTTGAAAAAAACATTGAAGGACTGTATCTCAGCATTAAGCAGCGGAAATATCAGCTGTATCGTCAGGCTGGTAAGAACAGAACGAAAGAAAACAAGTTTTTGATAATAATGTGTGGCTGAGCACATATTCAGTATTTTCTGTTTAATATTCTAGATGGCAACAAGAGAAGACATCTGCTTAGAAAAAAGATTTCAGTGGAAAAGAGATCCTTAGAAGATGCCATCACAAAATACAATGCTGTTGTGCCGGAAACTGGCAAACTCCCTTCTCCCAACGAGCTCCTGGCTGAGGAAAACTATTCCTGGCCTTGGGAATGTAAGTACATCTAGGATGTGTTCAGTTGTCTTCATATCTATAGGCTATTTTTAATTACATTGTAAAGGCTTTAGATGAAACAATTACAGGTTTGACCGAGGTTGCTGTGATTGGATCAGACAAGCTCCAGAGAGAACTTCCTTTTTACTTTTGAAAACTGAAAGAGACACTCTTCTATATAATTCTGTCCCATGGGAGAAATTGCCTGGTGTCATTAGGAGGAGATTATGCAGTGTAATAGAACCCACCTTTGAAAGTACACAGACACTGCGGGAAGTAGTTCACCACTATTTATAAAAAATGTATATGATGATTTGCAGGTCATGGTGATATGTTAAAGAAAAAAAAGGTCTTCGACAAGGTAATGCTGCTGAAACGACTGAAGGAAGAGGAGGTCATTGTTGTCCGTGAAGTCAAGCAGCACTGGGAGTACATGAGGAATATGGCTGGAAATATTCAAGAGATTTCCTCCCAGCTTTCAGAAGGGATCACTCAGCAAAGTAAGTACAGTTCTATTTGCTACATGTGCTGATATACTAGGTTAGTAGTCTAATTTATTGTAATATCACTGTCAGGCGGCACAGAAGCATTGACTGGGAGAGGACGTGAGGGGCTACTCTGTCTGCTGAAGAGAAGACTGTCAGCAATTCAAGCTCAGCAGGGTGCAGCTCGCTCAACGTACCAACATGTTTTGGGATCGCAAGCCTTGTCTCTCGATGATTCCTCCACTGATGATGAAGAACCCCATGATAGCAGCTCCTCCACCGAAGATGAAGAACACTAGCATTGTAGCTCCTCTTCTGAACTTTGACCTCCCTCATTAAAAAATGAGGAAAACTGTTGTAATTACCTGGCCTGCAGTATGAATGTGAAATGTTAAAATAAACTGTCCTGCAATTGACTCTTTTTCTGAGTTATGTACTATTACTATTTTGAAGTAGATGCTGATGCTTTTTATGTAAATTATGAATTATTAATTTGAGATTTGTTGGTAGGGCAGTGAAATACGGCTTTTCATGCAGCCTCAATAAAGTCAATTAACAGGCTATGTTCACTCACTTCACTGACTTTCTTTTGCCACTAAAATTGTCTGTACAATGCTCATGTATGTTATTCAATCATGTGCAAGTACATATAGGAACTTAGTAAAACCAAAGCAGTACGATGAATGAGACTGCTGTTTTGTTGCAGGAATAATGAGTCAAATGGTATGAGCAGGTGTTGCAATGCATTATTACTTATTTCTGAATGTTATTAGGGTTAGAACTAGGGGTTTCCATGGCCCCTGGTCACCTAAATGGGTAAGGTCATCAGTAAATGCTTCTCATCGAAGTTAGCTTAGAACAGGTAGAAATATCATAACCTGGATTACATCCTGAATACTGCTGACAAAGGCACTAAGAGTACACAAGTCACAGATCCTACTTTTGAGTTAAAGGAAGAGTTCAATAATTTTAACCCGAGAAGACATCTTATTATTTAACATCTGGATGTGCCACCGTATCTTTCTGACTACGTCTGGATAGGAAGGGAAGTCATCTCATTTATCTCTGAGTTCATGTCTGAATGAAAAGGGCCAACAGGCGTCATGTATTTGTTAGGCATCACTATGTTTGTTGAGCTTGTTGGCGCCCTTTTGATGGGAGGATCTGACAATTGCTGAGATGGGAATTTTCTTCTACTCTCCCCGACTTGGGAAGGCAACTGGGCATGGTGGAAAGGGGCAAAAAAACAATTAAACCATTAAACAATGAAAGACAAACACAGAGTAGCAAGTTTGGTGACAAATTTGAAAGATTCAGCCATGTGTACTAACTGACATGAAACAATGGTCTATCAGTGTTGCCAATGTTGTATGGTCTGGAAACAGTGGCACTGAGGAAAAAACAGGAGGCAGAGCTGGAGGTAGCAGAGATGAAGATGCTGAGCTTCTCTCTGGGAGTGAGCAGGATGGATAGGATCAGGAAGCAGTAGATCAGAGGGACAGCACATGCCAGGTGTTTTGGAGACAAAGTCAGAGAGGCTAGATGGAGATGGTTTGGACATGTGCAGAGGAGAGGGAGCCAGTACATTGGTAGGAAGATGTTGAGGTTGGAACTGCCAGGCAGAAGGTGGAGAGGAAGGCCAAAGAGGAGATTGATGGAGATGGTGAAGGAGGACATGAGGTTTGTAGGTTTGAGAGAAGAGGAAGCAGAGGACAGGGTGAGATGGAGGAGGATGATCCACCACTGAAGGGAGAAACCCAAAGAGAGAGAAGAAGAAGACGTAATCGCATATTGTGTCTCTCTAATTTGGTTATATTTGTCAAGCTTTAAAACAAGAGAAAGCCACACCAAAGAAGATAGCTGGAATATCTCCTTTGCATAGCACGTACACAATTGACACACAAATTCCTTTCTCACCTATCTTTGAAATATGGGCCACACTGGCACCTTCTCACTAAATGTAGTTTACTCAAGTCTGACAATTTATCTATTGATCTTCCAGTCTTGAGGTTTTCAACCAATATAGAAGACAACATTTGCATCTTTCATAGGATGTGCCAAGGCTCAGGGCATTGGCTGTATTAGCCCATCAGGTGACTCATTTGGAGATACTAGATGATTATTGTATGAATGAATATTAAGACATTCATGTTTCAAGCTCATAATATTTAATATATTTGAAAAGACATAATACTTCATTTGCTCATGAGCAAAAAACGCATGAAAACAAGCTATTGATGACAGAGAACCTATACAACGAGATTTAAAGCAAACATTTATTTGAGTGTGATTCCCTCGTTTAAGGTGTTGACACTATACGTTTTGAAAATGTAAAGTTATGTTACGTTTTAAGGTGATGTTTTATTTTTTATTTTTTTTATTTTACATTACGAACAGTAGAAATGAAGGAATTGTGGGTAAAAGCCCATCGTGTGCGCGCGTAGACTGCTGGGAGGAAGAAGTTTCATGCGACGAACGTGCTCTAAATATTGAAAGGTAAGAAATTATCACGCAAGGGGTCATATATGGCGAAATATATGAAGTGTTTGCCATCATTTCGGGCAACCATCGCTTCCATGTTTGTAACTGTCAAATTCGCGGTTTACAGTGGATGCTGTAACCGCAATACTCCGCGGTAACATAAAGAAGAACAAACGTTGTCATTGCAGTACTCTACAAGTGATTGTTTACATTACATTATGGCTAAAAAACTTCATTTTCACCTGAAAGGGATTAGGTCGTATGTACGTGTGTGTGGCAAAAATGATATGTGGATCATACATGGTACAAACGTTTTGTTTTTTTCCAGTTCGAGATGCCACACGGATCCACTAATAAGCACTGCAATAACTGCATGTTATTGCAGTGGCTTGCAAGACCTGCAAAATTTGCCAAGCAGAGCAGCCCAGGCGACAGAGGCTGGCAAAACGACTGAAAAGTTTTGAAAAAAAAAAAAAGAGGAGTGGTTGAAAAACCAAAAAAAAACCCCAACACCGCCTCACGTGTGATGGACGAGGCACAAATGCTGGTATGTTTGACATCAGTAATTGTATTTTTCAAATTTATGGCTTAACATATGGCGATTTCATTTTTTTTTTCAGCTGGAAAAACTGCACACTTTGGGCCACAGAGCTGTGGTGTTTGTAGCTCGGCCAGGCAAGAAACCTGGCACTTGGTCCAGTCAGGTGGTCCACTCCAAGTGGCATCTGACTGACCATGCCAGCAAGTGCCTGGACCGGATGAAGGACCTATATATGGCGGTTGTTAGAGGTAAGTTTGTTAATGTATTTGCATCTTCAGGCACATGTAATAATGGACCGGATTCAGATCAGGCCATCATTCATTATTAGCCCTTTTTTGACTTCATTAGTCACCAGCAACCTCTTTCCCTCATATAACTGCATATAAATGTTTTTATATATAGTGGAACAATACACCACATTAGCATCTGCTCCAGAGTCTAACCACAGTTCTGTGGTGGAGGATTGTTGGTCCCTGCAAAGCTTTCTGACCATTTTACCTTGTTGTCTCACTGTTATTTCCCTGCTCTGACACATCTTTCCCACAGTGCCAGTAGCTGTAGAATGTTCCTCAGTGTAGACAAAAACAGCTGAAAGCAACAAGATCCAAAGTTGTGCTTTAGAATTATACACAATTTTAATTTATCTGAGAGCTTTTTTGATGTTGAATTCTGGAAAATAATTTTAAAGTTTATGTGGTGTAAATCAGTCTTTTAAGGCTGAGTATCTCTGGAAGATTAGAAATTTCTGTGTGTGTATATACAAAAATCTCACTCTGATCATATTGTCTATCTGTTCCACAAAGGTTGGACAGATATGCAGCCATCAACCTCCTCCACCATCCATCCGTCCACAACCTCTGTCAGCCAGCCATCAACCTCCTCCACCATCCATCCGTCCACAACCTCTGCCAGCCAGCCATCAACCTCCTCCAAAAGAGCCTCCACAGGCCCTCTGAGTATGTAGTAATTAGATCTTGATAAGATCTGAGACATGTCTGCAATCCAACTACCAGAATATCTGTTTTGGTTCATAAATTATTTGTAGACATTATAATATTTAGGTGAAAGACTTTTTATAGTTCAGGTTGCTATGACAAAGTCTGACATGTCAGAGATTAGCATGTTATGACATGGTTTATTTGCACGAGATGCGTCATTGGTTTTTGATCGTTAGTCTATTGGATGTTATATGTAATAAAATATTGTGGGAATTATTCTGTACAAACAGTTATATTTATCCTCAACAGGTTTACCTCCAAGAAAAAGCACCAGAAGGAAGACAGAAGATGGATCGAAAGGTTCTTACATATTATACATCATACATTGCCTTGCAAAGATGTAAAAAGTGATGTTATAAAACCATAAGACTTGAAATACAAATATGAAATTAGACACAAAACAAAGAAATTAGAATTATGACCACACAAACTAAAAATTATTTTAATATCCCTACATCAAAGTGTTGCCATTCTTAAATCCAATGCACACAGTCCACTGTTGCTGACATAAGTCTAGTGACTGCCCTGGCCTCTAAACATGATGTATCTCATAAAGGCAATACAATGCAAGATTGTGCAGTGCCTTAAAACTATTACATACAGAAATATCACATGCAGCTGTAAATGATTTTATTTGTACTTTCTTAATATTTTAGTGAATGTTCATTGCAGTATATATATTTGCCTGAAGACGTAGTGGGCACATCTGATGGTAATTTTTCACCACAAACACCACACCTTGCTCACTTGTGTGTTACAAACTGAAGACCACCAAGGATCATTGTTCTTTACCTTGCAGTGATTAAATCTTTTTTTTCTTTCTTTTGCAGTGGAAAGATATTCCAACTTGAGTGGGTACGGATGGAAGAAACCAAAAAATAACAATGTTAATAATAATAAATACATCTGCAAAAGTGTGATCTTGATGTTGTCATGCAATTCATACATGCGTACAAGGAGATGAATATAATGAATAAATAATTTGACCCTGAAGTAGAATGAAATTGTCATAACAGAACTGAAATCCTTTATTTCAATTTCCTCTGATCCATTAAAATATTAAAAAAGAGATGTACATGCCGGATGTGACGCCATCATCCCGCGGCAGGCAGGACATCCTGCTATGTTTTCGTTCTGGTCGACCACTGATGATGACGTCAAAGTCCGACGTGTTTGTACAATTTAATTATTCATCCAAAGCATAAATTCACGTCGCCGAAGAAACGTCGGCGTCCACAACACGTGTACATATTTAAACAGAATGAAAAATAGAAACTACGGCTTGGGAGGTTTGGAATGGTCCGCCTGCGTTTCAGCTGACGTCTGTGACGGAGAACGAAGCATGAGTCAGCAAAACGAATAAATCACGGAACTTCCTTTCTTGCCAAAAGACTTTATATGCAGTTGACACGATTTTAAATATCCGATAATACTATTATGCGTAGAAATGAATTCGATACAAATGATAAATAAATAACGTATTCGGTCCGTGAAGCCACTCCCTTCCCCAGTTGGATAATAAATATTATATCATTTCATGACGTAATATTTAAAAATTAAAGAGTACATTGCATGTGATTACAACTCTGCTTACAACAGCTTTTAATTATTTTAAAATCCCGGCGTCGTTAAAAATTGGCTGCGGAATTACTGGCCAGCTGTACAATAATACATTGAATTGAGACCTACGAGAGAATCTGGGTCAAAACGAAAAAAACGAAGCGTCAAATGCATGAAACGAGCGAAAAAAATGAAAGTAAGGCGTACATTTGTCGCTAGAAATGTGATCAAAATGCAACAAAAGCTTTTCATTGTTTTAAAATCTCAGAATTTAAAGCAAAACTAGAACGGGTGTCTGCCATGCTTTGTGTTCTATCAGTCACGTGACCAGAGGCACGCCATTCACAAATTCATTGAGAAATGACTCGTACGAGAGAAACGATTTTTGAGGCAAAGTCGTCAAATTGTAACGGTATGCCAAGTGGACAAACGTAGTTATTGCACGTTTTTCAGTGCGAGCAGATAACAACCCCAATATAGAATATATTTGTTGCTAGAAATGCGATCAAAAGTCAACAAAAGCTTTTGTTTTAAAATCTCACAATTTAGAGCGAAATAGAACGGATGTCCACCATGTTTTGTGTTCAGACAGGAGAGCAGGCTGTCAGTCACGTGACCGGAGGCACGCCCTTCATAAAGCCATTGACAAATGAAACGTAAGAGTGAAACGATTTTTGAGGCAAATTCGTAAAATCATTACGGTATGCCAAGTGGACAAACGTCGTTATTGCACGTTTTTCAGCGCGAGCAGATAACCACCGTAATAATACATTTTAATGGGGAATCACAAAACAATCTCACTCCAAACGAAAGAAACTAAGCATCATTTACATAAAACGAGCACATAATATTACAATGTAGGATATATTTGTTGCTAGAAATGCGATCAAAAGCCAATAAAGTTATTTAAAAACTCCGCAATTTGGAGCGTATTTATGGCCAGCAGGGTAAACGTTACAATACTACAATTTAACAGGGAATCACAAAACAATCTCGGTCCAAACGCAAGAAAATAAACGTTATTTACATAAAAGGAGCACATAATATTATAATGTAGGATGTATTTGTCGCTAGAAATGCGATCAAATTCCAATAAAGTCATTTAAAACCCCGCATTTTAGAGCGTATTTATGGCCAGCAGGGCAAACGTCACACTACTACGTTTTAATAGGGAAGCACAAAAGAATCTCGGTCCAAACGAAAGAAAATAAGCGTTATTTACATAAACGACCACATATTATTATAATGTAGGATATATTTGTTGCTAGAAGTGCGATCAAAAGCCAATAAAGTCATTTAAAACCCCGCATTTTGGAGTGGATTTATGGCCAGCAGGGCAAACGTCACAATACTACGATTTCAGTGAGCACCACTAAAGAACCTGGGTCAAAACGATAAAACGAAGCGCCATAAACATACACCGATCGGAAAATATGAAAATAAAGTGTACATTTGTCGCTAGAAATGTGATCAAAACTCAACAAAAGCATTTAATTGTTTTAAAATTTCGCAATTTAGAGCAAAAATAGAACGGATGTCCGCCATGTTTTATGTTCAGACAGGGGAGAAAGCTGTCAGTCACGTGACCAGAGGAACGCCCTTCACGAAGCCATTGAGAAATTAAATGTACCTGGGATACGTTTTTTAAGGGAAATTCGTCAAAGCACTACGTTTTCATGAAGTGGACAAACGTTGTTATTGCACGTTTTTTTGTGAGACTGGGTTGAAAAATGACACCGATGGAAGTAACTAAAGAAAATACTCTGCAATTTTTACATTAGACCATCGAAAGATCTGCAGAAGGCAAAATTTAAGGAGGGCGATCATGTTAGGATATCAAAACTACGAGGTGTATTTGACAAAAAGTATGAGCAGAGTTTTACAGATGAGATATTTACGATAACTGAATGTATTCATCGCACCCCGCCTGTGTATAAATTGAAAGATTTCGACGGCGAGACCATCCAGGGGTCATTTTATGATCAAGAATTACAAAAAGTACAACTCGTAAAGGATAAAGTATTTCACGTTGAAAAGATTCTCATGGAACGCTGCGTTAAAGGAGAGAGGCAGGTCTTTGTCCAGTGGAAGAACTGGCCTGAAAAATTCAACAGCTGGGTAAAAGCTTCGGATATAAAAAATATATAAGAAGATCCTTCTTTACACCAGGCATCATATCACCATGTACGACTCAAAGAACGCAGGCTTCTATGTGACTTTACCATCAAACGCCAGCGCAAATGTTTTTAAAGACAACTCCATTGGTACTTTCCGCGTTGATTTAGCACAACATATCGATTTAAACGGAAAATGGGAGGTCGCTTTGACGGAGATTACATACCCTCACACGTGGCATAATATTCCAGAGGATACAGCATCATTTTCCTGGAAACCGAACCATAGAGTACTTGATTCCAACACAAACACGGCTGCCCCTAGAGGATCAGATTCGGAGGCTAACACAACACGACGGTATAAAGATGAATTTCATAGAGCCATGGCTCGTCTTAGGGCTCCAGATCCCGATGCCAGCGCCTCTGCTCAGAGGAAAAAAGACGAATCACGAGGGGTTGATCGACATTTCAAAACGGCGGGAACAGATATTTCCAAACTGAAGTTTAAGGGAGGATATTACAGCTCTATTAATCAGATTACAGCCGAGTTGGAGCAAACCTTTAAAAAAACCAATAACGACATACGCTTCCTGTTTAACAGTGCACGGCAAAAAATTGATCTTCAAGGAGACGGGCAGAACCTAGTGCTTTTTAACTCGCCTTTGGCTTACATGCTAGGTGTAGAGCCTGGTAATTGGATAAATTTTTGCGACTACAGAGCGCCCCATCCAGTTGATTTAAAAGTGGGGTTTTACCATCTCTACTGTTACAGCGACGTTGTAAGACCGCAGCTTGTAGGGGATGCATATGCACCGCTTTTAAGAACTGTGGAAATCAAGGGTAGCTACTCAGATATAATCACACAACATTTTAACCCTGCTTACTATTTACCGGTGGCCAAGAACCATATTGAAAATATTCAGATACAAATTAAATCGAATCTTAACAAACCCGTCAATTTTACCTTTGGAAAGGTCGTGGTGACTCTATACTTTAGACCTGTTACTTGAGAGGATATTATATAACCCTTGTATCGTCATGTGGAAATTCATTCACCATCACAACGCCGGAGAGAGATAACCAGTCTTTGCAGGCCAAGTCGTAAACAAACACAATGGTTCATGCAGGCTTAAGAGACGACCCTCACAGATTTGTACAATATTATGAAAAACAGGTGGGCGGAGATCTACCCGGTTTCTACGGTGCCCCTGTTATGTACGAACGTGGCATCGGTTCCCTCTTCTCGAAAATGTTTTGGTTTGATTCACCGCTCTTGAAAAGAGGTATTGCCATCGCGAAACAAAATCTCAAATCAGCGGTGGGTAACATAGCTACGGATATGTTCACCCGTACCTTGAGAGGAATGAGCGATCAACAGAGACAGAAAGGGTCAGGAGGTACAGCCGTCTTATCGCGGAGGACAAAGAGACGCCCTCCAGGACGATGTGTAACACAGAGCTCTAATAAACGTACAAACAAAAAAAGAAAGAAGTCTGTTGACAGAAGCAAACGGTCCAAGAGGAAGTCCAGAGGGAGCTCTGATATATTTTAAAAAACCTTATATACAGTAACATGGCACTCCTACACCAGAAATCTGCTGAATGCACATTGGCAGAACCGGATTTATTCACGGCGCCGATGACGCAACTTTCCATCAAAGACAAAATTTACACTGAAATTGCACCAGTAGCCGCTATCAGCGAAGGAGGACCTATTGAGTTTTTTATACCGGGAGACGGTGAAAAATATTCTAGACCTAAACGACACCCTTCTACACATGCGTGCAAGAATTACTAACGCCGATGGCACACCGCTGGCTAACGACGCAGCGGTCGGTCTCATCAATTACCCTCTAAACACAATCTTTGACCAGTGCAATGTGGTTCTGGGCGATCGGATGATTTCACAATCCAGTTCCACAAATCCGTACAGAGCTATGATTGAAACACTTCTCAACTTTTCAGGCGACACTCTTAAAACACAGTTTAGTGCCGGTCTTTTTTACCAAGACACACCTGGGTCAGTTGACTCGATCATCACTGTAAACGGTCCCAACGCAGGTCTTAATAAGAGGGCCGAGTTCACGAGCAGATCCAGAGAAGTACATCTTCTCGGTCCTCTCCACGGCGACATATTTTTCTGCGAGAGACTGTTATTAAACTCTGTCGATTTAAGAATTAAACTCACCAGAGCGAATGATGCCTTCTGCCTGACCGGACCCCGCTGTTGTATACACTGGAAGTTCGAAAATATTATAATCAAAACCTGCTAAATAATATTTGATATTGTTTCTGTTTTTTATCATTAATGGACCTGCTAAATAATATTTGATATTGTTTTTGATTTTTTATCATTAATTGTTTAATGTTTCAAACTTTAGTGAACCTGTATGCGTTTGATCATGCGCGTTTGAACTCACGAACAGCTGTGTGCTTGGATCTGAGAATGACCTTGAAGGCGCGCTCATTTGAAGCGGCCATCTTGAACTTAGTTTGAACCTGTGCGCACGTGCTGACAAAATGGAGTGGATGTACTGACCTAATATGGTGAACCGGGCATCAGTGACGTAAAAAATGATGTAAGTGCTGACGCAATTGACACTAATATGATCTATCACCGAACATGTATCCTTTTGAGGGAGGAACTTCAAAAGGCCACCTGGAGAAAAAACAAGATAAGTTATAGATATGACTAATTGGCTTGGCGTGAGAAAACGGATGTCGGTATGTCTTCAAAGCCGTGTGTCGCTATATAAGCGCTCGGAGATGTGACCCTGAGCTCTTGCTCTTTTTGGATCTTCGCCCGCGTTTGTCCGCCGTAAGTTTTTATCTTATCTTGGGACGGTGCTCTTGCTGTTTGCTCTCGGACCATTTGATTTCAACTCATCTTTTATTTCTCTTTTACTATTTTTGAATTAATCCTTTTTATTGAAGTAATTTTGATTATATGATTTAAGTATTTTTAATTATACGGCTTTTGAAGTGTTTTTGATTATATGGTTTTGAAGTATTTTAATTATACGGCTTTTGAAGTGTTTTTGATTATATGGTTTTTAAGTATTTTAATTATACGGCTTTTGAAGTGTTTTTGATTATATGGTTTTTAAGTATTTTTAATTATACGGCTTTTGAAGTGTTTTTGATTATATGGTTTTGAAGTATTTTAATTATACGGCTTTTGAAGTGTTTTTGATTATATGGTTTTGAAGTATTCTTAATTATACGGTTTTTGAAGTGTTTTTGATTATATGGTTATTGAAGTAATTTTGATTATATGGTTTTGAAGTATTTTTAATTATACGGTTTTTGAAGTATTTTTGATTATATGGTTTTTGAAGTATATGTACTAGTACCAGCGTCTGGCGGTACTTTTGATATTGTTGGGTATCAGCGTCTGGCAATACCCTTGAGTTTATGGATTTTATTGTTTTTGGTTGACTTTACTGTTTTTACTATTCTTTTATTAATTTTTTGAAGAAACATTTTTGTGACAAAAAACAAAATAAAATTGAGTACGAATTAAGTACTGAAAAGGCACAACGGCGTGGATCCCTGACTACTAAAGAATCAACTGGCTCCTACCTACTACCATCAATTGGGTTATAGGTGAGTTACTGTTTGATTTCCTCCTGTTGCACATTTAATGAGTGTCTCACATGGCAGCATTATTCCATCCTGAATTATTGTGTCAATGATTAGGTGGTAGTTTTAGGCATTTATGGGGAAAATGTTATTTGAAAGGAATGGATTTAGGATCCGATCATGAGTCCCTAAACGAAGTTAAGTAAAGAGACTACGATAAGGTGTAGCATTGTAAGGTCAAGAACCTGTTTCTTAACAGGTCGGGCTAATTAAATAACCCGCTCAGTGAAGCGCCGACACTACTCACTAATATAATAAGGTATAGTTGATATGCTTATTATAGTTTTAGAACCGTGTCCGCAACAAGAGGCTGACTGAGTTGACCAACCGAGGGGCCCTTTACCAGAGAGGCAAAGGGAGGTAGTGTGCTTGGAACTAGGGACGGCTTATGTTATAGCTAATCGCCTTGTACACAAGACCTTGAAAACCTAAACCCGACGACATGGCGCCCGAACAGGGACATGATTGAAAAACGTACAATCTATTTGTGAGTAACTGGACCACAGATTAAAATTCTGGCGGGAAAAGTTCGGTAGTGAATAGATGGATCCTACAATCTCTGAGTTTTGAATCAAAGAGAAAGATTCAGGCTCTATCACTCGACAACGTACGATTGTGTTGATTCTACAATTTACCGAAAGACTGTCCCTTGGGACTGATCACCCCGAGCAGGATAGTTAAAGTATTAAGGTAATTGTAGTACAACTATATAATATAGCTGGAATACAGAAGTACAGCAAAAAGTCCCGTGAGGCCTTATAACGGGCACCCCATGGTAAAGAGTCCGCTAAGGACAACCGGGGAACTGCAGCAGGAAGCAGCGGCATAGTTCGGGAAACTGTTCATAGCCGGTAAAGTGAATTCCTTAAAAATAATTTGACTGAGATTGAAAAATGGAAATGAGCAAAGAGGTTGTGCCAAAAAGTGGTGGAGCTCTTAAGAGAAGAGCTTCCATAGCTGAGTCTGAGGTTGTGACTGCTCCCCCTGATATGTGGGTGCTGAGGTCTTTCCTGATAATCGATACACGATTAGAAAACCAGGAATTTTGGGACATCTTGCCACCCGGCTCGTATACGCTTCTGAACCCACGAAGATGTCCGAGACCAACCGATGGTGCGGGGGTGGCTCGTTGGGTGAAAGAAAAATTTGGTGAACAAGTCGAGAAGTTTGATCAAGAATACTCTGAGAACTGGGACCCAGGCGAGGCACGTCCTTTGGACACAGGGGAGTCGAAGTTACAAACGATATCAATGGCTCATTACTCGCCATATGACGACAAGAACCACGAGGGCTCCTTTCGGATGCTTTCAGAAACTTATTACAACTCCTTGAGCCATGCTAAAACGGAAGCTGTCATAATTCCTGTCTTCGGAACCGGGGTGTTTAATTACCCCCTCGAGAAGGCAGTGCAAACTTGTCTTGAACATGCTCAACATTGGGTGAACTATAACTTTGAATCCGCCCGAATGGTGATCCTCTTGGCCTCCGAGGCTGGGCTACGGCAGGAAATCATCAAACAGCTGGTAGAGAGGAATAAGGTGTATCCGGTGAAAGTTCAGGATTATGCAGCGACTCACGGTTGTCCGCTTGACGCAACCTTGGTTGATGGTTTAATGAAGAAGCCCAAAGTGAGCAAGTTGTATAAGGAGCCTACCCATGACCATGACGCAGGGAGTATTACTGAAAGTTTTGCAAGTCAATACCAGCACTACCCAAGCCCTGCTAGGCCGGGGATTTATCCCCGAGGTGAACTCCAAAATGTTCAATCGATGTACCAAGCAACTGGTACACTGCCCCTGACAAATAAGGGACCACTGGACACTGCGTTACAAGAGATAGTCAAACTTCCGACTGCGCCACCCGCCTATGAAGCTGACCCAGCTCTTAGGGACCATAGCTATGCCACGCCAGCGAGGGTCCGCTTTTTTGATTTGTCAGAAAATGACCCCGATGATGGAGAATCCCTGAGCCTGAGTGAAACTGACAGAGGAGTCATTGCAAGAAGTTTAGAGAGGATGTCAGAGCAACTTAGTGCAATAACACGGCAAATAGGAAGCCAACAAGATCAGCTCGACAGGAGTTTGAGTCAGGGAGGATTAGGATGCATTCTAGGTTCCCAGGGAAATCGCCCGCATGCTATACAACCACTCAATCCCTCTAATGGCTCCATAGGGGCCTTGGATCTCAACGCCTCGGAAAACCCTGATGTCAGAGACCCAGGATCGAGTGAGCCGGCCTTGGGTGAAATCCCAGTCATTAGAATGGATAATGGATCCATGTTTGTCATTTTACACACTTCAACGGCCAAATATAAGCCAAATGGGGACAATGTAGTAATCCCCATAAGGAAGTGGAATGGACTGGAGGAAGTGAAGGCATTCACTCCGTGGAGAAAGAAAATTGGTAAAAGGGACTTCAATCACCGTCTCTCACTTTTGGGAGAAGAGGTTCGTGATCGAAATTACCGAGCTCTGGAACAGGTCCATCAGTTAGATTTTACTGAGTGCGAGGACTCCCCCGTAGCCGCCGTTTATGTGACGCCACTGGTGCATTCGCGTTCTGTAGAAGGGCAGATACACGCTGGAGCCAGTAAAATTGCTCGGCTTGAGTTGTCTAAGGTGACCCTTGACCTTAATCCCCCCGAATCATTGGGAGTCCTCACAAATGCACAGCTAGCACGGTGGGTGACCGCCACCTATGCGACGCTGACCTCATTAGGTTACTTTGAGACAGTTACGTGTCTGATAGGGGACCGACAACTAGCAAAGACACTATACGACACAGTGTTACTTTTGAAGCAGGATAAATTTGCAAAGTATTTGGAAAATTCCCCTCAGCTACAACGTGGCCTGGAGGATGAGGAGCACAGAGAGCCAGAGGAACCTCGGGTCCCCTTTCGACCCTCCTCTGCGTCTACACCACGTCCCCCAACCCCCCTACCTAGATCTCCGCGGGTTGAACAATCACCTTCACCCCCCACTGACCGTCAACCCACCCGAATGGTACAAGCAAGAAATTCTAGAGGGCGAAAGATAACGTGGGGAGATTATGATGCCACCAAATGGCCGTGCGACCCCGATGAGGAAGGATTAAGAGAACGCCCTACAGCTCATGCTTATGATCCAGTTGTACACCAGCAACCTCCGGAGCCAGATTGGAACAAAGAAATAATCACACCTCAATGGTTTCCTCATGATAGGAAGGAAAGGGCCCGGAGAATGCGATCTCCCTCCTCTGAGGAAATAGGTGGATGGCAGGGAGTGTCTAGGTCCTTTAAACAGGCATATCTTGCACGAGGATATGATGCTCATCGCAATTCCTTAACAGATATCTACTCCCACATGCCCAGGGCCACCCGCTTGCCGACAGACTCATGGGAGAGACGGTCTCCATGCCCCTCAGACTCCGACGACCAGAGTGACGATGACTCCGGCAGTGATAGTGACCCGACTCTGGGTCCGCAGCCAGACCCCCCAACTCCTTCAGGACAGGGTAGCAGGATGGCCTCCACAGGAAGGATAGGACGACAGCGTACTCAGCTGGCGGTCTCAATCCTTGCAGGGGGCCCCCCACCAGAGCCCAGACAAAACATTGACGTTAGAGTGTCAAATAAAATTACTGTAGCAGACCTGTGTAAGGCACTCCCGAAAAGGAAAGATAAGGAGTCCAACTGCGAATACGTTAGAAGGTTGAATAAGGAATTGTCTCCATCTCAAATGGCTGACCCGGTTATTAGTAAATACGTCTCCAAAGGGAACGGGCTAGATTTGGTTCAAGGTCAGACATTAATGGATTTGCTGACCTCTGATATGGCTACTCTGCTCACAAGCCAAGTGGAGGCAACCATTCGAGATCTGGTTGATAAAGTGAATAAAGGAGAGATGTCCCTTCTGCAAGCTTATTCCATACTGGCAGATGAAGGGGCTGATGAGTCGCAGGTCAAACATTTCCTGGTACAGATTAACTGCCCTGATCAGGCCAAATTGGTTCTGGAGTTCCTCCAAGCGAAGGGACTGGATGCAAAGACTGAGGTTATCTCCCGCCACAGCTCTGTGATGGCTGTTAGAAGAGCCCTCAGAAAAGAAAAGGAGAGACCTGATGTTCCCGAGGCTCGACCGTCAAAAAACGAGCAGAGGGGGAAGTCTCTTCCCCCTTTCGGAAAAGTAACGGCAAAACCCCAATACGGCCCGGCTCGCACTCAATCTACCTTTCCACCGAGAAAGGATCGAAATCAGCAAGACATCAGGCCCAATGGACAGGGTGGGGCCAAGCGCCCTCCATTCAACAAGAACGTGAATGGCTCAGCCTCGAATGCCCCCAGACAGCCTCATTGGAGGCAGGATCGTGCCGACAATCGATCCCAAGCAAAAGGCCAGGATCGTCCCCGTTCAAAACCCGTGTCCGAGGAAGAATGGAAGGCGATGACCCAAGAGCAGAGGGAGGCAGTAATACTTGCAGCGGCCCGACGAAACCAGGATATGGGAAGAGACCTGACCGCAGCCCAGAGGAAAGTGCTAGAAAAGCACGAGCCCAAAACCCAACAATGAGGCCCTATAAAGTGCAGATTTGGGTTAAAAATCAAAAAAGAGATTGTTACTATGACACTGGAACAGACATATCCATATTACCAAAGGAGTGGTTAGATGAAGAACTCGATCAGAAGGTGCTAGTAAAATTGGCTAATGGAGATGTTACTATGTTGGCTCTAGGAAGATTTAATGGTAAAATGGTGGCAATAGGGCCGAACCCTTTATTGTCTCCAAATGACTCAGAATGGATTATAGACGCCCCTTCCTCAAATTGGATGAGAGAGGTTAACAGGATCACGGCCATAGAAAAATTAGTGTGTACTTCACACATAAAGGACAAGGCACGCCTAGAGAAGATCCTTTATTCTGCCGAAGTGGCCCGATTTAAAAATGATGTAGGATTAATGAAAACTGAACCATATGTCATCAGGGGTGGCCTCCCAGGTAAACAGAAGCAGTACCCATTAGGTAAATATGAAGATCAATTGCTAGCAGTGTTTAAAGAATTGGAACAACTGGGGGTCATTGAGAAAATTAAAGAACCACCCTGCTTAATGCCAGTACAAGCAGTACCAAAAAAGGATGGTACTATCAGACCTGTCCATAACCTAAAAATGTTAAATGACGTGACAGTGAAAGACACTAGACAAATCATCAATCCCCGACAGACCATGTTAAAAATACGCCCGGGAGAATATAACTCCAGTATTGACCTAGCGAATGGATTCTGGTCCGTACCCCTGGCCGAGGAAAGCAGGCCGAAAACCTGTTTTATGATTAAAGGACAAGGCTACATGTGGACTAGGCTTCCCCAAGGATTTGTGAATTCCCCTAACGCATTTCAGGAACGTATGGAGAAACTGTTGCAAGACTTGCCAGTCACGTGTTATATAGACGACATATTCATCTCCACGGAGACAGAAGAAGAACATCTCGAACTTCTGGAAGAAGTAATCCGGAGACTGAAAGACCATGGAATGAAAATTGGAATCGCCAAATGTGAGATAGGTGTACCTCAAGTCAAATATCTGGGTGTCCTAGTCACTAAGCATGCGATAACATCCACTGACGACTATCTCCAAAATCTGCACCCTACTACGCTTAAAGAGCTAGAGAAATGTTTAGGAAAATTGGGGTGGCTACGAAGTATGATCCCTTATTATTCCACCTTAGCGAGACCTGTCGAGATGATCAAAAATAAGGTCAGGACATTCGACAAACGATCCCTAAAGTTAATAGAACATGATAGAATGCTAACGCCAGAAGAAATTGAGACCTGGAACTGCCTTATACAACAAATTCTCACGGATGGGGTGAAACTCGCTCCGTACCGAGATGGACAAAATATCTCTGTAACAGTGTTAGAGGAAAAGGAAAATGGTGGATGCGCGGCAGTCTACGAGGAAAGCAGTGACACACCAATTTGTTACGTATCTGTCAGGTATTCACCCACTGAGAGTCGATTTGCCCCAGCAGAAAGAGAACTCAGGTTGTTATGGAAAGTTTACACGGAACTGGCTTCCAACTTAGGCCAGGTCTATGTAAAATGTACAGTACAGAATGACCTCACTAAAGAAATGGTCAAAGATACGGTGGAATTCGCTAAAGCTTATGCCTCTAGATGGGGAAAGTGGAAGCAGATGCTCTTGGATCCGAATTGGTCATTTATAATGGCCAAGTCTAAGCAGCAGCCAAAAAACCCTGCAATATCCCAACCGGATTATACAGGAATATACACCCTCTTTACTGATGGAAGTAAAACTGCACAAGACCCCGAGGGATATTGGGGTTTTGTGCTTTACAAACGAGATAAACCTCTGTATAAAGAAAGAGGAAGAATGGGCAAGACAGCACAGGAAGCCGAGTTACAGGCAGTTGTCAGCGGACTGCAATATGTAAAGAAGAAGGGAATAAAATCCTTACGAATTGTGACTGACAGTTGGTATGTGTCGGAAGGACTGAAAGATAACCTTAAATACTGGCAGCAGCGAGACTTCCAGAATTACAAAGGAAAAGAGTTGGAACATCGTGACCTATGGATAGTGGTGAACCAATTGCTACAACACATAAAACTTTGGGTGACCCATGTCAATAGTCACACAGGAATCCAGGATTTTGATCACATGGGAAATGACGTGGTTGACAAACTAGTGCAGACTAGGGCGGTTGTGGTAGGCACTTTGATTTTTCCTGATAAATGGAAGAATGGCCAAGGGAAGCTTGTCATTCCTCAGGAAGAAAGGCTGGATTATGTCCGGCATATTCATCGTGCTTTGTTACATGTCGGAAATGAGAGAACGCGAAGATGGATGGTTGATAACGGGATTGAGGCCGGTCCTCTCAAAGACACCATATCTCTAGTTAGACATGACTGCGAGATATGCATGGAGAAGGGATTGTTACCTCCTATTGCTTATCAGGAAGGAAAAATTGCTGAAGAGTTCCCGGGCATTTCCGCGTCTATGGATGTAGGGGTCCTGGGGAGTCACTATGGCATATATAAAAAATTCCTGGTGATAGCTGACAATGGGGGAGGACACACACGAGTCTACCCCATTAAGAAAGAAACCACAAAGACAGCTAAAGAGTGTGTAATGTCATTTATTCAGGGGAATCCAGTCAAGACCCTCAGATCGGATAATGCCGCCATGTTTACTTCCAAGCACTTTCGTTCATGGTTGGAGCAGGAAGGGATACGACATGTCTTATCCATCCCGCATCAATCCAACACTAACGGAGTCGCGGAACGTGCAGTGCGCGCGGCAAAATCACAAATACTACTGTATAAGCACAGATGGCACTTACCTGAAAACCTCTTTGCCATTAACCAACAACTCAGTCTCCCCAAGTTACGGGGCTCTACCCCTGCCCACTCTCACGAGCCCTCTGTATCGTTACAGGTGGGAAGTGAGGTGTGGATACTCGCCACCGGAAAATCTACCACAATAGTAAAAGTCGAAGGGAACGTACTTACGGCCAAAGATGGCCACAGGTACCACCCCAAGCAACTACGACTTAAGTATAAAAATCAGGATGGAAGCTGACCGAGACCATGTGCCAGGTTGGGTTCAGGGGGTTGGGGAGGACTATGTGAAGATGCTCCCCGACCGAGTCTTCCCAAATAATGGCCTTTTGGTCATGGCCTGGGATGGTGTTAATCATTCCTGGAAAAAAGGGATTGTTATGCCCTATACTCACCCCACCACCAGTGTTAGTTGGTCTAACTATGAGCCTGGTGACTGTGTCCTTTGTGCTGCGCCTGTTTTTGCCCTCATTTGGTCTGGAGATGCAAAGTACAAGCATGAGCACCGTCCTAAGCGAGCGGAAGTGGGCGCTGAGCACTTGATGTGCGGGATTGAATTAATGGGGTCTGCCCCCTTCACGTTTTGCAAATGCTGCTGGGACTCGTGGGGATGTCGATATCAAATACTACGCAAAGACACCCATTGTGGGCCATGCACCTGTGGCCGACGTAACGGGGTTTGGAATGTGTGCGATACTGGCACCCCCTGGCAGATAAACCCAGCACAGTTCTTGGCGCTGCGGTATCGTTTCCACTCAAACGATCACCTTCCTCAGCCGCCGTTTGCTTTACGGGCCAGTGTCATAGATTCTTGGAACTGCCCCATTCTGATATACCAGACTGTGATGACTATTGGCTATGACAAATTGTCATCTAAACAGGAAAAGAAACTCTCAGTCATCCCCAGGGATACCACCATGAAGTGGGAAGACTTTCTCCCTTGGAAGTGGGAGGATGGCTTGCGTTTGTCTGGAGATGGGAGCCTATCCTTGCCAGGCTATAGCCAGAGAGATTGGGAATCCACCTCCATGGGAAGGTGGTGGACCGAGCAAATATGGCCACAAGATAGAGTGGCTAAGGGGAAAATATTCTGCCCAGACGTGTACAACTACCCGCATTTAACCAACAATAAGAGGATTTTTACAACTTCTGGAACCTTGCCCAGGCATGCTAAGGAGGTACAGGAAGCCAGGGTCTCCACTATTGAACGTAACCTTATTCTTGTTACTGAATGCGGCCCACGTGTAGTGTCTGGGACCGCCCATGTCCTTATCTTGTTCACTGGCTTCATATGGTGCCCGTTGGGGGTCTTCATAGAAGTGGACACAAAGGACTTGATGATACTGACTAATGTCTCGATCCCGGTCAGACCTGTAGCAAGGACAAAGGTGATTGGATGGTGGTCAGCCTGGCTGAGGAGGAGAGCTAAGCTCCGCCGTACTGGATTTTCTGAAGCTGTCTTGGATCATGAGATGCCAGGCAGCACGTTTTTCCAGCAGCACCTAGGGCCATGCCAGGGTGGTGCGATTGGTCCAGAGGGGGAGAGGAATAATCCCAAGAACAGTTCGGCTATTATGAACCAATCAGGAGAGATCAAAAAGACGGCGTCGCAAGAACTAATGCCACCACCCTCTTCTCACCCACAGGATCTTGATAGTCCTGGGTCAGAAGACGAGGAGGTGCCTAAAGTACGCGATAAAGGCAAGCGACCAGCTAGTGGTAAGCAATCGCGATTAGCCCTCCTTCTCAAAAGAAGAAAGGGAAAGAAGAATAATGAATTTATGGGATAAATTCTGGTATTGGAGAGCTAGGCGCTGGTGGCAGTTTAAGGCGAGACAACAATTGGCATATAAAGATCAGGCCAAGGATATACAGCACCAGACACCAGCTACAATTTCCAGGAAACAAATGAAACGCGACAAAATGATCAAGGAATGGGAGAAAACCACTAGGATGTCTCCCTTGAGTCTTTTTATAATTGGAATGCTACTATTTATATTAATATTAGTAATAGCCTCATGGTCAAATATAGTCTATGAACATATGACCTATACTAGCAGTGTCACCCGACGTTGGAAATCGAAAACAGTACGTTGTAGAAACTGCACCGTCTTGACCCCGGATACGAAAGAAATATCTTTGCCAATTGCAACAGATAAAAATGGCACTCAATTTGATCAAGCTCTGTGGATAAAACAAGCAATTGTCTACCTAAATATCCATGGAGCTATAAGTGGCACTTGTGAGTATGAGAAACCAAAACTTGATAGTCAGGAAGTGAAGAGTCAGGTGACCGCCAAGACACTTAAACGGAGACGTCGCCGAAGCGCGGAAAGCCCTGTGGACAAAACTGCCGCACGTCCCACTTGGACAGCTGCTGCTATGTCAATTACCCCCAGTCTGATCAATCAAACGGGAAATATTAATGTGATCGAAAACCATATGGCCAGTAGCATGACTACACCTGAACCTGGAAAAGATACCAGGAATAATGGCACGACAGGAATAGATACTCAGACTACTTTATCTGCCAAAGACAATGAAGGGAATCTCGGTGCAGCAATGACTGAAAAGAAGACAGTCATGGCCGCATCTCCTATAGATTCCATAATCATGTATACCCCAACAATGGCCCCTGATCAAATGGAGACTAACATAATCTCAACAGCTGATGGCAAAACAGTTGACGTAAATACGATGGCCCCAATGTTCACATCAGAGCCCGCAGATCCTCACAAGGAAGGCATGGGAGAATGTGATATCCCATTTAAAAGTGTTAACGTGTTAAATTGTGATGAAGGACTCATGGACTGGCTTCTCCAGGCATCTCAGGCAGCGTATGAGAGGCTGTGTGAATATAAGGCCCAGTGTAAACGGAAGAATCAAACCCTATGTGAATACGACACCTGGAAAGATATAGTAACTCATTATGGACCTACCTCCAAGGAATTTGTAACAGTAAAAGTAAAGTTAATCAATCATGAAGAGATGAGACTTTCTGGATGGTCCTTCAATATCAACTCTGATAAAACCTGTTATTATAAAGTTTTTGCCCAACAAACGAGACGGGGCTGGTCGACGGGAGAAGATAGATATTATATGATGAAAACATGCCAGAAAATCAATACCACCCATGTGTGGAATGCCCCGCTTATTAGAAGGATTGAACAATCTATCTATAATAATAGAACATGGGAAGAAGAGCTGTGGACAACCACAGAAGCATATGGAAATGAAGAATGGGATAAAAGTAATCAAATAGGACAACTCCTGTTAGATATAGCCCCCCTACCTTTTTCAGCTAACTCTGATCCCGATGTGTTAAACACTGATTCGGCTGACCCTGTTTCTAGAAGAGTTAGAAGAGAGCTGGAGTACACATGTTCTAAAGAAATGTTCCAAAAGGTAGAGACAAAAACCATGCTGGTGTTACTTGAATCCATTCTTAACACTGTAACCGCAGCGAACTCAGCTAAAAGTGAAGGAGAGAAGGAACAACAAGTTAAGTTTTTTCTCTCCATACCAGAAGAGACACAATTTGACAATTGTCTTTATTTGATGACAAATGGTTCTAAACCATGGTCGGACGGCAAGTCTCCCCCGGACACCCATTTCGGGGAAGAGGAGATTTATCCTAGGTGTCAACCAGGGAAAAATTGCAGAAACAAAGGGCCCAAGAGTGATGAGTATGACACTAGCCCACGAGACACTGGCTTACGTAATGTTTATTGGAGGTGGCATCTGTTGACCACCATGAGTGAACAACATAGGGACAAGATTAATGGATCAGGAAAAGAGTACATTGCAGATCAGCATCCAGATAGTAAATTCTGGAAAATTTGGCTGAAATACCCTGTGGTACAGAGAAGAGTCATGTGGTACAAATTAAGGGCATTGCAAGAAGATGGTATATTATGCCATAATAAACAGTTTAATGGTAAAGGAATGGAAGAAGGAAATGACTGTCACAAAGAACCATGTGAGTGCCGAAGGGACCAAATAGGCCTCGCGATCCCTATGATGACGCAGCAACCTTGGAAAAACTGGGTCAGAAATAATCAGTCAGTTTGGTGGACTGAAGCTAAGAGATGTTTATCTCAAAAGCTTGGTATAAACATAACTCATGTCAAATACGCATATCAGCTCATTAATGAGAAGCCTAACAATACAGAGAATAGGATATTTTATCCTATGAGAGGAAAAGACTGGGCAGAGGCGATGGAGTATTGTACATCGGACCTACCAGTTAATTTATCCTGCCCAAGCGGCCAACCAACAGGTCAACAACTGAATAGTCATAAACACATTATTCTTCCCACATGTCTGAACGATAAAGCTAAAAATGATCCGACGGTTTTCTTTAGGGCATGGGAATGGTCACAGTTGGCTGGTCTCATTTTGGGACAAGGATTAGGGTGGAATTCGTTTGACACAGAAAGTTTAGAAATGCTGATATGGCCACACCTAGTATCGTACGATGAATTACAAACTCCTAGCAATGGAGGAAAAAATACCACTGTGATACATAGGTTCCTTGTAAACCCAGGATTGCCAGATTCCGTGAATCCACTCAACACATTAAGAGGAAAGGTTAGAAACTATGAAGTAAAAGTACAGACTGAGCAAGGAGAATGGGGATATGATTCAGTATACCAGGAGAATATTACTGAATGGAATAAACCATCTACGGAGGGACTCCAAAATGATGACCAAAGAACGTGGTACGCCGCCCTTAAAGAAGCAACGTTATTGTTTAACCCAAGCCAATTATGGGGCGACATTACTCAAATAAAAGGAGGTAAAAGAACCCCGGGAATGGCCCTTCAGGATCAATTAGCTAATTATCAAAATTTCTTAAAAAGGAAAGAAGTCTCCTGGAATGACTTCAATGGGGAAGTATCTATACGAGCCTGGCCTCATCTCGCAATGGAACCACTTTTCGTAGAGGCCTCGCCAAAAGATAGTGGACAGAAAAAGGGAAAAGTTGAAGATATATCTACAAGGTATACAGCTACGTTTTTGTTGCCCGATCATCTGAAGACAGTCAAACAATATTTTAAACAACACCCGGAATGGCGCCACGTAAGAACAATTCAGTCATCATTCCCGTTTGTCCATACTACTCTAATGACTACGGAAAGATTTCTGATAGCAGGGCTAGACCTCTTTCAGGTCAATAATACAAGACAAACACAGAGTCAGGTGTTTGATAAAACTGAATTTAAGAAGACTTGGTTCCCCATTATAAGTAGTGTTCAATATCCACAACTTAGATGGCAACCCCAAGACCCCGAGCATTTTAGTTTAAACGTTACAGGATACCAAGGGTGTTTCCGAGCACCTAACCTGAAGCCTAAGGCAGTTTATAGTCACGACTCTAATCCATGTGACCCACATCAGTGGGGTTATATCCCGTGTAATAGTTCTGGATGTTTTAATGGGTCCCAAGTAGCCAAGCAACTGAAAAGAGAGCATGAATCCTATTTTACTACTAGGTGGGGAACACATGGTATATTGTTGAATAATAGAGAAAAAATGTGTGGACGGCTTGGAATACATGTAGCCATACCACATTGGCCGAAAGTGGCTGCTCCGATTGGGCTTTTAGAAAGTATAAATCCAGGGTTCCTCATGTATAATCGATATGAAACATATCGAGATCAACTATGTAACAAAGACAGAGTGTATGCAAAATCACAGACACATGTTTTTGAATTGGATGATATTATCCTATCAAAGATGACATACAGTAATTCATCTCCCTGGTACATTCCAAAAGGAGAGAGAAGCTGCGTATATGAGGAATATAGTGCCCCTGAGATCAATATAACCAAGGACCCATATGCCTGTGAGAAATTAAACGATTATTGGCATGTTGTACGTGACTTTCGGAAGAAAGTACCGACGGCAGGATGGCTAGGATTTTTTGGAATGATGTCAGAAGCTATGATGTATGGAATAGGACAGGGAGTTATAGATACAGCGGCAGCTGTGTGGGAAATTATCGAATTTATATGGTGGTACCTAAAATGGATACTGCTTGTATTAGCGATCCTCGTAGCTCTCGCCGTAATCTCTAAAGTAGTCACTTTATGTCGGTGCCTTAATAGTATATGCTGCTATCCGTGCCGTGCAGTCCAAAGACGAAAAGGAAGACAAGAGAAAGAGTTCTTGAGAAAGGCTCTTCGAGATGTCAAAGAAGATATAAAGAAAAAGAAGCAAGAAAAGTGGAAAAAAGCCAATGGACAAAGGGTCTAGCTAAGTTCAGGTTAGGCATCCCACTTAGGTATTAAGGTACCGGACACGAAAGTGCCTGAGGGGGAAGTGAATAAGGAAAATCTTAGGATGAAAATCAAAATTTTAACCTGAGTGTTAGGCATCTTTTTAATAATATTAATATTACTTAACTTCAAAGTTACCCAGTTCTCCTAAAGAGAGGACTGGTGTTGAAGGATGGACAATACACCGTGTATAACGTTACTAATACATCTTAATTAGTACCAAAGTACTAGTTTACGATATCAACTCAGGATTGATTAAAATGAGAACTAAATGACACAAATTCACAGAGCAATGTACTACGCTTCATGGCTTTTACCCACAATTATATTAAAATGCCCAAAAAGTGTTTAAACACAGCACGGAACCAGACAAAAGTTTGGACTCTCTTCTGGATGGCATGGGCGAGTATTGGAGCAGATGCACTGACGCTCCGCCTACATCAACAGGGGACTCAAGGTAACGCCTCCACCCACAAGCACCTGCAAAGAGCAGCGCAGCAAATATCTCACGTTTAGTCGCGCTGAACATGGCAAGCAACCAGACGAACACCACCGGGTATCACCCTGAGAGTCCTCCCCAGGTAGGGGCAGATTTTATTGATCTTGCAATACTGTCCATTTTACAAGTAATATTTGTTCCTCCATTACATAAGCAAAAAACTTGTCTGGGATGCATCCTCGGATTAATAGTAGGGTGCGTTCGCTTTTTCGTTAGAAAAGCATCCCCTTTACATGCCTCGTTCAGCCTCATTGGATGCGCGGGTTTAAATTTAAGCCCTCAGAGACCATGGCTTTGGCCGACCGCGGTCACCATAGTATACGTACTGGACAGTCTGTACACCGAATTGGCCCTTTTGTTTTGTATAGGTTCTCAGTGTACCTATTGCATTATAGCAGGAACGGCGATATATTTCATACTCATAGGTTTATTGCTGACATTAATTTGGTCAACCCTGGGGAGGTATAAAAGGGCAGCACTTAATCTTACTGCGCAATGGATAATTCTGATGATATGGATTCTGTTCAAAAAGTTAGCTGGAGGAACTTCTTTGTATGTCTCTGTGTTTTATATAGGTTACCTGATGGGGACTTGTTACCCCATAAAGATATGGAAAACTTCGAACAGCATAAGGCTGTTTGGGATGGCGTCTACTCTTCGTAGACCTTCTCAGAATTGACATTTTGTAATGTTTCTACAGGGCTCAATTGTGATTACGGACGGGAACAACAAAGCAGATCAATGGGATCCATGGCACACGCAAAAAACGAGAGTCCTGTATGCCCTAGATGTGATCATGGAGCCCCTTGATCCCGGAACCAAAGTCCGCCCTGTAGACAGAGGAAGACATAGGATTTTTAGTTGGGGACCCTCCACCAAAATGGTTGAATATTGGAGGGGTGAGCCCCGCATGAAATTTACAGCAAAGGTGTCACGCGGTGTACTTACCCAAGATCACAAAAAGCAGGTCCAAAAATTGTGGATACCGCATGAAATCAAAGCAAAGGATCGGGTTGTGTGGTCATTCGAAAAGGAGACCCCGTTCATTCTCCAGGCATGGCCACGTTTTGTGGTAATGTGCCGGGAGAACGAGCCATTGAACCATTGGCTCCCAGTTGTTTGTGCTGAACTCTGGGAGTTTACGTTCCCCGGGGATGATAAGCTGCCCCCGTTGACCACATACGCCATTAGGGCGTACCATTGTAAAATAGGACCTGGGCAGACATCCTGGATTGAACGCGGAGCATTCCATCCCCCGTATATGATGGAGGGAATGGTGCTGAAAACCGAACAGGTGGGAGAAATATACAACGAAGACTTGGGAAATGTTAGCCCAGCCAGACCTTGGGGGCCAGGAAACATTCAGCCAGGCTACCAACCTCCCGGAAAGCAGATTTACCTCTGCGACACAAACTTACTGATGGTGACTCAATGGCAGAAAGATGTTGTGAGTGTGTATGAGGACTGGGAGGAGTGCGTTGACAGGGAGCATGATGAATTGTGGCATGGGGGGTTTGGTACACAACATTACCAAGGAGGATATTGTCCTAGTGGTTACTATGAGTGGATCGAAAGGTTGTTGAAAGGTAGATCAGTGGTGCCCACGGCACATGGATGGCATATGCAAAGACCAGTCACTTGGGAAAAATTCGCCCGACTGGTGATGAGTGGAGCTAAGGAGGAAGCAATGGCGGTGTTGGAGGGGAATCGCGACTGGAAGCGCCCTGCCATGCTCCAACAGTACAAACGGCAACGCGGGAGGCCCGCCCCCCGGAGACCAAACCCGGCGAGACGTTGGGCAAGGAGAGCCGCGACATCCAGTAGCACAGAGGTGGCCTCTGGAGGGAGAAGCAATCTCCCGTCCAATGACGAGGCACCTGCTAGCTCGGAGTCGGTAGCTACTCCAGCCCCAAGGGCACCCAAGTGTCGGAGGGCCTCCGTGTCTGTACCGATGTACCCTGAGCCAGCGCGGTCCTCTCCCGAACCACTGCCGAATGCCCCACCACCTTCAGAAAGTAGTGCAGTTGAGGACAGCCAGGAAGAACAGCCAAATCAACAGGGAGATGCCAGCGCAGCAAATTGTGCTTATTGTAAGGGAGAATTAGTAGCCCTTAAAGATCCACTCCTTTGTAAGCACGATGGCCATATCCTGGGAAGTTGCCACCTGTGTGGGTTAAACATGAGGGACATCAGCTTTGTCTTCCCTGATGTTGGACAGTTCGTAGCAGGCCCCGTTAATGACTCTCACACGGGGACAGATGGCCCTGTGGAGATGAACCCCGGAAGCATGCTAAACCCTGTACCCCCGGCATCACCAAGACGCCAGACACCTTCTCCTCAAACTGAAGACTCCAGTGATCTGAGCCCCACATCTTCTCAATCTGCAAGCCACTCGACTCCAGCCCCACGAAATGAATATTCACCCACCACTCCCCAATATGAGGTTCCAGCTCCCCCAGCGTCTGTGGATGGTGATGGAGAACCTAATGACTACACTGCCCCTTTGACGTCCAGCCCTGCGTCGCCTGGTGTGCCAAGATCGGCATCTGCGCTGATGTGGATCTGCTACTACGTGAAAATGCTGAGAGAATTGGATGATCTCGAGTCCCTGATGAGACAACAAAATGATGACGACGAAGGAATCGGACCACTGGACTTTGACGAACTGGACAAATGGTGAAGGACGATATTTTCGGAGGGGGATGTTGTATACACTGGAAGTTCGAAAATATTATAATCAAAACCTGCTAAATAATATTTGATATTGTTTCTGTTTTTTATCATTAATGGACCTGCTAAATAATATTTGATATTGTTTTTGATTTTTTATCATTAATTGTTTAATGTTTCAAACTTTAGTGAACCTGTATGCGTTTGATCATGCGCGTTTGAACTCACGAACAGCTGTGTGCTTGGATCTGAGAATGACCTTGAAGGCGCGCTCATTTGAAGCGGCCATCTTGAACTTAGTTTGAACCTGTGCGCACGTGCTGACAAAATGGAGTGGATGTACTGACCTAATATGGTGAACCGGGCATCAGTGACGTAAAAAATGATGTAAGTGCTGACGCAATTGACACTAATATGATCTATCACCGAACATGTATCCTTTTGAGGGAGGAACTTCAAAAGGCCACCTGGAGAAAAAACAAGATAAGTTATAGATATGACTAATTGGCTTGGCGTGAGAAAACGGATGTCGGTATGTCTTCAAAGCCGTGTGTCGCTATATAAGCGCTCGGAGATGTGACCCTGAGCTCTTGCTCTTTTTGGATCTTCGCCCGCGTTTGTCCGCCGTAAGTTTTTATCTTATCTTGGGACGGTGCTCTTGCTGTTTGCTCTCGGACCATTTGATTTCAACTCATCTTTTATTTCTCTTTTACTATTTTTGAATTAATCCTTTTTATTGAAGTAATTTTGATTATATGATTTAAGTATTTTTAATTATACGGCTTTTGAAGTGTTTTTGATTATATGGTTTTGAAGTATTTTAATTATACGGCTTTTGAAGTGTTTTTGATTATATGGTTTTTAAGTATTTTAATTATACGGCTTTTGAAGTGTTTTTGATTATATGGTTTTTAAGTATTTTTAATTATACGGCTTTTGAAGTGTTTTTGATTATATGGTTTTGAAGTATTTTAATTATACGGCTTTTGAAGTGTTTTTGATTATATGGTTTTGAAGTATTCTTAATTATACGGTTTTTGAAGTGTTTTTGATTATATGGTTATTGAAGTAATTTTGATTATATGGTTTTGAAGTATTTTTAATTATACGGTTTTTGAAGTATTTTTGATTATATGGTTTTTGAAGTATATGTACTAGTACCAGCGTCTGGCGGTACTTTTGATATTGTTGGGTATCAGCGTCTGGCAATACCCTTGAGTTTATGGATTTTATTGTTTTTGGTTGACTTTACTGTTTTTACTATTCTTTTATTAATTTTTTGAAGAAACATTTTTGTGACAAAAAACAAAATAAAATTGAGTACGAATTAAGTACTGAAAAGGCACAACGGCGTGGATCCCTGACTACTAAAGAATCAACTGGCTCCTACCTACTACCATCAATTGGGTTATAGGTGAGTTACTGTTTGATTTCCTCCTGTTGCACATTTAATGAGTGTCTCACATGGCAGCATTATTCCATCCTGAATTATTGTGTCAATGATTAGGTGGTAGTTTTAGGCATTTATGGGGAAAATGTTATTTGAAAGGAATGGATTTAGGATCCGATCATGAGTCCCTAAACGAAGTTAAGTAAAGAGACTACGATAAGGTGTAGCATTGTAAGGTCAAGAACCTGTTTCTTAACAGGTCGGGCTAATTAAATAACCCGCTCAGTGAAGCGCCGACACTACTCACTAATATAATAAGGTATAGTTGATATGCTTATTATAGTTTTAGAACCGTGTCCGCAACAAGAGGCTGACTGAGTTGACCAACCGAGGGGCCCTTTACCAGAGAGGCAAAGGGAGGTAGTGTGCTTGGAACTAGGGACGGCTTATGTTATAGCTAATCGCCTTGTACACAAGACCTTGAAAACCTAAACCCGACGACACCCGCGACTCCACCTTTCGTCTGAAAATCCTCGGCGCCTCTCTGTTTGTGAAGAAAGTCACTGTTTCGCCAGCTGTGAGAATAGGTCATGCAGCGGGTGTGTTAAAAGGAAATGCTCTCTTCCCGCTCTCATGAGTCAATGTAAAAACATACTCCATTCCAGAAAACTCAAGAATATGCACCCAGGAGAATTTATTTCTGGGTTCAATACCTAAATACGTGGTTTTAGGGTTGGTACATCACGAGGCATTTACCGGTAGGAGAGATCTCTCCCCGTTCAATTTTCATCATTACAACACTGAATATCTAGCCCTCTGTCAGGACGGCCAACAGATCCCCGCTAAAGCTTTTCAACCTCAGTTTAATAACGGTATGGCGGTCAGAGAGTTTTATAACATGATTCTAGCTACAGGAAGACATTTGAAGGATCTGCCTCTAAGCATTGACCGCGAAGGTTTTAGCAGCGGTTATTCGTTGTTTGCATTTAATCTCAATCCAGCCGACGACAACTACGCTCTCTCTCCTCTCTCAAATGGGAATTTAAGACTGGAGATGAGATTCAGAGTACCCTTACCGAACACCGTAACACTGATTGTGTACGCTTGTTACGATTCCATTCTGGAGATTGATGCAAAAAGACAAGTGCTGGTGGACTATTATTATAAAAGTTATGGATAGTCTCCAGTTACAGAGGCTGTTGAGAGGTCTCTTGGGCGACACATTTTACGGTGTATGGCCGTCGGACAGGTTGCCTCAATTGACACAACCCCTCAGACCGCCTGCATATTTAATCGTCAACACACATCCGGCACATAAACCAGGAGAGCACTGGTTTTAACTCTCGAAGAAGACGGTAGAACAACTTTCTTTGACTCATTTGGAATGGGACCCTACTTTGCACATTACCCTGAAAATATTTTAAAGTTTCTCAAAAAACATTCAGTCGACATCAAGTACAACAATGGTCAACTACAGCACCCCCTATCGTTTGTATGTGGTCATCACTGCGTCATCTACCTCTGTCATCGCGCTAGAGGGTTGTCTATCGAAGAAGTATTAAGTCTATAAAGCGACGATACCTTAACAAATGACCTCATGGTATACAACTTTGTGAAAGGTCATCAACAATGTCTAAAAAGATGCGCCCACTGTCCGTGGAAACAACAAAACTGTTCTCTTCTGTATTTTAATGACTATTGTAACGTGTGACTAATCTTATTTTGTTTGTACGTGTGTTGAAAAGAAAATCTGTAATCTTACAGTAATTCAATAAAACATTTTATTGATGAAAAGGCAATAACCGTGTACAAGGTAATTATTCATGAAACCCATCGAGGTGTTAGAGACAATTTCTTCCTTTTGGTCGCTACACGCGTCAAGCGTCGTCGAGGTGTCACTTTAGAGTCCTTTGGGTCGGGAGACCAGCCCTCGGCTATACTTTTCTTTCGTGAGGTAGAATTCGATTTAAGTCTCTGATATTGAGGCCGCGCTTCAGGATTGGACAGCAGGGTGAGAGGGATGTTTAGCTTTAATAATGTGACGAGAAACTCGGACCATCCCTCAGGTAATGAAGAACTTGTTTTCTTATACGGTAGGGAAAGGTACTTGAATATATCAATCACATGAGAGCCTTTTACAGCATTTCCTTCATACATAAATTCACCATTCATATTCCAACCGTCGCCGTTTTTGGATATCCTCCGGATAATGTGTTCAGCATTTCTTCGAGCTTTTGACGGAAGGCTGTTTAGAATATCCTTACCCACGACGCCCGTTACAGAGGGTGTTTTTAGAACGCTTTGGTCGCGACTGTCAGAGTCGTGGGGATGATCTCCGTCTCGTTGTAAAGTCAGAGTTACTCTCCTTTGGTCTCTCTGATCCTGTTTTGTAAAGGTTAAATATCTCTGCAATAGACCATCATACTGTTTAATCTTCTCATACGAGTTTAACTGAGAATCATTTAGAACGGTCCTCATCTTCTCATTCAATTCATCTTCGGCTGTTTCACGGATGTCAGAGGATGGGCGTGATAACTGGTTAATTTGCTGAGGAGAGACGAGATACATTTTCTGGACAGTCTTCATGGCGTTTTACTTCTTTACAAGTCCTCCTATTAGATTTCCAATGATTGGAACGGCAGCCGCTAGCAACGGCAACAGGAATCCACCCGATTGCTTTTTAAGAATCCTTCGTTTACGCTTCACGCACGCTTTTTTTTAGCCAAGAGTCTGATGTTTTTCTTCTGATTTTTCAGTTTTTTTAACTGAGCTTGCGACAATGGTACATTCCCCTTCAAAACATTCAGGGCGATCTCGCAAAGAGCTTGAATAAAGTCCCGAGAACTACGCATTAAAATGTCTTTACGTTTCTTTGACGGAGCGTGGTATAGTTCCTTAAGTAAACCATCGTTTCTTTTTATACGCGCTGACATAACTTAAGCAGACGTTTTTGGTATGTACACAGTGTGACGCTCGTGAGGAAGTATCCCAGTCCTTAGTCTGTAGCGTTCTGGACATGAGGGTGTTAGATCAACAATTAAGTACCCGTGAGCGTCGGCTGTAGCATCTTCAAAGCTTTCTAGAAAGAAAGCTCTTTGAGACGGGTAAATCTGTTGAGCAAGAACTTTTATCTGCATTTTATCGCGAGGATTCTTAAACAATACAAAGTAATTGCTATTCAGACTGATAGTACGACTATATTTACCACGATGAAATAAGTTTTGCGTCAGCATTATAACACTCATATTTTTATGATGTCTGTACTGCGTAAAAACACGGACAACCTCTGGGTTTTCAGAAGCTTCAAAAATAACATCGTCAAGAATAATCAAATGTTTTCTATCAGTAGGAAATACATCTTCATTTTCAAAAGATTCAGGTAAACCTTCAATGAATTTGATATTTTTATTCATCTTTTGCAACTCAGTGCAAAACCCGAAAGGTTTGGTTGTGCCGTCCGAAAACAAGCGCCTCTTATCGTACACGACCCGGAGTTTTTTCGTAACTGATCTGTTTTTTAAAGTGATGTTCTTTTTTATCCCTGACAATGTTGTGTTGACGGGTCTCAAGCACGCCGTCAGGAGAATACTGTAAAAACAAGTCATCCAGTGTCACCACAAACAATGGGGGAACCCTTTACACATGACTGTTAGATTGTGGATGAAAAGTTTGAGGCCATCCTGAAAGAGGGATCATTGTTCAAGTTTTTTTATCCTCAGATTATCAATTAATGTGTTAATATTCTTCTGCGAGACGTACGGTTACTCTCTCCTCACTGGCATCAACAAGAAATATCTGTAAGGTCTCCTGCTGGTCCAGAACTCAATCATTGTTTCTCTGAATGAGCACCTTTGAACACGTGTAACTTGTTGAATAGCCCAGGTTCTAGGTCTAAACTGAGGATACCATGTATTGTTGTACTTGTTATTTAGAAACAATACAATACAAGGGACCTGCCATGATGTATGGTTGAGAGACTGCTACACAGGCAGACAAGCAGAGTCACATGTGTCTGAATTGATGGCCTGGTTTTCATAGAATCAGAATCAGAATCAGAATCAAATTTATTGCCATGGTCAGTGGGGAGCCCACTGACTAGGAAAGTGCCTTGGAATAAAGTGCAACAAAAAACAAATAAAATAAAATAAATAGAATAACATTACAACAAGGCTGTTCATGAATTTAACAATCTGACGGCCGAGGGAAAGAAGCTGTTCCTGTGACGGGAGGTTCTGGTCTGGATGGACCGTAGCCTCCTGCCAGAGGGAAGAGGAACAAACAGTCCATGTCCAGGGTGAGAAGGGTCGGCTCTGATCCGACCTGCACGTCTCTGGGTCCTAGAGGCATACAGGTCATGAAGAGGTGGCAGGCTGCAACCGATCACCTTCTCAGCAGAATGTACGATGCGCTGCAGTCTGCTCTTGTCCCTGGAGGTGGCAAGATGGAGGTTACAAGCTACTCACAAACATTCAACATAAATATTTGCCTGCATTCAACTTTTAATTTTCAACTTTTATCATTTCTATCTTTTGCAGGAGATAACTATTCCATCATTTATGTTTAAAGCACATCATAGTGAGAATATATTACAACAGCATTAGATTTAGCTCTTTCAAAATTTCAGATTTTGTTCAAGGATATTGTCGGTATCCATTTGCTTTTGGAATTAATTGAGATTCCTTGCAGAAGTATCCTTTTGACGCAAATGTTGACAGTAACGTTTGAAAATCGTAACATGGTCCTGGAAATTGCAGCACCTTCAAGAGTTTCTCCCCAACCAACAGAAACACTACATCATTACAAAATAAAACCCAAAAAGTACTGTAGTAACATGCAAACATGAACCTCAGTCTACACTTTGACTCCAAAGGTCCAGTGGAAAAGCCTCATAGAACTTCATATCCAATATGTGTTCCTTCCTTCCGTTTAAAGTTCTCGTATGAGTTGTTGATGAGGTGTTTATAAGATGTTCATACAAATTCTACCAAGAAGAACACACCCAAACCAATAACAAGCATTGTCTCGGAGTTGTAAGTGATATGTTCATCAATTCCGCATTTACCTACGGATGCGTAGATCCAACAAGTCCAACATTTCCCCTCTGTGGGACAAATAAGGGACACTCTGTGCTCAAGATTCAAGATTGTATTAATCACCGTAGTCACCCTCGACATTTTGGGTCTTCTCATTTTAAATCTTAATCTCATTCTATCTCTTTCGCCCTCTTATGGGCAGAACGGCGAATTTTGCCACCGTTTTTAAAAAAAGTGCATCGAGGCTTATTTTAGGAGCGAGGTACTAGTCATTGGCTGTATACGTTGAACGAAGGCGGCCTGAGTATGATCCGGGACATCTTCCCATAGGATTGGATATTGGGTCACCAAGCGTTATCAGGATGTGTTCACAAACATGCTTTCATGCGTTTGCAGACATTCACTCGGTTAAAATTCAATTTGAGTGAAAAATGAGACATAATCACACTGTTGCTTTCAAAAATTTTTGTTAGCTTTGTTAGATTGTTTTTTTTTTTTTTGTTGTTGTTGTTTCTCAGGTGTTCTTTCTATGGAGTTTCTATTCTTTCCCTTCACTATGAACAAAGTTGTTCTTTGAAGTAGATTCTCATATTTACTTTTTCTGATATTTTCTATGTGCATATTCCGTCGTATGCATTTACACTTTAAAACTTAACTGACTGATGGATAGATAGGTAGATGCAAGTTTATAAAAAGGAATAAAAGCCTTCTGCAGGATTCAGTGCCTCATTGAGAGACTACTAGCGTAAAAAAAAAAAAAAAAAATGCTTCCGCGCAATCCGTACACCTTGTGAATGTAAACAAATAGAAGATAAAACACTATTCAGCTTGAAGATATGTAAAGAAAATGTAGGTCTAGGACGATTAAAAATGAAAAACTGAATGTGTGTCAGAAACTACAATGTCAACCCTGTGATTTGTTGTTTGTCAGTTAGAATTGGCAGTGATTAGTAAAAAAGCTTTACTTGTAAAAAAAATATATATATTTATATATATATTTCATACTATTTCGTGAAAAAAGCGGGGTTTGTGACTGGTAGCGAAAATAAAAAGCTCTTGACATCTCAAAAGTTATACATCTTTTATTTTTTCAAATTTGACAAATGGCTGAACAAATGAAAAAAGTTTGTTAAAATTTTTAAATAAACTATATCTAGTTTCTAATAATATTCATCTATTTATCCTATCGTAGATGGTTGTACAAAAACGTCAGGCTTTAGTTCAGGATTAGTAATACAATTTGTGTAAGCAGACAGTTTCAGGTAAATGAAAAGATTAAGAAGATTGGGAACATGCCAACATGCTCGTACATACTAAAATGGCTTGTTGTCTTATAGTGAGAATGGTATGTCTTAAATTTGATGCACGTGTGTGTGTGTGTGTGTGTGTGTGTGTGTGTGTGTGTGTGTGTGTGTGTGTGTGTGTGTGTGTGTGTGTGTGTGTGTGTGTGCTGAAAAAGACTTTATTTGTTGTTTTTTCAAACAATTCAATTTCTGGTACTGACAATTAGAAGTTTTTAACAGTGAAACAGATATTTGAGATTCTAATGGATGGAGAAAAGCTTGAAGTAAAAGGAAAAATGTACTTACAGGCTTCAGTGCGTCGGTTAGATTTTATAAGATGAACAACCAGCCTACCAAAACTATTCTTTTATGGTAACTTGCGAACACAGACAAAACAGACAAGACAAAAACAGGTTCACGAACCTACAATGTCAACCAGTTTAATTTGCCAGTTGTTTGTTTTTAAAACACTGAAAAAAAAAGTTTTAAAATTTGAGACACAGTTGATAAATAATAACTGAGAATACACCTGTAACTTGTGAAAAAATATGAAAATACAATATCTGAATTTGTTCACATGCCTTACTTCAGCATTAAAATTTTGTGAAAATGAACAACAGAAACACTGTTTTTTAAAATGGAAAGATTTAATTTAAACACATTTCGATTTCGACTCGGGTTACTTTTTTATAATTCTCAATTCATACATTCATAGTTTCACCTCAGCTCGAAGCATGTTAGTCTCTGGATCTGATCTAAATATCACATATGATGTTGGAGTAATTGCGTCATTGAGTTTCCTCCGGCTGGGCGCACCCTTAGAGATAGGGTGAGGAGTTCGGTCATCCGGGAGGAACTCGGGGTGGAGCCGCTGCTCCTCCACATGGAGAGGAACCAGTTGAGGTGGCTCGGGCATCTGATCCGGATGCCCCCTGGACGCCTCCCTGGGGAGGTGTTCCGGGCATGTTCTACCAGGAGGAGACCCCGGGGAAGACCCAGGACTCGCTGGAGATATTATGTCTCCGGTCTGGCCTGGGAACGCCTCGGGATCCCCCGGGATGAGCTGGAGGAGGTTTGTGCGGACCGGAAAGTTTGGGCTTCCCTGCTCCGAATGCTGCCTCCGCGACCCGACCCCCGAACACAAAATGCACACTACAAAACTAACATGTCGCACCGTACTGCTCCCGCATTTGGCTATTTTCACCTGAAAATACAGAATAAAGACACATTTAAATCAATGAAAAGCATGGCTTGTAATATACACATTTTAGCCACTCGTAAGGCAAAAAAAAATAAAATAAAATAAAATTAAGGGTTAACATACTTTGGATATTTCTACACTACTTGTCTGACTAGCGATAGCATCAAGTATAAATGAATGTTCATTCAATGAATGTTCTGTCCCTCCTACATTGTAGATGTGTTACATGACAAGTTATAGGACGTTTGTATAGCTATTATATCGCATTGCTTCACAATTGTTACATTGCAGGAACACATTCAGTCATTTCATCTTGCATGATACAGGGATTGAAAAGAAGCAGAGTGAAGAACAGTTCTTGTAACTTATTCTCACTTTCCCTCATTTTTGCCACAGTGTTTGCGTGTCGCTGTGTGTGTGTGTTAACTTTGTTGTGTGTTACAGTACATTTTGTGCTTGTGTTCAGTATGTATGTATTAGTGTTGAGTAGTAACTTCTCGAAGGCTCAAACGTTGTGTTGCTCAGTCTGGTCTGATCTAAATGTCACAGCTAATGATGAAGTAATTTTGTACTGCTTGCACGTTTGATTGTTTTACCCCTAAATTACAGGGTACAGTACAAACAAAAAGTAGTCGTTTTTTTACCTTTAGTGTGACTAGATTTTTTTCGAAAAGCATGACTCAGTCAAGCAACGACTGATGAAAATAGAATGTTTCTATATTTTATCGTCTGACTTGAAACAGCATCATGTAACTTTAAAATAATAAAATCTCTGTTTGTTCCAGCTCCAGAGGTCCTTCTATCGCCACCAGAAGGTTATCGGCTGACTCGAATCTAATATTAGAAGAGACAATGCATCTAGTACATAATATCATGAGATATTAAGAGCAGCTTATAATTGATTAAATATATTTACCTGTATCACTCTGCGTTAAATGAACATCACCCAGATGGGTAATAATTCCTATAAAAGTAGAGATGAATATGATAAACCAACATGACAAAGTTTTTATAATAGCTTTTTATATTCACCTATAAGCATCCGTGGCTAGACTGGTATCTATTGAAGGGAGCACCGCCGTCGGATCCGCGTGTACGCCACCGTCTTCAAAAGTTGGTCGCATTAGCTGCTCGAATAATGAAATCTTTTTACCTGTATCACTCTGCGTTAAATGAACGTCACACAGATGAGTGACGACATCTGTCAATGAAAAGAGACATGGTACGTGATAAACATGGCGTAACGTTTTTATTATACTTATATATGTAAATGTAGATACATAGATATACATATATGTATATACATATATGTACTGTATACTGTATAGATATAGATAGATAGATAGATAGACAGATAGATAGACAGACAGATAAATATTCACCTACGATGTGCAGAGGAAGAGGCGTCCATGCCAAGTCTGGAGTCGTTTGGAGAGGTGGCTGAGGTTCTGGAAGGTCTGGTCAACAGCAAAGGTTACCCCTGAACTGGTGTAAAATGTGGTCTGAATCAGGGTCACCTAAATACTCCGTTTGTGTGGGCAGGGCCTAGGTGACGCCTTTGTTGATTTGAATACTTCAAAACAATAGGGAGGAAGAGCCCAGTGTCTGCTAGGTAGCTAAGAGGTGTGAACTGACCCTCCACCAAATGGCACAATTTGAAAAGGAAGGTCTACAGGTGGGGCGGCCTGGGTGTGAACTCGGCCTAAACAACGTTGTCTGAGAGACAATGAGGTCTGCCTTCAAATTGTCTCTTTTGAAGATTCAATCGTGTGGGAAAGAACTCACGTCTCCCCTGCAAATTAACCGATTATCACAGACTCTGTTTCAGTGTCTGAGAAAGAGTCAAGCATAATACCTGCATAATACCTGTTGTTAAGCTGTCTGAAGTGTTTTTTGAAAGTTATCCACATTTTTATGTTTGGCGTTCCGAAACCCACCTTATCTCAGGCTGAAAACGCGTTTTCTGCATTGTGCCACAACTTCTCAGCGAAGAATCAAAACATAAAATTTTCACATCCCGCTATAGCAGAAACTTTCTATCTCGTAGTTGCACATCAAATCTAAGCGGTCTGAAGTGTTTTCCAAAAGTTATCAACATCTTTATATTTAGCGTTCCGAAACCCACCTGATCTCAGGCTGAAGACGCGTTTGCTACGTTGTGCAACAACTTCTCAGGGAAGCTTCAGAATATGAAATTTTCACCTCCCACTATGGAAGAAAGGGTCTTTCTCGTCGCTGTGCATCAAATCTAAGCTGTCTGAAGTGTTTTTTGAAAGTTATCGACATTTTTTTGTTTGGCGTTCCGAAACCCACCTTATCTCAGGCTGAAAACGCGTTTTCTGCATTGTGCCATAACTTGTCAGGGAAGCTTCAGAACATGACATTTTCACCTCCTACTATAGCAGAAACTGTCTTTCTAGTAGTTGCACATCAAATCTAAGCTGTCTGAAGTGTTTTTTTGTGCGTTGTCAACATTTTTAAGTTTGGTGTTCTGAAACCCGCCTTATCTCAGGTTGAAAACGCGTTTTCTGCATTGTGCCACAACTTCTCAGGGAAGCTTCAGAACATGACATTTTCACCTCCCACTGTAGCAGAAATTGTCTTTCTAGTAGTTGCACTTCAAATCTCAGCTATCTGAACTCGTTTTTGAACGTTATCCACATTTTTATGTTTGGCCTTCTGAAACCGAACTTATCTCAGGCTCAGGTCAATCAGAAAACCACCCTCACTCGGGCTGAAAACGTGTTTTGTGCACTGTTCACTCGCTCATCAGAATAGCCTCAGAACATGAAAACATCACCTACAGCGATTGGAAAAACACTCTTTGTAGTATATTGAACACTAAACCTCTACGAATAAGGCGCTGCGACCGGCCTACTAGCAGCCGAACCTTTCCACATTTCCTGCTTCGAAGCCATGGGATGAGTTTGACAAAACCCAGGCGCTGCTATGAGGTGGATGGCAGGTTCCCGCTTGATCTCCACCCGTGCCTCATGTCATCCGCCACCCATCAATCTCATCAATCGCAGAACCTCTCTCAATCGACGAGAGATTTTGGAGATTCAACAGTTCGTCGGCGTGGTGCGCGGCCCCTCCTCCACTCACTGCCACCGCCCGGGGTGAACACTGTCGCTGGTCGAAGGGGCGGAGTGAGCCCAGCCGTCCGGATCATAGCCGCGGTGATCATTGCTGTTCCTTATGGAAAGACCTGTCGGCTGCTCTCACCTCTGCTCCCTCCAAAAGCGTAGGAAGAAAACTTTATTTCTAAAAGTAAGCATCGAAACCAAAGTCTAACTTGAATAAAAAACAAGATGCATTACGTTGGTATCGGGTCCATTTCTTCTCTGCCCAAAATTAGGCTTTGTCACTCTCCAAGTTCTCCTTCCCGTTCTAGTCAATGCGAACTCCGGCTTCAAAATTTTGTTTTCGTTTGACATCGTCTAAGGGGACCGAGCAGAATAGTAACGGCCTCTCTGCCTCCTTATCCCTGACGCCAGAACTGTCCCTGGGGAAGATTCTGGAGGCAAGAAATTCTGTTTTTACTCAGCTTCGACACAATAACAAGCATCGGCCCCAAATAACTCTTTTCCGTCTCTCAACAGATTCCGCTTCCAGCCAAAAGAGTTTCAATTCTGCCATTAACTCTTCCTATTCCTCAGACTCGCCAGTTTGCTGCGAATGCCACTTCTTCAGAGGATCACACAGTAGCCGCTGCGTGCCAGACCTGCTCGGTTCTCATCTCCATCGCGCGCTCTACCCACTGAGCTAACCAGCCACAACTCTCACCATGGCCTTCAGGGATTTGAACGCCTGACCGCCTGATCACTAGACGGACGCTGTACCGACAGAGCTAACAAGCCACTACAATCTCTTTGGCTCTTCAGGGATTTGAACACCTCACCCCCTGACCACGACACAGACGCTCTACCCACTGAGCTAACCAGCCATTTCTCACTGCATGGCACTTAAGGGATTCGAACCGCTTACCCTAACCAGCCACTGAGCTAACAAGCCACTTCCATCTCATCTCTTCCAATGGCTCTTCGGGGATTCGAACCGGTGACCCACTTCAGTGATTCCAACCCCCAAACCCCCGAACACTAGACGAACGTTCTAGCCACTGAGCTAACCTGCCACTGAAGAGCCATCAAGAGAGAAGTGGCAGGTTAGCTCCAGAAGAGCCAAAGAGATACAAGTCGCTTATTAGCTCAGTGGTTGGCAAGTCCAGTGGGTAGAGCATCGCTCTAGTGATCATGCCGTCAGGGGTTTGAATCCCTGATGAGCTCCGGAGTGAGAAGTGGCTGCTTTCCTCTGTGGCTAGAGCGAAAGTATTGTGATCGGGTGGTCGAGGGATTGAATCTTGTTAGCCCAGTGGCTGGTTAGCTCTGGGTATAGTGCGTCCGTCTAGTGATCGTGTCGTCAGGGGTTCAAATCCTTGAAGAGCCATGGAGAGAGAAGTGGCTCTTTAGCTCAGTGTGTATAGTGTTCGTCTAGTGATCGGGGGTCAGGCGTTTCAATGCCTAAATGGCCATGGTGAGAGAGGGGTCTGTTTAGCTCAGTAGGTAGAGCGCCTGTCTCGTGATCGGGGGTAAGTTGTGCGAATCACTGAAGATCCATGGCCAGAGAACTGGCAGGTCTGCTCAGTGGGTAGAGCGGCCATCTTGTGATTGGTTGGTCAGGGGTTCGAATCCCTGAAGTGCCAAGGAGAGAGAAGTGGGTAGGGCTTCCGTCAAGTGATCGGGTATGGGGGCTTACCGGTTCGAATCCCCGAAGACCCATGGAGAGAAGTGGCTGGTTAGCTCAGTGGGTAGAGCATCTGTCGAGTGATCATGGCGTGAGGGGTTCGAATTCCTGAAGAGCCATGGTGACAGATGTGCCTGGTTAGCTCAGCGGGTAGAGCGTCCGTCTAGTCATCGCTTCAGGGCTTTTTACGGTCAGGGCTTTAAATCCCTGAAGTGTGATCGAGAGAAGTGGCTTGTTAGATCAGCGGGTAGAGCGTCTAGCAATGGGGGTCAGTTGTTCGAATTACTGAAGAGCAATCGATAGAGAAGTGGCTGGTTAGTTAAGTCGGTAGAGTGGCCGTCTAGTGATTGGGGTTCAGCGTTTCGAATCCCCAAAGAGCCATGGTCAGAGTTGTGGCTGGTTTGGTCAGTGGGTAGAGCATCGGTCTAGTGATCCGGGGGTCAGCCGCTCGAATCACCGAAGACCCATGGAATGAGAAGTGGCAGGTTACCTCAGTAGGTTGAGCATCCATCAAGTAATCAGGGGGTCGGGAGTTCGAATCCCTGAACTGACATGGAGACAGCAGTGGCTAGTTAATTCAGTGGCTCATTATCTCAGAAGGCAGAGAGTCCGTATAGTGATCAGAGGTGAGGGGTTCAAATCCCTGTAGTGCCATGGAGAAAGAAGTAGCTCAGTCGCTCATTGGGTAGAGCGTCCGTCTAGTGATCAGGAGGTCGGGGGTTTGAATGCCTGAACTGCGATGGAGAGAGAAGTGGCTGGTTAGCTGAGTGGCTGGCTAGCTCAGTGGATAGAGTGTCCGTCTAGTCATCAGGGGTGAGGGGTTCAAATCCCTGAAGGATAATGAAGAAAGATTTAGCTGCTTTACTCAGTGGGTAGAGTGTCAGTCTCGTGATAGGGAGATCAGGGTTTCGAAATATTCATCTTCTGAGGAATCGCTGAGCAGTGAGAGAACAATGCGTAAAATGCATTTTTGGCCATTCCGGGTGGGGGGTAGGACAGAAAGCATTCACTGAAAAATTGCTGACCTCAGAAGAGACACAAAGAGATTTGGGGAAAAGAGTCTATTCGACAAGGCACAAATTTCTCCAAACCCTCCTGATGGAGGCCAGGACCAGGAGTAGAGCTCCGTTGAAAGCCACCAGCTCCAAAGGAGCCTCTTCAAGTGGCTCGAAGGCAGCTTCAGAGAGAGACTTTAATACCAATTGAAAATCCCAATAGGGTCACATGTGTCTGGAGGTGTGTCTGAGTCTTCGAGATCCCTGCATGAACTGGACTAGCAGTGGATGTTTACCCAAAGGACAGCAGTCCACACCCATATAGCATTATATGAGCTGAGTGTTAAGGGTGCTTTAGCATTTCAAATAGTGAACTGCACCTCGAGGGGCAGAGGACTGCCTGCTAACCTTGAAGTAGCCATGCTTTGAGGGGACGGCCCGGGATCGGCGGACCCCTCATAATTTCTGCCCCCTCCTGCAGGACTGTTTGCAGGACTTGAACAGGTTGCAGCACAACCTTGTGTGAGTGTGTGTGTGAGCACAGGTGGCGGAGTCACGCAGTCCGGAACACCTCCAGGGACTCTGGAACACCTATGAGGTAATACATAGGGTTAAATTTTACACTCTGGGTGGCAGGAGCTACTGCCTCGCCTTTGCCACCGTAAGCTGAAATAGAAGGTGGCATTAACGACCCCTCATATATAGAGTGTAACTTACACTCTGGATCAGTAGGAACTGTGTTGCCTTCTTTTAGCCAATAGCAGCTTTAGCTGAAACAGAAAGTGGCATTAACAATCCTCCATAAGTAGAGAGAAAACATTTACTGAGCAGGTGCAGTCAGGGTTTTAGTCTGAGCTGAGCAAGAAAGAATGAGTTTATTAACAAAAGAACAGAAAGTTATGCAGGAATCCGATGAATCTTGGGTCGCTGCACACTCCACAGCATTGTAATGAAGCAGATACTGGTGTCCCAGCTGGTAGCACCAGGGAGGCCTGATCAAGTGGCTTTGGAGAGTGAATTGAGGACCAGCTGCAGGTCCTAGTCGTGGCATAAAGGTCTTGAGGTCGGTCTCAGCCTTTTCACTCCTCTCATGAAACGACTCACTTGACCATGCTCACCGACGGGGTGGCTGTCCAGACCATTGTGTAGCATCGAAAGGGCTGCTACAAAAACCCGTAATGTAGCGCTGCTACAACATTCGCTAACCAGATACTGGAGAAAAGAGAGGATTAGAGAAAGAGGTGCTGAATCTGCGGAAGCTGACTGGGTTCCACACCACCGGGAAAAAAATGTCCAATTAGCATTGTATGCTCTGACGGTTGACAGAGCTTTAGCGTTCTGAAGAGTTAATTGAACATCAGGGGAGGTGTTCCGGGCATGTCCTACCGGGAGGAGACCCCGGGGAAGACCCAGGACCGGGAAGTTTGGGCTTCCTTGCTCCGAATGCTGCCTCCGCGACCCGACCCCGGATAAGCGGCAGAAGAAGGTGAAGGTGAAGGGGCATGTGATTAATTGTTAACCCTGGAGAAGCCGAACCTTGAGGGGTCGTCCTAGTATTGGGGGAGCCGGGGGAGCCCTCGGGGTTCCTGATGCTTGCAGATGCCCTGACCTGGATGGAGGAAACTCCCAGGGGCCTTTGATCCGCATCTGATACATCTCCGGATACCAGCTGGAGCTGGGGCTTTCTGGAGGCACGAGAATCATTCTCACTCTCTCCAGCTGAATTCTCCTCATCAGAGAAAGAAGAAGGCAAGGAGGAGGAAAGGCATATAGGAGGCCTTCTGTCCACCTTGGATGAGCCAGGGCGTCCACTCCAAGTGGAGGGTCGTTGGATCTATAGAGAGAGAACCAGAGAGGACTTTTGAAGTTCTCTCTGCGAAGCAATCCTCAGAAAGAGATGAGTCTTTAGATGAAGATGTCCTGCTTGCCTCTGAGAGGTTTGGAGGGCGGCAGAGAACAGAATCACAGACAGACAGAGCATTAGACATCGCGCAAGGGAGCTGAGAACAGAGCCGGCATGCAGTGCCTACTAAGTGATCCTCTGAAGAGGTCCATTCGCTGTCCAGTGGCGACCCCTGCTGGAAACTGGCGAGTCTAAGGAATAAGAAGAGTTAATGGCAGAATTGAAACTCTCTCGACTTTTGGATGGAACCAGGATCTGTTGAGAGATGGGAAAGAGTTATTTGACGCCCATGCTACTTATTGTGGCGAAGCTGAGGAAAAACAAAACTTCTTGGCTCAAGAAACTTCACACGGACAGTTCTGGCATCAGGGTTAATGAGGCAGAGAGACTATACTATTACTATACTGCTCGGACTCCTGAGACGATGTCAAACAAAAAATTTTTGAAGCCAGAGAGCTGCCACTCGAGTTTGCACTGACTGGAACCGGAAGAGAACTTGGCAGGTGATAAACCCTAATTTTGGGCAGAGACAAAACAGAACCGATACCAAAGTAAAGCATATTATTTTTTTATTCAAATTAGACTTTGCTTTAGATGCATAATTTTAGATACCTTTTTCTTCCTACGCTTGTGGAAGGAGCAGAGGTGAGAGCAGCCGACTGGTCTCTCCAAGATAAGCAGCAATGATCAGGGCACCTATGATCCGGGCGGCTGTGCTCACCCCGCCCCTTCGACCAGCGACGGTGTTCCCCAAGGGCAGTGGCTGTGTGTAGGAGGGGCCACGAGCGGAACACCGCGCCGACGGAGTGTTGAGTCTCCGAAATTTCTGGTGGAGTGAGAGAGGTTCTGCGATGGATGAGCCTGTCCACAGGTGGGATGGTCACACCTCAGGAGAGAGGTCGAGCTCCAGGGGTGAGGGCATCATGCATCGCACATCGCGCATGACGGCTGAGTGAAAGGGAACGCCGCACCGCAAATCCAAAACCTCCACCTGACAGTAAGCTCTGTTCCGCACCACGTGCGATCCCAGTGCCAGTGGAGTGTCAGAACTGTGGCGGGAATAGTCCGGATTTCTTCCAGTTGTGGGCAGACAACATGCGGGCGTGCACCGTGTGTTGTCTCACCATGCAACACCAGCACGCCGTTAGTGAAGTGGGATGATTCTTGAACAGGCATCGGAGAGAGAGCTCAACTTCGATACGATGGGCGGCGGATGCCATGAGGCACAGGTGCAGATCAAACGGGAACCTGCCTGACTCCACCAAACGGAACTCATCTCTCAACGGAACTCTGGGAACAGAGTCTCCGGATCCACGTCAGAGCAGCGCCTGGCTTTCGTCAAACTCATCCCATGGCTTGGAAGCAGAAAATTGTGGAACGGTTCGGCTGTTTGTAGGCCTGTCGCAGTGCCCTTTTCGGAGAGGATTAGTGTTGAATATACGAGAAAAACTGTTTTTCCGATAATTGCAGGTGAAATTTTCATGATTCGAGTAACCCCTCTAAGCAGTGAGTGACTTGTGCAGAAAACACGTTTTCAGCCCGAGGGACTGTGGTTTTCAGAACAACATAAAAATGTTGATAACTTTATCTTAGGTATGAGTTTTTAGCAAGAAAGAAAGTGGTTTCGCACCGGCAAAATGAAATTGTTCATAACCCCCTGAAATACAGTTCAGAAATGTAAGTTTAGGGTTGTATATACTAGAAAGAGTCTTTTTCCTATAGTTGCTCGTGATATTTTCATGTTCTGAGGCTATTTTGATCAGTGAGTGAACAGTGCAGAAAACGCATTTTCAGCCCGAATGACAGTGGTTTTCAGACCAACAAAAATAAAAATGTTACCTCGCTCAAAACACTTCGGACATGTTGAATTTGTTCGGCACCTACTAGAAAGATTGCTTCCGCTATAGTGCCAGGTGAAATTTTGATGTTCAGAGGCATCCCTGAACAGTGAGTGAACAGTGCAGAAAACGTGTTTTCAGTCCGAGAGAGGCTCGGATTCTGACCAGGAAAAAAATAGTTGATAACCCCATGAAATATATTTCAGAAATGTAGGTTTAGTGTTAATTATATTAGAAAGCGTGTTTTTCCTATAGTTGCAGGAGAAATTTTTATGTTCTCAGGTATCCCTGAGCAGTGAGTGAACAGTCCGTAAAATGCGTTTTCGGCCAAATAAAAGGTGGTTTAAAGACCGACAAAAATAAAAATGTTGATAACTCTCGGAAATCACTTTAGACATGTTGAATTAGTTCATCACCCAGTAGAAATTCCATTTATGTTATAGAGGCAGTTGCAATTTTCATCTTCTGTGGAATCGCTTAGCAGTGAGTGAACAGTGCGTAAAAAGTGTTTTCAGACAAAGAGAAAGTGGGTTTCGGACCGTCAAAAATAAAATTGTTTATGACCCTTTAAAAACAGTTCAGAAATGTATGTTTAGTGTTGAATGTACTCGAAAGAGTGTTTTTCTAACAGTTGCAGGTGATATTTTCTTGTTCTGAGTGTATTCGGATAAGTGAGTGCACTGTGCAGAAAACTCTCCAGGCTCGGTTTCTGACCAGGAAAAAAAAAAAGTTCAAAACTCCCTGAAATACAGTTCAGAAATGTAGCTTTAGTGTTAATTTTACGAGAAAGAGTGTTTTTTCTATAGTTGCAGGAGACATTTTCATGTTCTCAGGCATCCCTGAGCAGTGAGTGAACAGTGCATAAAACACGTTGTCAGCCAAAGGAATGGTGGTTTAAAGACCAATAAAAATAAAAATGTTGATAACTCTGTTAAATCACTTTAGTCAGGTTGAATTAGTTCTGCACCCAATAGAAATGCCTTTTTTTATTGTGGCAAGTGAAATTTTCATCTTCTGAGGAATCGTTGACCAGCGAGTGCACAGTATGTAAAACCCGTTTTCGGCCCGAGTTGTCAGAATCGACAAATAAAAAAATGTTATTATCACTCTGAAATCACTTCTGTCATGTTGAATTAGTTCTGCAACTACTAGAAATACCACTTCTGGTGGAAATTCAGTTGAAATGTTCTTGTTCTGAGGCATCCCTGAGCAGTGAGTGAAGGTGTAGAAAACGCGTTTTCAGCGCGAGATATCCGACCAAAGAAAAAATAAAATTGTTGATTACACCCTGAAAATAGTTCAGTAACGTGGATTTAGTGCGGAATATATTCAAAAGAGTCTTTTTCCAACAGTTGCAGCTGATATTTTCATGCTCTGGGACTATTCTGATCACTGTGTGAACAGTGCAGTAAACGGGTTTTCACCCAAGCGAAGGTCGTCGGAATCGACAAACATTAAAATGTTATCACTCTGAAACCACTTCAGACATGTTGAATTAGTTCGGCACCTACTAGAATAACAGCTTCTGATATAGTGCCAGGTGAAATTTTTATGTTCTGAGACAGCCCTGAGCAGTGAGTGAACAGTGCAGAAAACGCGTTTTCAGCACGAGGGACCTGTGTCTTTCAGAACAACATACATAAAATTGTTGATAACTCTCTGAAACCACTTCAGAGACGTTGAATTTGTTCTGCAGCTACGAAAAAGACCCCTTCTGCTAAGCTGGTGTGCGCTCATGACTCCTGTTTGGACCTGGCTAGAATCAACGAGTAGTCCAAGTATGTCAGAATCCGCAGACGCTGTCTTCTAAGTGGTTCGAGCAACGCCTCCACGCACTTGGCGAATTTACGAGGCACAAGACACTGGAGACCGTGTTGTGGAAGTAGGAGTCTGCAAGATCTATGGAGGTCATCCACTCTCACACTCTGACACACTCCAGGAGTCTGCTGGTAGTCCGGAACCGCTGTCTGGTCATAAATTGGTTGAGGAGACTGAGATCCAGAACAGGTCTCCACTCTCCTGTCTTCTTGGGTTCCAGGAAGTACCTGGAGTAATAGCCAGTGTAAGAGGATCGCATTGGTACTAGCTCGATTATTTCCTTTGACAGGAGAGCGTGGTCCTCCTCCATCAGACATGTTGTTTCTTTGAGTTCACTCAGGTCCACGTGGTGTCGCAGAACCTGGAGGTTGACTGTGAAACTGAAGGGCGTGTCAATGATCGAGTATATTCTTGATCCATATGGGCAGGTGAGGACACAGGCGCTTTCAATTCAGAAGATACTCTGTCATGATAGGCGGCCTGAGCACAGGAGCGGACCCGGCCTCCAGGGCGGGTACAAGACGAAAGGGTCGTCGATGATCAGCGCCTACTCCTCTGGGGACTTCAGGTCCGGCTGGTTCTTCAAAAATAGATTCGCTTTTGTCAGCTGAGCCGTCAGAGGAAGTACCCCAAACTTGCAGTGTACCTGGATCTGACACTGCAATTCTCCTAAGATGGAGCCCCGAGGTACCGGCCCAATCATCCTCAGAAAGAGATGACTCTCTAGATGACAACGTCCTGCTTGCCTCTGAGAGGTTTGGAGGGCTGCAGAGTCACAGACGGACATCCCATCAGACATCGCACGAGGGAGCTGAGAACAGAGCAGGTCTCGCACGCAGCGCGGTGGCTTTCGCGGTCCTCTGGCGACCCCTGCTGGAAACTGCCGAGTCTGTGGAATCAGAAGAGTTAATGGCAGAATTGAAACTCTCCTGACTTTTGGTTGGAAACGGAATCTGTTGAGAGACGGGAAAGAGTTATTTTACGCCTACGCTTCTTATTGTGCCGAAGCTGAGGAAAAACATAACTTCTTGGCTCCAGATACTTCCAAAGGATGTCAGGGATAAGGAGGCAGAGAGTCTGTTACTATACTGCTTGGTCTCCTGAGACAATGTCAAACAAAAAAAAAAAAAAAATGAAGCCAGAGTTCGCACTGACTGGAACCGGAAGAGAACTTGGCAGGTGATAAACCCTCATTTTGGGCAGAGAAAAAACAGACTCGATACCAAAGTAATGCATCTTATTTTTTATTCAAGTTAGACTTTGGTTTAGATGCATACTTTTAGATACAAAGTTCTTTCTACGCTTTTGGAGGGAGCAGATGTGAGAGCAGCCGACTGGTCTCTCCAAGAGGAGCAGCGATGATCAGCGCGGCTATTATACGGCTGTTCCTCCCGGGCAGCAGCTATGTGTGGAGGAAGCGCTGCGAGTAGAGCACCACGCCGATGGACTGTTGAATCTCCAAAATCTCAGGTGGAGTAAGAAAGGTTCTGTGATGGATGAGCCTGTCCATGGAGCTCATAAAGAGCGCAATGATGTTCTCAAGTGCTATGAGCCGGTTGCCGACAGCGTAGACGCCATTCTACTGTGCGAAAGTGGCTCTGTCAACGCCGGGTGGGATGGTCCCTCCTCAGGGGGGGCTCTGTACCTGACCACGTGCGGGCCTAGTGCCAGTGGAGTTTCAGAGCTGCACCGGGAATAGTCCGGATTGAATTGGACTAGTAGTGGATGTTTACCCACCAGACGGCAGTCCACACCCATTTGGCATTATATCCTTTGAGTGTTGCAGTTGCTTTAGGATTTCGAATAGTGAACTGCATTTCGGGGGACAGAGGACTGCCTGCTAAGCTTGAAGTAGCCACACTTTGAGGGGACGCCCAAGGATCGGAGGTCCGCTCATAATTTTTGCTAGGAATATTACACCAGCCTTTCTACTTCACTGGAAGTGCCAGGGCACTCCGCAAAATGTGATTGTGAAATTACCGAGGCGTGAGTGAGTGACTCTGTAATTGTGAAATTGCAGCCGAAGCTGGCGCATCTGGCACAACAAGAGAAGAAGCTTGAGACCTGAAGACGAGCGGAGTGCCTTGTCTGGACCATGAAAACTTCAGGCAGGACTGAGGTCTCATCGCAGTCAGGGGAGAATGATTGCCGCGTGCCGTGACGCGCTGGTCTTTCATAGCTAGTGATGCCGACATCCTCCTATTCACGGGAGCAATGCCATTTAGCTTCAGTCGAGCACCGAGGCATGTCGGACTTCATGCGGTAAACTGCAGGGTCGCCGTCTCCCTGTAAATTCTTACCGGTCACATGCACACCCGGAGTCGGCGAATCTGGCACATCAAGCGATGAAGCTTGAGACTTGAAGAGGTGCGGAGGGGCTCATCTGGACCACGGAAACTTCTGGTAGGACTGAGGTCTCGTTGCAGTCACGGCAGAGACTTGTCGCATCAGCGCAGGAGCGGATTTAAAGGCAGGTGACTCAGCGCTTGTCATGCTCCGAGCGTGGACGTCGGAATCTTCGGCAGCAGCTTCTCCCCGGGCAGTCAGCTGACCGGAGGAAATTTCTGTTTGTGTGGAAAATTTGCTTTAAATAAAACAATTGCTTGAAGCATAGTATTTGCGTTTTTTTTTATTTTTATTTTTTTATTCGTATTGAATTCGCTCCTTCCAGCGCCTCGGCCTCGAGCGCTAATCCGGGCCTTGTCGCCTGGGGTCCTGTCCGCGAACCTGGTGACACTGCTCAATGATGGTCCGGACATTTGATTCGTTCTCCCAAGTGGGTTGAAGTGACACACCCTGTGATAGCCGAAGCGGAAAGGAAAACACACAGGAGGTATCAACACAGCAGGTTTTATTCACGGTTCCAACTTCCAACAAACCGGATGATGACACGGCAACATAACAAGAGCGCCCCCAAGTTGTGACCCCAAATAATCCCATGACACATCATAACACCTCTTCGCCAAACTGTTCACATCTTCCAACTTCACTCCCAAAACCCATGTCCCCAAAACCACCATAAACACTTGGGTAAGCCTAAAACTTAATAAAATAATAAAACAGTCATAAAATAGAATGCAACTTAAACGACTAACCCAAAACAAAACAAAAACATGCCTCTTTACGCTAAAGAATAAGAAAATTGCAAGCACCTTGGTCCAAAACTTTTATCTCCTATTCCACTTTTTGAACATTGTCATTCAGATACACTGGGGGATTCCTGTTCTTTTGTGGTCGTACTCTTCCTTGAGACGGTGAGCATACCAGATCACTGTCGGTCTGCTTTTTTTTTTTTTTTTTAGACTGACTTCTTCACTGTTCCCTTCACTTGTCTCAGTCTCCAGTGAGATCCCATCCCCAAGTGGATTCTCCACTTTGACATCCTCCACAGTGGGCGCGGAGGATGTCTGACCTGTTAAAATGGACAGTTTCCCACTGAAAACCTGGTCTACGAGTCTACGCAGTTTGCCCATTTCCCAGCACCATTGTGTAGGAGACTGGTCCTGTGCATTCCTGTATTAACCCTGGAACCCACTTAGACCCATAACCATAGTTTTTTGTGAACATCCGGTCACCTGTCTGAAAACTTCTGAACCGAGCATGTTGATCATGCTGAACTTTCTGGTTTGCCAGTTTCAGTTCCACTTTCGTCTTCAAATTTGGGTATATCAGATCCAACATGCACCTCAACTTCCTCCCCATCTGATAACTGAATAAAGCTCTACTCAGTTTGGTTTCCGGAGAATCACCGGATGTTTTTTTCATCAACTGTTTGAACGTTTGTATCGCTCTCTCTGCCATCCCATTAGAAGAAGGATGATACGGTGCTGATGTGACATGAGTGATCCCATTGCGTGCCAAAAGCTCTTTAGTGTGTTCGCTCACAAAACACTGGGCATTATCTGACACTATCATTTCTGGGATACCATGAGTGCTGAAACTGGCCCTCAAGCAGTTCACAGTAGCCACTGCAGATGCTGATGAAACAGGGTAGACCTCCAACCACTTTGAATGTGCATCAATCACCACCACTGCTTCAACATCAGACCACATCCTGTTTCCGGAATCACCACACAGCACCCCCACAGTACACACCCATCTTGTACATTCAGCTCCTGTTGCTTCATAGTGTATGGCCTGAAAGCAACATCGAGGTTACAGGGCCACCCTCTGAGTATGTATTCACGGACTGGTGCGAGTACGGGGTCTTCACTGGTCCACGATGGTTACGAAGCTCTTCCGAGTTGACCACTGAACTCTGATCCTGCTCTACCATCAATACCTGGTCTTCTGAGTCTGGATCCCCAGTTTTCTCTGGAAGTGGAAGTCTACTGAGAGCATCTGCGTTTGCATTGTCCTGTCCACGTCGGTACACCACGGCATATTCATTTGCTCTTAACAGAATAGCGCATCTCATGATCCTCTGAGAACTCATGTGTGGCACAGCTTTTCCTTCATGAAACAGACTGATTAAGGGCTTATGGTCTGTGTACAAATCACAAATTTACATCCACACAAATATTTGTGGAAGTACTGCACCCAAAAAATAACTGCTGATAACTCCCATCTTTATCCAACTGCGAATAGTTTTTTTGTGCTGCTGTGAGTGTGCGTGAGGCATATCCAATAGGCTTTTCTGCTCCCTTTTCCAGCCTATGTGCCAAGACTGCCCCCACCCCATAAGGTGAGGTATCACATGACAGTGCCAGTTCTTTTTGTTCATCATAATGAACCAACACTTAAACGCTTTGTTGTAACTTTTTTGCCTGCTTAAAAGCCTCTTCTTGCTCAACCTCCCACCTCCGTTTCTCATCTTTCCTCAGTAACTTGTGTAATGGAGAGAGCACAGTAGACAAGTTTGGCAAGAATTTGTTATAAAAGCTTAGCAGACCTAGAAAAGCTTTAACCCTCATATTATGCTTAGGGTCAATTTGACCGATATCCGTTTTTGTGTTGAAAAAAGTAGTGGTTATCCTGACTTTTTCTTCATGAAATCTTGTGACTTTTCCTCATCAAGGGTCATGAGAGAGAAGAAGGATACACCAAAATGTCAAAATTGTTTGATTTATGGCCCTGGAGATAATAAAACACCTCCCCTTCCGGAGGTAATAAAACCACCCCCTCCCCCTTTTTATATAAAAAAGAAATTCAAATAATAACCCCTCCCCTTTTTTATATAAAAAGAAATTAAAATAATAACCCCTCCCCTTTTTATATAAAAAGAAATTAAAATAATACCCCTCCCCCTTTTTTATATCAACAGGGAATTAAAATTATAACCCTCCCCCTTGTTTTATGACAGGAAGGGTAATAATTAACCCTATCATTCCTTGTTTTATAACAGGAAGGAAAATAACAAAGGGAGGGTTCTGACCGCTGAATAAACATCGACCTGTGTGTATATATATGTAACCTTCAGACCGTCGCAAGGAGCAAGGAACCGGCAAACACAACCAACTCGCAATGTCTATCCCTACAACGGCGCGTGGATCACCAGTGATCAGCGAGACAGCTGTGACTGTTATTGAGGACCCGTGGATGGGTGCTGGGGCTCCCCGTAAATCCGTAATGTACCTACGGCGTACGCAGGCGCCGCCCGGGGAATCTTTGCAGGATGAGTGGTCTCTAGAGCCTTACGGACGTTGAGGGAGATGGGGGTACGCGTTTAAGTATGAAACAGCTGAATTGTACATTTATCAACTGGTTGACAACGAAACCTTGAGTGCCTATACGGAGATGGCCGTGTTATCGTCTAACGACTGGGGTGTGCTGAGAGAGGTGAAGCCGGAAAATTTTCCAAGGGCTGAAGAAGAAGAAGAACAACAACAACGTCAGAAGGCTGGAGCTGTGTCTAACAAACCTGATCGAACGGAGAGGATGCCGTCCTTCGTGGCTATATGGCTGGCTAAAATCTCAGGATCAGGACGATGGTCCTTCAGAGCCCTCCATAAAGTATCAACAGGAGTCACGGGTGAAGAAGAAGAAGATTTCGTCCTGGAGTATTTTAATTCTGATTGCGGTGTATTTCGTACTCTGTTAACCATACCTTTGGATGCTTGGAGTGAAAAAATCCGCGAGATTTCTGCAAAAATCGACGGCCTCTTCTACCATAGCCGCTTATGGGTTGATACCCTTGTGTTGAAAAAAGCACTGACCTTTTAGTCCCGCCCTTTGGACCGCCTACTGGCTGGCGGTTGTTATAAAGAGGGTGTTTTCCAGAGCGACACCCTGCAGACGTATCCGGCGGAACAAACGCATCCAGGAAAACAATGAGGACCGAAGGTGTTCCGAGACGTATTGCCACTATCTTCCTCGGAGCTGCTACAGGCGGTGCTGGGTACGGAATGAACAACCCCTCGCCGACCCGTCTACTTCCTGTGGTAGAAGACGTTACAGGTGATGGTCATGAGTACGAGGGTTCTAACAACGGCATGGCGGACGGAGCCTGTCCTTCATTGACCATCAAAGACGACACAGACGACTCTGATGCAAGTGAAATGGAAGACGTGGACGATGAAGAGGAACCTGTAGGGAGAGCAACAACCTCCTGTCCCGAGAACAGAACTGTCTGCGTGCATCCGCCTGCTTCATCCTCAGCTTCTCAAGACCAAGAACCAGCAGCTAATGATGAAACGGATGGATGGATAAGCGGTTTCTTCCTGAAAGCTGTAAAGACAGTTGTATTTCATCTACTAGGTAAAATCATGCGCAGATATTGGAGGGAGATCTGCTACGGCTGCCAAGTAGACCATCCGAGCCAAGTACAACACAGCTGTCTTGAAGAGATGGAGGATGATTTCTACAGCCTTAACTTCTACCCGTTGATGAAGAGACTCTGTAACAACAACTTTCTGCCTGCTATACAACACTACTTGACCCTGAATGACGTACAACCGGAGAAAATGAGAACCAAGGCTACGGCTGAGACAGTCTTGCTCGAAATGAGGTCTCCAAAATCAAGCGTCTGGAACGAATACATCAAACACGAGCCAGAGGATCTTCTAATTGAACGTCTGGAATCAGCAAGTAGAATCTGGAATAGAACGCCGGTCCTGGGCAATGTCACAAACACGAGATACCCTCGTATGTGATATTTTTTATTTTTTATTTTTTGCTTTTACTGTCTTTGTATAACTTTACGATCGAATCCTGACATAACCTGTTTAATAAAAAAACATTAAGAAGCATATTCGGATCTCGGCTCATTCATTTCTCATTTAACATGTCGGTGAAACACATCATTAAAAGAGTTTATTACAATCCTCTTCACCCCGGGAGCTACGGAGGCGCGGATCGCCTTCGTCAAGGGGTGCAGGTTGAGACTGGAAAACCAGTCAGTTCTAAATCTATTAAAGATTTTTTATCAAAACAGGATGCTTACACCCTGCATAAACCGGCCAGAGTAAACTTTCCGAGAAACAGAGTATTTGTTCACAGGCCGCTTCAACAATTCCAGGCCGACCTATGCGACATGCAGGCGTTGGCTAGATATAACGACGATCAAAATTACTTGTTGACCGTTATAGATGTATTTTCAAAGAAGGCCTATGTACGCGTTTTAAAAAGAAAGACTGCGATTGAGACAATGAAGGCGTTTGAATCAGTGCTGGATGAGAGCGGGACGCCTGCAAAGCTACAGACGGATGATGGGAAAGCATTTTTTAGCAAGAGTTTCCGGGCTTTGATGGAAAGGAAGAGAATTATTCATTTTTCAACAGCGAGTGACTTTAAGGCCTCTGTGGTTGAGAGATTTAACCGCACTCTTAAAAATCGGATGTGGAGATATTTTACAGCTAAAAACACTCTACGTTACATCGAAGTTTTACAGGATCTAGTAAAGAGTTATAATCACAGCTATCACAGTAGTATAAAAATGACACCGATGGAAGTAACTAAAGAAAATACTCTGCAAGTGTTTGACAATCTTTACATTAGACCGTCGAAAGGTCGACAGAAGCCGAAATTTAAGGAGGGCGATCATGTTAGGATATCAAAACTACGAGGTATATTTGACAAAAAGTATGAGCAGAGTTTTACAGACGAGATATTTATGATAACTGAATGTATTCACCGCAACCCGTCTGTGTATAAACTGAAAGATTTCGACGGCGAACCCATCCAGGGGTCATTTTATGATCAAGAATTACAAAAAGTACAACTCGATAAGGATAAAGTATTTCACGTAGAAAAGATTCTCAAGGAACGCTGCGTTAAAGGAGAGAGACAGGTCTTTGTCCAGTGGAAGAACTGGCCTGAAAAATTCAACAGTTGGGTAAAAGCTTCAGATATAAAAAATATATAAGACGATCCTTCTTTACACCAGACGTCATATCATCATGTACAACTCAAAGAACACTGGCTTCTATGTGACTTTACCATCAAACGCCAGTGCAAAAGTTTTTAAAGACAACTCGATCGGTACTTTCCGCGTTGATTTAGCACAACATATTGATTTAAACGGGAAATGGGAGGTGGCTTTGACGGAGATTACATACCCTCACACATGGCATAATATTCCGGAGGATGCGGCGTTATTTTACTGGAAACCGAACCCTAGAGGACCTGATTCCAACACAAACACGGCTCCCCCAAGAGGATCAGATTCAGATGCTAACACGTCGAGGCGGCATAAAGATGAATTTCATAGAGCCATGGCGAGACTTCGGGCTCCGGATACTGACGCCAGCGCCTCACCTCAGAGGAAAAAAGACGAATCACGAGGGGTTGATCGACATTTCAAAACTGCAGGAACAGATATTTCTAAACTGAAGTTCAAGGGTGGATATTACAGCTCTATTAATCAGATTACAACCGAGTTGGAGCAAACCTTTAAAAAAACCAATAACAATATACGCTTCCTGTTTGACGGTGCACGGCAAAAAATTGATCTTCAAGGAGACGGTCAGAACTTAGTGCTTTTTAACTCGCCTTTAGCTTACATGTTAGGTGTAGAGCCTGGTCATTGGATCAATTTTTGCGAGTTCAGAGCGCCCCATCCAGTTGATTTAAAAGCGGGGTTTTACCATCTTTACTGTTACAGCGACGTTGTAAGACCGCAGCTTGTAGGGGATGCATATGCACCGCTTTTAAGAACGGTGGAAATCAAGGGTAGTTACTCAGATATAATCACACAACATTTTAACCCTGCTACTATTTACCGGTTGCCAAGAACCATATTGAAAATATTCAGGTACAAATTAAATCAGATCTTAACAAACCAGTCAATTTTACCTTTGGAAAAGTGGTGGTGACTCTACACTTTAGACCTGTTACTTGAGAGGATATTATATAACCCTCGTATCGTCGTCTGGAAATCCATTCATCATCACAACGCCGGAGAGAGATAACCCCCTGTGTAGACCCGTCATAAACAAACACAATGGTATATGCAGGCTTAAGAGACGACCCGCACAGATTTGTACAATATTATGAAAAACAGGTGGGCGGAGATCTACCCGGGTTCTACGGTGCCCCGGTTATGTACGGACGAGGCATCGGTTCCCTCTTCTCAAAAATGTTTCGGTTTGTATCACCTCTGTTGAAAAGAGGTATTGCCATAGCGAAACCCCATCTCAAATAAGCGGTGGGTAACATAGCCTCGGATATGTTCACCCGTACCGTGAGAGGAATGAGCGATCAACAGAGACAGGAAGGGTCAGGCGGTATAGCCGTCTTATCACGAAGGACAAAGAGACGCCCTCCAGGTCACAGAGCTCTAATAAACGTACAAACAAAAAAAGAAAGAAGCCAGTTGACAGAAGCAAACGGGCCAAGAGGAAGTCCAGAGGGAGCTCCGATATATTTTAAAAAACCTTATATACAGTAACATGGCGCTCCTACACCAGAAATCTGTTGAATGCACATTAGCAGAACTGGATTTATTCACGGCGCCGGTGACGCAGCTTTCCATCGAGGACAAAATTTACACTGAAATTGCTCCAGTAGCCGCTATCCGCGAAGGAGGACCGATTGAGTTTTTTATACCGGGAGACAGCGAAAAGTATCTAGACCTAAACGACACCCTTCTACACGTGCGTGCAAGAATTACTAACGCCGATGGCACACCGCTGGCTAACGACGCAGCAGTCGGTCTCATCAATTATCCTCTAAACACAATCTTTGATCAGTGCGATGTGGTTCTGGGGGATCGGATGATTTCGCAGTCCAGTTCCACTCACCCGTACAGAGCTATGATTGAAACACTTCTCAACTTTTCCGGCGACACTCTTAAAACACAGTTTAGCGCCGGTCTTTTTTACCCGGGTCAGTTGACTCGATCGTCACTGTAAACGGACCCAACGCAGGCCTTAATAAAGGGGCAGAGTTCACGAGCAGATCCAGAGAAGTACACCTTCTTGGTCCTCTCCACAGCGACATATTTTTCTGCGAGAGACTGTTATTAAACTCGGTCGATTTAAGAATTAAACTCACCAGGGCGAACGATGCCTTCTGCCTGACCGGACCCCGCGACTCCACCTTTCGTCTGAAAATCCTCGGCGCCTCTCTGTTTGTGAAGAAAGTCACTGTTTCGCCAGCTGTGAGAATAGGTCATGCAGCGGGTTTGTTAAAAGGAAATGCTCTCTACCCACTCTCACGAGTCAACGTAAAAACATACTCCATTCCTGAAAACTCAAGAATATGTACCCAGGAGAATTTATTTCTGGGTTCAATACCTAAATACGTGGTTTTAGGGATGGTGCATCATGAGGCATTTACCGGTAGGAGAGATCTCTCCCCGTTCAATTTTCATCATTACAACACCGAATATCTCGCCCTCTGTCAGGACGGCCGACAGATCCCCGCTAAAGCTTTTCAACCTCAGTTTAATAACAGTATGGCGGTCAGAGAGTTTTATAACATGATTCTAGCTACAGGAAGACATTTGAAGGATCTACCGCTAAGCATTGACCGCGAAGGTTTTAAGGCGGTTATTCATTGTTTGCGCTTAATCTCAATCCAGCCGACGACAACGACGCTCTCTCCCCTGTCTCAAAAGGGAATTTAAGACTGGAGATGAGATTCAGAGTACCCTTACCGAACACCGTAACACTGATTGTGTACGCTTGTTACGATTCCATTCTGGAGATTGATGCAAAAAGACAAGTGCTGGTGGACTATTATTAAAAAAAGTTATGGATAGTCTCCAGTTACAGAGGCTGCTGAGAGGTCTCTTGGGCGACACATTTTACGGTGTATGGCCGCCGGATGAGTTGCCTCAATTCACTCAACCCCTCAGACCGCCTGCATATTTCGTCGTCAACACACATCCGGCACATAAACCAGGAGAGCACTGGTTGGCTTTAACTCTCAAAGAAGACGGTAGAACAACTTTCTTTGACTCATTTGGAATGGGGCCGTACTTTTCACATTACCCTGAAAATATTTTAAAGTTTCTCAAGAAACATTCAAGCGACATCAAGTACAACAATGGCCAACTACAGCACGCTCTATCGTTTGTATGTGGTCATCATTGCGCCTTCTACCTCTGTCATCGTGCTAGAGGGCTGTCTATGGAAGAAGTATTAAGTCTATACAGCGACGATACCTTAAAAAACGACCTCATGGTATACAACTTTGTGAATGGACATCAAAAATGTCTAAAAAGATGTGCACACTGTCCGTGGAAACAACAAAACGGTTCTCTTCTGTATTTTAAAGACTATTGTAACGTGTGACTAATCTTATTTTGTTTGTACGTGTGTTTAAAAGAAAAATCTGTAATCACATAATAATTCAATAAAACATTTTATTGATGAAATGACAATAACCGTGTACAAGACAATTATTCAGGAAACCCATCAAGGTGTTAGAGACAATTTCTTCCCTTTGGTCACTACACGCGTCAAGCGTCGTCGAGGTGTCGCTTTAGGATCCTTTGGGTCGGGAGACCAGCTCTCAGCTATACTTTTCTTTCGCGAGATAGAATTCGATTTAAGTCTCTGATATTGAGCCCTCGCTTCAGGGTTGGACAGCAGTGTGAGAGGGATGTTTAGCTTTAATAATGTGACGAGAAACTCGGACCAGCCCTCAGGTAATGAAGAACTTGTTTTCTTATACGGTAGGGAAAGGTACTTGAATAAATCAATCACATGAGAGCCTTTTACAGCATTTCCTTCATACATAAATTCGCCATTCATATTCCAACCATCACCGTTTTTGGATATCCTCTGGATAATGTATTCAGCATTTCTTCGAGCTTTTGCCGGAAGGCTATTTAGAATATCCTTACCCAAGTCATCTGTTACAGAGGGTGTTTTTAGAACACTTTCGACACGACTGTCAGAGTCGTGTGGATGATCGCTGACTCCGTCTCGTTGTAAAGTCTGAGTTACTCTCCTTTGGTCTCTCTGATCCTGTTTTGCAAAGGTTAAATATCTTTGCAATAGAGCATCGTACTTTTTAATCTTCTCATACGGGTTTAACTGAGAATCATTTAGAATGGACCTCATCTTGTCATTTAATTCATCTTCGGCAGTTTCACGGATGTCGGAGGTTGGACGTGATAACTGGTTAATTTGCTGAGGAGAGACGAGATACATTTTCTGGACAGTCTTCATGGTGTTTTACTTCTTTACAAGTCCTCCTATTAGATTTCCAATGATTGGAACGGCAGCCGCTAGCAATGGCAAAATGAATCCTCCCGATTGCTTTTTAAGAATCCTTCGTTTACGCTTCACGCATGCCTTTTTATTAGCCAAGAGTCTGATGTTTTTCTTCTGTTTTTTCAGTTTTTTGAACTGAGCCTGTGACAATGGTACATTCCCCTTCAAAACATTCAGGGCGATCTCACCGAGAGCTTGAATAAAGTCCCGAGAACTACGCATCAAAATGTCTTTACGTTTCTTTGACGGAGCATGGTATAGTTCCTTAAGTAAACCCGTGTTTCTTTTTGTACGCGCTGACATAACTTAAGCAGACGTTTTTGGTATGTACACCGTGTGACGTTGATGAGGAAGTATCCCGGTCCTTAGTCTGTAGCGTTCTGGACATGAGGGTGTTAGATCAACAATTAAGTACCCGTGTGCGTCAGCTGTAGCATCTTCAAAGCTTTCTAGAAAGAAAGCTCTCTGAGACGGGTAAACCTGTTGAGCAAGAACTTTTACCTGCATTTTATCGCGAGGATTCTTAAACAGTACAAAGTAATTGCTATTCAGACTAATACTGCGACTATATTTACCACGATGAAATGAGTTTTGCGTCAGCATTATAACACTCATATTTTTATGATGTCTGTACTGTGTAAAAATGCGAACAACCTCAGGGTTTTCAGAAGCTTCAAAAATCAACAAAAAACATCGTCAAGAATAATCAAATGTTTTCTATCAGAAGGAAATACATCTTCATTTTCAAAAGATTCAGGTAAACCTTCAATGAATTTGATATTTTTATTCATCTTTTGCAATTCACTGTACATCGGTTGAAAAGAAGTATAAATCCATACAATATTTACATTGGCATCATCCATAACATGTTCACAATTTTCAAGTATACATTTTACAAAATGGGTCTTTCCTGACCCTGATGGTCCCACCACTAGACATGAAAATGGTGTTTTCAAACGAGGATCGAAATGAATTTCTTCCATAATGACCCCTCATCCACTCAAAACTCAGAACCCAAAAGGTTTGGTTGTGCGTCTGAAAACAATCGCCTCTTAGTGTACACGACCCAGAGTTTTTTTAGTAACTGATCTGTTTTTTAAAGTGATGTTCTTTTTATCCCTGACAATGCTGTGTTGACGGGTCTCAGGCAGCCCATCAGGTGAATTATGTCAAAACAAGTCATCCAATGTCACAATGACTGTTAGATCGTGGATGAAAATTTGAGGCCATCCTGAAAGATGGGTCATTGTTCAAGTTTTTTGATCCTCAGATTATCAATTAATGCGTTTATATTCTTCTGCGAGACGTACAGTCACTCTCTCCTCACTGGCATCAACAAGAAATATCTGTTAGGTCTCAATCATTGGTTCTCTGAATGAGCACCATTGAACATGTGTAACTTGTTGAATCACCCACGTTCTGTCTAAACTGAGGATACCACGTATTGTTGTACTTGTTCTTTACAAACAATACAATACAAAGGACCTGCCATGATGTATGGTTTAGAGACTGCTACACAGGCAGACAAGCAGAGTCACATATGTCTGAATTGATGGCCAGGTTTTCATAGGAGGAGGGTGCATCTCAGATCAAGATGGAGGTCGCCAATTTGTGATGGCTATTAGTGAGGAAAGGGTAAAATGAAGTCATACATCGAAGATTTTACAAGCTACTCACAAACATTCAACATAAATATTTGCCTGCATTCAACTTTTAATTTTCAACTTTTATCATCATCATCATTATCTTTTGCAGGAGATAACTATTGCATCATTTATGTTTAAACCACATCATAGTGAGAATATATTACAACAGCATTACATTTAACTCTTTCAAAATTTCAGATTTTGTTCAAGGATATTGTAGGTATCCGTTTGCTTTTGGAATTAATTGAGATTCCTTGCAGAAGTATCCTTTTGACGCAAACGTTGACAGTAACGTTTGAAAATTTCAACGTGGTCCCAGAAATTGCAGCACTTTCAAGAGTTTCTCCCCAACCAACAGAAACAATACATACATAATTACAAAATAAAACCCAAAAAGTACTGTAGTAACATGCAAACATGAATGTCAGTCTACGCTTTGACTCCAAAGGTCCAGTGGAAAAGCTTCATAGAACTTCATATCCAATATGTGTTCCTTCCTTCCGTTTAAAGTTCTCGTATGAGATGTTTATGAGATGTTCATCAATTCCGCATTTACCTACGTATGCGTAGATCCAACAAGTCCAACATTTCCCCGCTGCGGGACAAACAAGGGGCACTCTGTGCTCAAGATTCAAGATTGTATTCATCACCGTGGTCACCCTCGACATTTTGGGCGGCTCGCGACATTTACGCTAAATGATAGCAACCGATTTAAGGGAGAATGACACACACAATTACTGTAATTGTTCAAGAAAAAAAAGACAAATTTTAATCTCATTCTATCACTTTCCCCCTCTTATGGGCAGAACAGCGAATTTTGCCACCGTTTTTAAAAAGTGCATCGAGGCTGATTTTAGGGGCGAGAAACTAGTCATTGGCTGTATATGTTGAACGAAGACCTGAGTATGATCCGGGACATCTTCCCATAGGATTGGATATTGGATCACCAAGCGTTGTCATGTTCACAAACATGCTTTCATGTGTTTGCAGACATTCACTCAGTTAAAAATTTAATTTGAGTGAAAAATGAGATATAATCACACTGTTGCTTTCAAAAATCTTTGTTAGTTTTGTTATATTGTTTTTCTTGTTGTTGTTGTTGTTTTTCTCAGATGTTCTTTCTATGGAGTTTCTATTCTCTCCCTTCTCAATGAACAGAGTTGTTCTTTGAAGTATATTCTCGTATTTATTTGTTCTAATATTTTCTGTGTGCATATTCCGTCTTATGCAGTTACACTTTAAAACTTAACTGACTGATGGATGGATAGGTAGATGCAAGTTCATAAAAAGGAATAAAAGCCTTCTGCAGGATTCAGCGCCTCATTGAGAGACTACTAACGTAAAAAAAAAAAAAAAAAATGCTTCCACGCAATTCGTACACCTTGTGAATGTAAACAAATAAAAGATAATATACTCTTTAGCTTGAAGATATGTAAAGAAAATGTAGGTCTAGGACGATTAAAAATGAAAAAACTGAAAGTATGTCAGAAACTACAATGTCAACCCTGTGATTTGTTGTTTGTCAGTTAGAATTGACAGTGAGTAGTAAAAAGCTTTACTTGTAAAAAAAAAAAAAAATTATATTTCATACTATTTCATGCAAAAGTGGGGTTGTGACCGGTAGCGAAAAATAAAAAGTTCTTGACATCTCAAAAGTTATACGTCTTTTATTTTTTTTCAAATTTGAAAAATGGCTGAACAAATGAAAAAAGTTTGTCAAAATTATATAAAACTATATCTAGTTTCTAATAACATTTCTAATAATATTCATTTATTTACCATATCGTAGATGGTTGTACAAAAATGTCAGGCTTTAGTTCAGGATTACTAGTACAATTTGTGTAAGCAGACAGTGTCAGGTGAATGAAAAGATTAAGAAGATTGGGAACATGCTGCTCGCACATGCTAAAATGGCTTGTTGTCTTATAGTGAGAATGGAAAGTCTTAAATTTGATGCACGAGTGTGTGTGTGTGTGTGTGTGTGAGTGAGTGCTGAAAGAAAACTGCTGAAAGAAATTTGTTGTTTTTACAAACAATTCAATTTCTTGTACTGACAATTAGGAGTTTTTAACAGTGAAACAGATATTTGAGAATCTAATGGATGGAGAAAAGTTTGAATTAGAAGGAAAAATGTACTTTTAGATTTTATAGCATGAACAGCTTGCCTACCAAAACTATTCTTTTATGGTAACTTGCGAACACAGACAAAACAGACAAGACAAAAACAGGTTCACGAACCTACAATGTCAACCAGTTTAATGATTGCCAGTTGTTTGTTTTTAAAAACACTGAAAAAGTTTTAAAATTTGAGACACAGTTGATAAATAAAAACTTAGAATACACCTGTAACTTGTGAAGAAATATGAAAATACAATATCTGAATTTGTTCACAAGCTTTACTTCAGCATTAAAATTTTGTGAAAATGAACAATAGAAACACAGTTTTTTTAAAATGGAAAGATTTAATTTCAACACATTTCGATTTCGACTCGGGTTACTTTTTTTTTTATAATTCTCAATTCGTACATTCATAGTTTCACCTCAGCTAGAAGCAGGTTAGTCTCTGGATCTGATCTAAATACCACATATGATGCTGGAGTAATTGCGTAATGCATGTATAACTGGTTGATTAATCCTGATAATACCTAACAACTGTGATATTTATTTTTATCCTTTGGTGCAACTTTTAAAGAGTTAAAACATTCAATTATTTCTACACTAGTTGCCTGGTTTTGAATAGTCACAAGTTACTTTTTAAAAAATGCTAAACACAAAATGCACACTACAAAACGAACATGTTGCACCGTACTGCTCCCGCATTTGACTGTTTTCACCTGAAAATACAGAATAAAGACACATTTAAATCAGTGAAAAGCACGGCTTGTAATATACACATTTAAGCCACTGGTAAGGCAAAAAATAAGTAAAATAAAATAAAATAAAATAAAATTAAGGGTTGACATACTTTGGATATTTCTACACTACTTGTCTGACTAGGGATAGCATCAAGTATAAATGAATGTTCATTCAATGAATGTTCAGTCCCTCCTACATTGTGTTACATGACAAGTTATAGGACGTTTGTATCGCTATTATATCACTGTAGTGATTCCTTCTCCAGAGATTCAAGCATGGACCTGGTGGACTTTTCTGGAATGTGTAACTTCAACTCGGAGACATCTCCTTGGGTGCCCACCATGCCTGTTGCAGCTCAGAGGTTTCTGAACCCTCCGATAAGGACCATAAATCATTGGAATGGTCAAAGGGGGGAGAGACTAGAGCAACAGTCCAGGATGCTGTGCCGTAAGAGAAAAAAAAACCTGACCAACTCATGAACCCTGTTTGGTGGGGGACACACACAGCTCCTCCTTCTCCAGGTTCCAGATGAACAAAGACAGACTTGTATGTGAATGTGTCTTAATGTGTATTTCTTAAAAAGGACTTTGTTTCCCATAATAACCCATGATTTCCACAGGATGTTCAAGCAAACCAGATGCCCTGAACATGTGATGGTAAACTTGACATGAATGGTCGATTGTTATATTGATCATTATAGAGGAGAATGTGCTAGAATGGTCATGTTTGGTGTCGTCTGAATGCTTAAATTGAGATGGGAAAGTTTTGACAGATTGCGAGCAACTTTACAACTCAGGTAATGTTTTATTGTCAAATAAAACTCTGGTACCGGGGGGGGGTCAAAATCTCCCATCTCAAGACTGGAATTTACGACCCCGTTGGAGGAGGAGGAGGAAGGCCAGGCTTGGAAACCCTCGTCCAATCAGCAATAGGTGATGGAACTCCTTCAACCAATCAAAACTGGACAAGGAGACTCTTCATGAGAGTTCAAAAGACCCAGTCTACAGAGGTTCTGCCCTCTGTGCGCTCTGTTCCCCTCTGTTCAGCCCTCTGTGACCCTCTGTTCAGCCCTCTGTTCCCCTCTCTGCTCTGTTCCCCTCTGTCCCTCTGTTGCCCTCGGTTGCCCTCTTTCCCCTCCTTCTGCCGCTTCCTCTGGATACTTCACCTCTTACAACCAACTACAACCAACTTCCTCGACGGTTCCTGCTCAAGTTTCCTGCAAAGACTCTTGCTTCTCCTCCACCCTTGAAGCCGTGCCAGCGTTCCACTCGCTGCCCATCCAAGTGTGAGAGTGATTGAGGAACTTTTTCAAAGTTGCACATCACCCTCGTCCTCCAGCGGTCTGCCAAGCCAGAGCTTCCTTCAGGAACGGCCCAGTCACACCATGTGATCACAGCCGGCGGCCGTGACGAGCACGCGAGTCCAACTTCCAACAACCTTCCGCTGCCTGGAGTGTGTCATTAAGGCGACCACTCTAGAAGATTGTTCAGACCGGTGAATCACCTGGCACGAGAGAAAGATACGTCTTCGGTCCTACGCCGCTCTCTGCCAGCTACGATCACCCCGTCTGCGACGAAAGATCCACGGCGGTCCGGAAGACGATCCGAGAGTGCCATCGACGCCTGAAGCTGCGTGTCCTCATCACCTCCAAGCCACCACGCTGAGAACCAGGACGCCTCCTTCCAAAGCCGCCTGCCTCCTCCCTCACCTCCTGACCGACCTTCTGCATCTACTCATCACCCTCTCATCCATCCCTCCATCCCATTCATCCCTCCACTCATCGCCAAAGTAAGCCGCTGCTTGTCATCTCTGCACAGAGTGGTGTGTTGGGGTTTAGTAATGTTATTACTTGCCTGAGGTTGACAGTTAGACTAGAACGTCTGAACTTTCCCATCAGTTACACACGTGTCTGATACGGTATTGACATTGATTCATAACTGGTTTACGCTTCCATCGCGATATTGTCGGGATCATCTCATTCTCCTTTGCATCTTTCCTGTTTCTTTCTGTTCTTTTATTCCTAAATAAATCTATAAAATTACGTTGGTCTTGATCACATTACTTTGGAGTGTATTATAATCAATCTAAGAGCCTCTGATCAGTAAAGGACATTACATCACGAGTAGTGACTTCAGATAAATAGATTGATTACGCTAATAGTTAATTAAGTTACCACGGTTAATTAATCAATTAAGTGTTAATCAAGAGAGCTAAATAGTCTCCTGGAAACTATATTTCAGGTGGTGCCCCAAACTTTCGAGGAGATATTATTTTTCATAATATCCACGTCACAGACGCAGGCGTCCGTGACCAGACAATCCGTCACTTTCACTACAGACTTATTGGTGCCCCGTGTGAGGCTGATTAATTGCTAAATTTTGATTGTAAACCATTCCATAAAGGTAGAGTGTTCCCCCCCCTTGCTTCACCCCGTTTCTTCCCTCTCACTCTCTTCAAAGCGTGTGCCCAGCCTGCGCTGAGACATTATTAAGAAAAATAAATAAATAAAAATAAGAACAAAATTAATAACGCGTTTAAACCACTTTGTCTGTGCTTCAAAAGCACTGAAATTACTTTGATGGTACCTACTGCCTCGAAAAAAAAAAAAAAAAAAAGACTACAAGTCTTATCGAGAGAATATACATGTGTTTGCTCTAGTGACAAACGCTGAGCATTAATTCATCAGGCCTGCGGACGGAATTCACGACCGAGTTACGAGCGTCTAACCAACAGTGAACCTTCACGTCCAACTCCAACTTTAATAATTGGCGTAGCTAACCAGTTATTAAAACGTTGTTCCAACACGACGGGAGTCTTACATTTGCCCGGCGCACGAGTTTCTGCCTACGGGAACAATAGTGATCAATTGACGTGAGCTTGTGTTGGGTGTGGTGAGCGTAATTGACCTATTCTTGTATTGCTGTGCATAGAGCAGAGATTTTGATCTCATAAGACTTTCGCGCATGCGTGGTCGCAGCTTCTTTTTCCCAGTGGAAGAAGCGCGCTCCTCTGGAGTCATTCCACATCACTGGAGGGCGGACAGAAAGTCCCGCCTCATTCACTTATTTATTGCTGTGTGTAGAGCAGAGATTTTGATCTCATAAGACTTTCGCGCATGCGTGGTCGCAGCTTCTTCTTCCCAGTGAAAGAAGCGCACGTCTCTGTAGTAATTGTACCCCACTGGAGGGCGGACAGGAAGTCCCGCCTCATTAAAGGAAGTGACGTCAGCGTAGCAACTGTTGCTAGGCTAGCCGGCTAACAGCTAGCCTGCCATTGACAATAGGTTTAACACTGTTGAAGGCTATTTGTTGTTGCTAATGCTAAGGCGTGTGATGCTCACTTCTACTGATAGCCTAACTGCGGTGAAAGCTATTGTTTAGTTACCATGTCAGATGCTAAGGTACTGAGGTTGGATAACTTTAGTCTTTGGCTTATTTTGTTACAGTGCCAACTTGTTTAAGTTGACAGTTGGGGCCTCCGTGCCTTGTTTGTGCTGTGCTACTTGCGAGGCCACCACTAGCGGTGTTACAGTCTGCAGCTGCAATAGCTGGTAATGCTAATCTGCCACGATTAGCTTGTGTTGTTTGTTTTGCTTTGCACACAAATTAGCTGTTTGCTTTCTGCCATCCTGCAAATTGCTGATGCTTGTGGTGCTGCCTGTCCATTGTGCAGTGTGTTTTAAAAAAAAAAAGCTTTGTCTATTTTTTTTTTTTTTTCAGTGTTTGCAGATTCTTGCTCCACAGTCTTTCTCTACCTGTCCAGCTTACACGCTTCACCTGTTGTCACCAACCCAAAGTCAAACTACAGTTTGGATTTAAAATTACAAACCTAGTAATTCCAACCTCACTTGTGTATAAAAATAATTTTAATTAAGAATTAAGATTACAAATTTATACACAGATACACTTGAATATTTTTATTGAATAGCTGTCTCACTACTCAATTAGAAACATCGACAATAGAAACAAACCTTGCCTTTTTAATTAATAATTACTTATTAATTAAATAATTCAACCAGTCCATAAATAGCCCACACAATTAAATCTTGCATCCAAGTTGACAAACCAACTATTGAATTTGAAAAAAAAACAAGAAAAAAACTTGTTACTCACTTAAATAACTTAAAGAGTTATTAGTAGAAACAATTAAACAATTTGAGATTTGATTCAAACAAATTTTAAATTAACATTGAAATTTTAGAAATCAAATCCGCTAAAAGTAACGCACCTAAAGTGATCCCCTGGTTATCTCAACAACCTGAGTAATAACAATAGCAATTACTTAAACCGTTACTTTTAACATCCCAATAATTTAAGTTGGTTTTCAATAACTTAAGAACAATTCGCTGATAAGTTTTCCTTTAACATTTTAACTAGCTTACAAGCGTAAATTAAGGAATTCAGCAATAAAACAAAACAAACGATTAAATGGCTGAAAGCAGAGAATCCCCGGTCGACTACGAAAACCTGGATTCGTTAGAGCACCTGCTCGCCACAATCACTGATAAGATGTGCCCAGGTTATAGCACAACCCTGGCAGCAGATCAACCTGACGCTATCAATGATAATATCGCTCAGCTCATGAGCCAATTGGAGTCCACGGACCCCAAAGATAAATCCCTGGTTAAAGCCCTAAGTTGCATGACCCTGAACTTGGTGGCACAATTAAAAATTAAAGACAAAGAAATTGAAAACAGGGAACGACAATGGGAGCGTGGACAACAGGACCTAGCCCTGCTGAGACAAAGGGAGTCCCTCTTAACAGAGAGACTCGACATGGTTGAATCTCAGTCAAACACCACAGAACTTAGTAAGCTGAAACAAGACAACCTAGAGCTTACTCAAGAGGTGTCTCAACTGAGACAAGATCTAACTGACCATGAGGCCGTCAGAGATCAACAAACGCAAGACCTCCTAGATGCCCTGGCTGAGTCACTGACCTCTCAGAATGAACTCAAGCGGGTGGAGGCAAGATTATCCTTTTGTCAGAAAGAACTGTCTGATGCACTTGCAGAAGTGGAGACCTTGTCAGAAGCATTAAGGAAACAAGCACCTCGACAAACAGAGCTCTACCTTCGACTTCTGGACGAACATGATAAAACCAGGCAGTTGTTACAACAAGCCAATGAAAAGGTCCAGTCCCTCCAAAGTCAGGTTGACTCAATTACGGCGGAAAAGGAGGAAGAAGTAGAAAAGGACTACCACCTCCTCCGCCACGTAAAGTCCTTAGAGGACCATGTAAGTCAGCTCCAAGAAGACCTTAGCAGGACAAAGAATGAGCTGCAAAACACAGTAGAGCAAACCCAAAGAGCTAGAGACGCAGCCCACAAGCCCCCATCTAAGCCAGGGTCTCTGCTCAGAGATTCCAAGGAACAACCAATCACCTTTAAATCTCTCAATCCCTTCTCTCAGTGGACCGCTCACCCAGAAGGCAGCAGATCACAACCAAACTATGACTCTGCTTCCCTTCACTGGCCTAATAACCCTCCTCACCAGGGAGGTTATGCAGCCGCAGCCCCACCCGACAGAGCCCCAACACAGGGCCTGACCACAAATGTACTAAACAAACTGGCTCGCAACATACCTCGGTTTGAGCCCAAACCTGGAGGTAATACAGAGACCAGGTCATATCTGAGGGACATCGAATACCACCTTCAGCGGTTCCCAGAGGCAACCACCCCAGACAAAATCTACCTCCTCAAAATCACATCCAGCAGGGAGGTAGGCAACTTCATTGACAGGCAGCCACCAGCTGTCCAAAATGATTTTGACACCTTCACCAAAATGATGCTGAGGGAATACTCCAGCCCCGAACCCTCACTAGGTCTGTTGTCAGCTATCGCTGTCAAACAAGGGAGAAATGAGCCAGCTCAATACTATCACCGACTCCGACAAGCATTCTTCGGTGACAAAAATGAGCAAAATATGGAAGAAGACCTCAACTTCAAAGCCCTTTTCTACCGAAATCTTCATCCTGGCACAAGCCACCACCTTGGAGTGACAGCCTGCCCCCGCACTATGAATAGCTTTCAGTTGCGTGACCTAGCAGATAAAGGCTTCGCAAAACAGATGCTGGGCAACTGGAAAAATGGTGAACCACCTTACTCACTGCTGCCACTGGGTGTCCAAAGTTCCCACATGGAACTTGAAGGGGATGCACCAGTATCCCCGCCAGAAGTAAAACCTTTGTCACAGACACACCGACAACCAGAGCGCAAAGCGAGTCCTCGTCAGGCCCGTAAGGCATTCTTCTCACAGAAGGCATGGTCAGATGACTCCACAGCGCCACCGCAGTCCGTGGTCAACCAGACGGGTTTCCACAAACCCCCACACCCTGGAAACGTTTCGCGTCGTCACGCTAACCATGGAGATGGCCACGTAAAACCCGTCCCCTCCACTCAAGCAGATTCCCAGGCTAACCGTCGTCGTAAGAAAAGTGACAATCAGAAAAATCCCAGTCCTGAGGAGGAACAGATGTACAAGCTGTTCGCCCAGTGGTACAAGGAACAAAATCCAAAGAAGCCTCCCTCCAGACTAGGCCTGGAGGCAACTGAGAGTCAAGCCACACCACCGGCAGACAAGAACCTAACCTCAAACCCACCAAACCCAGCAGTCCTAGTCGTCAACTATGATCAGGACTCGCCACCCTTGGGTGAAAACTCATGGGTCAAACACCCAGCTCAACCCACACAACAGCTTTTGGGTGAGTTGACAGAAAGGGGGGTGGCTCGCAAGTTTTACCTTGCCACGACTCTCGAAGATCTGCTTCACTATGAAGCCCTCGTTGACACGGCAGCAGACATCACTACCATGTCGACACAGGTGTTTGACCAATTACAGCGAGCTGCCCACGCCCAAGATAAAACTCTCAAATTACAGAAATGTAAATTAGATGTCTGGGCATTCTCCACCGTTGGCACACAGTTGAACCCCTTAACGCTAATACACTGGACCATTGGACCCATGACTGTAGTCCACCCGGTCTATGTGTCACCACATAACAACATCCCTCTGCTTATCGGCAAAGATTTACTCAACAGGTTTGATCCGATTATAGATTTCCAACGTCTTAAAATCTGGGCCCAAGTTCGTCAACCTCTGCCGCTAGAGCATGACTCACACCCTTCTTACTATACAGTAGCAAATGGGGGTGACTCGGCGAGACACGACCCGTGCAGCAACCCACGAACACCCTCAAACTCAAATGTTGACACCGTTCTCTACCACCTTCCAGGCCAGAAACGCAACTGTTTCCTCATGGCCAAACACAAGCCAGTGAAACACAAAGACTTGTTCACTGTCTGTGATCACCCAGTCAGCACCCATGACATGCGAGTGCATTGGAAGAATGTACGGGGTCAATCACACATTCCCAGCCGAGACAGAGAGTATAATGACCTCACAGATACTTTGGCCAAAGAAGGTGCTCCCCACGGGAAGCCATGGAGCGTTCGACCTGCTCGGATCCACACAGAGCAGCCGTGTTGGCCGCAACTCGCCAACAATCCAGAAGTACTCCCACACAATGTAACACATCTTTACATTTGGCATGCGACCAGGTTTTTCAAAACTCAGATCTGGTAAATCGGCAGAACCAAGATCCCACCCTGTCATCTCTCATTCGCAGCGTCACGGCTGACCATGACAATGACGTCCCCAATCCCAATAGCGGCCCGCCGGACAGGGAACTGTCTAGCTCACAAAAACAAACTGCGCATGGTTGATGGCTTGCTGGTTTATGTCTCAGATGAACATGCCACGCCAAGACTTGCAGTTCCACTGAGCCTAAGGGGGGTAATGCTAGCATATGCACATGTTGCACCATGCACAGGTCACAGGGGTGTCAAAGCAACTGTTGATGCACTACAGCAGGTAGCCTACTGGCCATGCATGCATCAAGATGTAGCTGACTACATAAAAGGGTGCTTAACATGCTGTCAGTTCCAGCCGACTCAACCTAATCTGAAACAGGGGAGTCACATTCCCCATAGTCAGACCTGCAAACCGATTGGGTGGGACCCCTGGTCAAATCTACCAGAAGCAATGAATCTTCTTGCAACTGGGCTCACCGAAACCAAATTAAACGGCACCACACCCCAACATCTCCAAAAAAAAAAACTAACACCGGATAATAACTAGGATAGGCTGATACGAAAACCCGCATCAAGCATAACTACAGACTGTATAAAAATGATACCCCTTTAACTCGTGTTTGGTCGGGAGCCAATACCCTGCTAATTTCCATAGTCAGCGTCAGCTTCATTCTCTCTCAGAAGAATAAAAGATCTCAAGGACTCGTTTAATCGCTGTCAGGTGTTCAAACCAAAACTAAAGAACACTCAAGAAGACTTAATGATGTAAGCGCTCCTCCAACAGCAGAACATGGCTCCACCTTGATACAAGTTCAAAGGTCAACTATTATCTCTCTCACCAAAAAAAAAAACATATCTAGTCTCTGTGATAGTTGTGTTCATAGGCGTGTCGATCTTGATTATTGCATGTTTCTTCTTCTTCTTCTTCTTCTATCTTCTCCTTCTCCTTCTTTTTGAAAAAAAACATTTTCCTCATCAGTTAAGCCACACTTATTCCATTCACTATGAAGCTGTCTTATGCCTAGTTCAAGAAATTAAATAAAGTGAACTTGAGAAGGATAAATCTAACAATTTTCCTCACGTAGTCTCACCAGTTCCTCTCAACTTACCCTTATTCAAGTCCGAACTCCAAACTTCGCCACAAACAATGTTAGGTGAACCGGGTTCACCTTCACCCACCTAACTACACTTCCCTCGTGAATCTAGTTTCCATCAACCTCGGTCTAGGTGATATTAGCTAAATGCATGCGACCCCCGGGGGTCATTCTACTGACTCACTCTCTCTCAGTTGACTAAGGGGAGTGGGGGATGTTAGAACACACCAGTCAGTGTATGAGTGACTCTCATCACCAGGATCCATGCGGCATCTACGACCACCCGAAGGACTCAACTCATCTTGGCCCCGATGGAATACCTGCGACAATTCCACACGACGCCAAGAGGGGGGATATGTAGTGATTCCTTCTCCAGAGATTCAAGCATGGACCTGGTGAACTTTTCCCGAATGTGTAACTTCAACTCGGAGACATCTCCTTGGGTTCCCACCATGCCTTTGGCAGCTCAGAGGTTTCGGAACCCTCCGATAAGGACCATAAATCATTGGAATGGTCAAAGGGGGAGAGACTAGAGCAAC